>NC_133050.1:3191250-3827000 GCF_048771995.1 Taeniopygia guttata | reverse complement strand
CTGTGGAACGCTCTGGATCGTGCCCAGGCCCACAGCTCCGCCATCCTGCTCTGCCTCGGGTGCTCTGGCTCCCACACAGACACTGGTCCTGCTGAAGAGTCTGCAAAATGCAAAATATTTGTCAGGAAAATGTGTTCTTTAAAGTTTGTCCTTGTTGATGGCTTTCAAGGCCCATCAACAAGAAGGGAGGTTATTCCCATGAAACAAGAAGTAGCCAACGAGTGATGGCCAGGCCTTTGAAAGGCAGGTTACTTCTTGGCTGGATTGCCTTGTTGGGGTGCAGGACTTGCCAGGCTTCAGCTACCTCAGACACCGGGGAGGTTAGCAAGGCTTGGGAAGAAGGATGTACCACTGATGGTGGGCACAAAGAATGCAGATTTAGGGACACAAGGACATTTGGCAGAAGCCCCAAGGAAAGGAACAAACTGATAAAGCCAATGCAGAAGCTGCGCTGAATCACCTCCTGTGAGGTAAAAGGTCATTCCAGCAGGGGCAGGCCATGGCCATGCGCTCCAGAAGCCATTGACATAAAAGAAGGGAGAGACTGAGCATGCAGACTAATGAACATGAGAAGTGAGAGGATCATTACCCAACAGCAGACAGAATAATAATTATGAAGAGAACTAGGGAACTTGCAGTCAATGAACACTAATTCCTTTCTTTGCTAAAACGTAGAAATACTAAGACACTCTACTTCTTGGGGCGCTGGCTTTGTGAATTTGTCCCTGAGCCCCCCATTTCTGCACAGAACTGTAAATAATTACCTCCACTCAGTGTGTGGATCAGTCTCTTGACCAACGTGTGCTAGAACCAGCTAAACTGGAACAACACTCGCTCTCGCTCTGACACCTCCGCTCTCAACGCAGCGGCCGAAGGGTCTGAGCAGTCCTGCTCTGTGCTGGTGACAATGGCCACCTGTCCTTGGAAACGGGGAGTTCCATGTTCCAGGCTGGGTGGGATGTCACTGAGGAGCAGGACGCGACACAGTCGGGGCACAGGGAGTTCACAATGGGCACACGTGGGGAATGCCCTGCCTTATCCCATGACTGACTCAGCTCATTTCCAAGTGCAGAAAGGGGTGCTTTGGCCACCCCAGTTGCTGCAGTAGCTTTGCAAACCAGGGCTAATGAAGTGTTTCTGCACAAAAGTGCTGCATTTGGCTCTCTCTGAGGCAAAGGAGCAGCTTAACACCCCTAACCAGGTCAGCAAGGTGCAGCCCCCCAGCACTGGGCCATCCTGTCATGGGCCAGTCAGTCTGTGAGGCTTCCAGCACATACACAGTCACTCAAATATCATCTCTTTGACAAAACCCCTTGACCTTTCCTCATCCCAGTCTCCTAAAAGGAAGCAAGCCAGCAGCATGCCCAGGCCCCCATGTGCTGTGCAGGAGGAGCTGACATGGAAAGGCCCACGCTGGCCCTGAGCACAATTACAGGCTGATAATTTTGCTGACTGCAGCTGGCCATTGAAGTTACTGACACATGTAGATAAACATTTTATACTCAGTTTATGATGGTTTTATTGTCGTTTTCCCCCTACCCAAGATTATTCCTGATTTAAGACAGCTGGCACCAAAAATAAGTGTTGTCCAGTCATTACAGGGAGAGAGAATAAGAGCATGTAGTTGAGAATGTGTTGAATATTACCATCCAGAGCACATTTTCAATGACATCCTCTATTTGTTTTCAAGACTATGTCTATATCTACCCAGGTCTGATCTCCTGGCTGCCCCACTCACAAGGACAGTGCAGTTTGGGGAAAGAAAGGGAGGAAGCAATTTGTCAAACACCAGAGCCCACATCTGTGTCCCTTTTTGGGAATGACTGGATGGTGTTGATGATGGATCCCCAGTTATGAACTATTGCAAAAGCCTGTGTACGAATCATGAAAGGAATCCATTGAGGTGCTACACTGGACTCCAGAATGTCCAGCAGCCTTTCTATATATTTTAAAGGTTATTGATGACAACCCCTGCTCTGGAGTTACCAGATTTGACTGACCCCTTTGCACTGTTCATACATGAGTGCCCTTGCCTTGCACAGTAACTCCATTTTTAGCTCAAAGAATGGGAATGAAGGAAGTAACCCTGCGGTATTTTGAGCCTATTTCTCAAAAAACAACTAACCAATGTACTACAGGGATGGCCAATACACCTCAGAGCAGGAGCCACCATGGTCCTGATTGATGGAATATACTTGAAAATAAATGGTGAAAAAAGTGACAGCTGATGTGCTACACATGGTTATATCTTGTGTAGAACAAAAAAAATGCCACTGGTTATCCCTGAGCAGAATCTGAAAGTAACAGGTGGTACTCCTGGAGCAAAAGACCTTGAGACCCAGGCCCCTCAAAAACTTTCTTTGTCCCTGCTGCACGTGTGCCTATAGTGACATGTGGGTCACCTTCCTGCCAGTTCAGAATGTGCAGAACTGTACCTAAGTGCTACTTCTGTTCAAAGTTTTCTGGAGGCAAAAAGGGAGCTGGGACAGGGGCAGAACGGGGAATGTCCATAAGTAATAGGTTGTCCTGAAGTCCCTTTTGCCAGGCAGATGCCATGGGGGGCTCTCACCCAGAGGAAGAGCCAGGACCCGCAGGGCAGATCCGGCCAGGACAGGGGTAATTTTTGCAGCAGCCAGGAGGAGCACAGCCAGGACCTTGGGGTAACTGGCTATCACCTGCCACGTGGCAGGGGGAAATGGAAAGGGTTTGTTCTTCCTCCACCGGTGTGCCGTAAATCGTGGGGTGTTGCTATCGCGCTGGCGCGGTAGTGTGGAGAAAGGGTTTTAGAAAGGCCTTGGGAATGGGAAACTGAGGAAAAGATACATTTATGTATGCCCCATTGTTTCAGGAAAGTTTTGCTTCAGCATTTTGCTGTAAACCCCTTTTTCCCCACCCCTGAGCAGTTCCCATTGGACCTGACCCCTGGGGTGGTTCTGATGAGCCCATGCTGGACACTGTCTCTATTGGTTAGACCTTATCTCTTAATTTTGCTGTATAAAACTGTATCTGGGCAGTAGCCCAGGGTCTTTTGTCCCTGCAACCGTTCAGGCAATACAATCTCTCTGGACTGCACACAACTGACCTCTCTTCATCTCTTTATCCCGAATCCTTGCGGCGACCGAGGCGCACCGCCGCTTGGCCCGTGCAAACCCAGCCGCTGCCTGGTGAGCCCAGTGCAGCGGGACAGTGGCAAACCCCGGTCCCCTGAGGGGACAGCGAGCCAGAGGGGTCCCGGGGGGGGCCGGGGAGGGATTGGGGACAGCCGCAAGTGACCCCCGGAAGCCGCAGTGGGGTGTGCCAAGTTCTGTATGGTGAACAATCACGTGTGATTCGTTCACCTCTTGTACACTCTCCTTTTAGTGTTGTTATTACCGTTTGTGGGATTTTTTCACTGCTGTTTCTAGTAAATTGTTCTTACCTCAACCTCTTTGTGCTCTTCTCTCCTCCTGCCACAGGAAAAGTGGTGGGGAAGTCAGTGAGTGACACCTGGTCTGAGCTGTATCAGTGTGAGCACAAAACTGGGGAATACCATTCCTACACTGCAACAATGTAGAAAAATCAATTTCCTAAGTTACTTTCCTTGTTTAGTCCTACAGGAAAATTAGCCTACTGAAAAGCAGCTGCTGTCATTGAACTGAAAGCCTGCTAGGTAATGCCCGTTTTAAAGTACAGATTTAATAAAGTTACACAGAAAGCAAAAATTAAATATTGATAAATAGTCTTTATAATAACATTTAAAAAAAATGTAAAATCGATGATGGGAGAAATTCCTGTGATCTTTTTCTGCTCCCACAGTGACAAAGAATTCTATAAAGCAAATTACAACTGAATATTTTCAGCCTCTAAAAATAAGTTAAGCAAAATAGTAGAAAGGGTTACACTGGAGTTGCATTTCCAAAGCAGATGGTTTACTTTAATGGTTAAGGCTAAAGAATGGGAAATGAGAGAATCTGTGTGTTGAAAAAAAACCACCCATAATGGAACTGTGCAAATGCACTCTGTTCCTCCCTGAAATGGAAAGTCTCATATTCAAAATATCATTGAAAGCTGAGGCCATGATTTCAAGAGATTGAATGGCAATCAGCTGTGTCATAAGTCATTAAAGAGAGCAGTACTGATCTGACTTCACAGGTGTCTGAATGAATGACAGAACAGAAAATCAATACATTCCTAATCATGTTTTCTTGGATAAGTCAGATTTTCCAGAGGATTCAGAAAACAGGTTTGGGCTTGGTTTTTCCTCCCTCTAAAAAATGGCCAAAAGAGTTCATGCTTTCGCTTAGTTCTGAAGGGTCACTTGGCTATGATCAAGGGAAAAGATAGTAGATTCCAAAAAGATGTCCTTGATTTTCAGACTTTTCACAGACAAAATACCATGAAAGAAAAACTTAAAATCAATTGAATTCAGACACCACTTTGCTCTCCATTAAACCACAAACCCACACTCTAACCTAACCCTAAGCCTAAACCCACACCCTAACCTAACCCTAAACCCACACTCTACCCTAACCCTTACCCTTCTCATTAATACCAACACAGAAACACCAACAGCCTTGGTTGGCAGAAAAAGGGAAACTGTGATTTCTCGACAACTCAGACAAGCCCTGGGCATGGCAGGGGCAGGGCAGAGCTGGCAATGGCAGGGCAGGGCCCGGGGGGCAGCGAGATGGGAGTGTGCAGCCTGCAGGGACACAGCAGCAGCTGTGGGACAGCGCAGGACAAGCTGTGCTGGACATGGCCAAGGGCCCTGGCAAGGCTGGCAGTGGCCAGGAGAAGCCAAGCCTTGGTGCCCTGGGGCACAGCAGCGTCTTGCCACCAAGGGCTGTGAGGAGGAGACACCTTGTCCTGAGGCACTGGGGCCTCCTGGCACAGCCCCAGCCAGGCTGGGCACTGCCATCCCTTGTCCTGCCCTCAGCATCCCTCCCTATGCCAGTGCTCCCGGCAGAGCCCTGAGCAGGCGGGGAGGGACAGGATCTGCCTTCCCTGGGGCTGGGGCTCAGGCCTTGGCCTTTCTGCTGCCTCCAGCCAGCCCAGGCTCTGCTCAGCAGCTGAGCTGCCTACACAGAGCCTCTGCCTCCCTGCACTCCTGGCCTCAGGGAGCTGCTGGGAAGAGGCCCTGGGGAGCCTTGGTCAGGAATGGCCCTGGGCCCTCCTTCATGCTCCCAGGGACGGCAGGTTCTTCAAAGGACTTGGGCTTTTGCTTGGGGTCCTGAGAGGTTTGTGCAATCATGGCCTCCAATTATCTGCTGGAATTAGTCCCTGGAGATTCTTTGTCAGGAGGTTTCCTACAATACTGATGGAAAACTATTTGCAAGAGCTTCCAATAAATCCACGTTCCCCTTTGAAGAGTATATTTTATGACTGTTCTATTTAGAGCAGAGGTGACTGCAGCATTCAGCGACTGATATTGGCCCAGGGACTCTCCTGAGGATGTCTGGCCTAGTCAGAGAAGCTGTGCCTGGAGGTCTGAGGCAGTGTGGACAACCTTGCCCCACATAGCCCAAGCCCGTCCTGTCTCTGCTCAGTCACCTGGGACCTGCTGTGCTTGGAGAACTGGCTGCGCTAAGGCAAAGAGGGGTTTTCTTCTTTTATTTTTTGAAGCAATCTAAAACTCTTAAGCTTCCCCATTTAAAACAGACACACTCCTCAAGTGTGTGCCAAGCCCTAGGTACCTCCAAGGAGGTTCCCCTTCCCCAAGGCAGAGCCCTGCAAGGAATGATGTAGACACACAGGAAGATCTGCAATGAACACAAATGCAGAGTTGGCTCAGGGCAGAATGAGCCACTTCTGAAGGACAGACCAGCTTTGCACTCCTTGCAGCTCAAAGCTCCCAGTGGGTCGTTGGGAGGTGTGTGAGTGACTCAAGAGTGAAGGAAGGGAAATGCAGAGAGCCCTGGAAGTGCTTCTGTGCAGACAGGCTGTGGGGAAGGGCACCGCACACCTGCCCTGGGCCGGCTGTGAGGGTGGATCATCATCCCAACCTGCACTGGGCATTGCAAGGGACTGCTGCCATGGACACCGCACTGACCCCAGTGCGCCAGCCCATTGCTCAGGGCTGGTGTCACTGCCCAGAGCCAGAGGGGAGCCCTTGCTGTGGGTCTGTGCCGTGGCCGCCTGCCCTGTGCCGCGCGGGCCGGTCAGGCGCCGCGGAACCTGCAGCAAACAGCAGGGCCAGGGCCAAGGCCAGGTCAGGCAGACAGAAAGGGGCAGTGCTGGGCACTGTTTGCATGGCAGCCCTCACTGGGACACCACACCTGGGTCACCTGGCCTGGCAGGTGCCATGGAAACCCCTGGCAGGGACTGATGGCACAGACCCTGGCACTGAGACGCTGCTGCTGGGCCGGGTGCTGAGCACAGGGCTGGGCACACAGAGATGCTTTTGTTCTTGCTGAGCTCCCACTGAGCCAAAGCCTGGCCTGCCCCTCCTCTGGCCACGCTGGAGAGGGGCTGGGGCTGCGGGGGAGCTTGGGAGGGGACACAGCCAGGACAGGTGATCCCCACTGACCCCGGGGATACCCCAGACCATAGGGCAGGCATCACGCTCAGGGTATAAAGTGGGGGGAACAAGGAGGAAGGGGGGACATTTGGAGTGATGGGTTTTGTCTTTCCAGGTAACACTCTAGGCTGGAGGGGGCCCTGTTTCACCAGTGGGCAGGGTCAGCACCAAAGACACAGACACCAACTGAAGGAATTGTGTCATTTATATCATGCACAGCTGCAAAGAATTACAAAAGGATAAGCTCAGCAAAGCACATCATCATTAGCAAAGCATTACAAAAGAAGCTCAGCAATGCATCCAGTCATTGCTACCAGAGATTGCCTGGAGTGATTAAGGAAAGATCCATCACCAGTTAGCCTCAGGCTTTACCATCATCCACAGCCACACATCAGTTGGGGGAAGCCAAGGACTGGAGAGCCACTCCCAGACACTGGGAATTCCTGCAGGTGCCTCCACCTCTGCAGGCAATGAGGCTCCAAAGCTGTGAGAGGACCCAGCTTTTACACTGTTAAACAAACAAGCTGGCATCACTGCCACTGCGAGAACATCTGCTTTCATTCTCCTGACTGCTTTCTCCCAAAGCCTGGCCAGGGCTGAAGGAGGAACCAAGGGAGTTGACTTTGATCCTTCACCCCCAAACAAGGCCAGATGGGGCCTTGTCTGTTTCTAAATACAGAAAGATAAATCCATGTTTTATCAAGGAACACATGCATTGATCCTGTTGTTAATCATGCTTCCTTAATGAGTGGATACAAATACAACATTTGCTTGGAAGGTTCATCTAGTGGTGAGCTTTGCCTCAGGGCCTGTTCAGGCCTTGATCACAACCTGTTCAGGCCTTGGTACTTTGATCGGTCCTGAGACCTACAATCAACTACAACCTTTGTAATAATTCTTTCAGTAACACAGCTTAGATTTAGGTATTAGGCATAAAGGCATCTCCTCTTGTTCTACAATTAAGTGCAGTTTAACTTCATTACTCAGAGCTATTCACGTTCCTTTTAAAACATGCCTAAATAGTTGCTATTCTCTGTTATTTATCAAATGCCTCTTTTCTTGAGACTGTCTCTTTTAAGAAAGCTCTCAATACTCCACTTCCCAGCACAAAGTGTCACAGCAACTCACCAAGTGCACACACTGCAATGATGACAGGCCCTGCCACGAATGCATTTCACAGTAGCCTCTAATTTGGCAGCCACAAAGCTAATCCCACCAAGAAGAATTTTCTTCTTTCTGCCACTCTTTTACTGCTCTTTCTGTCAAGGTGATTCCTGACTGTTGGCCTTCAAACCCATCACTGCTAGCAGTGCAACATCCCCGTCCCCTGATAGCCCAGGTTCCTCCTTGGCCAGCAAGCAGATAATCCAAGGCCATGCGGTTCTCTGGAGTCCCCATTTGTGTTTGTTGGAGCTCATAGATTGTGCTATTGGACATTTTAAGAGTATCATTTACTACCTCTTCTAATAATCCATTCAGCTCATTCATGTCAACTCCACGGGATGGGGCAGCGCACATGGGGCACAGGGTGAACCAGAATCCTTTGCTTTCGGAAACCCAAGGCACTCTTTGGGTGGAAAAAGTTTCTCTGGGCCCTAAGTCTTCCGTGTGGTTGTTGCTGAAGGACCCTAAATGGGGGCCCTGCAGCTGGGAGCGGTGTGACACTGACACTGACCAGCTGCAGCACCCCAAGTTCTACTGACATTGGGAGTGATGGTAAAGCACAGAAATCTTCTGACACTGTAGCCTCTATAACTGTAACAGGGTTTGGTTTCTCCTGAGCGGAAATCTGAGTGAATACTGTCACACTGATCGTTGTATTCCCGTGTCCCACAGCACAGGTTTCTCTAACTGTCCCTTCATTGACTCCGTTACGAGGCAGAGCCCATTGACAGAGTTCTGGCCACCCCACAGGGTGGGCCCTCCAAGGGAACCCCATTCCTCCCAACTTCAGCTGAGAACATACCCAGCAATTAGTGACACTGTGTGCTTTGGCTACCTTGGTCTTTAAATTTTCAAAACATTTTGATGACTGATCCCTTGGTGAAACTCTGGAGGTGTTTTGGCAAACGTCAGTAGTACTTTAGTGACACCGTTCTTCATTCTTTTTGCTCAATGTCATTCAGGTTAGGAACAATAATTCTGTTGTCCATGGAGCTGGCAACTTTTTAATTCCAGAATAATGCCCCCAAGGTCCTTTAGTGTTCAGCTTTACCATGTTGTCTGTGGGTAACAAGGCTTGGTGGGGCCCTTTCCCTTTTGGCTGGAAGAGGGCCAGGACCTCTGCTTAAAGAAAAAAAAAGGAAAAAGAAAAAAAATACAATTAGATGAATTGTAAAAGATACAAATAAAATCCAAGTGTTAGTGAAACGACTTCTGTAACTTTGCATTAAGAGGTAAATGATCTTTTTAAAAAGAGAACTCACTTATTTACATTGTAAATGTGCTGATGGCATGGATCCATCTTACTGACCTCAACAGCCTTTTTTACAGTTTTTGGGGTTTGTTTCCAACATTCTTTTTTTTAAATTGTGGTTGAAGCAATAGGAAATTGATTGGGGCCCTTCCAGCTCCAGGCAGGACTGGGAATCTCAACTCTGTCAAACCCCAAATCCTTTAGAAGATGACCTTCCTTCTCACTCTGGGAATGAGCTGCACATTCCCTCTGAAATTGTCAGGGGTTTCTTACGGATGAAAAATCCCACTTACGGCTTTTTGCTCTGGTTTGGAAGTGGGAAGGGCAATTCTCCATCCATCAGCTCCAGACTGCACTGCCTCAGGAACACGGCTCACTTGCCAGCTTTGGCCCACTCGTGGCACTTCTAGAGGAGGAAGAAAGTGCAACTGCACAATTCCAGCCAAAAAGAAATGAAGAATGAATAGTGGAGATCCAGGCGTTCCTGCGGAGATCCAGGGGTTCAGCTGGGACTATGGGGAGTTTGGGTCCTTGCCAATTGGATGTGTGTCCCCAGCTGCAATCTCCTGGCCTGCAGGGGAGTCTCACTCACCTGCCAAAGCAGAAAGCTCAGGCACTGTGCTCCAACGGGCTCGTCTGATGCAAAGCTGTCAGAGAAATGTGAGGGCAGAGCCAGCCCAGCTGTGCCCGGGGCAGAGCCCAGCAGAGCCCTGGCAGAGCCCAGAGCAGCCTCAGCACCCGCAGAGCCCGGCTGCAAGGAGAGAAACCAGAAAGCGCCCGTCAGCTGAAGGCTGCTGTCCCCTTGTCCCAGCTGCCCACAGAGCCCAGGCCATGCTGGCCGTGCCCAGAGCTGTGCCCAGAGCTGCCCATCACTGCTGCCTTTGGGAGCAGAGCAGGAGGGCAGGACATTCCCAGCCTGCAGCCAGCCACAGCACATCCAGCCCCTCAGCAGCTGCCCAGAGCAGGAGCCTCCTTGTGCTTGTTGCTGTCTCCCAAAAGCTCTGATCCCACCATGCCAAGCAGACGGGGACTCACCTCACGCCATCCTCCGCTGGGAGAAAAGCTGGTCCCAAACGATGTCCTCAGCCTTCTCCAAGGGCACGGCCCATCCACGCTGCAGCTGCTCCCAGGCACTTCCCAATCCCGACTGGACCTTACATAGAACGCTTCCTCTAGAAAAACAAACAACAAACTGTTGAAAAGAGATTAGAGACAAGGGGAAACAAGAAAAAAACTCTTATCTCTGTCAGAGGTCTGAGGAAGGCCCAACCCCTACATGCTAGGGAAAATCCCACCCATGAGGGAGAGAAGGCCACACTTTCTCTCTTCCCTCCTGCACTGCCCCCCAAAATAACGGTGATCCCAAAGCAAACAAGGGCAGTGGAGCAGCCCAAGCCCTTCCTTGCCTGCAAAGCAAAGCAGCCCCTGCACAGGTTCTGGAGTCCCACCTCTGCTCCCGCCATGGGGGTTTCTCTGTGCCGGGCTGGCTGCCCCAGCCCCAGCCCCAGCCCCAGCCCAGGCCATGCTGGGTGCTGGGGGCTGTTGGCAGGGCCAGGAGCCCACTCCCATCTTGTATCCACCCCAGCCCACGCCCCCAGCCCTGACAAAAAGCAGCTGGGCAGCCGACTGAAGTTGCATCTGCCCCAGCAACGGGAGAAACTTTTGTTCCCAGCCAGTCTGAGCAATGCCCAAATCTGGGAGCATTTCCCCAGCTGTGGACTCATCTGCGAATTCGCTGTGGAGCCTGGCTTTGAAGACGGTGCCAGAAGTCCATCATCTTCAGCTGCCAGTGGCCAGGTTGAGGAAGAGGTGTCATCCTTGATGTTGTCGTTGCTGTCTCTAGCAGCAGCAGCAGCCCCACCTGGTACAGCTTCTCCAAGGACTCCTTCTCCTTCCCTGGGGCTCAGACCAGGCTGTCAGGGTTCTGCCCAGGGCCCCAGCTGTCAGGGAAGCAGGACAAGCAAAACCAGCTCGGATGGCAGCCACCAGTGCTGGGCAGAGCAGCTCAGCTCCAGCACAAGGCTGCGTGTTCCCACCCAACAATCCCAGTGCATTGATACAGGCAGGGAAAAAAGTCTGGGTTTCCTTGCTTCTGATTGCCAGGGCATGTGTGGACCTGTAACTTACCAGGGCCCTGGAGCAAAGTGTGCATGTGGCTCTCTCCCTTTTTCTATGGCAGGTGAATATCCTGTATCCAAGGATCATAGAACAGGTCTTCTAATGAAGGTCTGTCCAAGAAGTGCATGGATAAACACCACCTGATAAGATCTTGGCACTCTGGGCAGAGAAACCAGAAACCACCGGTCAGCTAGAGAAGGCTCCTGTCTGCTTTGCCCCACTCTTCCCATGTCCAGGCCATGCTGCTTTTGTGCTCAGAGCTGTGCCTAAACTTTCCCATCAATTCCCTGTTGTGGAGGAGAGCAGGAGAGCAGGACATGTGCCACCTCCTCAGCGGCTGCCAGAGCGAGATGCTCACAAGCTGCTGCTGTCTCCCAGCACTGGTATTCCCCCGTGGCCAGAGATGAGGATCCACCTGGAGAGAGCCGCTGTGGCAGCGAGAGCTGATGGTCCCAGCTGATCTTCTGGCCCCTCCTGAAAGGGTGCTGCCCGCAGACCATCTGGTGCAGCAGGATGCCCAGGGACCAGATCGTTGCTGCCTCGCCATGGTACCAGCCCAAGTGGGTCCATTCTGGGGGGCTGTATGACAGTGTTCCTGTGGAATACAGATGGAGTTCATCAGGGGGATGCTGCTGCTGCTTCCAGAGCCTTGCCCCAGCATCCCTGGGCGTGCAGGGGCCGCCCCAGTGGCACACGGGACGACTGCTGCACTCTCGCCAGCACCTGGGACATGTGTACAAACTCAGGGCTGGACAAGAAGCCACTGGTGTTGGAAGAGGGCAGCAGAAGCCCCAGCAAGGCCTGACCGTGACATGCAAAGCAAAAACCCACTCAGGGCTGGGGGAAAAATCATCTCCTTATCCTCCCTGCCTGCAGTGCCCTAAAAATATTATGAAGCCAAGGCAAACAAGGTGAGTGGAGCAGCCCAAGCCCTTCCTCTCACCTGCACACCAAACTGGCTGGTGCACTGGTTCTGGCTCCCTCCTATGCTACCCCCACCCACGGGTGCTTTTGTCGGGCTGGCTGCTGCTGTTCCAACCCCAGCCCCAGGCAGAGTGCTGGGCAAAGGCTGCCAGTGGGGCTGGAAGATGCCTCCCCACCCAGCCCCGCTCAAAAGCAACTCAGGGGAAGGCTCAGTACCCTGACTGGCAGCAAAAGGGAGAATCCTCGCTGCCACACCCAGCTTGGCCTGTGAGATGTTGGGCCATGAGATGGTGGGACCGGGAGCACACCCCTGCCCAGGCTCACCTGCAAAGTGAGTGTAGGCTGTGTCTTGCAGGTAGGTGCCACAGCCAAAGTCGATCAATTTTGCCTGGCCAGTGGCCAGGTCAACCAGGATGTTCTCTGGTTTGATGTCGCGGTGCAGGACCCCTCGGCTGGTGCAGTGCCGCACGGCCTCCAGCACCTGGCGGAACAGCTGCCGTGCCACCTCTTCAGACAGGAACCTCCGTGCCCGAATGAAATGCAGGAGGTCCTGAGACCGCTCCGGCCGCTCCAGCACCATCACGATGTTGTTGGGGAGCTCAAGCCACTCCAGCAGCTGGACCACACCAGGGAAGCCAGTGGACACCTTGTCCAGCAGCACGATCTCCAGGGGTGCGCTGGTGCCGTCGGGCTGCGGGAGGACCATGGTGCCACCAGTGGGACTGATGTCCTGCCAGGGCTGGGGAACCCCTCAGCCAGCCCGGGATGCTCTGCGCCCTGCGCTGGCCCCACGCCCGCTCCCCATCGAGGGGTCCTGGTGGCTTCCCCCATGCCGGGCCTCGCCTCATCCCCGCCCGGCACGGCCCGGCTGTTCCCGCTGGCCCCGCTCACTCACCAGCTCGTCCCAGTGCCGGACGCGGTTCCGTGGCACCCTTTTGATGGCCACCTGCAAACCAAAGGCACCACCGGGTTCAGCTCGCCGCCCGCCCTGCCGAGCCCCATCCTCCTCCTCCCTCCTCCTCCTCCTCCTCCTCCTCCTCCTCCTCCTCCTCCTCCTCCTCCTCCTCCTCCTGCGCCCGCCGCCGGCCCCGCCGCTCACCGGGGCACCGTCCGAGAGCCGCGTGGCTGCGAAGACGCTGCCGAAGCCGCCGCGCCCCAGCAGCGAACCCACTCGGTAGCGCTGCTGCAGCGCCTCCTGCGCCTTCCCTGCGGGCGGGACGCGGCTGTCAGCGCTCGGCCCGGGGCCAGGAGCGGCCCCCGAGCGCCCCTCAACCGCCCCGGGCCGGCCATCCCCAGGCCTTCGGTCTCGGGAACGGGACACGGGAGGCTCGGGGCCGGCGGCTGCGCTGCTGAGCAGCGGAGCTCGGGCCGGGGAAGCCGCGGCGGAGGCGGCAGCGGCCGTGCCGCGTGTGTCCTCCGCGGGGCCCGGGAGGAGCCGGGGCCGGGGCCGGGGCCGGGCTCGGGCCAGGCGGAGCCAAAGGGCGGTGATGCCCCAGCCCCAGGCACTGATGCCCGCCCAGCAGCGCCACCGCCAGCACGCCCAGAGCCGGGCGGAGGCGAGACCGCGGCGGGGCGGGCGGGGGCGGGGACGGGGCAGCCCCGCCCGGGGCCGGGGGCGGGCCGGGGGCATGGCCCGGCCCGGCATGGGGGAGAAGGAGGCGGGGAGAGGGGAGGGACAGCGGGTGAGGGACACTGAGAGGAAGGTGTCCCACAGCCGGAGAGAAAGAAGAGAAAGAGAAAGAAGAGAAAAACTGCTTTTGCTGCCGCTGCTGCCGCCGCTGCTGCCGCCGCCGCCGCTGCTGCCTCTGCAACTGAAGCACCGAGGCCGTTTGTCCGCGTGTCCGTTCCCCGCTCGCCCCACGGCCGAGCCCCGCGCGCCCCGGGGACAGCTCCTTCATCTGTCCAAACACGGGAACTTTGCCGTGTTGAGCCCAGATCCAGAGTCCTGACTCCTGCCCAGGGGCACAGGAATCCCCTCGGGCGCTGCTGTGCATTGTCCCTGCTGAGGGTTAAACACTATCGCAGCTCATTCCCTGAATGCTGATTTTGTACCTGACCCAAGAACTGCACTTACCTATCCATCACTGATTTCCAAAAAAAACCCAAAAAAAACCAAAACAAAACAAAACAAAAACAACCAAAAAAAAAAAAACAGGAGAAGGTAAAATGTGTGTAGCTCATGCTATTTTAGAGTGTCTAAAACTTGCCAAATTGTGGATCTTAGAAGTGAGATCCATTTGCAATTAATGGGAGGGGGAAGTAGTGTAAGATGGAAAAGGGGAGCATAAAAATAAACAGAGAAAAACAACTTGGATTATTTCTTTCCATTTTCATTTCATTTCTTAAAAGCTCTTTCAGTTTTCCCAGAATCTTCTCCACAATCCTGTTTGCTCTTTCCAAGAACCTTTGCTGGAGAACGAGGAAGCTTTGAGCAGTTTCTGTCACAAGATGTGCCACCAGCTGCAGCTTCTCTTGGCTTCCCACACCGTGTGTGCAGCTCAACTCTTGCAGAAAAGTGGGACAAATATTTGAAGAACTTTATAGCTTGTTCTTTCTTTTCCTTGTGGGCTGGGCAGTTGTGCCATTGGTGAGATTTTCACTGTTATTGCTCTAGCCTAAGAAACCATGACGGGCTGCCAGGAATTGTCAGGGAATGCAGAGAAAGAATCTCCCGAGCCTGCAGCCAGAAATGGAGAGCAGTGTGATAATCGTTCCAACATCCCCATGGACATCTTGAAAATGATGTAGAAGATGAAAATGGGCTGACAGAGGGAGTTTGTTTCTGTGTTCAGTTTAGAAGCTTCCACCTCTCGAGCACTGATATAAATCAAGAGTACAATCAGTGCATGGAAAGCACCAGAACAAGCTGGTCCTCTCAGTGGATGGCTGAAAGAATCTGAAAAGGAAAAAAGCAGGGAATGATTTTGTGAACTTTCCCTGTACAATGGAACATTTTTACTAATAATTTCCAACCCATTCCCTCCGCTTTTGTCCTTCCTAACAAGGCCATTTTCACCCCAGATTCCCCATGAAGTAAGAACCCTGAGCTTGTTGAAGTGCCTGAAAGATGCCCTGTTCCTCTGCAGGGACACTCAGGCTGAGGCAGGAGCCGGAGCCCTCTCTGGGGAAGCCTCCACCGAGCTGGAATTTGTGCCGTGCTGGGAGAGGAGGAGGAGGGGAGAAGGCTGGGCACTGTGTGGCAGGAGCAGGGATTTGGGCCGCAGGACATTCCGTCTGTGCCGCTGCCCCACAATGGGTGGGAACGCTGTGGGGATAACTGGGGGGCACTGGAGCGGAATATGGATGGCACTGGGGGGAACTGGGAGGGCCTGGGAATGAACTCAGGTGTATTGGGAGGGACTGGGCTGTACTGGGATGGATTGGAGGGGCACTGGGGCTGTACTGGGCTGTACTGGGGATGAACTGGGCTGTGCTGGGAGGGATTTTAAGAGCACTGGGGCTGAACTGGGCTGTACTGGGGATGAACTGGGCTCTACTGGGATGGATTGGAGGGGCACTGGGGCTTTACTGGGCTGTACTGGGGATGAACTGGGCTGTACTGGGAGGGATTTTAAGGGCACTGGGGCTGAACTGGGCTGTACTGGGGATGAACTGGGCTGTGCTGGGAGGGACTGGAGGAGCACTGAGGCTGTACTGGGCTGTACTGGGGATGAACTGGGCTGTGCTGGGAGGGACTGGAGGGGCACTGGGGCTGTACTGGGGATGAACTGGGCTGTGCTGGGAGGGACTGGAGAAGCACTGGGGCTGAACTGGGCTGTACTGGGGATGAACTGGGCTGTGCTGGGAGGGACTGGAGGAGCACTGAGGCTGTACTGGGCTGTACTGGGGATGAACTGGGCTGTGCTGGGAGGGACTGGAGGAGCACTGAGGCTGTACTGGGCTGTACTGGGGATGAACTGGGCTGTGCTGGGAGGGACTGGAGGAGCACTGGGGCTGTACTGGGCTGTACTGGGGATGAACTGGGCTGTGCTGGGAGGGACTGGAGGGGCACTGGGGCTGTACTGGGAATGAACTGGGCTGTGCTGGGAGGGACTGGAGGGGTTGAATGGGCTGTTCCTCCCTCCACAGCCTCCCATTGGCCGTGACTCCCGCCCATCGCAGCCTCCAACCAATCAGCGTCAGGGATCGATCATGGCTTTGGGGGCGGTGCCTGGAGCCTGCGCCATCTTTTCTTTTGCCTACAACTCCCATCATGCCCCGCAGCCCAATAGAGCCCCATTGGGGCCGGGACTACAACGCCCGTCATGCCCCGCGTTCCACAGAACCGCCCCGGTACCGCCCCCATCTGTCCCGTAAGTGTCCCCCAGACCCTCCGGGATCCCCAAGTGCCCCTCAGCGCCCATTCGGGACCCCCCAAAATTTTACTGGCAAAGTACAAAAAACAAGAAACTTTGGAAAAGCATTTAATACAAAACCAATCCAACACAAAGCACTTGTCATAGCAGTAACTTCATTCACTAGCCTATTTAGCCTGGAAAGCCTTAAACACTTAAGTTGTTCAGGTTCCCAAAAATGTTCCATATAAAGAGCATTAGAAGGAGAGGAAAGAGAGAGAGAGACAGGAAGACAGAAGCTCCACAGAAAGACACACATGTGGCTCCCAGCTCCTGGGGTTCCAGTGTGGCTGAGACACAAACCCCAGGAGAGGCAGAGTCCATACCAGGAGCTGACCTTGTGCTCCTTGGTTTTACGCCCCTGGGCCTTCGTGGGCCTCCCCCCAGCTGGGACTTCTGATTGCTCGGGCGTTCAGAGCTGGGTTTACACTGTCCCAGCTGTGTGACTGATTGACAGCTCAGCCCAAGGTGTCTCGGGACATCGATCTCATCCAGCCTCTGACAGTGACCATGGTGACACTGGGGAACCTCATGGAGCCATGGGTCAGCTGTGACAAGGCAGGTCCAAGGACACCCTGGTGACACTGGGGAACCTCATGGAGCCATGGGTCAGTTGTGACAGTGCAGGTCCAAGGACACCCTGGTGACACTGGGGAACCTCATGGAGCCATGGGTCAGTTGTGACAGTGCAGGTCCAAGGACACCCTGGTGACACTGGGGAACCTCATGGGACCATGGGTCAGTTGGGACACTGTGGGGACCTCATGGAATCAGAGGAAACCATTGGGAATCTCCCATGGAACCAAGGGCCCAGGGTGACACTGTGGAGCCCAGAGTGTCACAGAGGAGCCATTGTGACACTGTGTGTCCCCATGGAACCAAGGGAACATGGGACAGGCTGATGCCTTGAGTTTTCGCTTCCATATTTTCCCGATTCTGTCCTGTATCTGTACCTCTGAACTTCATACAGAGTGTCAGCAAGTTCTCTTCACAGTGTAGTCAGACAAAACAATCCTCTTACAGCCCAAGAACCAAGAACACCACTGCAGCTTCAGGCCCAAAAAGTGAAAACAACAGCGAATTGAAGAGAGCAGACTGGGAGGGTGGGACTGCATAACCTGAAGGTGTAATTGGACAATTAACCCCAATATGGAAATGAATCAGAATATAAAAAAAGTGTGGAAACCTGTTGTCCATCCTGGGTGTACCCTCAGCCAGGCCCCTGTACTGCCCAAGGTGAATCCTTTGAAGGCCTTTTGAATAAATCCCCACTTTATTCCTGTAACACTGTCCAGCTTCTGCTCTAGGTGGCCTCTCAAGGCATCAAGGCCTGGCTGGCTGGGCCACCTGGGGGCCACCTGACAGGTCCAGCTGACCTTGGCATGTCCAGGGCTGCTGCTCATCTGCCCCTGGAGCACTGGGGCTTGGTGCTCTCCTTCCTGTGGAAAGAACTGTCCTTCTCCTCCAGGTGCCCATGGCCAACATTTGGATTCCTCCTCTTATTTTGCTTTTATGCAAAGATTGTTCCCAGATAAAATCTGCGAGGACAGATAGATCTGGCTGCCTTGGCCACCCAGGGGCCACCTCTCATCTGCCTTTGAAACACTGGGACCCTGTTGTTGCCTTTATAAAGGACAACCAGGGACCTGGTTCAGGTGGCAGCACGGCAGCCTGGCCTCTCCAGGCCGCTCGGGCTAATCAACAGACGCAGATACCAATGTGGCAGACGGTTGAAAAGCGTTTATTATCCTATCTCGTGGGTTTAAATAGTTTTAGGGGTCTTTGCTACGTCAGAGGGGGGTTGGGGGGGGTCTCAGGGGTTAGTCGGGTAGTGGAAATTTACCAGAGCAGGTGTGGCTACATGCTTCTGGGGCTTCAGGGGTTAATAGATAACGTGGGGAAGAGAGAGGGGGAGGGGTCTATCTTTCCGTGACATCCCGTGGTCTTCCGCTTCGCCTGTCCCTTACCTACCACACCCTGTGCTTTTCTTTCTTATGGGAAAAAAGCACCTTTCACATCCAGACACCCATGGCCAATGTTGGGAATCCGCCTCCAGGATTCCCTATATCCAAGGATTTCTCCCAGTGAAAGCTTCCAGGAGAGACAAGTCTGGCTGGCCTTGGTTTCCAAGAGCTAATTCTTATCTGCCTTTGAAACACTGGGGCTCTGTGCTTTCCTTGCTGATGAAAAGAACTCTTCTTCCTGCCCAGGTGCCCATGGCCAAAACTGAGATTCCACCTTCAAAATTCTGAATATACAAGGATTTCCCCCAGATAAAAGGTGCCAGGAAAAAACAGGTCTGACTCTCTTGGTCTATGGTGACCACCTCTCATCTTCTTCCAAAACACCTGGGCTTCACCTGGGCTTTTCTTTCCTATGGGAAAAACCATCCATCTTGACCAGGTGGCCAAAGTTGGGAATCCTCCTCCAGAATTCCCTAGATCCAAAGATTTCTCAGTGATGAAAGCTACCAAGACAAACGGGTCTGACTGGCTCAGCCTCTCAGGAGCCACCTCTCTCCTCCTCTGCCTTTGAAACACTGTGGCTCTGGGCTTTCCTTCCTATGGAAAAGAACCGTCCTTCTTACCAATGCAGAAATGGCCAAAATTTTGGTTCCACCTCCAAAGTTCCTTTATCCAAGGGTTGCTTTCAGACAAAAGCTACCAGGACAGAGAGGTCTGGCTGCCCTTGGCCTCTGATAGCCGCCTTTCATCTGCCCCTGAAACACCGGTGTTCCATGCTTTTCTTCCTGTGTAAAAGAACTGTCCTTCACCTCCAGGCAACCAGGTCCGAAACTGGTATTCCACCTCTGAAATTCCCTATGTCCAAGGACAAAATCTGCCAGCACCATCTGATCTGGCTGCCCTTGGCCTCTGGTGGCTGTGGCTCATCTGCCCCTGGAACATTGGGGCTTGCTTGCTCCCTTCCTATGGAGACCATGGTGATACTGTGAGGACCTGGTGGTACTTTCCCTAAAAAAAATTGCAATTTGTAAAAGTATCTCTCAGAACAATATCTGGCAGCTTTGGCTGGCCTTGTCCTCTAGTGGGCACCTTTCATCTGCCCCTAAAACAGTGGCACTCTATTTCTTCATTCCTGGGGAAAATAGCTGGTCTTCATGTCCAGGAACCACAGCAAAAATAAGAATTGGCCACCAAGCCTGCCTGGGGTCATGGAACCATCTGCAGGCCCCGGGCAGATATTGACTCTTCCAGTGCTTCCATCCTCCCTCCAGTGAGAGAAAAGGACACAGGGCAGGCACACAGAGCAGCTACATGAAGACACCGAGGTCAGTGAAGAGGAAGTTGAGTCCCAGATGGGAGGGATGAGGAGATGCTTTGATCTCAGGGCTGAAATCCTCTGCTAAAGCTATGGAGAAGGATGTCATTGATACATCAGACTCTCTTTTTCCCTATAAGGCATTGAAAAATATGGGGAGATGACTTGTTCAGCAAAGGCCTCCATGCTAAAGTAAGGAAATATTGAAGTAGCTTGATGCCATGAGGTGTCTGAACAGACAAAGAGAGCAGAGTGATGAGACCCTTTGCCCTCAGGGAGAGAAGAAGATGATCTCTATTCCCAGAGATTAGGATGATTTCAGAAAGAGATGAAGAGAACCTTTGCTCTTAAACAGCACATCTTTAAACTAATACCACTTAAATTGACATGTCCCCTAAACACAGCTGTGGGAAAATCTGTGAAAAAAATGGGAGAGATTTCACAATTGCAGATTTTTCCTAGTGGCTGCTATTCATGGAAAAGAAAAGCCATGAGATAATTGTTTTCTTGTGGAGAAGTCTCCATAACATTAACAAGAGGAGGTTCTTTCCCTAAGTGAACTGAAGAAAGACTATTCTAGAGGTGGAAAATTGACAGAAAATTTTAGATTTTGTCTCTTTACATTGTCAGATTGTATGGAGAAAGGAAGTGTTCTGAAAGTTTAGTTCTGATCCTTATTACTCTGTCTTTTAGTTACTCTTAAGAAACTTTTCTTTATACCATTTAAAAGTTTTGAGCCGACTTTGCCTTTCTTCTAATCCTATTTCAAGAGCAGGAGATGAGTAAGTATATTCTAGTGTGTGCACTGGTAATTAGACAGCACTGAACCCACCACACTTATTGATATATTGCCCAAGAAATCCCAAAATGGTGAACCAAAACCACTACAGAAACTTCCTGATGAACTGCCCCAGACCAGAGGGAAAACAAGGCAGAGCCATGGTTTGTCAGGAGTTGCCTGAACCTAATGAGCCCTGTGGTGCATTTGGAACTGAGCCCTGGAACCTCAGGGCCTGAGAGGAGATGGCACAAACCTTTCCAGGAGTCAATGGCAGAAGAAAACCCCAAACTGTCTCAAAGCATTAATGGGTGCCACTGAGGTCCATCCCCAACACAGGCTCCTCATGGACTCCTTGAAGGAGAGAATTGGAGACTCAAAATGGCACAAAAACCTCTCGGTGTGGAAAGGAAAATCCAAAGTACCTGAAAAAAGTTTAGTATCTCAGAGTATTAATGAGCCCCAGTGAGTGTCAGTACAAATCTCTCAAGGGACTCCTTAAGGCAGATAATTGGGGCCATGATTGCACAAACCTCTCACAGAGTCTGTATCAAAAGGGAAACACCAAATACCTTAAAAGAAATGCAGTTCTGGGAGCATGAAGGAGCCCCCAGGGCCATTCCTGACCAAGGCTCCCCAGGGACTCCTTCCAGCAGATCCTTGAGGCCACTGGGATGTGGGCTGGGGGGGGATGCTGAGGGCAGGACCAGGGGGTGACAGTGCCCAGCCTGGCTGGGGCTGTGCCAGGAGGCCCCAGGGCCTCAGGACAAGGTGTCTCCTCACAGTCCTTGGTGGCACAGACCCTGCTGTGCCCCAGGGCACCAAGACTTGGCTTCTCTTTGTCCCCACCTGTCATCAGTGCCTCCAGTTCTCTGCTCTGCCTGGGGCCTGGGGACACTTTCTCAGTCGTGTCCCTCAGTGGGACCCATTAAAAGTCCAAGAAACTTTGGAGCTGGATTCTGACTTGGAGTTCTGGAGAGGTTTCTGCAGCTCCCTCTCAGGGCCTGATGTTCAGGGCCTGAGCACAAAGCCCCAGAGGGTCATTAAAGTCCTTGTGCTGTGTCTGTGCTGCTGAGCTGGGCCGGGCTCCTGGCACAGAGGGTGATGCTGGTAACCAAGCAGAGCTTCAAAAGCACATTTCTCTTGCTGAGCAGCTCTTCTCCCAGCCCAGCAGGGCTGGGGCACTGCCTGCAGCCAGCCCGGGCACAGCACAGAGGCACAGAGAGCTTCAATCAGTCAGGGCTGGGAAGGGCTGAGAAGTGCCTGGGGCAGAATCACTGCCAGCCCTTGGCACAGGAACCTCTGGCTGCAGGACAGTGCAGCTGCAGCTCCTGGAGCGATCTCCTAAAGCTGGAACATCCCAATGCCCACAGACCCTGTGAGTGCATTCTCTGCTCATCTCCTGTGCAGAGCAGCCAGGGGTGCCCAGGGCTGTCCTGCAGAGCAGGGTCCTGCAGCCCAGGGCGCTGTGCTGGGCCAGGACTCTGCTGCCTGCCAGGGACAGCTCTCAGCCGGCCCTGGAGCTGCTCCCAGCGCTGGCCAGGAGCTGTGAGGGGAAGGAGCCACCCTGAGCAGGGCAGGTGCTGCTGCTGAGAGGGGCTGGGTGGGGCAGGGCTGCTCCCAGCTCCAGACCAGCCTGGGCACAGCTCCGGAGGGCACTTCCCAAAGAAGGTAAGCCTGGGATTGCTGTATAGATCAGTAGATTTCCTGAGAGTGTTTTCAATTTCCTGCTTGGAGAAGGATGGGAAATTTGGGGTGATGATGAAAAGTATTTTGCCTTTTATACATTTTTCAGATATCTGTAGCTCTATAAATTACTATTATATAGTTATAAAACTATAATACTTACTTAACTCTATTAATTAATTAACTCTATTAAACTACTATTATGTTCTTATTTTACTGTAATCCTTAACTGACTCTAGTATGTTTCCTGCCTAGCTCTTAGATTTTAGAACAATAAGCTGACTGTCTAAATACATTCCTGAAATATTGTATAGTCTTATTATCAGGAAGAGTGCCTACAAGAAGAATATTTTGGTTTTTGACAACAATGTAAGCAGTCATAAAAAAAACTGGGGCAAAGAAGCCCTTGGACCTACTCCAATGGGCTGAGCCAGGGGTGTGTAACTGGGGCAACTGAATCTCCTACTGGATATTCCTGTTAAATATCCTAATTAATCAACCTTATTATCTTGTTGAAATCAGGGGCTGGGTGTGCCCCATTCCTGCGGGGCCACCTGGAATCTTCCAATAAAGGTCTGGTTTTTACTTTCCTGTTCTAACACTGTTGCAAGGGTTTGTTTTTTTTTTTCTCTTCTGATTATAAACAACAGGGGGATGAGATAAACAGTGCAGGAATTGTAATCCCAGAATCACAGAACATTCTGAGTTGAAAGGGACACACAGGATCATCAAAGGAATGTTAGAACATTTACAGAGACTCCAGAACTGTGACTTTGGGTGGTCAGTCTCTCTGCTGGGAGCCTCCCAAAGGGCCTTCAGCCACTCCTCAGCCCTGGACAGCAGCAGCATCACCTCTGCAGGGCCCAGCAGGGCTCTCCTGAGCTGCCCTTGCCCAGCTGCACACAGAGCCTGCCCCAGCCAGGGCCCTGCACACAGGCAGGTTTCTGTAGGGCCGGGCCGAGGGCACACAGGGTGGGATGGGCTCTGTGAGCGCTGGCAGGGACAAGGCACCTCTCAGGAGGGAATGTCCAGGCCCAGGGAGATGCTCAGGGAAGGAGAGGGGGCTGAACAGAGCAGTGCTGGGGGAACAAACCCATCCAGCCCCTCACCTGCCCTCAGCCACAGGGAATCCTTTGCCTCTCACATCTCTCAGTGGCAAACTCTGAGTGCAGCAGGAATGCTGGGGATTTCTGACCTCAGAGAGTCAGGAATGGTGTGTGGGTAGGAAATCAATTCCTAAAACTATCTCCTGCTATTTCCCTTAGAAGTGTGAGTGCAGATGGTACCAACCCTTTCTGCAGTAGGATTGATTCCCCTGACAAATCCTGAATATCCAGCCTTGTCCCTCTGCCAAATGGCCACAAACCCAGGGCAGCAGGGCAGGGATGGCTCCTCGAGAGCCCCCACACACAGGCCTGGCTGCTCCTGGCACACTCAGCCAGCACAACTGGAGCTCAGGCAGGGACCTGGGTGAAGGTTTTCCCAGAGCAGGAACAAGGGTGGGTGAGTCCCAGCAGGACAGGCTGCAGGGAATGGCCCAAGTCTGGCTCCAAACAGCCTCTCCTGACTTGTCACTGCCCTTTCTCCATGAACAGGTGCCCATGTGCAACCACAGCAAATGTCCAACAGCAGCTCCATCAGCCACTTCCTCCTGCTGGCACTGGCAGACACGCGGCAGCTGCAGCTCCTGCACTTCTGCCTCTTCCTGGGATCTCCCTGGCTGCCCTCCTGGGCAACGGCCTCATCATCAGCGCCGTAGCCTGCGGCCACCACCTGCACACGCCCATGTTCTTCTTCCTGCTCAACCTGGCCCTCAGCGACCTGGGCTCCATCTGCACCACTGTCCCCAAAGCCATGCACAATTCCCTCTGGGACACCAGCACCATCTCCTACCCTGGATGTGCTGCACAGCTCTATTTTTTTGTCTTTTTCATCTCTGCAGAGTTTTATCTCCTGACCATCATGTGCTATGACTGCTACGTGTCCATCTGCAAACCCCTGCACTACGGGACCCTCCTGGGCAGCAGAGCTTGTGCCCACATGGCAGCAGCTGCCTGGGCCAGTGCCTTTCTCAATGCTCTGCTAAACACAGCCAATACATTTTCCCTGCCCCTTTGCCATGGCAATGCCGTGGACAAGTTCTTCTGTGAAATCCCCCAGATCCTCAAACTCTCCTGCTCCAAATCCTATCTCAGGGAACTTGGGGTTCTTGTGTTTTCTATATTTTTAGCATTTTGTTGTTTTGTGTTCATAGTTTTCTCCTATGTACAGATCTTCAGGGTCGTACTGAGGATCCCCTCTGAGCAGGGACGGCACAAAGCCTTTTCCACCTGCTTCCCTCACCTGGCCGTGGTCTCTCTGTTTATCAGCACTGGTGTATTTACCTACCTAAAGTCCCCCTCAATGTCCTCCCCATCCCTGGATCTGGCCCTGTCAGTTCTGTACTCGGTGGTGCCTCCAGCCCTGAACCCCCTCATCTACAGCCTGAGGAACCAGGAGCTCAAGGCTGCAGTGTGGAGACTGATGACTGGATGCTTTCAGGAACATTAAACTGCTGGCCAATTTCTACAAATCTCTTGTAATAAAAGTCATTTTGATACTTCTTTTGGTTTCATTTTGGAGTTTCTTTTTTTTGTTTTACATTTTAATGTTTTCCACATTAGAAAGAAATGTCATTGTGCCATTTCTCATTCTGTTTCTCTCCACCTTCCCTGTGCCCACAGACTCTGTCAATGAGGGGCTGCACTCTCGGTGGCTTTCAAGGAACTAAAGGATCTCCCAGCAGTTTTCTGCAGAGATGCCCTTTTGTTGCCTTCTCTGGAGCTGCAGCAGCAATGTCTGTGTGCAGAGCTGGGGGCAGATCAGTGCTGGCACAGCAGCTCTGGTCCTGCTGGCCACGCCATTCCTGATGCAGGCCAGGAGCCATTGGCCTTCTTGGCCACCTGGGCACACGGCTGGCTCATGTCCAGCCTGCTGTCCATCAGTCCCTGCAGGTCCCTTTCTGCCTGGCTGCTGTCCAGCCCCTCTGTCCCCAGCCTGTAGTGCTGCAGGGGTTGTTGTGGCCAAAGTGCAGGACCCGGCACTTGGACTTGTTAAACCTCACCTTGTTGGATTTGGGCCCTGGATCCAGCCTGTCCAGGGCCCTCTGCAGAGCCCTCCTACCCTCCAGCAGATCAACACTCACATCCAGCTTGGTGTCATCTGCAAAGATGTCCTTGGTTCCATGTGTCCCTTCAGTGTCACAATGTCCCTTTGGTTGCACCAGGCCCTGCACTGTCACACTGGTCTCCTTGGTTCCATGGGGCCCCAAAATGCGACAATGGACTCCTTGGTTCCATGGGGCTTCACAGTGTCACAATGTTCTCGTTGGTGCTGCAGTTTCACAGTGGCCCCTCGGTTCCATGGGGCCCCAGGGTGTCACAAAGGCCCCATGGTCACATGAGGTCCCACACTGTCACAATGCTCTCTGTGGTTCCACAAATGCCCTCAGTGTCACAATGGATTCCTTGTTTCCATGAGGCCACACAGTGTCACAAGGGCCTTCCAGATTCCTGGAGGCCCCAGAGTGTCACAGTGGCCCCTTGGTTACACAAGGTCCTGCAGTGTCACAATGTCCCCTTGGTTCCATGAGGCCCCTCAGTGTCAGAATGTCCCCTTGGTTCACTGGGCCCTGGACTCTCCCAATGCTCTCCTTGGTTTCGCAGTGTCACAATGGTGAAACCCCTCGGTTACACGAGGCCCCGCAGTGTCACAATGGCCTCTGTGGTTCCACCAGGACCCAGTGTCACGGGGACTCCCTGGTTCCATTGGGCCCCAGAGCACCACAATGGAGCCCTGGTTCTATGGGGCTGCACAGTGTCACCATGGTCCTCTTAGTTCCACCAGGCCCTGCAGGGTCACAATGGCCCCAGAGTGTCCCAATCATCACAGAATGACAGAATCAAATAGGCTGAAAAAGACCTTTGGGATCATCAGGTCCAACCAATGCCCTAATACCGCCTTGTCACCCAGAAATGCCACTGAATGCCACTGGAGAGGGACAGTGACTCTGCCACCTCCCCCCTGGCCTGCCCATTCCCGTGCCCACTCACCCTTTCTGTGAAGAACTTCTTCCTCTTGTCCAGCCTAAACCTCCCCTGGTGCAGCTGAAGGCTGTGTCTTCTTGTCCTGCCCTCCAGCAGATCCACACTCACACCCAGCTTGGTGTCACCTGCAAATTTGGGGATGGTGGGCTCGATCCCCTCACCCAGATCATCGGTGAAGATGTTAAACAGGGCTGGGCCCAACACAGATCCCTGGGGACAGCACCAGGGACTGGACACCAGCTGGGTGCAGCACCATCCCCACCCCTCTCTGGGCCCAGCCTCCAGCCAGCTCTTCCATCTCCCAGCCAGGAGGGAACCTGCCCAAGCCGTGGGCTGCAGCTTTTCCAGGGAATGCTGTCAGAGACAATGTCCAAGGCTTTGCTGAAGTCCAGATGGACACATCCACAGCCTTTCCCACATCCACAGGTGGGTCACCTGGTTATAAAAGGAGATCAGGGTGCTCAGGCAGGACCTACCCCTCTTAAATCCACGCTGGCTGGCTCTGACCCCTCGGCCATCCTGTGGGTGCCCTGTGGTGGCACTCAAGGTGATCTGTTCCATAACCTTGCCGGGCACCGAGGTCAGGCTGACAGGCCTGGAGTTCCCCAGATCCTCCTTCCAGCCCTTCCTGGGGATGGGCTCACACTGGCACCTCCAGTGCTCTGGGACCTCCCTGGTGAGCCAGGACTGATGGTAAATGATGGGGAGCAGCTTGGGGAGCTCATCCACCAGCTCCCTCATGCCCCTAGGATGGATCCCATCCCATCCCATACACCTGTGAGCATCCGAGTGGCTTAGCAGGTCACCAGCTGCTTCCTCCTGGATTACAGGGGGCTGTTCTGCTCCCTGTGCCCATCTACCAGCTGAGGAGAACTCTTGTACTAAGGACAACCTGTCCATATATTGAAAATTGATACAAACAAGGTGTTAAGTAGCTCAACGTTTTCTTTATCTTTAGTTACTGTATTTTCCACTGCACCCAATAAAGAGTAGAGGTTCTCCTTATCCCATGTTTTGCTATGAATTTATTCATACAACATCCTTAAACTCTTGCTAAGTTGACTGACCTTCTATCCAAAGTTAATGCACCTTCTTCCTTCCCCTGAGTTCCCACAAAAGCTCCATGGGCAGCCAGGACAGTCATTTTCCTCACCACCTCATCTTTTGCCACACTGGGACAGGCTGCTCCTTCCCCTTTAAGATCACTGTCTTGAACTGTGTCCATCCTTCCTGGACCCCATGGTTTTTAAGGGCTGTTTCCCATTAAAAAATCAGTCCCTGATTCAGTACCCCCCACATCTGTGTCCCAAATAGGCCAAAGTCTGCTCTTCCTCATTCCAGTGTGGAAGTTTTGTTGCTGCCCCTCCTTCTTTCACAGATCATTGAAAACTTGATTATTTCACGGTCTCTGTGCCCCAGGCAGCCTCTGACCCCCACATCTGCCACCAGCCCTTCTCTGTTTGTGAGCAGCAGGAGACAGAGCTTTCCTTGGGAGTGCAGTGTTACCAAAAATTCGGTAAAACAGAAAACTCCTTAACACCACTGCAGCATTAAGAAGCAGCATTCTTTATTCAGCTGGATGAGCAGGGGATCGCTCCTCCCAAAGCCGAGCATGCTGAGTGCAGGAAAGTTTCTGTTCATATTCTGTATTTTGCACACATATTCATTGATTGTTCTGGACTAAACACACATCTGATAATCATTTCCCCAGAATCATTAACATATTTCCCCTCCCCTTTACCCATGAGTTCTTCTGTCCTGGGGGTCTCTCTGGTGGTCCCTGGTGGTCGTGGACCCCAATGTTCCCGTGGGCCTGGCTGAGCTGGCAGGACACTGAGGCTGGTGAACTTCCAGTTCCCCTTCTCCCACAATGGGCACTGTGTGGTTTCCATGGACCTGGGGTTTTGGAGAACAAGCTCCAGGTGTCAGCTCACCTGTGGAGACAATTTTTCATCTGCTAACCTGAGGTCACATCTATGACTTTACATGAGTGATCTATGACAGATCCATGGTAATGACATCATAGGGTAGTTGATGTGAGCAGGGAAGCCCAGAGCAGGGAAGGCTGAGGGGCTCCTCATCCCAGCCTGGCAGTGCCAGCGAGGAGGGGATGGAGAACACAGAGCCAGGCTCTTCACCAGGGGGTCTGTTGGAAGACAAAAGCCAATGGGTGGAAGGGGAAAGAGGGGAGATCAGCCAGGCCAGGAGGAGATGAAATGAGTCAGGCTGGTTTATAATTTCCTCAACTCCAAAAGCAGCCTGACCTCCCTTCTCCATCCACCACTGACAGCTTTGCAAATCAGGAATTGTTTGAGCTGTTTTTCCCCCACTCCAGGATGAGAATCCTGATACAAAAACTTAATTGTGTTTATACCTATCACAGAACCATGTTTGTCTTAAATTAATTTTAGTATGGAAATCACTTGTAGATGGTGGACTCACCAGACACTGCTGGGACATTGCACATAACTCAGGGAATAGCAATTGTTATTAAAGAGTGATTGTTATTAAATTGTGTCCTGTTCAATTATGGTCTGTTGGCCATGAAGAGAAACTTTCTGTGCCTCTGAGTCTCACCAGTTCTTGACCCCCAAAGGACACAAACCTGATGAGTTGTGGTTCCCACTCCAGTGGTGGCACTTGGAACTCCCTCCATCCCCAGAGCAGAGCTCCCTTGTCCCAGAAAGTCCCTGGCAATGTAGGGATGAAGGAAACAGGACAGGCTGGGGGATCAGGGCCAGGGCACGGCCAGGGATTTGGGGTGGCTGTGAGCCCAGGGCAGGACCCGGCCCTTGGCCTTGGTGAACCTCATCCCATTGTCCTGGGCCCATGGCTCCAGCCTGTCCAGATCCCTCTGCAGAGCTTCCTGCCCTCCAGCACAGCCACACTCCCACCCAGCCTGGGCTCACCTGGAACTGACTGAGGGTGCCCTCGATGGCCTCGTCCAGATCAGCAATAAAGAGATTTGACTGACCTGGCCCCAGTGCTGAGCCCTGGGGACACCCCTGGATGTGACTCCATTCCTCAGCTGCTCCATTCTCAGAGCAGCCAGGCCTGAGAAGAGCTGTGGGGCCAGAGCCGGCTGGGCTGTGCTGGGGAGAGGCCCTTGGTGCTGCCCAGAGCTCAGGGCAGCTGGCAGAGCTTGCAGGGAGCTGGGCTGGGCTGGGAGAGCCTGGCACAGAAACCATCAGTGTCCATCTCAGCCTGGCTGAGCGGGCAGGGCCAGGAAGATCATCCAAGGTCCACAAGTTCTCTGTGTGAGAGCTGAGCTGGTGACCCCCTGAGCCCTCCCAAGTGCTGAGGCTGCACCTCCAGCTCCAGAGGAGATGTGACAGATGGGAACAGAGACAAATAATTCCTGGTGGACACTTTCTTGGGTTTGCTTATACAGGTGACCTGGATCCATATGTAGACGAGGAGTTTTGTGTCAGATAACACTATGTGAGTGATAAGAATAATAATTCTTAACTAAAAATTATATTTCACGCATAATGCACAATGAGAAAAAAAATACACATAGGATCAAATGAGCATCTGAATTTTTCAGAGGATGAGAGACTCATTTATGTTCCAGCTGCCAAACCCGCTCAAATACTTTCCTCAGAGCTTCCTTGAGATGAGAGGTGACCACCAGAGGCCAAGGCCAGCCAGAGCTGTCTGTCCTGGCAGATTTTGGGTGGGATTACCCTTGCATATAGGGAATTTTTCAGGAGGAGTATAAATTTTGGCTGTGGACACCTGGAAACATGGATGGTTCTTTTCCATAAGAAGGAAAGCACAGAGCCCCACTTCTCCAGGGGCTGATGAGATGCAGCCCTCGATGTTCCAAGATCAGCTGGACCTGTCAGGTGGCCCCTGGGAGGCCAAGCCAGCCAGACCTGTTCCATGTTCCCTTGGTTTCATGGCGCTCTGCAGTGTCCCAATGTTCTGCTTGCTTCTGAAGTGTGGCCCTTTCCTTCCATGAGGCCCCGCAGGGTGACAATGGCCCTTGGGTTCCACAAGGCCCCACAGTGTCACAATGGTCTCCACAGAAAGGAAACCACAGAGCCCCTGTGTTTCAGGGTCTGATGAACTCTGCAGTCACCAGAGGCCAAGGCCAGACAGACCTGTCTGACCTGGCAGGTTTGTCTGTGACCAACCTTTGGATATTTGGAATTGTGAATGTTGAATCCCAATTTCAGCTTTTTGTGCCTGGAAGAGAAGGCCAGTTCTTTTCCATAGGAAGGGAAGAATGGATCCCCTGTGTTTGGAGGGCAGGTGAGAGCCCCCCCTAAGGAGGCCAAGGCCAGCCAGACCTGTCTGTAATCGCAGCTTTTATGTAGGAGCAATCTTTGACTATCGGACTTCTGGGGCTGGAATCCCAATTTCGGCCATGGACACCTGGCCAAAAGAGGGAGATGGATGAAGGATGAAGAAGAAAGACGATTGTTTTTCATAGGAAGGAAAGGGCAGAGCCCCAGTGTTGCAGGGCAGAATGGGGAGACCACCAGAGGCCAAGGCAAGCCAGAGCAGTCTGTCCTGGCAGCTTTTGTCTGGGAGAAACCCTTGCATATAGGGAATTTTGGAGGAAAAGTACCAATTTTGGCCATGGTTGCTTGTGCAGGAGGGCGAGTTCTTTTCCACAGGAACGAAAGCACAGAGCCTCAGTGTTTGAAGGCAGGTGAGAGCCAGCTCTCAGGAAGACAAGGTCAAATAGACTTATTGGTAATGGCAGCTTTTGTTTAGGAGCAATCCCTGGATATTGGGAATTTTGGAGGGGGAATCCCATTTTGGCCATGGATGCTTAGTTGAGAAGGGCAGTTCTTTTCCATTGAAGGAAAGCCCAGAGCCCCAGGGCTCTGTTTCAGGGGAACATGAGAAGAAACCCTCAACATGCCAAGGGCAGTTGGACAAGCCAGGCCAAGCCAACCAGACCTGCTTCCTCTTCCCTTTTATCCATGGGGCCCTGCAGGGTCACACCGGCCCCTTGTTTCCATGGGGCCTTGGAGTGTCACACTGGTGGTTTCATATTGGATCCTTGGTTCCATGAGGCCCAGATGTGTCACACTGGCCTCTTGTTTCCATGGAGCTCCATAGTGTCATAATGGTCCCTTGCTTCCATGAGGCCTTGCGGGGTCACAGGGGTCTCCTTGGTGCCACAGGATCACAATGGACCCTTGGTTTCATGGGCACTCACAGTGTCAGAAGGGTCTCCTTGTTTCCATGGGGCCCTGCAGATCCCCTTGATTCAACAAGGACTCAAAGTGTCAGAATGGCCTCCAGTATTCCAATAGGCCCCACAATGTCACAATGGACCTTTGGTTCCGTGCGGTCCCACACTGTTCCATGAATCCTTAGTTCCATGGGGCCCTGTAGCTCCTTGGTTCCATGGTGCCACACAGTGTGACAACTGCCCTTGGCCTGCCAACACTCCATAGTGTCACAATGGCCCCTCGGTTCAGTGAGGCCTTGTGGTGTCACAATGGTTCAGTGAGGCCTTTAGTGTCACAAGAGTGTCCCTGATTCCATAAGTGTTGGAACCCTGGATGCTGAGAATTTTAAACTTGCTGTGCTGAAAGGCAGAGACTTACAAGAGAACACTGCGTTTGACCTGAGGCTGTGGAGAAGGCTTCCAAAATTGATTAATAGCACTGGGGATACAGGTGCGTAGTTGGTTAGAGATGTATACTACCACAGGGTGGAAAACTTAGAGTTTGGGGTTTTAGAACATAGTAATAAATATGAAGCATATGGAGGTTTTAGGGTGGAGACAGGTTCTTCTTATTTACCTTCTTCTTACCTCCTTCTTCATGGGTTTGGGTGATATTTTGTGACTGGACAGAAAATTCTGCATTGCAGGCTTCAAGGGATCAGTTATTGGGTTAAAAGGGAAAATAATTTTGTAAGGACGCAAGAGCCTCCAGGACGGTTTGGATGGATTCAAACGAGAGATCTCTGTTGGTTGCTCTTAGAATATAAGGTTTATTAGGGATGGTGAAAGGTCCTGCCTGGAGCTGCCAGACGAAGCACGTGGCAGGGCCTGAGGTGATGGGGAGGGGAGAGACAAAGGGAAGAGAGGGTGCTCTAGGAGAGCAGGGATTCCAAGAGGGGGAAGATCTAAGAGAGGGGAAGTCCCAAGAGGGCGTCTGGCCTGCCAGAAATGCCTCCCTTGTTCTCTCCAAGATGCACAGGGAGAGCCAGTGAGCAGGACATTTGGGAGGCAATCCTTCCAAGCCTTTTCTGAGGCCAGGCACACACCAAGATCAGCCAAGACTCTCCACCACACTGCCTGGCCCACCCAGCCCAGCTCTGTGCTGGCCCTGGGCCACAGCAGCTTCCACCAAGCAAGGGCAAATGCATGTAGCCAAGAGCTGAAACACAGCAGACAGGGAAGATGTGAAAAGTGAGTGTGTAAAGGCCTTTTAATTCACAGCTCCAACAGAGAGCTTTGGGGCTCACAGCTGGACAGAGATGGTTCTGCTCACCCCTCTGTCCAAAGCGGGGGAATCACACCTTGCTGCAGGTGCTTGGGTTGGTCCTGCAGGTCCAGGTGGATGCCAAACCTGCTCTTCACAGCCTTCTCCCTTCCCCTGTCCCTCTGCCAAGCGCAACATGCCTCAAGGACTGAAAGGAGCACAGAGAGCCAAAGGGGAACACTTGCGCCTGCTCACTGGGAGCTCCCTGGGAAGCACTGTCCTTGAGAAGCAAGCCCCTGTCCTCCAAAGGCATTTCCCCAAATGTGTAGCTTTCCTGGGGAACACCAACACACCCTTAGGAAACGCTGGCAAAGCTGAATGACTTCAGGTCCTCTGAGGACAGGCACTCCAGCTGTAGCTCGTATTCCCCCAAGTGCCTTTCCAGGTGGAGGCTCAGACGTGCAGCCCCAGGCCCTCTACAAACACAAGCTGCTCAGTGCCTCTTCACCTGCCTCAACTCCAGCCTGTGGTCATGGCAGAAAAACCAGGCTGTTCCCAGCCAGAGCCCAGAGCCCTGCTCCCGCAGGACGCTCTTGCCAGCACCTTCCAGGCCTCTCTGCTGTGCACACAGCGCTTTTCATGCCCGCTCCCAACAGGCTCTGGAAGGCAGAGCACAGCCTGGCTGCCTCTGCCACCAGCACAGCCCAAACACAGGCAGAGGAAGAAGCAGCAGGGGCTGTTTTGTGGCCATGCCCAAGAGAGACTGGAAGGGTGCCCTCCCTCTGCTCTCACTTGCTTGGCTTTCTGACTGGCTCTGAGCCTGGGGCTGCGATTCCTCACTTGTGGGGACCAGAACCACAGCCGGGATCCCGGCACTGCCTGAGAGTGCTCCGGGCACTGGCAGGGTCGCGCGTCCCAGTCTTGGGCACCGCGCTGCTGCTTCCTTTGCCCTCAGGCACACCCAAAGCTCCCTGCTAAGCCCGGATGGTCGCTGGTTCGGCCCTCTCCCTGATCCTGTGCAGGGATGGAGCACAGCTGAGCTTTCAGGAAGCTATTCCTGAAAACTTCCAGCATTCCAAGCTCCTTTGCCCTCCGTGGAAGCTTGCCATGGAATCCCTCACAGCTGCCTTCAGAGCAGAGCCTCAGCTTGGCTCTTCCAAATTCCAGGGGCTCCAGGCTGCTCAGCAAGATCTGCAACTCCACAGGGTTGTGGAACTGCACCTTCAGCACAAGCACCTCTCCAGCCTGATCTGCCCTCGTTCTGTGTGTGTGTGCACAGAACACGGCGTGGAAGAGAACAGCAGCAGGGGCCTGTGTGTCCCAGGGCCCGGGATTTGCGCCGCTTCAGCTCCACAGAGATGCAGGTAAGGGGGAGAAACCAAACTCTTTATTAATGGAAGGGAAGGGGAAGGGATGAGATGGGGGGAAAAAAAGGGAACGGGCAGCGTTTGAGGGCTGGACGGAGGGAGCTGTCAACAGGGAAGGGGAAGGCAGCAGCTATGGGAGCTTGCAGCAGGCACAGCTGTGGCCAGCATCAGGTGTGCCTGGAGCTCCAGTGACATTGAGTCCTGCTGCTCTCTTCACTGTCTCCTGGTACTCTGCTTGGGAGCCTGGTTCTCTGAATCCAGCAGATGACCTTAGTTCTGCACATCTTTGTCCAAAAATTACCTGAATTTCCAGGTTAGTGGAGGATGGGCTGTCATCTTCACTCATGGCTTGAAGGGCTGGAAGACAGATAAACAACCACAGTGAGAGACCAGGGGCTGTGTGACATCACAGAGATCTGTGTAACATCACAGGGGCTGTGTGACATCACGGGTCCTGAGTGACATCACAGAGAGCTTTGTGACATCACAGATCCTGTGTGACATCACAGAAACATCCATGTGACATCACAGAGTGCTGTGTGACATCACAGGGGCTGCATGACATCACAGAGAGCTGTGTGAGATCACAGGTCCAGTGTGACATCAGAGAGACATCTGTGTGACATCACAGAGACGTCTGTGTGACATCACAGAGAGCTGTGTGACATCACAGGTCCTGTGTGACATCAGAGATCCTGTGTGACATCACAGAACCTGTGTGACATCACAGAGAGTGGTGTGACATCACAGGTCCTGTGTGACATCACAGAGACGTCCGTGTGACATCACAGATCCTGTGTGACATCAAAGAGATGTCTCTGTGACATCACAAGAGGTCTGTGTGACATCACAGGGGCTGTGTGACATCACAGATACTGTGTGACATCACTAAAAGCTGTGTGACATCACAGAGAGCTGTGTGACATCACAGATATGTCTGTGTGACATCACAGAGAGCTTTTTGAGATCACAGAGATGTTTGTGACATCAGAGGAGGTTGTGTGATGTCACAGAGATGTCAGTGTGACATCACAGAGAGCTGTGTGACATCACAGAGAGCTGTGTGACATCACAGAGATAACAGTGTGACTTCACAGACGGCTGTGTTACATCACAGAGATGTCCATGTGACATCACAGAGAGCTGTGTTACATCACACAGATAACAGTGTGACATCACAGAGAGCTGTGTTCCATCACAGAGATGTCCATGTGACATCACAGAAGGCTGTATGATCTTGCACCTTCTGGAAGATGGAGTATCGCCCACTCTGTATTGCCCGGAGGACATGCAATGTTTGAAGTGCCAGCTCTGACATGGCACTACTGACATCCTCTGTCAGGCATTCAAGGGCTGCAAGAGAGAGGAACAGAGCCACAGTCAGATCCCGACTCTGCGGGGAGCCGAGGGGAGCCCCCCCTGCCAGGGCCATCCCAGCCGGCTCTTGCCATGGCCGGGAGGGATCAGGGACCAAGGGGATCAGCCCGAAGCTGCTGGCCACGCATCCCCCACGTGTCCCTGAAATCTCCGTGTGCTCTACCTAGGAGAGCAGAGCTCTCCGCAGCCGGGGCAGGGCTTGCAGCTCACCCCGGCAGCCCCCGCTGGCAGCCCGCTGCCCTGTCTCACCTTTGCAGATCAGCTGGAGCTTTTCCTGCTGTCCCCTCGAGCTCCTCCCGGCCATCCCTGGGAACACAGAGCCTGTCAGGCCCGGCGGCACAGCTCCCTGCCAGCGGCGCTGCCAGCCCTGTGCCCACACGCCCTCCTGGCCCGGCTCGTGGCTCACCCATGAACCTGACGGCGCCTCTCGCAGGGGCTCCTGTGGGCTCTGCAGGTAGGGCAGGGCCCGGCGCAGGTGCTCGGCCACGCTGCTGCTGTCCTCTGCCAGCTGCAGACAGCCAGGAGGGTGCAGTTGGTTCAGGCTCAGCCCCTTGGCTGCAGCCCTGGGCAGGGGAGCAGCTGCCAGCCGCACGCCCTGAGCAGCGCGGTCAGGGGCTTCCCCAGCCTGAGCCTGGGGCTCGCAGGCAGGTCTTACCAGGCCCCTGCTGAACCCCCAGGTCTGATCCACCTGCAGTATCTGTTGGAGAGCCTTCCTGTTCAGGAATCTGGCTGAACAACGCAGCGTTTCCTGAGAAGCCTGGAGAGCAGCAGAGACGCGGAGATGGCCCCAGAGCCCAGGGCTCAGGACCCCGTCCCTGTGCCAGGGCCTGGAGGAGGCTGCAGCCTGCGAGGTGCCAGGGCAGGAGGCAGCCCAGCCCCTGCCAGGGAACAGCAGCAGCTGCCGAGTCCTCACCTCTGCCACTCGCTGGTTCTCATCATGGCAGTTGAAGGAGAGTGGCAGCAGGCTCTGGCACACGTGTGCCTTTAGGGCCTTTTTTTCATTTTCCTGTGGAAAAGTCATCCATGTTCAGAAGAGCAATATGGAGAGCAGCTGCACTTGGCTATTGTCCTGTATGAAGGGAAGAAAAAGAGACCTCAGCATCGGCTGCACGGAGCTCAGCTTGGTGCAGGCCTGCAAATCCACAGGGCACAAAGTGTCTGGGCAGCAGCCAGTGGCCGTGGCTGGGGGCAGTGAGCCTTACGCGGTCAAGGAGTGGCAGGAGCCCCTCAACCAGCTGCAGTGTGATGGGGCTGGGTGTCAGCATGTCCTTGTCCAAGATGATAAAGTTGAGGAGCATGGCTGTCATGCTAACTATCTCTCCATCCGCATCCCACAGGAGCTCCACAAGACTTTCAGTCAGGCTCCACATTTTTTCTCTGTGAGGAACACAAGTTTGTGAAATGCCATCCTGCTGCTGCAGGGCCTAGAGGCCAAAGGGCTGTTCCAAAGCACTTGGGCAGCTGAAGCAGGAGGCAGGAGAGCTGGGAGCAGCTGGCCCAGCACCCAAAGCCCAGCCAAGCCCAAGCGACTGTATTCCTGAGCGCAGCCTCTGCCCCTGCCCCTTCTCACCATCGAGGGATCATTGATGAGCTCCAGAAGGGCCCTGAGCACCAGGTGACCCCTCTCCTTGCACTCGCTCCTCAGGTGCCTTGACAGGATTTGCAGGACTCTGTCAGCACCGCGTTCACTCAATTCCAGGCACTCGAGGACCTGAAAGGCACAGGGCAGTGACAGGGGACCAGCCAGCAGGAGCCCAGAACCGCACAGGGCTGAGCCCAGGCAGCAGCACAGGGCGCGGGCTCCGTCCCAGGCACTGCGGCCAAGAGAGGGCAGAGAGCCGGGAGGCAGCTGAGCGAGGCAGCGCTGGCCTTCAGGCTCACCTCCACAAGGAACGCCAGGGAGGGCAGCTCCCAGCGTGGCTCCTGTGTGCTGAGCAGCCGGAGCAGGTAGCGAGCGATCCGAGAGCACAAGGGGATGGAGACACAGGACATCTCCCTGGCAGGAGACAAAGTAACCAAGGCTGTGGGCCAGGGGGACAAACCTCTCCCAGGACTGACTCACAGAGGTCTGGTCTTTCCCCAGCATCCTGCAAGGGCCCCTGGGCTATTTGGGAGGCGGCTCCTTGTGGGCACCCTCCTCTCCCAGCCTTTTTCAGTCTGCTTGGCTGTCCCTCGGTGACAAGGCCCTCTGGCCAATGACCACAGGGACTGTGTGGGGCACCCCAGGCACAGAGCACAAATGTCAGAGGCAGCAGTGTGAAGGGGGTCTCACCTGGCCAGCAGACCCACGGCACAGTGGTGGGTGTCAGCACAGAGCAGTGTGTCCCAGCCACACTTGCGTTCCATTGCCACCACCACATCCTTGTGCTGCACTTGGCAGAGCAGGGCCTTCAGGGTCTGCACTGCAAACCTGTGTGCAGAGCAAAGCCCAGGTCACGTTGGGAGCACTGGCTCCTGCCCAGGGATGTGGCAAGGACAGGAGGACAGGCATGGAGCACCTGCTGGGGTTGGAGGCAAGGCCATATTGCTGCTGACATCCCTTCCAGAAGGTATCGACCTCCTCTGGCATATCCAGAGTGCTGAAGAGCACTTGGAAGAGCAGATGGACAAACAGGCAGGGGAAATACACGGTCACCATCTGTGGGACACAGGGCAGCTGGAGGATCTTCCACATCACCACAGTTGCCTGCAAAGGACAAAGCCCCTCGAGACAGCGCTCAGTGCCGAGGTGTCCGTGTGGCAGGGCCCGAGCACGGGAGGGACAGGCCCGGAGAGACGCAGGGGGAGCACCGGGCCTGGTGGCCCTGAAGCTGTCCCAAGGCCAGGTTTCAGCCCAGCACCTGAGGCAGGGAGACGCCGTGGGGGAGGGAGGATGGAGAGCTGCTGGAGGGGTGGCCTTGGGGCCAGCAAAGGCAGAAACTCACAGCCAGGGCAAGGACAGCCGTGTGGTCCCCATCGGAGGTGCACGTGCTGTGCTCTGGCCAGCTCCCCAGCACCTCGAAGAGTACGAGCATGGCCGGCTCTGCAGTCCTGGGCGTGCACATGATGCTCTTCCACATGGCCAAAGCAGCTCTGTGGGGTCAGAGCTCTGTCTCAGAGGGGTCTGGGACACAGCAGCGTGGCCTGGGCGGCAGCGGGGAGCTGAGCTGCTCTGCCAGCCCTGCCTCTGCCCACTGCCCTCACTGGCAGCACGCAGGCAGCCCAGCCCTGTGGGGACTGGCCCCTGAGGGGCAGGGGGGAAGCATGGCAGCACGCTGGGGGGCTGGCAGGGGCCAGGGCTGGCAAAGGGAGCAGCCAGAGGGCCCTGGAATTCTCTGTTTGTCAGACACCTGGGACAGGCTGTACAGGGTGAAGGGCTGCTGAGCCTTGTGGACACGTGGGCCCCGTACCTGTCACACACTGGGGCCACACGCAGGAGAGCCATCACCACGTCAGAGGGCTGTGCCTCTGTCAGATCCAGAAGGGGCCTGTACAGATTGTACTCAGGAAACTCATTGGCCACGAGGATGTACCTCACCATGGGGGGCAGCTGGAGAAGGCAGGGGAGACTTGGAAAGCTGCCAGAGGAAGGACTGTGCCCAGCTGCCCCAGAGAAGTGCTTCCCTTGCCACCACACTGCCATGGCCTCAAAGGCTTCCAGGGAACAGCAGGCGTGGCTTGGGAGGCCACGCAATTGCTGGGAGGAGAAAAGCCAGGCCACAGGCTGCTCACTGGCTTTGGGCTGGAAGGACCCTCCTCCACAAGCATATCCAGCAGGGCAGCACTGGCCTTGGTTTTGAAGATGGGAGAGTACGCTCTGACCACAGTGCCCATGACGCTGCTCTCTTCCTCCCGAGTCCTCTTCATGAATTTGCAAACCATCTGTAGCAGAAGGGCAAGAAGCCCGGGATGTTGCATGGAGTGCTCCGAGCACAGTGCTGGGCTGAGCAGTGCCAGCAGGCCCAGCCCAGGTGGGGATGGCTGCAGGTACCTGCGCTGTTCTGCGGAAGCGGCCACGGGTGCGTTCCTGCTCTCGTGTGCGCTGCACGGCTGCACCTGGCAAAGAGCGAGCGCAGCCCGAGCTGAGGGGCTGCGGGAGAGGCCGGAGAACACAGCCCAGCCCTGCGCTGCCCAGGCAGGGACAGCCCCGCGCCGCCCCAGGGCATGGAGCACGGCTGTGGGGTGTCTGCCCGGCCCCTATTCCATCCTGTCCATGGGCATGGCCCCAGGGGATGGGATGGGATGGGATGGGATGGGATGGGATGAGATGGGATGGGATGGGATGGGATGGCATGGCATGGCATGGGATGGGATGGGATGGCATGGGATGGGATGGCATGGGATGACATGGCATGGCATGGCATGGCATGGCATGGCATGGCATGGCATGGCATGGCATGGCATGGCATGGCATGGCATGGCATGTGACCAAGCTGGCTGCAGGCACCAGCCCTGTGGCCCAGCTCTGCCACTCACCCTTCTGTGGTGGCTGGAACTGCTCCACCTCTTCAGGCTGCTGTGCTGGGGCAGCTCCAGGGCCTTCTTTCTCCTCCTTCCCCAAGGCCAGCTTGGGCACGCTCGCAGGTCTGTGCTCTGCGTCACTGCCTGGATTCATGGCTACTTGCAGAAGGTGAAAAGGAAAAGGTCCGAGTCAGCAAGTGCTGCAGTCGTGCCTTGAGGGCACCTGCAAGAGTGAAGTCTGGGCAAGGCTACAGGACAGCAAGTCCTGCACTCTGGTCTTGGGGGCTCCAGCGACAAGGACAGGAGTCTCCTGTCAAGGACAGTGCAAAGCAAATGCCACGGTCTGCCCTCGAGGGCAGCTGCAGAAGAGATGCCTCGGGAAGGCCAGAGGTCACCAAGTGTTCTGGTCTGGCCACGAGGACACCTGCAAGAGTAATACTTCGGGAAAGCTCTGGGTCAGCAAGGAACGAGTGGCTGTGCGAGGGCTCCTCACAGCACCGCTCTCTCCGTCCTGTCCTGTCGCATGCACCGAGCACTGTGGAGTGGCCTTTTCACTGCCAACACCTTTGCCACAGCATGTCACAAAGGGCCCTTGGATAGCCTGTCCCGTTCCATTCCACGGTGACCATGCTGCACCGTGTCACAAAGGGCCCCTGCACGCACTGCCACCTGCCCTGGGGCCACCCCCAGCCCCCCAGAGTGGCCCAGGTTGGAAGGAATGCCTTGCCCCAGGTGTGTCAGACAGCCCAACAGGATCTTTAGGAACGGCTCAGACCATCAGCAAACGCTGCCCTGCTCTGCGGGCTCAGAGCAGCAGGAGCCCCCAGGGCTGCCGACGCAGCCGCGGCGGGAAGGGCACGGGGCCCTGCACAGAAGCTGGCACGGCCTCCTCGGGACACGTCCCACATGGTGGCCATCCTAAGCACGGCCGTGTGACACAGACCAGGAACGTGTGGGCCAGGGCAGGAATGCTGCTCTGACCCTGGGGCCCGGGGAGCACTGCTAAACAGTTCTTGGAATATGTAAATTAGCTTGGGAAAAAAGTTTACTATGCATAAGGAACTATGAATATGCACCAGGCTGGTGTAAGGGAAAAGGTATTCAAGGGGTATCTCCGGAGATAACCGTGTGCTCTTGGCTCAGTGCCGAGATGCACCCGGCCCTAACAACCTTTGCTCTCTGGCCCTTGTCTCCTCTTGTCCTGCATTAAACTCTTTAAATTTTCACAGGGGAGTGAAGGTGTTTTTCACAGCCCCGAGCGGAGAGCTCTGCCCGGCGGCTCCCGGGAAAGGCGGCGGCGCTCGGCACGGCCCCGGCCCGCCCGGCCCGCGGGAATTCCCCGGCCCGGGACAAAATGCTGCCCCGAAGGAGCGCTCGGAACGCCCCTGCGGCTCCTCCCTGCCCCGCAGTGCCGCAGCTGCCCCGCTGTGGATGCGCGGCTCTGGAGCAGGGGGGCTCTGCGGGACCCCCGGGCTGTGCCCCCTCCCGGGCCGTGCCCGCCCCGGGGCTGATGCTCGGCCCGGGCTCTCTCGCTGTCCCGGCCCCGCAGGGTCCCGCCGTGAGCGGCACCGCCCGCCCGGCGCCGCAGGGCCCGAGCCCTGCCCGGCCAAGGCTCCGTGTCCATGGCCGGGCCCTGCCGGGGCTGCGGCCCCTGCCCGGCCCGGCACAGCCCGCAGCGCCCGGCGCAGCTCCCTCCGGCCGGGCACTGCGGCTCCCGGCGAGGCGGAATGTTCAGCGCACGGCATCTCTGCCAGCTCTGCTCACATGGGCAAAACCAGCTGCTGCTGAGGCCATCCGAGCTCCCACCGAAGCCTTCCACCCAAAATGCTGCCTTCAGCTCCGACACACCGCTGAGGAATCCAAGAGCAAACTGAAAGCTGATTAGAGAATCTTGCACAATCACATCCAAGAACATTTTGTTATAAAATCACAAATATTAACAGAAGCTGAGAAAGTCAACAATGTTAGAAAACAAGCTTCCAACAATGGGACTCAAAGAGCTAAGGGCATGCCGTTGAGTGGAATGAGCCCTCTCTTTCTGACATGTGAGCAATGCCATGGAATTTCCCAAACCAGGGAAACAGGGAGCCCTGGCAGCAGCAGCTTCACACACAGCAATGACACAGAACAGGGCAGGGCAAGAGGCTGACAAAACTCTAACTGCTACTTGCAATGAAGTACCTTTGTTTCCAGTTCTAATCTAGCCACTATTAATATAGAGTCCAAAAGACTAAAAATACTAGTAATAATAATAACAACTGTACCATTATTAGCAAAAAATTGAGATAATAGAAATAATAAGAATTACTAGTGGTAATAAAAACCCTACCATACTTATAGCAGGTTTGCATGGACAGGTTTTGGTAAGAGAGGGGCTCTAGGAGCACCTTCTGTGAGAGCAGCTGCTCCTCCATGTCCCACAGAGTCAATTCCAGCCGGCTCCAGGACAGACCGGCTGCTGGCCAAGGCTGGGCCAGTTAGAAATGGTGGTAACGCCGTTGGGATAAGAGATTTAAGAAAAAGAAAATGGGTGATCCTGGAGTTGTGACTGTGAGCAGGGAGGAGCAGGGTGAGGACATGTGAGAGGAGCAGCTCTGCACACCCCCAGGGCAGGGCAGGGCAGGGTGGGGCAGGGCAGGGCAGGGCAGGAGGGGCAGGAGCTGCTCCAGCTGCTGGAGCTGATTGCCCTGAGATTCCCTGGGCAGTCCCTGGTGAGGCAGCTGGGCCCTGCAGCCCATGGAGGGCACGGAGGGCAGAGATGCACCTGCAGCGCCTGCAGGAGCCCGTGCCAGAGCAGGGGGATGCCTGAGCGGAGGCTGCGACCCCGTGAGAAACCTGTGCTGGAGCAGGGAGCTGGCAGGGACCTGCAAACCCCTGGAGAGGAGCCCACGCTGGAGCAGGGCCCTGCCAGGACCTGTGAGCCGATGGAGGAGCGAGCCACGCTGCAGCAGTTTGTGGAGAACTGCTGTCCGTGGGATGAACTCACCGTGGAGAAGTTCATGGAGAAGTGTCTCCAGGAGGGACCCCTGGCACAGCAGGGAACGACTCCTCTCCCCGAGCAGCAGGAGAAACAACAGGGGATGAACTGACCAGAGCCCCCATTCCCTGTCTCCCTGCACCCACTGGGGGGGAGGTAGAGCTGGGAAGGAGGGAGGGAAGGGCAGAAGGTGTTTTTAAAGCTTTGTTTTACTTCTCACTATCCTGCCCTGATCCAGATAACAATAAATTCCATTAATATCTCCAATTTTGAAAATGTTTTGCCCATGATGGCATTTGCTGAGTGATCTGTCCCAGTCCTTAGCTCAACCCATGAAGCCTTCATTCTGTTTTCTCTCTCCTGTCCATCTCTGGAGAGGAGTCAGAGAGCAGCTTTGGTGGGTGCCTGACATCCATCCAGGGTGAACAGACAACACTTCCTTTCCTTCATTCTTTCTTTCCAGAGGTCACTGTGAAGGGGTTGAGTGGGGCTTTGAGGGAGGGAGTGAAGGTGGTGGGGAGTGGTGGGGACAGGAGCCACAGGGATGTGGGACAGGCACCAGAGGGGCCTGGGCAGCTGTCAGGGGGCACAGCCTGTCCCCCTGGCCCAGCAGCAGGGGACAGGGGGCACGGCCTGTCCCCCTGGCCCAGCAGCAGGGGACAGGGGGCACGGCCTGTCCCCCTGGCCCAGCAGCAGCCCCGTGCCCTGCCCAAGGTGCCCCAGAGGCAGGGGGAGACCCCAGTCCCGGGGCAGCATTTCTGCCCCGTCCCCTGTCCAGCCCAGCCTGCCCCGTGTGCGCAGTGACCGCTGGCACGGGCTGCACTGGACACTGTGACCTGCTGGGGACACTGAGAGCTGCCCCGCTGTGACACTGCCCTTGGGATTTCACAGGCACCAAACAAACCCCAGCCAGCACCGCCCCTTGTGATGTCCCAGGCACCAGAGCACATCCCAGCCCCGCTCCTGGTGATGTCCCAGGCACCAGGGCACAGCCCAGCCCTGCTCCTGGTGATGTCCCAGGTACCAGGGAACATCCCAGCCCCGCTCCTGGTGATGTCCCAGGCATCAGGGAACATCCCAGCCCCGCTCCTGGTGATGTCCCAGGCACCAGGGCACATCCCAGCCCTGTTCCTGGTGATGTCCCAGGCACCAGGGCACATCCCAGCCCTGCTCCTGGTGATGTCCCAGGCATCAGAGCACATCCCAGCCCCACTCCTGGTGATGTCCCAGGCACCAGGGAACATCCCAGCCCCGCTCCTGGTGATGTCCCAGGCACCAGGGCACATCCCAGCCCTGCTCCTGGTGATGTCCCAGGCACCAGGGCACATCCCAGCCCTGTTCCTGGTGATGTCCCACGCCCTACGAGTGTCCCAGGTGTGGGAAGAGCTCATCACACAGCTCAGCCTTGACCCAAAACCAGCAGAGGCATCACAAAGGGCGGCCCTGCGAGTGCCCCAGTGTGGGAAGAGCTCCATGCGCTGCTCCAGCTCCATCCCCCACGGGAGGATCCGTGCTGGATGATCCCCAGTGAGCCCCGGTGGGCAGACCCCCGGTGACCCATGGTGCTGCTGATCCATGATGGGAAGACACCTGGCTGGGGGCTCCACATCCTCCTGGCCCCCCTGGCCTGGATTATCTTTTCATTTCTCTTTGCTCTTTCAAAACTCTAAAAAGCAGGTAAAAATAAAGATGTTGAGCTAAGACAAGGATGGGGACATGGGGGTGGTTCTTGCAGGGGATGTGGGGGATGCTGGGTTTGAGGGACTTGAGGGTTCCTGGGAGGGACCTGGGAGTTGCTCAGGGCTTTGGGCACCCCAGGCTGAGCAGCTCCAGTTGCACTGGGAGACCCTGGTGGAGGTTCTGGGCAGCTGGTCAAGGACCCCCTGTCCTGGAACTGTCCCCATGTGTCCCCATCCCATAGCCCGGTCCCCCTGCAGTGGCTGCCCCATTCCTTACTCCCCTTCCATACTCCCCTTGCCCCTGCCTGTTCCCATGTCCCCCCTATCCCGTTTCCATCCTGCTCCCATCCCAATTCGGACCCCATTCTCGATCCCTGTACCGTATTCCCTGTCCCTGTCCTCATTCCCAGTCCTATTCCCTGTCCCCATTCCTGGTCCCTGTCCCCATTCCCTGTCTCTGTCACCAGTACCAGTCCCTGTCTCCATTCCCATTCCCCATTCCCTGTCCCCATTCCCATTCCCTGTCCCCATTCCCATTCCCTGTCCCCATTCCCAGTGAGACATGAATTTGGAAGAATTAAGAATTTTAGGAAGTTAAGATGATAGTTAAATTAGATGTTGCTGACTTAGTGGAAGTAGATAAATAGGCTTTGTTCCTAGTTAACAGTAGCTGGATCTTAGATAAGATATCCAGGATCTATTAACTCATTGCTTGTCAGCTTTATGTTTGGGTAGCTGTGCTTATCATGAGAAACAGAATGTGACAAACAGATTTCAGGGACACAAAAACAGTTGCAGACTTCCCCTACTTTAGGAATCCATTAAGCACAGGAAAACGGCAAGGATTCCTTTGTCACGTGTGCATGGGAAAGGCAGAAAGGTCAGAATGAGGAAGACTTATTTTACTTCTTCATTTTGGAGACCCCTCCCCAAAATGGACCCCTGACTCATTTCAGGGAACAGAACTACACATGCTTAATAGCCTTTCTGCCAATTAGCATATGAAGCAGAGCAGAGGAAGTGACAGGGATATGAATATGCATTCATATTTTGTGTATTCAAGACTTCTGTCAATAAAAAAGCTTTGTAATACCTGTGATTTTTGCAGTGTGCATTAGGGAATTATCCCAGGTACTGCCCGGCTGTCTCAATAAACATACACTTTCTAAATTTAAACTCTTTGAGAGTTTTTGTCCATCTCAGTTGGATATCGGTATTAGATCGATATTCATATTTTAGTAAATCATTATCGTAAAGAAGTCCTAGTATGTGTATTAACATGTATTTTCCTAATATTCTAGCAATTATTCTTGCATTGCTTCAAGATATAAGTTAACTTTGCATAAGTTAATAGTATTCAAAATCCATGTTCTGTTCCTATTATTATTTATTATACAAAGAAAAAAGGGGAAAGGCGTTGGATTGAGGGTATACCCTCCTGCCCTCTGAGTCTGTTCTCATGTTTTACAATAAATCCTACAACAGTACAATACAGCATCCTAAAGTATGGACACTGGAAACCACAGACAGCATTACAAATGATCACCTGCCTCATGGACAGTTCATAGAAGGACTTGATTTGTTTACAAATTATTTCTCATGTTTACAAACAGTTTTTCTGTTTACAGACTGTTTTCTGGGAGTTTGGTTTTTCTCCAAGGGATCAAGTGCTTAAAGGTTGTTTTTTAAAATTGGATTTTTCTCTGACGGTTAAATGGGCTCAGGGTTAAATAGCTTTCTGCTTTTAGAGAGAAGTTCAATTTGTAACCGAGAAGCATTATGCCTGTGGCCTGAGTTCTCCCCTAACAGTTCCTGGAGGGGAATGCTGCAGCTCCAGTGTAAATTAGATGCACGCTGTCCTCTGTCACCATGTTTGCAAAGGGCCCTTGCAGATGGGTGACAGAGAACAATACACAGAATTTTATAAAGAAAGGTGAGATGTTACCATGATTGACAGGGGTCTTGACCAATCAAATATCTCCCAAAACTGCAGGCACCTCACGGGCCAGAACCTGAAGGGGCGTGGAGCTCAAACCAATGAGAGCTTCCAGGCCTGGTCTTTCAAATGCCCTGTGTAAGGGGGGGCATGGGAAATAAAATCTCTCTGTTGCCCCATGAACTCGGGAGGAGCAGTCTTTGTCTCCTGTGCCCTCGCTGCCCCACCAGACCAAAGAGATGTTCACCAGGGCCCTCCCTGTTTGTGGCCGTCCAGTGCCGAGCTGAGCAGGCAGCCAGTTGTGTTTGCACGTGAGCTGCCACAGGAAGACACACAGCAGCTGGAGATTTGAATAGCAGGGCTCGGGCCAATTCTTTTTCTTTTCGAATGCAAGAAAGACGCAAAAGCACAAGGAAACATGACAGTGTTTCGGTGGATTCTCTTTGTCCTGTGAAGTTGAGTAGCTGTTGGTGTTTCTGTGCTGCTGCTAATCCCTTCCATGAAAGAATCATTCTGGGAAGGAGCAACAACATCTGACACGCACCAAGTGTTGCCACCAGTTGCTCCAGGTGCTGCTACCAACAGCCCCTGTAGGACGGAGCACAGCCCCCAATGCACACCAAAAGCCAGGGAATCTCAGGAAAACGGGAAACTGGACAAGACAAACACTGATATGAACCAATGTGGTTAATCAAATGTTCTCAGTTTATTTGAGATAAGATGGTAGTTTATATAAGCTTCTACATAGTTTACAGAAACAAAGGCACTCTGATTGGTAGGCTAACATTGTTTACCTTTTCCTTAAAGTGGCTTGAGCCTTACACTATAAATGTATACTAATTCACACCCAGACAGCCCAGTGGTCCCCGTCACACCTTAATACTATTTCTATCTGCGCCCCAAGCTCTGAATTTCTAACTGCGTCAGAGGCTTGAAGGCCTCACAAGGCCCAAACCTGAGGCCTAGACTGGAGTAGCTCAAATCTCATAACTCATGTCCTCTTTCTCTGAAAAATGCTTCAACACACACCAGCTTTGGCTGCCCTCTGGCAGAGAAGCCCTTTTGGGGCACAGGTTTCTGGGGCAGCAGACGGGCACCGGTGCTGCCAGGGCTCGGGGGAACTCTGCTTCGGCGGGGACTGTGCCTCAGCGGCTGATGTCAGCGCTCCCCGGGCCCCAGGGTCAGAGCAGCATTCCTGCCCTGGCCCACACGTTCCTGGTCTGTGTCACACGGCCATGCTTAGGATGGCCACCATGTGGGACGTGTCCCGAGGAGGCCGTGCCAGCTTCTGTGCAGGGCCCCGTGCCCTTCCCGCCGCGGCTGCGTCGGCAGCCCTGGGGGCTCCTGCTGCTCTGAGCCCGCAGAGCAGGGCAGCGTTTGCTGATGGTCTGAGCCGTTCCTAAAGATCCTGTTGGGCTGTCTGACACACTTGGGGCAAGGCATTCCTTCCAACATGGGCCACTCTGGGGGGCTGGGGGTGGCCCCAGGGCAGGTGGCAGAGTGTGCAAGGGCCCTTTGTGACACGGTGCAGCATGGCCACCGTGGAATGGAACGGGACAGGGTATCCAAGGGCCCTTTGTGACACGGTGCAGCATGGTCACCGTGGAATGGAACGGGACAGGGTATCCAAGGGCCCTTTGTGACACGGTGCAGCATGGTCACCGTGGAATGGAACGGGACAGGGTATCCAAGGGCCCTTTGTGACACACTGTGGCAAAGGTGTTGGCAGTGACAAGGCCACTCCACAGTGCTCGGTGCACGCGACGATACAGGACAGAGAGAACGGTGCTGTGAGGAGCCCTAACACAGCGCACATGTTCCTTGCTGACCCAGAGCTTTCCCGAGGTATTACTCCTGCAGGTGACCTCGTGGCCAGACCAGAGCACTTGGTTACCCCTGGCCTTCCCGAGGCATCTCTTCTGCAGCTGCCCTCGAGGGCAGACCGTGGCATTTGCTTTGCACTGTCCTTGACAGGAGTCTCCTGTCCTTGTGGCTGGAGCCCCCAAGACCAGAGTGCAGGACTTGCTGTCCTGTAGCCTTGCCCAGACTTCACTCTTGCAGGTGCCCTCAAGGCATGACTGCAGCACTTGCTGACTCAGACCTTTTCCTTTTCACCTTCTGCAAGTAGCCATGAATCCAGGCAGTGACGTAGAGCACAGACCTGCGAGCGTGCCCAAGCTGGCCTGGGGGAAGGAGGAGAAAGAAGGCCCTGGAGCTGCCCCAGCAGAGCAGCCTGAGGAGGTGGAGCAGTTCCAGCCACCACAGAAGGGTGAGTGGCAGAGCTGGGCCACAGGGCTGGTGCCTGCAGCCAGCTTGGCCCCATCCCATCCCATCCCATCCCATCCCATCCCATCCCATCCCATCCCATCCCATCCCATCCCATCCCATCCCATCCCATCCCATCCCATCCCATCCCATCCCATCCCATCCCATCCCATCCCATCCCATCCCATCCCATCCCCTGGGGCCATGCCCATGGACAGGATGGAATAGGGGCCGGGCAGACACCCCACAGCCGTGCTCCATGCCCTGGGGCGGCGCGGGGCTGTCCCTGCCTGGGCAGCGCAGGGCTGGGCTGTGTTCTCCGGCCTCTCCCGCAGCCCCTCAGCTCGGGCTGCGCTCGCTCTTTGCCAGGTGCAGCCGTGCAGCGCACACGAGAGCAGGAACGCACCCGTGGCCGCTTCCGCAGAACAGCGCAGGTCCCTGCAGCCATCCCCACCTGGGCTGGGCCTGCTGGCACTGCTCAGCCCAGCACTGTGCTCAGAGCACTCCATGCAACATCTTGGACAAGGACATGCTGACACCCAGCCCCATCACACTGCAGCTGGTTGAGGCGCTCCTGCCACTCCTTGACCACGTAAGGCTCACTGCCCCCAGCCACAGCCACTGGCTGCAGCCCAGACACTTTGTGCCCTGTGGATTTGCAGGCCTGCACCAAGCTGAGCCCCGTGCACCAATGCTGGCGTCTCTTTTTCTTCCCTTCATACAGGACAATAGCCAAGTGCAGCTGCTCTCCATACTGCTCTTCTGAACATGGATGACTTTTCCACAGGAAAAACAAAAAGAGGCTCTGAAGGCACACGTGCGCCAGAGCCTGCTGCCACTCTCCTTCCACTGCCATGATGAGAACCAGCGAGTGGCAGAGGTGAGGACTCGGCAGCTGCTGCTGTTCCCCGGGCAGGGGCTGGGCTGCCTCCTGCCCTGGCACCTCGCAGGCTGCAGCCTCCTCCAGGCCCTGGCACAGGGACGGGTCCTGCGCCCTGGGCTGTGGGGCCATCTCTGCGTCTCTGCTGCTCTCCAGGCTTCTCAGGAAACGCTGCTTTGTGCGGCCGAGTTCCTGAAGAGGAGGGATCTTGAAAAGCTGGTGAAGAACCAGGAGCTGTGGAAGTTCACTGAGTGCCTGGTAAGGAGGGCCGGGAAGCCGCAGCCCCAGCCTGGAGAAGCCCCCTGAGCGCGGTGCTCGGTGTGCGGGCTGGCAGCTGTGCCCCTGCCCGCTGCTGCAGCCCGAGGCCGCGCGGGCTCTGCTCCAGGCTCCTGCGGCCCGAGCCGGGTGCCCATGGAGCCCCGGCCCGGTGGGGCTGCGGGGCCAACCCTTCCCTCCTGCCGCTCTCTGCAGCTGGCAGAGGACAGCAGCAGCGTGGCCGAGCACCTGCGCCGGGCCCTGCCCTACCTGCAGAGCCCACAGGAGCCCCTGCGAGAGGCGCCGTCAGGTTCATGGGTGAGCCACGAGCCGGGCCAGGAGGGCGTGTGGGCACAGGGCTGGCAGCGCCGCTGGCAGGGAGCTGTGCCGCTGGGCCTGACAGGCTCTGTGTTCCCAGGGATGGCCGGGAGGAGCTTGAGGGGACAGCAGGAAAAGCTCCAGATGATCTGCAATGGTGAGACAGGGCAGCGGGCTGACAGCGGGGGCTGCCGGGGCGAGCTGCAAGCCCTGCTCCGGCTGCGGAGAGCTCTGCTCTCCTAGGTAGAGCACACAGAGATTTCAGGGACACGTGGGGGATGCGTGGCCAGCAGCTTCGGGCTGATCCCCTTGGTCCCTGATCCCTCCCGGCCATGGCAAGAGCCGGCTGGGATGGCCCTGGCAGGGCGGGCTCCCCTCGGCTCCCCGCAGAGTCGGGATCTGACCGTGGCTCTGTTCCTCTCTCTTGCAGCCCTTGAATGCCTGACAGAGGATGTCAGTAGTGCCATGTCAGAGCTGGCACTTCAAACATTGCATGTCCTCTGGGCAATACAGAGTGGGCAATACTCCATCTTCCAGAAGGTGCAAGATCATACAGCCCTCTGTGATGTCACACTGTTATCTCTGTGATGTAACACAGCTCTCTGTGATGTCACAGAGACATCTCTGTGAAGTCATACTGAGCCTGTGAGGTCACACAGCTTTTTGTGATGTCACACAGACATCTCTGTGATGTCACACAGCTCTCTGTGACATCACACGGACACATCTGTGATGTCACACAGCTCATTGTGGTGTCACACTGACATCTCTGTGATGTCACTCAGACATCACTGTGATGTCACACTGACCCTATGAGGTCACACAGCTTTTTGTGATTTCATAGAGCTCTCTGTGATGTCACACTGACATCTCTGTGATGTCACACTGAGACCTCTGTGATGTCACACAGCCCTCTGTGATGTCACACAGACATCTCTGTGATGTCACATAGCCCCTGTGATGTCACACGGCCCTCTGTGATGTCACACGGACATCTCTGTGATGTCACATAGTCCCTGTGATGTCACACAGCACTCTGTGATGTCACATGGATGTTTCTGTGATGTCACACAGGATCTGTGATGTCAAACAGGATTTGTGATGTCACAAAGCTCTTTGTGATGTCACTCAGGACCCGTGATGTCACACAGCCCCTGTGATGTTACACAGGTCTCTGTGATGTCACACAGCCCCTGTAAAGTTACACAGATCTCTGTGGTGTCACACAGCCCCTGGTCTCTCACTGTGGTTGTTTATCTGTCTTCCAGCCCTTCAAGCCATGAGCAAAGATGACAGCCCATCCTCCACTAACCTCGAAATTCAGGCAGTTTTTGGACAAAGATGTGCAGAACTAAGGTCATCTGCTGGATTCAGAGAACCAGGCTCCCAAGCAGAGTACCAGGAGACAGTGAAGAGAGCAGCAGGACTCAATGTCACTGGAGCTCCAGGCAAACCTGATGCTGGCCACAGCTGTGCCTGCTGCAAGCTCCCATAGCTGCTGCCTTCCCCCTCCCTGTTGACAGCTCCCCCGCTCCAGCCCTCAAATGCTGCCCATTCCCTTTTTTTGGCCCCCATCTCATCCCTTCCCCTTCCCTTCCATTAATAAAGAGTTTGGTTTCTCCCCCTTACCTGCATCTCTGTGGAGCTGAAGCGGCACAAATCCCGGGCCCTGGGACACACAGGCCCCTGCTGCTGTTCTCTTCCACGCCGTGTTCTGTGCACACACACACAGAACGAGGGCAGATCAGGCTGGAGAGGTGCCTGTGCTTAAGGTGCAGTTCCACAACCCTGTGGAGTTGCAGATCTTGCTGAGCAGCCTGGAGCCCCTGGAATTTGGAAGAGCCAAGCTGAGTATGCTCTGAAGGCAGCTGTGAGGGATTCCATGGCAAGCTTCCACGGAGGGCAAAGGAGCTTGGAATGCTGGAAGTTTTCAGGAATAGCTTCCTGAAAGCTCAGCAGTGCTCCATCCCTGCACAGGATCAGGGAGAGGCAGAACCAGCGACCATCCGGGCTTAGCAGGGAGCTTTGGGTGTGCCTGAGGGCAAAGGAAGCAGCAGCGCGGTGCCCCAGACTGGGACGCGCGACCCTGCCAGTGCCCGGAGCGCTGTCAGGCAGTGCCGGGATCCCGGCTGTGGTTCTGGTCCCCACAAGTGAGGAATGGCAGCCCCAGGCTCAGAGGCAGTCAGAAAGCCAAGCAAGTGAGAGCAGAGGGAGGGCACCCTTCCAGTCTCTCTTGGGCATGGCCGCAAAACAGCCCCTGCTGCTTCTTCCTCCGCCTGTGTTTGGGCTGTGCTGGTGGCAGAGGCAGCCAGGCTGTGCTCTGCCTTCCAGAGCCTGTTGGGAGCGGGCATGAAAAGCGCTGTGTGCACAGCAGAGAGGCCTGGAAGGTGCTGGCAAGAGCGTCCTGCGGGAGCAGGGCTCTGGGCTCTGGCTGGGAACAGCCTGGTCTTGGTGCCGTGGGCGCAGGCAGGAGTTGAGGCAGGTGAAGAGGCAGTGAGCAGCTTGTGTTTGTAGAGGGCCTGGGGCTGCACGTCTGAGCCTCCACCTGGAAAGGCACTTGGGGGAATAGGAGCTAGAGCTGGAGTGCCTGTCCTGAAAGGACATGAAGTCCTTCCGCCTTGCCAGCGTTTCTTAAGGGTGTGTTGGTGTTGAGCAGAAAAGCCGCACATTTGGGGAAATGCCTTTGGAGGACAGGGGCTTGCTTCTCAAGGAAAGTGCTTCCCTGGGAGCTCCCAGTGAGGCAGGTGCAAGTGTCCCCCTTTGGCTCTCTGTGCTCCTTTCAGTCCTTGAGGCCCGCTGCACTTGGCAGAGGGGCAGGGCAAGGGAGAAGGCTGTGAAGAGCAGGTTTGGCATCCACCTGGACCTGCAGGGACCAACCCAAGCACCTGCAGCAGCGTGTGTTACCCCTGCTTTGGACAGAGGGGTGAGCAGAACTATCTCTGTCCATTTGTGAGCCCCAAAGCTCTCAGTGGGAGCTGTGAATTAAAAGGCCTTTACACACTCACGTTTCACATCTTCCCTCTCTGCTGTGTTTCAACTCTTGGCAAGGTGCATTTGCCTTTGTGATTTCTGATACCATGGATCCAAGGAGATCATTGTGACCCTGAGAAACCTCTTGGAACCAAGGGGCCATTGTGACACAGCAAGGCCTCGTGGAACCACAGGTCCATTGTGACACTGCAAGGTCACACAGAACCAAGGTGGCCATGGAACCAAGGTTCTGCTATGGAATCTCATGGAACAAATGGACCATGGTGACACTGTGGAACCAGGGAGACTGTTTATGGCAGTAGGAAAGCTCATGGAACCCCAAGTCCATTGTGACACAGCAAGGCCTCATGGACCCAAGGGACCATTGTAAAACTGTGCGGCCTCATGGAACCATGAGCCATTGGGACACAGCGTGGCACCTCATGGAGCCAAGAGTCCATTGTTACACTGTGGGGCCCTGTGGAACCAAGGGGACCACAGTGACATTCTGGGGCCTCATGGAACAATGGAGACTGTTCTGACACTTTGGAACGCCCTGAACCAAGGTGCCATTAGAGCATGGCAGGGCCTCATGGAATCAAGGGGACTACAGTTTCACTTAGACCATTTGATTTAACCTTACTGTCTTAGTTTAGGGCAAATTTGGGGAAAACCTAGGAAATAAATTCCTACGGCTTCTTTCTACTCACCTGGTTTAGGGAAAAATTCTTTCTGAGAGAGAAGTGGAAAAGAACCTGTTTATTCAACAACAAAGCACTCCCCAGCACCAAAATAATTAACAACACAAGATGACAACAAAACTCTTTCACCCCTCTGAAGAGCTGAACAAATCTAGAAGGTCTTTCCTGGGAGTGGTTGCCTGGGTCTGGACGCTGGGGATGGCTGCTGCAGATTTCTAAATGCAGGCTCCTGGTGTTTTTTGGTGTTTCCTAGATCTCAGTCCAGAGCAGGCTGGATGATAGTTAGAAAGAGGAAGGGAAAAAAAGCAACAGTCCAGGGAAAGAATTGGACTGCTTAACCTAACTAGGAAGCAAAGCAAGAAAGCAGGCAAAGCAAGCAAGCCAAGTAAGCAAGCAAGCAAAGCAAGCAAGCCAAGCAAGCAAGTAAAGCAAAGCCAGCTAGCCAGCCTTAGCCTTTTCTAGCTTTTCAGCAGACATGGGGGGAGGTGAACTAGATGATAACACAGCAAAACAAACTTTCACTTTCAGAGTCAGTTCTGAAAGCACAGAACATAATATCAAACGTAAACAGAACACACGATTGGAGATACAAACACTATAACAGTCACTCTAGGACATTCTACCTCTTATTTCCATATTTTCAACATCATGTAAAAACTCCATCAAGTTAAAACTTGTATCTTTCACTTACTCATACTTTCTTTCTCATGTCTGTGTGTTTTCATGCACAGACATTGACAGTAACATTCAGCAAACAGTGATATTTGCACAATAGTTTCACCCTACAATCAGATCTTCTTGAGGTACACATTGTGTTGTTCTATTTCTCTGCATTATTCATTATGTACAACCTGGTCTCTGAGCAAAGACAATTCTACGAATGGGTTTGTCTGTACTCGAGGCAGGATTGATTTACACTGATTTCCCTAACAAATTTTTGACATGTGCCACTGGGACTTTATCTCTGTCTACTATATTCAGGGGCTCAGACTGGGCAGGACTTGCTCGATTGGTGGAACTTCGGCTGTTAACTAACCAGGTGGCCTTTGCTAAATGTTGCTCCCAATTTTTGAAAGATCTTTTACTCAATGCTTTTAAGGTGGTTTTTAACAGTCCATTGTACCTCTCCACTTTGCCTGCAGCTGGTGCATGGTAGGGGATGTGGTACACCCACTCAATGCTATGTTCCCTAGCCCAGGTGTTGATAAGGCTGTTCTTGAAATGAGTCTCATTGTCTGACTCAATTCTCTCAGGGGTACCATGCCTCCAAAGGACTTGCTTTTCAAGGCTCAGGATGGTGTTACGGGCTGTAGTATGAGACACAGGGTAGGTTTCCAACCATCCAGTGGTGGCTTCTACTATTGTGAGCACGTAGCGCTTGCCTTGGCGTGTCTGGGGCAGTGTGATGTAGTCAATCTGCCAGGCTTCCCTATACTTGTACTTGGACCACCGCCCACCATACTACAGGGGCTTCACCCACTTGGCCTGTTTGATGGTAGCGCATGTCTTACAGTCATGGATAACTTGAGAAATACTGTCCATGGTTAGATTTACTCTTCGGTCTCGTGCTCACTTATAAGTGGCATCTCTACCCTGATGGCTAGGATGTGCTAGGAACAACTTTCTCTTGTGTTTTCAGTCGAGGTCTATCTTTGATACTCCTATCTTTGCAGTCTGATCTACCTGCTGATTGTTTTGTTGCTTTTCATTAGCTCTGTTTCTGGGGACATGGGCATCTACATGGCGAACTTTCACAGGTAGCTTTTCTATCCGGGTAGCGATATTTTTCCACTCTTTAGTAGCTTAAATTGGTTTTCTTCTACGTTGCCAGTTAGCTTTTTTTTACCTCTCTAGCCACTTCCACAGAGCATTGGTTACTATCCATGAATTAGTGTAGAGGTATAGCTTTGGCTACTTTTTCTTTTCTGCAATGTTTAGGGCCAGTTGAACGGCTTTGAGTTCAGCAAACTGGCTTGATCCACTTTCTCCTTCAGTGGCCTCTGCAACTTGTTGTGTGGGACTCCATACAGCTGCTTTCCACTTCCGATTTATCTTTACGATGTGACAGGAACCGTCAGTGAAGAGAGCATAGCGTGTTTCCTCTGCTGGCAGTTGGTTATATGGTGGAGCTTCTTCAGCTCGTGTCACTGGTTCTTCTTCTTTATCTGCGATACCAAAACTTTCACTTTTGGGCTAATTTGTAATTACTTCTAAAATTTCAGGGCGATTTAGCTTACCAATATGGGCACGCTGCGTGATGAGAGCAATCCACTTGCTCCATGTAGCACTGGTGGCATGGTGGGTGGAGGGAACCTTTCCTCTGAACATTCACCCCAGCACCGGTAGTCGGGGTGCCAGGAGGAGTTGTGCTTCTGTGCCAATCACCTCTGAGGCGGCCTGGACTCCCTCGTAGGCGGCCAAGATTTCTTTCTCTGTTGGGGTGTAGTTGGCTTCAGACTCTCTGTAGCTCCGACTCTAAAATCCCAGTGGTTGGCCCCGAGTCTCATCAGGCACCTTTTGCCAAAGGCTCCAGGACAGACCATGGTTCCCGGCTGCAGAGTAGAGCACGTTCTTCACATCTGGTCCTGTCTTGACTGGGCTAAGAGCTACTGCATGAGCAATTTCCTGCTTTATCTGGGTGAAAGCTTGCTGCTGCTCAGGGCCCCAGCAGAAATCATTCTTCTTGCGGGTGACTAGGTAGAGGGGACTCACGATCTGACTGTACTCAGGAATGTGCATTCTCCAAAAACCAATGGCGCCTAAGAAAGCTTGTGTCTCTTTCTTGTTGGTTGGTGGGGACATGGCTGTGATCTTGTTGATGGCATTTGTAGGAATCTGACGTCGTCCATTTTGCCACTTCACTTTCAAGAACTGGATCTCTCGAGCAGGTCTCTTCACTTTACTCTTCTTGATGGCAAAACCAGCTTCCAGGAGGATTCGGATGATTTTCTTTTCTTTTTCAAACACTTCTGCGGCTGTGTTCCCCCACACAATGATATCATCAATATATTGTAGATGTTTTGGAGCCTCACCCTTTTCTAGTGCAGTCTGGATCAGTCCATGGCAGATGGTAGGACTGTGCTTCCACCCCTGGGGCAGTCGGTTCCAGGTATATTGCACTCCCCTCCATGTAAAGGCAAACTGAGGCCTGCATTCTGCTGCCAGAGGAATGGAGAAAAATGCATTGGCAATATCAATAGTGGCGTACCACTTCGCTGCCTTGGACTCCAGCTCGTACTGGAGTTCCAGCATGTCTGGCACAGCAGCGCTCAGTGGTGGAGTTACTTCATTCAATGCACGGTAGTCTACAGTCAATCTCTATTTTCCTTCAGATTTACGCACAGGCCAAATGGGGCTGTTGAAGGGTGAGTGGGTTTTGCTGACCACCCCTTGGCTCTTCAGCTCTCGGATCATTTTATGGATGGGAACCACAGCATCTCGAGTTGTTCTGTACTGTCGACGATGCACTGTTGAAGTGGCAACTGGTACTTTTTGTTCTTCTCCCTTCAAAAGTCCTACTGTAGTTGGATTCTCAGACAGTCCAGGCAAGGTGTTCAGTTGCTGGATGCCCTCTGTCGCTACAGCTGCTATCTCAAATGCCCACCTGAGTCTCTTTGGGTCTTTAAAATATCTCCTTCGAAGGTAATCTATGCCCAAAATACATGGGGCTTCTGGGCCAGTCACAATAGGGTGTTTCTTCCACTTATTTCCTGTCAGACTTACATCAGCTTCCACCACAGTAAAGTCCTGAGATCCACCTGTTACACCGGCAATAGAGACAGATTTTGCCCCTACGTGTCTTGATGGAATTAACGTGCATTGTGCACCAGTATCAACCAAAGCCTTATATCTTTGTGGTTCCGATGTGCCAGGCCAGCGAATTTACACAGTCCAGAAAACACGGTTTTCCCTCGCCTCTACCTGGCTAGAGGCAGGGCTCCTCTAAGCCTGGTTATCCTTCTTGCCTTGGGCGTATGTCTTAGAGGTTCCTTCAAGGGGATCAGACATGTCATCATCATTATCATGCCTGGCAGTTTGGCTACGGGCAACTGGAGCTGCTCTCCTTTTGGTGGCACTTCTTCTCTGAATCTTACCTTCTTTCAATTCATGCACCCGTTGTGCCAGAGCACCAGTAGGTTTTCCGTCCCATTTCTTCATGTTTTCTCTGCAATCGCGCAGGAAGAACCACAGCTCAGTTCGTGGGGTGTACCTTCTCTCACCATCTGAGGAACGTCTACGTTGGATACCAGAACTTCTGATCTGTATTGCTGAGATTTGGAGAAGGTCTTTCTTTATCTCTTCTCTGAGTCTCTTATGATTCTCCTCTATCTTATCTTCTAATTTCTGCAGACGTGTTTCCACTGCTGCAATTCTGGCATGGGTTGGGCCATGTACAGCATCTGCATATGCTCGGAGTTTCCTTGCCATTTCGAGCACGGTCTCATCCCTCTCATCTTGCTTCATTATTGCTAAGGCAGAAGCGTAGTCATGTGGCCCAAGCCGTACAAGTTTTCGCCACATCACAGATGTACATGGTACTAAGTCTGGATTCCTAGTTGTTATTTCATCTGAGAAGATAATCTCTGCTACTGCCATTTCTCTCAGACGTTGGATCTCTTGTTCTATAGTCTTTCACTGGGTTTGCTGCATATAAAGATCATCTGCACACAGGTATCTTTGTGCTATACTTTCCAGAACTCGTGCCTAGAGGCTGTGAGGGTTAGCCCCCCTCATCATTCCTTGATCAATAACAGGATCATGTGACAGGGATCCCAAATGTCTTGCCTCAGTACCATCCAGAATTGTAGCTTCGCCTGCAGCATCCCAAAGACGGACCAACCAACTAATTACAGACTCATCAGGTCGTCGGGTATAATCCTTCCTCGGGCCACGAAGGTCCTTTAGGGAAAAGGACTCAATATTGGCCTCTGATCTTGTACCAGTTGCTTTGACTTCTGATTCAATGTCAGCAGGCATTGAGGGTCCCTCTCCTGCATTATCATCATCATCGTCATCATCCACTGGTCGATTGGTCTTTTCTGTGCGCTTCTCACTTCTTGTGCTAGTAGCAACAGCCATAGGTTGAGGCTTGGCTGCCGAGTCTGGTTTAGCTGCTAGCCTAGGCTCACTGTCTGGTTTAGCTGCTGGCTTTGAGCCGGGGGTGTTGGCTGCAGCCTGAGTGACTGGTATAGCTGCCGATTTATCTCCCTGCCCCCCTTCCTCTGTCTGCTGCCCTACAGTATCTAGCAGGGTGCGATAAGCATATGCCAGGGCCCAGCTCACTGCAATGATTTTTTTTTCCTTAGAGTTATCATGGCACTTCTCTTTCAAGTACTTCGCCACCTCAGCCGGATTCTGAATTTGTTCACTAGGAAAGTCCCAGGCTATAGGGTCAGAAAATTCCTTTAAAATTTGGCCCATCTCCTCTCATTTCCCACACCACTCAGGATTTCTCACACCTGGGTCTACTCCTGGGTCAGAGGTCTCATCAGCCCCTCTAGAAATCTCAGCCCTCATTCTAGAGAGACTGCAGACTGTATAGAGAAAGCTTACCAGATTAAACACCAGGAAGATGGTCTCCTTAACAGTCAGGGGAAACTGAACATTCTCTAATAGGGAGGTAACACATTCAGAGGAGAAGAAGGAAAGCAAAGGCTGAAAAGCCTCATCCCCTACTTCCCCTCTAACAAACTGGCTGCACAACCATAACCATGAACCATACATTCCAGGAACAGACCTCAGCACCTTTATAAACCCTCTGGAAGCTATTACACCCAAGCACAGCACAATGGATATTCTGGTCAGTGCTCTTCTACTGCAAAACCTACGTATTAGGGACAATACCGGAGCTATTCCTGGATAAAAAAATAAACCTAGGGACCACAGGGGGATTAAGATCTCAAAAACCCCTAGGGACCAGAGACACATGCAGGCCTTCACCCCAAGAGACAATATTAATTCAAACAACATAACCAGTAACTGCTCCATACCCACACAAAATAATTGGAACAAAAATATGATTACAACAGGGTTTTTTCCACTCTCTCGAGCCCCACGTTGGGCGCCATAATATTTGTCCTAGTTTAGGGCAAATTTGGGGAAAACCCAGGAAATAAACTCCCACGGCCCCTCTCCACCCACCTGGTTCAGGGAAAAATTCCCTCTGAGAGAGAAGTGGAAAAGAACCTGTTTATTCAACAACAAAGCACTCCCCAGCACCAAAACAATTAACAACACAAGATGACAACAAAACTCTTTCACCCCTCTGAAGAGCTGAACAAATCCAGAAGGTCTTTCCTGGGAGTGGTCGCCTGGGTCTGGACGCTGGGGATGGCTGCTGCAGATCTCCAAATGCAGGCTCCTGGTGTTCTTTGGTGTTTCCCAGATCCCAGTCCAGAGCAGGCTGGATGATATTCAGAAAGAGGAAGGGAAAAAAAGCAACAGTCCAGGGAAAGAATTGGACTGCTTAACCTAACTAGGAAGCAAAGCAAGAAAGCAGGCAAAGCACGCAAGCCAAGCAAGCAAGCAAGCAAAGCAAGCAAGCCAAGCAAGCAAGCAAAGCAAAGCCAGCCAGCCAGCCCTAGCCTTTTCTAGCTTTCCAGCAGACATGGGGGGAGGTGAACCAGATGATAACACAGCAAAACAAACCTTCACTTTCAGAGTCAGTTCTGAAAGCACAGAACATAATATCAAACGTAAACAGAACACACGATTGGAGATACAAACACCATAACAGTCACCCTAGGACACTTACTTACAGGCCTGACTGGCTCAGCTACCCAAGGTACTCAGAGCCCTCTGAGAGCAGCATTTCTGCCACATTTCCCCAGCACAGGCACTCCTGTGTGCACACAGACACAGAGAGTCAGTGCAAGGCACCTGTGACAAATTCCCCTGAGGGCAGGGAAATGCTCCCTGTGGATGCTTTGGCATCTTCCCAGCGGGGAAGGGTTGAGCCTGGAGGAGTGGGGGGATCGGCCCAAGCTCCCTCATTGTTCGGGATCCCCCGAGTGCAGCAAACGGGAGAGTTCCTGGCTCGGAGAGGCCCCACCCAGAGGGAGTCGCTGGCCAGGAGAGCTCCAAGGTCTCCTTTTGGAGCGCTGTTTGTAGGGCCCCAAGAGAGGGGCTTCAGTCCCAGCCATGTTTCACCCTGGCCGCACTTGGCATCAGCAGCTTTCTTTGGCAGGGTGAGAACAGGGATGTTGTGCCACTGAGGGAACACAAACAGTTCCCAGGGCTGCTCCTAAAGCAGCCAGGAGCTGGTTGGGCAGCAGCAGTGCCTGGAGCAGACAGGGTTTGTGATGAGCTGCAGAGGAGCTGAGCCCAGGGGCTGCTGGCCAAGGCCGAGGCCCAGCGAGCATTTCTCAGCTGGCAGGGCGGCCTGAGAAGGGGAGGGGGGAATGCACCAGCACAGGAATCACAGAACCAAGGGACCATTGTGACACTGTGGGCCTGTGAGACCAAGGGACCATTGTGACACTGTGGGACCTGTGAGACCAAGGGGCCATTGTGACACTGTGGGCCCTGTGAGACCAAGGGACCATTGTGACACTGTGGGGCACCATGGAAGCAAGGAGACCATTGTGACCCTGAGGGGACTCATGGGATCATGGAGACCATTGGGACACTATGAGGCCCCATGGAATAAGTAAATCATTGTGACACTGTGAGGCCTCATGGAACCAGTGAGACCACTGTGACCCTGGGGGTCCCCACAGAACCAAGAGGACCGTTGTGACACTGTGGGGCCTCATGAAACCAAGAGGCCTTTGTGACACTGCAGGGCTGCATGGGACCAAAGGTCCATTGTGACACCGCAGGGCCTCGTGTCATCAGTCGTCCATTGTGACACTGTGGAGCCAAAGGAGACAATTGTGACACTGCAAACCAGCAGGGTCCAAAGGTCCATTGTGACCCTACAAGGCTCATGGAACAGAGGAGTCACTTGTCATTGTGAGGCCTGGGGAACCACGGAGATCACTGAGACACTGCAGGGCCTCATGGAACCTTTGGGACCATTGTGAAACTAAAGGGCCTCATGGAACCCAGGAGCCATTGTGACACTGTGGGACCCCATCGATCTAAGGGTCCATTGTGGCACTGTATGTCCTCTTGTAATCAAGGAGCAATTGTGACACTGTGGGGCCCCATGGAACCAAAGGAACACGGAACATGTCTGGCTGGTTTGGCCTCCCATGGACTGCCTGACTGGTCCAGCTGACCTTGACGTGTTTAGGGTCTCTTCTCACTTTCTACTGAAACACTGGCGCGCTGTTCTTTCCTTCCTATGGAAAATAACTCTCCTCCTCCTCCAGACACCCATGGACAGTATTGGGATTTTACCTCCAAATTTTCTTGTATCCAGCGATTGTTCCTGTAGGAATATTGGCAGGACAAATCTGCTTGGCAATGGTTTCATCAGGGTCAACTCGCATCTGTCCTCAAAACACTGGGGAAGGCTCCATGCTTTCCTTCTTTTGGGAAAGAACTGCTTCTCCAGGTGCCCATGGGCAAAATTTGGATTCTGTCTCCAAAATTCCCTATATCCAAAGGTTGCTTCCAGACAAAATCTGCCATTCCTGACAAGTGTTGCTGGCCTTGGCCTAGTGAGGCTCTCATCTGCCTTCCAAACACTGGGGATCTGTGCTTTCCTTCCTATGGAAAAGAACTGTCCTTCTCCTGCAGGTGCCCATGGGAAAAATTGGGGTTTTACCTCCAACATTGCCTGTTGTGACACACTGGAGGAGATTGTTTGCTGGAAACATTTCATGTGTGGGGGAGGAAAGGGCAGGTCCAGCCTTGCCCTGCCCTGGAACCCCAGTCCTGCCCTGCCCAGGAACCCCAATCCCCCCAGAGCCTCTATCCCAGCCCAGCAGTGTCTGCCAGTCCCTGGCACAGCACAGGCGATGCTCCACAGCCACCTCTGGAGCCCCAGCCCAGCTCCTGAGTGACCAAAAGGCCCCAAGTTCCAGCTGGGGAAAGGGCCCAGGAAGATCAAGGGGTATTTAAGGCTGACCACAAGGCAAGCACACATCTTGGCTCTACCTCCTCTTGGAATTTCTATCTGAACCCCACTGGAATCCAGGAGTTAGTAGCTCTGTGTGTGCTTCCCTAAGTCTTATTTTTCCTTTCCTTCTGTGTCTACTTCTTCTATTTCTGTCCTCTTGCAAATTTTGATTAACTTAAAATTGAACAGGTGTAGTGTTTGTGAAGTTCAATGGGCCAAGGTAATGCTTTGAGAAGTGTTTTCTGTAGATTGAATATCAAATTAAATCTTTTGCCAAAGTTTCTCTGATTTCCTAAAGTTCCCAGCAAAAGCTGTTGTGTTGTTTTGAGTTCCTGAGAATCTCTTGTTGGTATTTCTCCAGGGGGTCCAGCTCAGAGGACACAAACAATTGTCAGTCCTTTTAAATGTCTCCTTGAGAGAGTTGTCTGGGGGATGGGGGTCAGGGCCTTTGTGTCCTGCTTGGCACAGCCCAGGCAGGGCTTTCACAGCCCCATCCCACACTCCATTTCCCAGCTGGAGCCGCTGGTGCCTCTGAGTTCTGCTGCCCCAGCCCCAGGGCCGCTCTCCTTGTCTGCCCATTCCCCCAGGGTCTCTGGGCAGGGATGGCCTCAGTGGGGGCTGCTGACATCCTCAGCAACTTGGAGGCTGCTGCTGAATTTTACTGCTCTAGAGGCTTCTTCAGCCTTCAGATCTTCAGTTCAGGAATTCAGTGGCCCAGGGCTTATTAACATTCAGAACACATTAACAAACCAAGTCTCTGGAAACAATTTGATCTAAGTTTTCAAATCTTTTCTGGTTAAGTAGAATTCAGAAGTGTATTTGAAGTATATTATACTAGCAAGACAGTGAAAAAAGATTTCCTAGGTCCTATTTAGGTTTTTTTCCCCTGTTAATTCACTGATATGTGCAATCTCCAATTGGCACTGAATCCAAGCACCTCCTCATGCAGTTTGAATAGATATGAAAATCAGATGTGGGTGTCAGAGGCTGCCTGGGGCACAGGGACCATGAAATTATCAAGTTTTCAATGATCTGTGAAAGAAGGAGGAGCAGCAACAAAACTTCCACACTGGAATTAGGAAGGGCAGCCTGTGGCCTATTTAGGATGCAGATTTGGGGAGTTCTGAAATAGGCATTGATTTTTTTAAGGGAAACAGCCCTTAAAAACAAAGGGGTCCAGGGAGGATGGACACATTTCAGGAAAGTAATCTTAAGGGGGAAGGAACAGCCTGTCCCAGTGTGGCAAAAGATGAGCTAGTGAGGAAAATGACTGTCCTGACTGCCCATGGAACTTTTGTAGGAACTCAGGAAAGAAGAGGGTGCATTAACTTTGGACAGAAGGTCAGTCAACTTAGCAAGTGTTTAAGGATGTTGTTAGGTCATGCAGAAAAAAAAGGAAAGAGGTGAAATCTCAATTAGAGATTAACCTGGCCAACTTGTGTGAAAAATAACAGAAAATATTTCTATAAATAAATTAATAGCAAAATGTGGTATAAGGAGAACCTCTACTCTTTATTGGATCCAGTGGAAAATATAGTAACTAAACATAAAGAAAAGGTCAAACTACTTAACACCTTGTTTGTATCAATTTTAGATATTAGGACAGGTTGTCCTCAGGACAAGAGTTCTCCTGAGCTGGCAGATGGGCACAGGGAGCAAAACAGCCCCCTGTAATCCAGGAGGAAGCTGCTGCTGACCTGCTGGGCCACTCAGACGCTCACAGGTGTATGGGATGGGATCCATCCTAGGGGCATGAGGGAGCTGGTGGATGAGCTCCCCAAGCTGCTCCCCACCATTTACCATCAGTCCTGGCTCACCAGGGAGGTCCCAGAGCACTGGAGGTGCCAGTGTGAGCCCATCCCCAGGAAGGGCTGGAAGGAGGATCTGGGGAACTCCAGGCCTGTCAGCCTGACCTCGGTGCCCGGCAAGGTTATGGAACAGATCACCTTGAGTGCCACCACAGGGCACCCACAGGATGGCCGAGGGGTCAGAGCCAGCCAGCGTGGATTTAAGAGGGGCAGGTCCTGCCTGAGCACCCTGATCTCCTTTTATAACCAGGTGACCCACCTGTGGATGTGGGAAAGGCTGTGGATGTGTCCATCTGGACTTCAGCAAAGCCTTGGACACTGTCTCTGACAGCATTCCCTGGAAAAGCTGCAGCCCACGGCTTGGGCAGGTTCCCTCCTGGCTGGGAGATGGAAGAGCTGGCTGGAGGCTGGGCCCAGAGAGGGGTGGGGATGGTGCTGCACCCAGCTGGTGTCCAGTCCCTGGTGCTGTCCCCAGGGATCTGTGTTGGGCCCAGTCCTGTTTAACATCTTCACCGATGATCTGGGTGAGGGGATCGAGCCCACCATCCCCAAATTTGCAGGTGACACCAAGCTGGGTGTGAGTGTGGATCTGCTGGAGGGCAGGACAAGAAGACACAGCCTTCAGCTGCACCAGGGGAGGTTTAGGCTGGACAAGAGGAAGAAGTTCTTCACAGAAAGGGTGAGTGGGCACTGGAATGGGCAGGCCAGGGGGGAGGTGGCAGAGTCACTGTCCCTCTCCAGTGGCATTCAGTGGCATGGTCTGGGTGACAAGGCGGTATTAGGGCATTGGTTGGACTTGATGATCCCAAAGGTCTTTTCCAGCCTATTTGATTCTGTCATTCTGTGATGATTGGGACACTCTGGGGCCGTTGTGACCCTGCAGGGCCTGGTGGAACTAAGAGGACCATGGTGACACTGTGCAGCCCCATAGAACCAGGGCTCCATTGTGGTGCTCTGGGGCCCAATGGAACCAGGGAGTCCCCGTGACACTGGGTCCTGGTGGAACCACAGAGGCCATGGTGACACTGCGGGGCATCGTGTAACCGAGGGGTTTCACCACTGTGACACTGCGAAACCAAGGAGAGCATTGGGAGAGTCCAGGGCCCAGGGGAACCAAGGGGACATTGTGACACTGCAGGACCTTGTGTAACCAAGGGGCCACTGTGACACTCTGGGGCCTCCAGGAATCTGGAAGGCCCTTGTGACACTGTGTGGGCTCATGGAAACAAGGAGTCCATTGTGACACTGAGGGGACTTGTGGAACCACGGAGAGCATTGTGACAGTGTGGGACCTCATGTGACCATGGGGCCTTTGTGACACCCTGGGGCCCCATGGAACCGAGGGGCCACTGTGAAACTGCGGCACCAACGAGAACATTGTGACACTGTGAAGCCCCATGGAACAAAGGAGTCCATTGTCACATTTTGGGGCCCCATGGAACCAAGGAGACCAGTGTGACAGTGCAGGGCCAGGTGCAACCAAAGGGACATTGTGACACTGAAGGGACACATGGAACCAAGGACATCTTTGCAGATGACACCAAGCTGGATGTGGGTGTTGATCTGCTGGAGGGTAGGAGGGCTCTGCACAGGGCCCTGGACAGGCTGGATCCAGGGCCCAAATCCAACAAGGTGAGGTTTAACAAGTCCAAGTGCCGGGTCCTGCACTTTGGCCACAACAACCCCTGCAGCGCTACAGGCTGGGGACAGAGGGGCTGGACAGCAGCCAGGCAGAAAGGGACCTGCAGGGACTGAGGGACAGCAGGCTGGACATGAGCCAGCAGTGTGCCCAGGTGGCCAAGAAGGCCAATGGCTCCTGGCCTGGATCAGGAATGGTGTGGCCAGCAGGAGCAGAGCTGCTGTGCCAGCACTGATCTGCCCCCAGCCCTGCACACAGACATTGCTGCTGCAGCTCCAGGGAAGGCAACAAAAGGGCATCTCTGCAGAAAACTCTCTTGGGAGATCCTTGAGTTCCTATGAATCCACTGAGAGCACAGCCCCTTATTTGCACAGTCTGTGGCCAGAGGGAGAGAAGCAAAATGAGAAATGACACAAGGAAAGGCTTTCCTCTGTGGACAAGATTAAGAAAGTAAAACAAAGAAAAAGAAACTCCAAAATGAAACCAACAAGAAATATCAAAGAAGACTTTTATTGCAAGTAATTTGCAGAAACTGGCCAGCAGGTTAATGTTCCTGAAAGCATCCAGTCATCAGTCTCCACACTGCAGCCTTGAGCTCCTGGTTCCTCAGGCTGTAGATGAGGGGGCTCAGGGCTGGAGGCACCACCGAGTACAGAACTGACAGGGCCAGATCCAGGGATGGGGAGGAGATGGAGGGGGTCTTCAGGTAGGTAAATGCAGCAGTGCTGATAAACAGAGAGACCACAGCCAGGTGAGGGAGGCAGGTGGAAAAGGATTTATGCCGTCCCTGCTCAGAGGGGATCCTCAGCACGGCCCTGAAGATCTGCACATAGGAGAAAACAATGAACACAAAACAACAAAATGCTAAAAATATAGAAAACACAAGAAACCCAAGTTCTCTGAGATAGGATTTGGAGCAGGAGAGTGTCCTAGTTTAGGGCAAATTTGGGGAAAACCCTCTGAAAGGAGCCCCCAGGAAACAAACCCCCACGGCCCCTCCCCACCCACCTGGTTCAGGGAAAAATTTCCTCTGAGAGAGAAGTGGAAAAGAACCTGTTTATTCAACGAACAAAGCACTCCCCAGCACCAAAACAATTAACAACACCAGATGACAACAAAACTCTTTCACCCCTCTGAAGAGATGAACAAATCCAGAAAGTCTTTCCTGGGAGTGGTCGCCCGGGTCTGGGCACTGGGGATTGCTCTCCAGCACTGGGGATGGCTGCTGCAGATCTCCAAATGCAGGCTTCTGGTGTTCCTTGGTGTTTCCCAGATCCCAGTCCAGAGCAGGTTGGATGGTATTCAGGAAGAGGAAAGGAAAAAGCAACAGTCCAGGGAAAGAATTGGACTGCTTAGCTAACCTAACTAGGAAGCAAAGGCAAAAGCAGAAGCAAGCCAAGCAAAGCAAAAGCCAGCCAGGCAGCCCTAGCCTTTTCTAGACAACAGACCATGGGGGGAGGTGAACCAGCTGATAACAAGGCAAAACAAACCTTCACTTTCAGAGTCAGTTCTGAAAGCACAGAACATAATATCAAACGTAAACAGAACACAGGATTGGAGATACAAACACCATAACGTCACCCTAGGACAATCACAAGTACTGCACTGAGAACTAAATTTGGGGTTTTCCTTTCAGTTTTTGAATAGCTGTAGTAATGACTAAAATGGTCTAGGTTTTATTAGGTAAAATGGTCTAGAAAAACCTAGAATTTTGCTTCCTTTTTAATATTTTTTTTCATTTAATGCAACCTTTCTATCCCTGAAATCAACATAACAAATAAGATATTAAACAGAAAGCAGGAAGAATGATGGACCTTCAGCATAGTGAATGTGAACACAGATTTCCAATATGTGATCACTTTATAAAGTGAATTTGATGTTAATTGAATAGGGTTAGGGGAGTAGAAAAATGCAACATGAGAAACAGTCTTTATGAACCAAAGTAAAAATGTGTGAGAACTAATGAGAGTGGTCACTGTTAATGAAGTTCATGGACTAGAAAAAATATGACAGAGTGCTGCTGACCTCTCTGAAATGGTTGAGTGTAGAGCTGCAATGAGATTCCAAAGTAAAGGCTGCGTGGAATCTCATTTGGAAAGTCCTTCAAGCAAAGACAAAGACAACCACAGAGAAAAAAAAAACAAAAAACTTAAAAGAGAAAGGTTCCTAATATTACAGTGACAGGACAGATGCCAAAAATTACTCTCCAATCACATCTACTTGCCAATTTAAATATACTGGAATTAAATCCTTAGGATTTAGATATAGCAAAATCACAGATGCTGGAAATGGTTACAATATAATAATAGATTTCTTTGCTGTGAGTATATATAACATTTGGAAATTATTCACCAAGGACTGTGTCATCAACTGTTTTCCAATGCAAAAAAAAACCTGCTCTCTTCAACAGTAGTTAATATCTTTTGATATCTAGTAGAGCTATCTTTTAAAATGGACATTTAGACATTAAATTAGAAAGAAGATAAAAATGACTGTTTTGAGGAAAATAGTCATGAAAATGTTTATTTTACACATCTGAAGCAGAATGTCAGTACTTAACAAATCCTAATCAAAATGAAAGTCATCTGGAATATATCAATCCAGACATAACTAAATAACCAAATAACCAACCAAAAACCAAGCAACCAAAGAACACACAAACAGACAAACCGAAGACACTGAGACATCTGAAGCTGTTTTCAGGGCATTGCCAGCTCTTCCTGCCTAGTTGGTGGCCTCTGGTGACTCTTCCAGGCCTGTATCCATGGCTATGGCTGATCCTAGGGCTGGTCCTGCTTTTCAGAATGAATTTTGATTCCTTATTTTAAGCAGGATTTCTGCTTATAATCTACTCACTCTGTTTGATTTCTGCTTTGTCCTAATTCATCTCTCTCTCATTGATGGGCAGGATCTTGGGGGGCAACTGTGTCAAAAGCCTTATAAAAATCCATTTAAGTCAGCAGGCAGCTCTGACACATCTTCCAGGATAACCATGTGGTGCACAGCACCCACTTTCTCAGAAGCTCTTCAACCATGACAGCTGCAGCAGGATTTCCTGTGTGAGGAGGTGCTGCCAAAATGGTCCTGTGGCTCCAGGGGCTTTCAGCTGATGGTGGGGTGTGGGGGTCAGGCAAAGACATTAGAAGGAGAAGAAAGCAGAACCCAGGAACTTTGTCAGAGAAATAGAATTTTTTTTCCTTTTCTTGGCAAAAGGGTTACTAGAATCTCACTAGTGCCACATTCAGGGTGGCCTCTTGCTGGCCCTTTCATGTCTCCTCCATCTTCCCCACAGGGAACACTGTCCCCAGCTGAGCAGGGAGCTGCAGAGCCAGAGCCTGTGGGTGGCCTTCTGCCCCAAGTGTGGGCAGGACTGTTCCGACAACAACAGCACCTCCTGGATTTCGGCAAGGTGGAGGGGAGGTCTCCCTGCCTGTCTGTTGGTCCCCAGCAACTCTCCTGCCTGTCTGCTGGTCTCTGGTGACTCTTCAGGGGAGCTGATGGCAAATTGTATGTAAGTCCTCTCCACCCCACTCAGAAAACCTGATAGTCTCTAGTGGACTGCTGCAGAGAGGGCAAGCTGGATTTCTTTTTGCCTGCTGCAGGATACCAGGCAGAACTGCTGGTGACAGGGAAGAGCAGAAGCCACGTCATTCTTAGTGACCTGACAGATGGGGCAGCTCCACTCTGTCTCGTGGCCATGTCTGCCTGTTGCAGCAGAAGGGGACAGATGAGGACTAGGCATGCTTGGCAGGAGTCAAGAATCAATCCGGTCTGGACCCAGGCTTGGCTGGCACCAAAATTCAAGCAGGGAAGGATGAGACCTCATATCCATCCCCCAGTGCTGTCACAATCCACCACTCAGTGGTGGATCCCACAGAGGGACATCAGCACCTGAATATAAACAGAAAGGAGTGCAAGGTCGCAAAGCACTCACATGTGATGTTATCCTCCACCATCCAGGGACATCACAATGGGACATCATGGCACGCCTTTGTTCCCTCTCACCTCAGCACACAGGTCTGGGACTGCTGGCAGATATTGCCATGGGGACAGACACGGAGGGTCACCAGAGGCCAGCAGCCAGGCTGGGTCAGTGCCCTGAGAACAGCCCCCACGGCCCAGTGCTTCTGGGTGGCCTCATGCCCAGCGGCTCGGCAGGACTAATCCATTGAAAATGGCATTTTCCAGACTCTGTGTGGCCCTGGTTGAGACAAAGGCAGGAGGGAATACACTAGGGCAGGTAGTGGCTGGCAGGAGCTGTGGAGAGCAGCATCCTGCACAGAACAGTGGCAGAGATGCAGGAGAAGCCAGCAAACTGGAGGCCACCTCCACCAGGGCTCCCAGTAAACTTTCCCTTCTGTGCCTGTCATTGCAGAGCAGGACCAGCCCCAGGAGGAGAGGATTTTCTCCAGTTTCAAGATAATCTAGATTCTCTTGCCTGTTGACCACAGGGAACTAACAGTAAAAAAAAAAAAAAGGAAAGCAAGGTATAAAACAAATTGGTTTCTACTAATGAGGCTTTAATTACACTCCTCGAATCTCCAATTTCCAGCGCCTTCAAAAAACCACTTCTTTCATGCCATCAAGTCAGTTATTTCCATATCTAACTAGCTCAATAACCAGTTAGCCACTTACCTACTTAACAGCTCTCAGAACAAAATTGCATTCAATAAAGTTATGATATCAAAGTTAATCATAGTCAAAGGCTTCAGCTACTTTTCACATTACACAGGAAATCATGTGTCTTAGTACTGTTAAAATCTGCTTGAAGCTGCAACTTTGGATATAGCATGTGCCCGATTTATCTGATGCATACTGTATATATTCGATAGCCAATAAAAATAAAAGGTATGTATGAAATAAAAGGTACGTATGAAAGATGCATTGAATCAGTTATATATCACTAATACTTTCTGAAAGACTAAATGTGGTCTGCATTAATTCTGAAGTTCATCAGCTGCCTACATTTTTCTATTCTTAAAATGTAAAATTGTACTGCTTTCAAAAGTAAGAACCTTCCTTAAACTGCTAAGTAAAAAGTTGTTTGCAACATATTACTTCAAACAAGAAGTGTTTCACAAATATTTTACAAAACTTAGTGATAATATTCTCTTCTTGCAAAATTTCACATTCCTGTACAGACCCAAGCCAATTGTGCTTAAGCAGTCATAATTACTGCACTATTACTGTGTTCTTCTACACTACAAAGTACATATTATTTAATGTCAGTAACTTCATTTTATAAGCTAAATTAAAAGTTTAAGACTTTCCATTAGGAATCAAAGTGTATCTGAAAGTATTTCAGAGATTAAAATGTGTGAAAATACCACAAATACATGAAATTGCATTCCTATACAGCATGTAAACATAGTAAAATATCATGATCATGACAGTTACATTTTTCCACTCTGATCTTTTTCTGAAGATTTGCATGTGTACCAGGTAACTGGGCTGGGCTTGGTGTATCCCTGGAGGGCCCCAGGAGCTCTGCTCCCAGTCAGCTGAATGTTGGCACAAGGGTACCAGCCCTGGGCAGGAGCCCGTACAGGGCCCCTCCTGCAGGAGAAGGGAACAGGCCCTGCTTGGTAACTTTCATTTTGGCCACTTCTGTGAACAGGTAAGAAAGGTCAAAATGAAACCTTTCCCAGCTATTTGCCTCTGCTTTATCTTTTTAGGTGCCAGAACTCTGTGTCACAGATGGCCTGGGTGTGTGCTGAGCAATGCAGCCCCCACAAAGCCCTTGGTTTCCCCACAAGTTGCCATGCCTTGTTCCCAGGTGTGCCCAGCTCTGGCAGGAGAAAGAGCCTGCAGCGCCGTGCCCTGCCCAGCCGGGGCTCTCTGGCACAGAGCAGCAGCAGCGCCAGCACCTCTCAATCCGCTCTTTCCTTATCTTCTCCTGGGACACAGAAGCCTCTGGAAATCAGCACCACCAGTCGTGTTCCCAGCTCGGAGCAGCTCCTGCTGGCAGACAGATCCTGCCAGTTCGACAGCTTCTGGAGGGGCAGAGGTGCAGACTAACATGAACAGGAGTCCTAGTGGGTCCATTTGTTTAATAGAGCTTAGTAAAAAAAAAAAAAAAATTCTTTATATTGTGTTCAATAGCTAGAATCCTATTCCTGCCCTGCCTGATACCCTGCTTTATTAAGTTAATATACTCAGTAGTGTGTGGTAGGTAAGGGACAGGCGAGCGGAAGACCACGCGATGTCACGGAAAGATAGACCCCTCCCCCTCTCTCTCTCTTCCCCACTTATCTATTAACCCCAGAAGTCCCAGAAGAATGTAGCCACACCTGCTCTGGTAAATTTCCACTACCCGACTAACCCGTGAGACCCCCAACCCCCCTCTGACGTAGCAAAAACCCCCAAAACTATTTAAACCCACGAGATAGGATAATAAATGCTTTTCAACCGTCTGCCATATTGGTGTTTGCGTGTGTTGATTAGCCCGAGCAGCCTGGAGGGACCAGGCTGCCGTGCTGTTCCCTGAACCAGGTCTCTGGTTGTCCTTTATAAAGGCAACATACTGGTGCCGAAACCCGGGACAAAAGAAGAAAAAAAGGAAAAATTCCCCCAGCGGACGGGATACACCTGGACAGAAGCAGCGGCCGGAACGGTCAGACCGTATCTAGGCGTAGGGGAGACGTCCCCGGGGCCCGCGAGCGTCATGGGCAGCGTCGCATGGGTCGTGAGTATGAAGCAATGGAGTATCGAGTTTAAGCTCAGGGACTTTTATCTTGCTATAGCAAGGCTGCCTGAGCTTGGAGCAACCGAATGCTCAGTGGATGCCATGCATCCGGGAATATGGGAACAGTGTACAGCCACGCTAGCCGGGGAGGCAAAATCCTCAGGCAGTGGCGAAAGCGTTACGGCACGGGGCAAGGTAGAAAAAACCCCGCGCAAGGCAATAGAAAAGCAAGAGACGCGGAGTGCAGCGCGTACGTGTTTATTAGTTAGACCCGGGCTCGGGACGGGGGCGAAAGCGCAGACCGTCCCTGGGGACAGTCCGCCCGAGAACGGAAACCCGGGGGGGCACAGCGCGACAACCCCTTCCCCGGATCAGAGCCCAGCCCAGCCCCGCCGCGGAGCGGAGCCCAGCCCGGCACAGAGGACCGCTGCCGCCGGAGCCCGGGGCGGCGCGTTCCGAGCGGCGTGGCCCCGCTCCCGCCGGGACCCGGACCCGGCCGCGGCCCCGCGCCGCTCCCCCGCCAGCGCACCGAGCGGAGCGGCGCCAAGCCCCACCGCAGAAACCCCCCGGGACACCCCCGCCGCGGAAAACCCCCGGGGAACCCCCGCCGCAAAAAAACCCCGAAAAGTTGCGGCTTCCCAATCCTTCCCGCCGCCGGTCAGAGATCCGCTGTCAGAGGCGCAGCCGCGCGTGGAGCGCTTTTGGCGGGAGCTGGCAGGAGAAGCCAGAATCGCGGAAACCGCGGCTCGGGAAGAATCCCCGGCCGCGTGGCCACGCTGCCGCCTTGAAAATGGCGCCGGGTGCCGCAGAGGGGGGCGGGGCGCAAGAAATCTCGGCGCGAAAACTCGGACACCGCGCGACTTCAGGGGTGCGCGCGCGTGGGAGAAAGAGGCGGAGAGTGGCTCGGGGCACAGAGCCAACCAGCGGCCGCGCCGGGCGCTGCCACCATATAAGGGAGAAACCACCCCCAGCGGGAGGCGCGGCGAGCCGGGGGGGCGGGAGCGGCGCCACCCCCGCGGGGAGGAGCGAGCTCGGAGCCGAACAAAACGGCGCGGAGCCCCGGAAGTGCCCTGGCATTTGACTTCCGGCGCGGAGCCTGGCGACAGCTCTGCCGGCTCCTCCGAGCCGGCGGGGGCCAGCCGGAAGTCCGAAACAAAAGATACGAAACCAGCACAGTTTAAAACAAAACCAAATAGAGTTCTAAGCCGCACCGAAAAGCGGTCACAATCGCTAAGGAATGCGGGTCCCAGCCCCCGGAAACACGGAACGGGGGTGGGGGGGGGAGCGCGCGGGCGAACCCAGCCTCCTCCCACCGCAAATAGCAGCGCCTCTACCCTGGGCCAGCAGGGAATGCCCCGATACGGGACCCCTGGGTAGCCGTAGCCATGAAAGCGGGGAGAAAGCCCCCGGGAATGTGTGGAAGACATGCCGCCTCTGTGGCAGTCAGGACCTCCACGTGGTGAGACTATGAGAGCCACTGCTGCACACCCACTGCTGCCAGCCAAACCTGACCCTCAAAACAAAACTAATGAGAAACTGTGAGTCTTGTTTACAGGACACGCTGGTAAACCATCCCCGTGACACATACACCCCTGCTCCAGAAGGAGATGACAGACCACCAAACTGCCAGACAACACCTGAGAATCCCACGGTGGTGAGATCCAAACATGCACAGTGTCTTTCTTCATGCAATTTTGCTGTTTAGAGGCTTGTGGCCAGGAAAACAAGCTAGCCCAAGCCACTACCCTCATCAGCTATTTAGGTGGGTCGTGCAACATCTATTAAGTAACAAGGTGCTCAAAAAAGTCACCATAATAAATACCCCATCCTTCGTGTTCCACATAGCCAGCCTGTTTAGAAGCTACCTTACTAACCCTAAATGAAACCAAATCAAACCTGACTAACCCCTATTAGTTTTGCTATGATATTAAACCCACTTTTCTGCGAAGGCATTGCTTTAAATACCCCCTTCAGTTACTCCACAGCCAATACCCCCCACCAGTACAGATAAGACACTCCCCACAGAAGAATCACCCTGAGTCAAATCACAAGACAGGGCAGATGTTTTGAGAATGCAACCTTAGCAAAGCAGAAAAACAACTTCTGCACTAAAGTTGTCAAGCCTGACAGAAAAACCAACAAGTGAATGACCCCATCTGCATCTAGGCTGTGAATTTGCCAGAGATCCAGAGTGAATCCTTATATGTTCCTTGCCAAGTTTAATAACTCTATCGATTTCTGTGTTCAAGTTCTGATTGCTTCTAAGGTCCTACATCACTCAGACGAAGAGATATACCATCTTCTCAAGGAACCTGACAGACTCCACAAAAGGAAAATCATCACAGGTATAACTATCGCGATGCTGCTTAGCCTAGGAGCAGCTGGCACAGCCACAGGTGTCTCAGCCATCGCAACCCAGCAGCACGAACTCTCTCAGCTGCAAATGACCATCAACGAGGACCTGCAGAGGATCGAGAAATCCATCTCCTACCTAGAGAAATCAGTCTCTTCACTTTCAGAAGTAGTTTTACAAAATAGGCGAAGTCTGGACCTTTTGTTTATGCAGCAGGGGGGATTGTGTGCAGCTTTGAAGGAGGAATGCTGCTTTTATGCAGATCATACGGGAGTCGTTAAAGACTCCATGGCAGAACTCCGAGACAGACTGGCTCAGAGAAAGAGAGACAGGGAGACCCAGCAGAGCTGGTTTGAATCCTGGTTCAATCAATCACCTTGGCTCACCACTTTAATTTCCGCCCTGGTAGGTCCACTGGCAATACTGCTTTTAGCTATTACCATAAGACCATGCCTGCTGAACAAACTAGTCTCGTTTGTTCAGGCCCGTCTGGAAAGGGCAAACATTCTGTTTATAGGCCACCAACAAATGCTATAAACCAAAAAACTGCAAACACGGTCAGTAGCCAAAGCCTTCAGCACCTGCCTTGAAAAATCTACCCAGATCTACTAAACCACCCTTTCCTTAACAAGTTGCAAGTTTGTACCTCACTCCAGTGCCTATATCTACGACTACCTCATTTTGTATGTGATAAGGAGGGGGGAGATGTGGTAGGTAAGGGACAGGCGAAGCGGAAGACCGCGCGATGTCACGGAAAGATAGACCCCTCCCCCTCTCTCTTCCCCACTTATCTGTTAACCCCAGAAGCCCCAGAAGAATGTAGCCACACCTGCTCTGGTAAATTTCCACTACCCGACTAACCCCTGAGACCCCCAACCCCCCTCTGACGTAGCAAAAACCCCCAAGACTATTTAAACCCACGAGACAGGATAATAAAGGCTTTTCGACCGTCTGCCATATTGGTGTTTGCGTGTGTTGATTAGCCCGAGCAGCCTGGAGGGACCAGGCTGCCGTGCTGTTCCCTGAACCAGGTCCCTGGTTGTCCTTTATAAAGGCAACAGGGGTTGGTCAGTGGGGTTGGTCAGTGGGGTTGGTCAGTGGGGTGGGGTTGGTGGGTGGGATTGGTCAGTGGGGTGGCCTTGGGGTGGGGTTGGTCAGTGGGGTGGGGTTGGTCAGTGGGGGTGGGTTTGGGGTGGAGTTGGTCAGTGGGGTGGAGTTCATCAGTGGGGTGGGTTTGGGGCGGGGTTGGTCAATGGTGTGGTCTTGGGTGGGGTTGGGGTGGCCTTGGTCAGTGGGGTTGTTCAGTGGGCTTGGTCAGTGGGGTGGGTTGGTCAGTGGGGTGAGGTTGGTCAGTGGGGCGGGTTGGTCAGTGGGGTTGGTCAGTGGGGTTTGTCAGTGGGGTGGGGTTGGTAAGTGGGGCAGGCTGGTCAGTGGGGCAGGTTGGTCAGTGGGGTGGGGTTGGTCAGTGGGGTTGGTCAGTGGGGTGGTGTTGGTCAGTGAGGCGGGTTGGTCAGTGGGGCGGGTTAGTCAGTGGGGTGGGGTTGGTCACTGGGGTTGGTCAGTGGGGCGGGGTTTGTCAGTGGGGCAGATTGGTCAGTGGGGTTGGTCAGTGGGGGTGGTCAGTGGGGCTGGTCAGTCGGGTTGGGGTTGGTCAGTGGGGTGGGGTTGGTCAGTGGGGAGGGTAGGACAGTGGGGTTGGTCAGTGGGGTTGGTCAGTGGGGTGGGGTTGGTCAGTGGGGTTGGTCAGTGGGGAGGGTTGGTCAGTGGGGTTGGTCAGTGGGGTTGGTCAGTGGGGTTGGGGTTGGTCAGTGGGGTTGGTCAGTGGGGTTGGTCAGTGGGGCGGGGCTGGTCTGTGGGGTTGGGGTTGGTCAGTGGGGTTGGTCAGTGGGGTGGATTGGTCAGTGGGGTGGGGTTGGTCAGTGGGGTTGGTCAGTGGGGTTGGTCAGTGGGGTGGATTGGTCAGTGGGGTGGGGTTGGTCAGTGGGGAGGGTTTGTCAGTGGGGTTGGTCAGTGGGGCGGATTGGTCAGTGGGGTGGGGTTGGTCACTGGGGCGGGGTTGGTCAGTGGGTTTGGGGTTGGTCAGTGGGGCGGGGTTGGTCAGTGGGGCGGGGTTGGTCAGTGGGGTTGGGGTTGGTCAGTGGGGTGGGGTTTGTCAGTGGGGTGGGAATTGGGGTGAATTTCCCATTTTTTGAGCTGATTCTCCCAATATTTGGCCTGAATCTTCCCTTTTTTGGGGTGAATCCCCCCATTTTTGAGCTGAATTCCCCCATTTTTAACTGAATATCCCAGTTTTGGCCTGAATTCCTTAATTTTTTGGCCTGAATCTCCCCATTTTTGGGCTGAATCTCCCCATTTTTGATTTGAGTTTCCCATTTCTGAGCTGAATCTGTTGCTGTCGAGGCAGGACGGGAATGAGAAGACTGATTCAGAAGGCTGTGAGAGTGAAACTCCGATTTATTCAAAATACACTGCTCTTTTATACAGAGCTTCGCAAAGGTTAAATCCATTGGTCCTAAAGTGAAAACAAGCTACAACATTGGTTCAGAGTGCCTGACGCACAGTGATAGAACTTAACTATAAACAGTGTGAGAACAAGAGAGATCAAGAATTATTTACATTCCTTCCCAGCTCTTTCCCAGGCTTTTGCCTGGCTAGAAACTCTCAGTTTCTTTTCTTTGACTGAATCTGAGTCCCACATGTCCTCTCTTTTAGTTTAAAAAAGAAGGCAGTGTTTGTCTCCTCTCTGCAAGGTCTCTTGCAGAAGAGAGGACAAACACGACTCCGAGGTTCACTATTTGATGATTCAAAACCTCATTGAACGTTGGCTCAGATCGGTCAAAGAGATTCCAAGCTTATATTTTTCAAGGAATCAGTTACCAACTCTAAGATAGTAACAACTCACTGTCAGCCTGTCAACAGACTGACAGTCCAACTTGTCAAAACCCATTTCCCAGTGTGAGTATGACCTGACAGAAAAGAAGGTATTTACAACATGTGCACATACCCAAATCAGCCAAATTTGAATTTGACAAAATGAGTAACATCTCTCTGCCAGAGCTGCAAAGCCTTTAGGTCTCTGGGATCTGTCCCAGCCAGTAAGGTGCAGCAGGTTTGCCTTGATTGGCATTCATCAGAATTACTTTTGCAAGGTGTGTGCACTTAATAGAAAAACCATGCAAGGCTTTGCCTGTGCAATCATGTCCTCAATGGACAGCTTGAGTGATGAAATCGAACTTAGGTCCAAACTACATCCTCAAGGCTTTCAAAACAATTGAGTGAAATTGACCCAATTCAGAAAGGACCAAATTCACAACACTTGAGAAACCTCTGAAATGCCATGAAATCTCTGAAATGCCATGGCCACAGCCCTTAATTCAATCACTTGGGCTGAGTTTGATCCGTGGCTTCCCAGGACTTTGAGCTGTTAGTGAAAACACGCAGCTCTTTCCGCCTTTTTTGTTTTGTTTTGGTTTTTTTTTTTTTTTTTTTTTTTTAAGAGCCAGCGGTGGACTCTAGGACCCAGCCCCGCTAGGAAAGGCGGAGGACCTGGCCCCGTGGGCAAGGCCATGTGTCCCAAACCCGGCCGGGGGGAGCCCAGACTCTCTGCCGAGCCAAGAGTCCCCCGGCCTCCTTTTGGTATTTCCTGGGATCCCTGAACTTGGGATCCCCGGGGCACTCTAAGACCACTGATAAATGAGTGGCCTCTCCCAACCTCATACATCAGTGCACGCCCCCAACAGACTCTGAGAAACTTAGAAATTCCTCTGAGCTTCTGCCCTTCCCCCACCCTGCCTAGCCATGGTTTCTTTCACAGCTCTTCGGCATCCCGCTCCGCAACCCACGAGAGCAGGATCCGCAGGGTGCGAGGTGCGGCTGTTTCCCCGCAATATAGGATTTCACCCGGGCTCCAAGACTCTCTGCACCACCCACGCCCGCCCAATACAAGGGGCTGCTCTCCTGTCCCCGAGTGTCTGTGCTGCTGCGGAATAAAACCGATCGCTGCACAGCTCCCTGACTTGCGGCCCCACTCCCCTCAGTCCCAGCTCCGGGACGAGCAGCAGTGGTGCTGCTGCTGCCCAAGCCGGTGTCCCCCCCCGCCGGCTCCCCCTCGGAGGGGCAGAGTTCGGTACACTCTGGAGGGGACGAAGGGCTGGACTCATTGTCCAACACGGGGCTCTCGGCCACCGAATTGCGGGGCGGAACCGCGGCGCCCTGTGGGCGCCCCTCCCCCGCGTCTCGCGGGGCGGGCGCTGCGGCCGCATCTCCCGGCGGGGCCGGGGGCGGCGGCGGCGGCTCTTCCAGCCGGAACGCAGGAGGCAGCGCCGTGGCTGCGGCTGTTCCTCCCGGGAGTGACGCCGGTGGTTCCAGGTTGGGCGGAGTCGCTGCTGCTGCTGCTTCCGGAGCAGCGGTGGGCGTGACAGTGAAGTCCGTCGTCAGCAGGGCTGGCGCCTCCAGCGCGGGAGTCGGAATTCCTGCGGGTGGCGGCGGGCGTGCCAGGGGATGGACCGAAGGCTGCATCACCGGGTGCGCAGGCTCCATCAGCAAAGGAGTCGGGGGGCGACACCCGCCCCCGCTGCGCCCGGCGCCGCGGGCAGCGCTGGTCCCCCCGCAAATGCAGTTTGGAAGGGGGGAGGCTGCGGAGCCGCGGGCGGCGGCGGCTCCCGCCAGTCCGGGGCCGCCCCGTGCACTCCATGCAATGCCGGCTGTGCCGAAGCTGGTAGCTGTGGCAAAGGCACCCGGCCCCCTCGGGAGGGGCGGGCAGTGTCGGCGGTACCGCTCTCTGCGCAGGGGGCGGCCGCGCAGCCAGCCGCCACACGGGCTGCGGTGCGGTCCGCCTCCGGGATCCCGAAACGTTCCGGTCGGAATCCCTGCCTGTGTAAAAGGTTATGTCGATGCCCGCCCAAATCACAGCCAGGTCGGACGTGGTGGCGTCTCCTTCGCGCATTCGCGCCGTGAGACGGCGTCCAATGTTGAGCCAGACCTTACGATCAAAGGGGAACGTTGGATTTACAGAAAATCCCCAGTCCCGGGCCCAACACAAAAGTCTGATCAGGGCCTTCTCAGAGAGCCAAGCTCCGAGAAGAGGGAAACTGGCTCGCCAGGCAGTTAAGACTGCTTCCTCGACTGCCGATGGCTGGTTTCCCATTTTTAGGAAACTTTTCCCTAGCAGATGTCAACTTCAAGAGTCCGACAGTCTGCTATTCCAGGGAAAACCCGTCCCGCTCAGTTCCAGGCTCTTAAGAGCCAGTCCACGGTCCAACAGGACCCAGCCTTCTCCAGAAGGCGTGGACTTCCAGCGTTACCTTTCTTAAGCAGGCAGAGGTGTCAGATCACAGCCTCCAGGCTGTTGGCGTGGAACCGCGCCAGAGGAGACCCCCCCGCAAGACGCTGAGGTTCAGGTCTGCTACCGAGGCCGCAATTCCACTTCAGGTCACCAGACCCTGTCCCTTCAGGGCAGGGTGTGACCCCACGTCGGGAGTCACCAGACCCTGTTTTCAGGGTAAGGTGTCTTCACGTCGGCGGTCACCAGATGTCGCTGTCGAGGCAGGACGGGAATGAGAAGACTGATTCAGAAGGCTGTGAGAGTGAAACTCCGATTTATTCAAAATACACTGCTCTTTTATACAGAGCTTCGCAAAGGTTAAATCCATTGGTCCTAAAGTGAAAACAAGCTACAACATTGGTTCAGAGTGCCTGACGCACAGTGGTAGAACTTAACTATAAACAGTGTGAGAACAAGAGAGATCAAGAATTATTTACATTCCTTCCCAGCTCTTTCCCAGGCTTTTGCCTGGCTAGAAACTCTCAGTTTCTTTCTTTGACTGAATCTGAGTCCCACATCACACAGCTCTCTGTGCTGTCACACTGACATCTCTGTGATGTCACACTGACATCACTTTGACGTCACATAACTCTCTGTGATGTCAGACTGACATCTCTGTGATGTCACACTGACATCTCTGAGATTTCACACAGACATCTCTGTGATGTCACACAGCTCTCTGTGATGCCACACTGACATCTCTGTGATATCACACAGACATTCCTCATGTGTCACACTGAGACTGTTAAGTCACAGAGCTCTCCGTGACGTCACACTGATATCTCTGTGATGTAACACAGCTCTATGTGATGTCACACTGATCTCTGTGATGTCACACGCACAGCTCTGTGATGTCACACAGCACTCTGTGATGTCACACCGCCCTCTGTGATGTCACACTGACATCTCTGTGATGTCACACTGGCATCTCCTTAATGTCTTTGTGACATCTCTGTGATGTCACACAGCTCTCTGTGATGTAACAAGGACATACCTGTGACATCACACAGACATCTCTGTGATGTCCCACTGACATCTCTGTGATGTCACACAACCTCCTGTGATGTCACACAGACATTTCTCTGATGTCACCCTGAGACTGTGAAGTCACACAGCTCTCTGTGATGTCACACTGACATATCTGTGACATCATAGAGCTCTCTGTGATGTCACACAGACATCACGCTGATGTCACACAGCTCTCTGTGATGTCACACACATCTCTGTGATGTCACACAGGTCTCTCTGATGTCACACTGACATCTCTATGATATCACACTGACATCTCTGTGACGTCACACAGCTCTCTCTAATGTTACATGGACTTCTCTGTGATGTCACACCGCACCTGTGATGTCACACAGCATTTTGTGATGTCACACTGACATCTCTGTGATGTCACACTGATATCTCTGTGACGTCACACATCTCTCTGTGATGTCACACTGACCTCACAGCCTGAAGAAGTGCCTTCGCATCCTCGGGCTGCAGCAGTGCGCAGGGGCACAGCTACCAGCCCACACACCGAGCACCGCGCTCAGAGGGCGTCTCCAGGCTGAGGCTGCAGCTTCCCTGCCCTCCTTATCAGGATCTCAGTGAACCTCCACAGTTTCTCCTTTTCAGATTTTTCAAGATCTCTCCTGTTCAGGAATTTGGCTGCACAAAGCAGGGTTTCCTGAGAAGCCTGGAGAGCAATAGAGACACGGAAATGGCCCTGCAGCCCAGGGCCCAGGATCAGCATCCCTGTGCCAGGGCCTGGAGGAGGCTGCAGCCTGCGAGGCGCCAGGGCAGGAGGCAGCCCAGCCCCTGCCAGGGGAACAGCAGCAGCCCGCGAGTCCTCACCTCTGCCACTCGCTGGTTCTCATCATGGCAGTGGAAGATGAGTGGGAGCAGGCTCTGACACACTTGTGTCATCAGGGGCTTCTTTCCTTCTACTACAGCAGACAGCAAGGTTCGAAAGACAAACATGGAGAGCTGCTGCACATGGCTATCCTCCTGTGTAACAGGAAGGGAACAAGACCTTGGCATCAGCTGACTCTGGCCCACGTTGGCTCAGGCCTGCATCTCCACAGGGCACCAAGTGTCTGGGCAGCAGCCAGTCGCCCAGGCTGAGGGCACAGAGCCTTACGTGGTCAAAGAGTGGCAGGAGCATCTTAGCCAGCTGCAGGGCGATGGGGCTGGGTATTGGGGCGTCATTATCCAGGAACAAATCACTTAACAGAACAGTGGTCATCCTGACCACATCACTATCATTTTCCTGCAGGAGCTCCCCGAGGCTTTTGGTCAGGCTCTACATTCTTTTGGCCTGTGCAGAACAAAAGTGTGTGAAAGGCCACCCTGCTGCCACAGGGCCTGGAGGCCAAAGGCCTGTCCCGAAGCACTCGGGCAGCTGAAGTGGGAGGCAGGAGAGCTGGGAGTGGCTGCCCCAGTGCCTGAAGCCCAGCCAAGTTCCAGTGACTGCGTTCCCCAGCCCCACGCTGCCTGCAGGGCTTCAGCTGCTGCCCCCTCCTTACCAGCGAGGGATTATCCCTGAGCAAGAGGAGGGCCCTTAGAACCTGGCGGCGCATCTCTGTGCGCTCACTCAGCAAGTGCCTCGACAAGAGATCCATGATGCTGTCACTGCCTGCACTCAAGTCCAGGCAATGCAGGACCTGAAAGGCACAGGGCAGTGACAGGGGACCCGGCCGGCAGGAGCCCAGAACCGCACAGGGCCGGGCCCAGGCAGCAGCACAGGGCGTGGGCACCGTCCCAGGCAGCTGCGGCTACGAGAGGGCAGAGAGCCGGGAGGCAGCGCTGGCCTTCAGACTCACCTCCACAAGGAATGCCAGGGCAGGGAAGTTCCAGTATGGCATCTCTTTGCTGAGCAACTCAAGGAGACAGCCTGAGATGCTCTTGCACAAGCAGATGGATTCATTGTGCATCTCCCTGGAAGGCGGAAAATGGCACTAAGATGTGGCAGCAGCTCTCTGGCCTCAGAGAGAAACAGACAGCTTTCCCAGGCATCGCCTGAGAAAGTCTGAGAAGATCAGAGGAATGAATGAAAAAACATTCTTATCTTAACGTGCTGCACCTGGTATTGTGAACATGTGGAATATGTTACGGAGATTTGTCTACCAAAGGGTGCTTTCTTAATTAACTAATGGTGATAGTGTTTAGACTAGAAAACCAATTAAATCAACCTATATCATACCTATCTATAAGAACAATGGGTTTCTTAATAAAGACTATTATTGATCAGACTTCTGCAATACATGGAGTCAATTATAATGATTATCCGTCTGGGGGCCCACTCCTATGACACTAAGACCCTGAGCGGGGGGGAGAAGCCCTTCCCAGGACAGACTGACGCAGTTCTTGTCCTCACCCCCCACCCTGCAGGGGGACCTGGGCCCTTTGAGATGTGGCTGCTACTGGGCACCCTCCTCTCCCAGCCTTTTCCAGTCTGCTTGGCCACGCCTCATCCCTCTGGCCCACAGCCACAGGGACTGAGTGGGATACCCCAGACACAGAGCACAAATGCCGGGAGCAATGGAGAGAAGGGGGTCTCACCTGGCCAGCAGACCCACGGCACAGTGGTGGGTGTCAGCACAGAGCAGCGTGTCCCAGCCACGCTTGCGTTCCATTGACACCACCACATCCTCATAGTCCATTTGGCAGAGCAGGGATTTCAGGGTCCTCACTGCAAACCTGAGTGCAGAGCAAAGCCCGGGTCACACTGGGAGCACTGGCTCCTGCCCTGGCCATGTGGCAGGGACAGAAGGACTGGGATGGAGCACCTGTTGGGGCTGGTGGCAAGGCCGTGTTCTTCCTGGCATCCCCTCCAGAAGGTATCAACAGCCTCTGGCATCTCTTTGGTGCTGAAGAACACTTGGAAGAGCAGATGCACAAATAACTGCCAGAAATGCTCCATCACTATATCTGGGACACAGGGCTCCTGGAGGATCTTCCACATCACCACAGTTGTCTGCAAAGGACAGAGCAGCCCGAGGCAGCGTTCAGTGCCAAGGTATCTGTGTGACAGGGCCCGAGGGTGGCAGGGAGAGGCCCAGAGAGACACAGGGGGAGCAGCGGGCCTGGTGGCCCTGCAGCTGTCCTTAGGCCAGGTTTCAGGCCAGTGCCTGAGGCAGGGAGATGCAGTGGGGGAAAGAGGATGGAGAGCTGCTGGACAGGCAGCCCTGCTGCGCCGCCAGCCCTGGGGCCGCCCCCCGCCCACCCAAAGTGGCCCAGGTTGGAAGGAATTCCTGGCCCCAAGTGTCTAAGACAGCCCGACGGGATCTTTAGGAACGTCTCAGACCATCAGCAAATGCTGCCCTGCTCGGTGGGCTCAGGGCAGCAGTAGGAGCCCCCAGGGCTGCCGACGCAGCCGCGCTGGGAAGGGCACGGGACCTTCCATAGAAGCTGGCATGGCCTGTGGCCATCCTAAACCCGCGGGTGTGGCACACACAAGGAACTGTGGGCCAGGTCACGAATGCTGCTCTGAGCCCTGGGGCCCGGGGAGCGCTGACACCAGCAGCTGTGGCAGAGTCCCCACCCAGGCAGACCTGCCAGCCCCGAGCCCTGGCAGCGCTGGTGCCCGTGTCCTGCCCCAGAGACCTGTGCCCCTGGGGGGCTTCTGTGCCAGAGGGAGCCAAACCCACGTGCACTGGGGGCTGTGCTCCTGCCTGCAGGGGCTGTTGGCAGGAGCACCTGGAGCAACTGCTGGCAACACTTGGTGTCTGTCAGATGATGTTGCTCTTCCCTAGAATTAATTTTTTCCATAGAAGGGATTAGCAGCAACACAAAAGCTCCAGTATCTAGTGAAATTCACAGGACAGAGACACAGTCACATCTCATTGGACTTTTCTGTGCATTTTTAAAGCATTCTGGAATAAAAAACCAGCCAAGTGGAAAGTTTAATGCAGCAGTTTGTGTGTCTAGTTGAATCCAGCAGCTAATACCTGGTGCATTGGGAAAGTGCAGAGGACAGGAATACCGCTCAGAGGAAAAGAAGGTGTTCTGTGTCTCCGAGTGTGGTGCAAGCACCCTAAAGGAGCAGCCAAGGGAAGTGCTGCAAGCAGACCTGCTGTTCTTGTGCACGTTCCATTGCTGTTTCTGTGGGGTCCAGAGCCACCGCGGCAGCAGTGCCTCCGCAGCCCTGCTCCAGGAGACCTGGCCACCCTCCCCATGGTGGCAGCAGCTCTGCGGGCCCAGAGCTCTGTGTCGGGGGGCCTCGGTCACAGCACCTGGCCTGGGCAGCCGCGAGGGCCCGGGCTGGCCGCCAGCCCTGCCTCTGCCCCCTGCCCCTTATTGGCAGCAGCCAGACAACAGCGCCTGCAGGGCTCCCCGTGCAGGTGCTGGCACCAAACACTGGCGCTGGCTCTGGAGGGGGCAGAGGGCCGGCTGCTGCCCGGGGAGCCGCGGTGCCGCCCCGCAGCCCCACCAGGCCACGGCTCCATCGGCCCTGGCAGGAGCCTGGAGCCTGGAGCAGAGCCCGTGCGGCCTCTGGGAAGGGAGCAGCGTGTGCAGCATGGGCTGGTGCCCCTGGGTGCAGCACCGGCCATGGACTGACTCCAGAATTCAGACCTTACAGAACATGGTTTCACAGTTACGTTCACACAACAATAGATCTCTACAGCTTCAGGCAATCACACAGCAGGTTTCTGTTGCCACATGGCAGGGTGCTAGACATGCTGCAGCCTCCTTCAAAGTGTCACCTTCAGAAGCTACTCTGAGTAAGGCCACAAGAACAGCCATTTCAAGTCCACACACACACATAGCCCAGCAGAGGAAAGACAGAAAGGGTCTATTTATGATGTATTCCAGCAAAGGTTTATTGCATCCACCAGGCTGAAGGGATCAGGGACAAAGACCTGGCCATGTGCTCTGCACAAGGTTAAGCAGGGGTCAGTGGCCAATGGTCTGAGGGCACGGGGGCAGCACAAAGGGCAGGGCAAAGGGCATTGGCCTACAGGGAAGACGGGGCCAGCCACCAGGGATACCACGACCAAGGACCAATGAGGAAACAGGGAAAGGAAAAACTGCAAGAATTTGGGACACGGGGAAAGGAACGGGGGTGGATCCTGGTGTTGCAAGGCTCCATGGCAGAAGTCTTCTCTTTAAGCCTAGGTGGAGACTATTGTATATTCTTCCAAGGTAAGGCCCTTGGGATTTCCCGGAAGGGTTGAAAGCATTCCACAGGTTTTATATAGGAAGGGAGTGAACAAAAAGCACAATTTTCACATCCAAGGCAGACAAATGATATGGGAAAAATAATTTCCAGAAAGGAACCTTATCTCAAGAATTTATGATGCAGCTAACTGCCATGTGAATCAGTGAAAGCCTGGCTCCTTTACTTTTCAGCAGGAAATATTTCCACATGAAAACAGATACCACTGCTATTGTTAGTGCTGGAGACCCCAGGATGATGTCATGCACAGCATACAGTACAGTTGGGTGATGAAATGCAGGGAGAAAAGAGCAGCAACCTCTCTGAATGTATCATAAGGATATAAGGCCTGCAGAGAGTATCCAAAGAGGGGAATGAAGATGATGAGGGGCCAGGAGAGGAAGCTGTATGAGGAACAGCTGAGGTCAATTGGCTTGTTCAGCTTGGAGAAGAGGAGGAGGTCTCAGCATGGCTGGCAGCTCTGTCCCAAAGGACAGCTCCAATCTCTGCTCTCTGTGACAGGGACAGCACCTGAGGGAGCGGCTGGAGCTGTGTCAGGGCAGGGTAAGGTGGAATTTTAGGAAAAGGTTCTTCTCCCAGATGGTGCTGGGGCACTGACCAGGCTCCCCCAGGGAATGGGCAAAGCCCCAGGCTGACAGAGCCCAAGGAACATTTGAACAATGCTCTCAGGGATGCATAGGATAGGATTGTTGGGGTGTCTGTGCAGGGCCAGGGGTTGGACTCCATGATCCTTGCAGGTCCTTTCCTCTGGTGAGTCTGTGATTCCATGATTCCAAGACACTGGGAAGGAAGGTTGATACAATGCTTTGCCATGTAAATAAATGCTATTTGTAGTGCCTTCAGTTGGCTATGCTCTCAGTTATACAAAAAAAAAAAAAAAAAAAAAGTGACAGAATTCAGCTGCTATTTTAGACAGAAAGCACCACCTGACCATATCAAGCACTGCTCTATTTAAAGGTTCCAACAATCTCTTTTCCATTTCCAGCTGCAAAGATCAGCAAACACATTGGAAAAGTCAAATGAATTCCAACATTCCCAGAATACAAATTTTCATGACTGAAACCAAGGAAGGAATGCCCACAAAGCCTTAGAAACAGTTCCTAGATGAATTTATGTCTCTCCCATGCAGGGCTGTAATAGCTGAGCTTCTGCACTGCTGAAAGGTTCCGGGTAGAGGGGGAACAAGTCCCACAGTGTTCCTTTACAGTCTGAAATAGGGATGCAGGGTTGGACCAAAGGCTTTCCTTGGGGGGATGATGCTGAAATGCACTGCATTCTGGCACACCAGCATTCCAGACCCCAGCAGGTCTGACAGCCCGTGCAAGGAACAAGCAAGATCCAGCTACTACAGGGCAGAACAGGAAGGGAGATTGATTCATTCAGACATGCAATTAGTGCTTGAAGGAAAGCCACGCACAGGTCCCTCCAAGTGAAATGGAAAAGCAAAGGGATTTTGGCAACAGCAGCAGAACTCTTGGAAATAGGAGTGATTTGCAACAGCAGCTTAACAAGGACTAATTGCTGCCACTGGACCTTAGGGCAGATGAGAAGAGTTTGGGCAGGAATCATGTCAGGAGATAAGCAGTCATCTCCAGTTTCACCACAACCTTGCAACAAGGAGAAAGGACTGTTTGATCAACAAAAATAAAAATTGCAAGAAAATCCTGCTGACTCCTGCTGAGACATTGATACTCTGGTGCCTCTGTTACCATCTGCTTGGGGGTTGCTGCCAGCTCCGAGCAATTATTCTTCATTAATTGGTACCTGTGTGAGCAACAGAAAGAATTGGAGAGTAGAACTCCCAGCCCACCTCAGGGCTTTGCTTTCATCCTCTCAATTCATCAGCTTGGGTGATTGGATGCCTTGTCCAGGGGACGGTGTCCCTGCCCATGGCAGAGGGTGAAACTGGATGAGCTTTAAGGTCCCTTCCAGCCCAAACCATTCTGGGATTCTAGGATTCTTCTGAAGGCACTGTCATCCATCATGAGAGGTCCCTTTCCACAAGCTCCATCATAAACTACCCTCCCTTGTCCCAGGCTGCCCCACTGTATCTAATTACAACCTGTTTTCCAGCCACACTGCAGCTCCCTTTGATCTGTGCTGGCATTGTTTTAGCAGCACTGGACTAAATGGCCTCCAGAGTTCCACTATTTTACAGCCTATTTTTTAGGCAACTTGAAGTCCAGCACATCCCAGAAGCAGCCCAGGAACTGGTGATCCTTGTAGATTTTATTAGGTGGTTGCAAGTCATTCATGACTAAATGGAACTTAGGTCAAGTGAATATCCAGTTCTCCCAGGAAAAGAGTGAGCTGACTGGGGAATGTTTGGCACAGGTTTAAGGTCTTTTGGACAAAACCGCTCTGTGGAAGAAAGAGCCAGGCCGTAATGTCCGGGCTGATCAAGTTGTTCCAGATTATCCCATTCAACAGTTACACTTCTTAACCTTCTGTCTCTAAAGGTGACAGTGTTCTCTGCATCAATATTCTGTCTGCCTCTCACATCCCACTGTGGGACCCAAACCAATTCTTTCTTGAAACAGGAGGCAAATGGACACAAGGCTGATGACCGGACACTCAAACTGGACCTGAGGCTTTGGGTCAGCTCCTCACACTGCAGCTTATTGCACAGGACACAGGAAGGCTACAGCAATCCAGCCTAATGCCCCACTTTGATAGTGGAAAAATAAACCTTACTCCTGCCCTCACTTCTGTCTTTTCTATTTGGATTGCCTGCTCTTCAGAGTTAAAAGATACCAAGGGTAAAGGATCCAGCACAGCAGCTCCTCATTTTCTAGATGCCCTCCAACACAAAGACAACTAAAATAACCTTGGGTTAGTCACAGTTATTCAGAGGCAAGCGAGCAAAACAAGGTATTTTAAACAGTGCCAAAAATTGATAGAAACCCCAGATGGAAAACTGTACTTTTCATAAAGAAAAACACAATTGAGGAAGAGAATTTGTGTCTCCTTTCTTCCCCAGTATCAGACACTATGAATATAACCATCAACAATTAATACTAGCTCTTCTTTCAAAGACACACCAATTTAACACCAACACAAATGCTGGTAACTTGATTTCAAGGCAGACAATGGATTTAAAGTGGGCTTACCCTGCTCCAGTAGCTGCTCTTGAATTTCAGCTCCACTCATTTAATTTTACTGGAAATCTCTTTCAGAAAGCCCTTCAAATCAGAGAGCTTAAAAAAAAAAAAAAAAAAAAAAAGGAGGAGGTTATTTTTGTAAAGTCCATCTAGCTGAAGGAATGCAATGCTAATGAGCAATGAAAGTAACAAGTAATTGCCTCTGCAAGTATTACACCAAATGCAAGAGTGCTTGAGAGGACAGTCCCAAGTACAGTGTTCATCAGGGCAATTAATGCAGCGAGTCCTGATGCCTCTATTTCAGAGAGTTAACCAGCAGTTACCAGAAGAGAGAAGCAAGAGATGGGTATTTCTTTTCAGGAGAGAATTAAGGTTAGCAGATCTCCTTTCAGTTTCAAGAAAAGCATCACTAGCCACAGACTCACTCACCACTTCCCTTTCAGTCTGGAAGCAAGCTATTATTTTGCAATCTAAATTATTTGACAGTAACAAAAAAAAAAGTACTCTGAAGTATATGTGGGTCTTTTCACCTGAGCTTCTGGAAAAGTCTTTGCTTCATACCAAAGCCACTTCTCACTTCAGAGGCCAAACAGATAATTCAGTCAAGCCTCAGAAAATACCCACTGTGAACACACATACCCATTTCAACATCACAGTCATAAAAAGATTATTTGCATGGCAATTCTCATAATGTGCTCTCTGGTAGATGGGTAGCCTTATATTGCTTAATTACACCAGGCCAACACCACCAGAAGCTAAACTTGACAGACACCTTTGCGATGGGGACATGTCAAGTGTGTGACATCCCTTCTTCCCACTGGCATTTCATGGACCTGTTATACAGCTGAATGTTGCAGTTTAAGATGTAAATTACTTCGTTTTATTCCATCCCACAAGGAATATTGAGAAACACTCCTCCAGTGCTAAGCAAGTGTCTTTGTTTCATTTTCCTGCATCATATAAAGCTCTTGTGGCTTGGAAGGGACCTCACAGCTCATTGTTGGCTGCTCCAACCCCATCCAGCCTGGCTTTTGATACTTCCAGGGATCCAGGGGCAGCCACAGCTTCTCTGGGTACCCTGTGCCAGGGTGGGCCCAAACTCACAGCCAAGAATTTTTTCCCATTATCCCATCTAATCCTACTCTCAGTTCAAAACCATTCCCTTCTGTCCTAATCACTACACGCCCTACACACTCCTATCTGTGGAATCAAAAGAGCACGGTAAAAAAGCTCAATTAAAATGGGGCCCTGGTGACAGTGACACAGACTGCACACGACTCTGGGAGGCTCATTTTCCTTGCCATGGCACACCCCCTGCTTTACCAGAGAGAATCACATTCCCCGGAGCAATCTGGGACAGAAGTACCTTTGCATCCAGTTGTCTGAATCGATGCACCATCCTAGAAGCAGAAGGAGAACACGGAGCAATGGGGTCAGTCTGGATACCAAGGAAAACTTGGCTAATTACCACACCCCCACTCCCTCCAGTGCTCCATCCTCCCAGGGAGGCAGGGCTGCATGTGACTGGCATAATTTTTAGTACAAGAAAATTAACTAACATGCAAATTACTATTAGTAGGATGCTATTACATTTTCCTTCTCAAGACATTTTTGCTTCCAGTACCAAGGAAATGTTTTTGGTATTTGTTCGGCTTCTTATGCAATGCTGCTTGTCTCTGGGTAGTCTTAACCTGAACACTTATTTGTGGACAGCAATGTTCATGCCCACAGATATGGAAGGGTCTGTTTTTTCCTGTCCATTCCTATCAGCTCTCTCTGATTAAGGGAAATATTCAAGCTGCCAGAAGTTAGCAAAGTTAAGCAATCATACAGAGCAGGTTTAGTTCTCTAGCAGTGTTCTGGTTTCTTGCTTTCTTTCGTTTTTTGTTGTTTTTTTTTCCTCTTATACTGTTACTCTTAAAACGGTGAGACAGATCCCATAGATAATGTTTCCATGAGCTGGCAGTCAAAGAAATATCCAAGCATAAGTCTCCAAAGTTTCAAATACCATGATTCTAAAGATCATCTTCCCTGCCTCAGAAGTCTCCACAACTCATGCTACTAATTACACATCTCCATTTGGATTACTGCTGTGGGAATGTCTGAGATTCCAGGTCTAACAGTAAACATTCTCTGCTAAATGTAAAATCATAGAATTATTTGGGTTGGAAAAGATTGAGTCCAACCAATTCCACCACTAACTCATGTCCCCAAGTGCCATATCCACATGGCTTTTAAATCCCCACGCCAAGATGGGGGTGCCACCACTGCCTTGGGCATTCTGTTTCAGGGCTGGACAACCCTTTCTATAAAGAACTTTTTCCAGCCATCCTGTGGTGGCTTTTACCATTGTGAGCACATGGCGCTTGCCTTGGCGTGTCTGGGGCAGTGTGATGTAGTCAATCTGCCAGGCCTCCCCATACTTGTACTTGGACCACCGCCCACCATACCAGAGGGGCTTCACTCGCTTGGCCTCCTTGATCACAGCACACGCTTCACAGTCATGGATCACCTGAGAAATGCTGTCCATGGTCAGATCCACCCCTTGGTCTTGTGCCCACTTACAGGTGCCATCTCTGCCCTGATGGCCTGAGATATCACTGGCCCATTGTGCTCGTAGCAACAGCCACTGTTTGAGGCTTACAGTCTGGTTTAGCTCCTAGCTTAGGCTCACAGTCTGGTTTAGCTGCTGGCTTTGAGCTTGGGCTGTTGGCTGCAGCCTGAGTGACTGGGATAGCTGCTGATTTATCTCCCTGCCCCCCTTCCTCTGTCTGCTGCCCTACAGTATCTAGCAGGGTGCGATAAGCATATGCCAGGGCCCAGAACGCTGCAATGATCTTTTTCTCCTTAGACTTACCATGGCATTTCTCTTTCAGGTACTCTGCCACCTCAGCTGGATTCTGAATTTGTTCACATGGGAAGTCCCAGGCTATAGGGTCAGAAAATTCCTTTAAGATTTGGCCCATATGCTCCCATTTCTTTCTTGAACTCCCTCACATCTCCTGAGTTAAGAGGTACCTCCACATAACCTATTCCCGGAATTTCGGCTGGTTGTCCCTGCTGACCAGCACTGGGGTTAGGGATTATTCCCAAAGCTACTTCCCTTAATAGATACAGAGCTTGCCCTTCCCTTTCTCTTTCCCCCCTTGTTAGACTACGAGTAACGTGGTGATTTTTCTCAGGGACCGGCTCTGGGATTTTTATCTCTTAGTTATCAAAATCTCCCCCTTGATCCAAATCGGGGTAGACTGCAGGTGGTGCTGGTGGGGGTGGAGGAGGGGGAGGTACGTATGGTAGAGGGGGTGCAGTTGGAACTTCCTCAGGCTTTTTATTTTTCTTTTTCCCTCCCTGGGTGCTTAAGGCAAAAAGTTTTGCTCTTGTTTCCCCCACTATCCAGAGAGCAGCATACTTGCTCTCTTCCATATCAAAAGGTTCTTTAGAGTTTACATAAATGTTTAATGCCTGGTAAATCCAGTCCTCAAAGCTTCCAAACACTGGCCAAAATAAATTATCACTACGGATTTGTTTCCCTCCCCATACTTTTATACAATAACGTATCATTTTTGCCTTATCCTTCCCTTTTCTTGAAGGATATTCATCCCAAGATTTTATCATTAGACCTAACGGACTGTCAGGGGGTATCTGGGGAAGCTTCAGCGGGGTCCCCCTCCCCATGGAAGCAGAGGGCTTGCTTTTCCTCTCTCCCATCTTCCAGGACACCTTCACGCACACACACACTCGCGGCCCCCTGTTTGTGGCCCAGCCCCTCTCGGGGTCTGGAAACTGCACTACTTAGAGGTCCGCACTTGCCTCGTCCTAAAAGGACATCTCATGCGTTATGTCCTGGGATCCCAACCCCAGCCGAGCGGATCCCCACTTTTAGACTCATGCTGTCCTGTGTCTTCGCCTGGGCTTCGTGCACAAAGATTACGGGGTTACCTTTTGCTTAATACCAAATTTAGGTTAGTCAGTAAGGGTCCGGGAAGGAAAAGCCTGCACCAGGGCTGCTGCAGAGGCAGCAGGGCGCCTCCCTGATTAGGAATTCCCACCCGGTCGCCCTTATCCAAGTCACGGCACCAAATTTGTTATGGACAAATTCAATTGTGGAGGCTAATTATAGATAAATCAATTAACAAGAATTTATTAAGCAAGCAGTATTAAGCAAAAGAACAACGCTGGGCGGCCGGGGAGTCTCTGCTCTGCCACGGCGCACCTTCCCCCTTTGACCTTTTTGTTTTTATAGTCCCTTTTTTTTTCCAGTTGATGTATTTTCTGTCGATGCACTCTGTGCCGGTGCAATTGGGTGCTAGGGGATCTTTTTTCTGCCCTTGGTGGTCATAGGAATGAAGGCTCCTCATCTTCCTTGCAGATTGTCCTTGGCCTAAAAGTTAACTTGTATATAATTAGTTACACAGTCTTCTATGCTACTTGCATCTGCACAATTCTTAAGCAGAATACTTGCTGTTTCCCCACCTTTCTCTTTCACCTCACACATCTTGAGATTCCCTACTCAGTTCAAATTCTTATCTCTTTCAATGCTCGTTTTGATGAGCAAAGACCTTTTTATTTATTATACTCTGGACATCTTAGCCCTCAGTCTAGAGGAGCTGTAGACTATATAGAGGAAGTTTACTAGATTAAATACGAGGAAAGTGGTCTCTTTAACATTCAGGGGAAACTGAACCTTTTCAAAAAGAGACTTAACAGATTCAAAGGAGAAGAAGGAAAGGAAAGGCTGGAAAGCTTCATCCCTTGTTTTTCATCTAATAAACTGTGTGTAATTTCTAATAAACCCCCAAAACATGCTACTGGAACTGGGACATAGGGTAGGATGGAGAAACTATAAACCAAATATATCTTGAACAGACTTCAGTACTTTTGTAAACTCCCTATAAATTATTATTACTGAGCCTAGCACAATAGCTATTCAAACCCATGCCCCTCTACTGGAAAAGCTATGGATTAGAACAATAGTGGAGCTGTTTTCAGATAAGAAAATAATCCTAGTGCCTAGAAAGTTATTACAACTTCAAAAAAGCCTTGGGACTAGAAATACATGAAGGCCCCCACCCCGAGAGACATTACCACTTCAAGTAACATCGTTACTGACTGCTTTGTGCCACTACAGAGTAAGCACAACCAAAATGCAATCATTACAGGTTTTTCTTCTTTCTTGGGCCTCACATTGGGTGCCAAAAATGGTTGGTTTAGGGTAAAATTAGTGTTTTTTTTAGAAAGTAGATTTAATTGGCCCATCCCCCAACCGGTATGGGAAAAATACTTCTTTGGAGAGAAGTGACAATAAGAGAAGGAGTTAACAAGAATGCAACTTCTTTATTGCTGAAGTTCAATACTAAATTCTGTAATCTTAGACTAACTAATCCTATGTTTTTAACAAATAATCATCTACTCAATCCTAACTTGAAGAATCCTAAAAGCTTAATCTTCTTTTAAAATAAAACAGCCCGAGTTCATAGATGTTTCCTTGCTGAAGTAGACAGCTGGTGCCAGGACTCCACTTGCTGCTTGCCAAATTCAGATACCCATTGCTGAATGTGGGACAGCTTTTTGTGGAGGTACTGGCATCTGCTCCTCATCTCAGAGTAGCTGGGGCTACCCTAGGAAGGAGAAATCAAAAGAAAATTAGGGCATGTCAACATTTATGCAGAGTTTAGAATTTCATGACCTTTTCTTTAAAATAGCCTTGAGGCAGACTCAGAGGTTACCAAGCCAGGCCAGTCTGGTTTTATTCATGTAAAAAAATAAAATTACTCTCAGTTTGACTTTGGAGGTATTTTTCTCTGTGAGCCACCATCCTTCTGGGAAATTTGCAAACTGAGCCTGTTGTATTACAGACCCAAGAACAAACTCTAGACAAGTCTGAAACCACAACAACAACAACAACCCAAAGCACAGCAGCTCCTAAAGAGGGCAAGACTCATTAACGCTTAAAGCCACTGAAGGGAGTCAAGATTTCTTCAATCCCTTCTCCCTCAAATCAACAGGTGTGAGGTTTATCAAGCTCATGATACAAATCCAAGATGAAGTGGCAATGAGAATAATAGATGCCACATCCAAACACTGTCACACCAAAGCTTCTGCTCCTCTGGGCCTGAAGATCGGTTCTCTTTGCAATGACAAAAACTCATTCCACATGGGAATAAACACTTCAAACCATCCTGAGATAAATATTTACAAGGAATAAATCTTTAACAAGTTAAAATTCAGTGCAAGGACAGACAACAACATATGCCAGGGATGCATCCCAGGCCAGATGCACCTGACTGGTGTGCAGGATAAGTTTGAAAATAAAACTACAGATGCCTGTCAACATTTTGGGAGGTTCCCGAGAAGCAGTAGCTTCGACTACTGGCCTCTGCCCAGTGACATTTGCTAGCAAGAGCCCGAGCACAGGCCTCACTGCACTGCTCCCCTGCAGGGCCAGGCTTGCCCTCAGCCTTCCACAGAGCATCCCTGGCTGCACCCAGTGGGGCCCAGGGCCCTGCCTGCTCCAAAGGCCACAGCTGCCCCAGAGCCCCAGAGCTGCAGGAGGCCTGACTGCCCTTGCCAACACCACTGCTCTGAGACAAGCTGGGAGCAATTTCCAGTGTTTTATACCACACACACACACACATTTCTCCCTCCCCTCCTGCACTGCAAATACGATGAGGGGATGCAGCAGCACTGCTGCAGCTGAGCCTGTGCAGCTGCACTGCAGGAAGGGAGGGCCCATCCGGGCCTAACCCACTTCGGTGTTCATCTCAGCACTTCTCCCCACCTGGCCCATCTCCTCCTTTAGCTTTCTACCTCCTTAGCTGACATTTACTATTAAAGAATGTCTGTACTATTGACTCTGGAATATGGTCTTTCTTGCACCTTAATTCATGCAGAGGCTTCTCTTAATCATCGAATCTTTACTCCATCGTTATCCACACTGGAGTTAGGAAAAGCTGCACATTGGTACCTTCATGGAGATCCAAGGGACACTACTGCTTCAGCCTCCCGAATTCTCTTCACATCTTTTTTGACATGGTAGTCTTCAACACACGAGTGCTGTCATGGTAGAACTCAGAAATTTGTGTCTTTCTTGAACCTAAAGGGTGCAGGGGAAATGGAGCCGACATTTGCAGACAGGTAGGAAGTAGAACGGGATGTCACAGCCAGCACCCAGGAAGAAGAGTGGCCACCAGGTTCTGCCTGGAGGTAACTGAGCTACTGCTCAGTCCTCCACTTCTTGCTCATCGCAGGACTGGTCAAGCCAGAAGCACAAGGCCGTTTCTACAACAATAACAAAACAGTTCATTAATCTCTGACCCAGATCAGGTTTTGCTCCCATTGTAAAAAAGCAGGATTTGTGAACTGGCAAAGGTTGAAAACACATGTTTTTTAAATAAAAATAGCTGTCAAACATGGAGGACCTCCAGGTAAATATCTGCTCTATTGCATTCCTAGTTTCTCATCTTAGGACTTAGCCAGTCCTTCTCCAAGTCTACTGCTAAAAGGCTTTGGGAAGTAGACACTCCCTTCAGCAGCTCCAGCAAAGCCTCCCCAAAGGGGAGGTCGAGTGAATTTTATCTGGGTCCCAATTTCTGCTTGCACACACCAGGAACAGACTCAGCTTTTGCTGTCAAACATCCACATGATTTACTGAAGAGGCACCTGTCTGTTTTAGAGTTTTATGTGTTAAAAACGAGACTAGTGCTTCCCTCTTAGAATCCAGGAGTACAGGGTGTGATGGTCGGTTGTGAATTCTCATCAGGATGAACAAAGACAGCAGCCACATGTCAGGAAACTCTTGTGCTTTTGGGAGCAGCTGTCGTAAATCCAGCAAGCTACCTGCTGTGCAGACTCAAAAGCTGCTGGCTAACAAGCCCTTGAATTTGTACAAGAGAGTGTCACAAGTGGTTACCAACAAGCCCTCACTGTTGCTCAGTGCCCTTCAATCATCTCTCAGCTCCTCCCAGGGACCTTCTCACAGCTGCTGACTCACAAGCCACAACACAGAGCCACAAGCTCCCCACAGCCACAGCAACTTCCAAACTGAGGATGGAGTAAAACAGGACAGCCGTGTGTGCCCAGGCAGAGTGAGGGAGGGGAGAAACAGAGGCAGAGCAGGGACTGAGGAAATATCACCATTCTGTAGCTCCTGTGTTGGTGCAGCCACGTGGATAGTGCAGAGCTGGAGTCAGCAATGAGAGTGACAGAGAGACAGAGGGACAAGGGAGAGAGAGGGCCCCATCTGCCCCACCCTGCTGCAGCCTCTTATGTACAGGAGATTTTTCCTGCAGAGCCAGCCCTTTGAGGCCTCCTCCAGGGAATGAGTTGAGGGTGGGGACTGAGCTCAAGTCTTCAGGCAGAGCAGAAATTTGGCTCAGGACAGTGCTGCTCCACCCCTGCAGGATCCTCTCTTCTCATCACAGCCTTCCTGTCACAGCACTTGCAATGTCTGAGGCAAACCATGCTTAGGCCTGGTCCTGCACATTCACATCACACCTTTTATACCACCAGCAAGTCTGCTGAAACTTTAATACAGTGTACAGAATGTTAAAAATGCACAAAATACCTGAACAGGTCTTGCTGGAGCATCTCTCTCAGAAGGCCCTGGAGATGTTGCTTGGCTGCTGCTGGTGGGGTTCTGAGATGGAGCTGCTTTTCTGTAAGGATGGTCCAATATTTCAAGTTACAAGGCCTAAATGTCAACTGCCATAGTCCTTTCCTTGCAGACCTTCAGTGCCAGGACTCCAGGAAAGAGCATGAAGCTGAGTTGAGGGAGCTTTAGGCAGGATATCAGGAAAACATTCATGCCCCAGAGGGTGCTTGAGCACTGCAACAGGCTCCCCAGGCCAGTGGTCACTGCAGCAAGGCTTCAGGAAGTGTTTGGATAGCACTCTTGGGCACCTGGTGTGATTCTTGTGGTGTTCTGTGCAGGGCCAGGATCCTGGCAGGTCCCTGCTGCCTCAGCATATTCTAAGAACCTAGGCTTCATTTCCCAGGGCTTTCTTCTGAAAAGGCTCTTTTCCTTCCCCAAAAGACTGAACTTACCTAGAAAGTATTAACTTCAAATTCGCTCTCTCGGTTTTGCTGTAGCCAGGCCAATCAGTCTGAAGGGCTGGAAACAGATGTTCCTTCAGACTGAAGGAATTATCCTTTGCATTCACGTCAGCAACCTACAGGCAGACATTTTGGAAAACAAATGTTCATTACGCCCATATATGCAAACTACAGAAACCTAAATGGGCTACTTGAGTTGGGATGGCAAAATGTGGCTCTCATTATATCGGGAATGTCTTCAGGGTGAAAAATCCCTGCCACTGCCCTGGGCAAACACAGCAACAAACCTCACAGGTTCAGGGAATCAGTTCCTTAAAGTGACTGTAGGATCAACTGAAAGTGAATCCATGTTGAATTTGAGTCCTTTGACTAGGTTCCAAAATGCTTTTTCCTAGCTAAAGAGGAACTAGTCCTATTGGATATATTAATGTTTGCATTATTCAGCAAAAGCCTCTGTGGATGGGGAATATTTAAAAAGGAAGGAAGGATCTACTGCATCTTTCAATGGGTGTGCGTTATGAAAGCCTATGAGAAAGTCATCCTAGTGGAACTTAACTCGAAGGAGTATTGGAAAAGTCTCTAATTTAAACAGGCGTGGAAGTAGAAAAATTATGAACGGCAGAATAGCATGATGGAAGAAGTGCTGGCACAAGCTCCACGATCTCACCTCCTGAAGGATTTTTCCAAGGGAATCCTTGTCCTTTTGCCTGACTCCATCTCTCTGCAGCCGAGCAAGTAACTCTGGCTCCTTGTAATCCCTCAGAGCAAGTAAATGAATCACCCTGTCCCTGTAGGGTCGGCCGTAAACAGCAGCGCAACCGCTCCAGTCAATGTCTGCAAGTCTCACAGACATCATCCTCTTCTTCTCAGGCACAGGACCTGAATTGCTTTGCTGGGCTCCTCTGACCACTGCTTTTGCTCCTAAAGAGAGGGAAAACCAGAAACAAATAGTTCAAATGGGAGGTTTGGAGAAGGCAAGGAAGCTGATTCAAAAGGATGTACCAAGACTTTTGAGCCTCTATTTGTCCATCATTTACAGATCTCCAAGCATCCAAAGAGTAAAGCATTAAAAAGAAACAGTCATTAAAAGCTGGTAAAGGAGTGATGCTGGATGGGAAGTTTTTAGGAAAAAATATTTTTATGCATTTTACTTTTATATGATTTCCCCAGTTTGTAAGCTCAAGCATTCAGCTATCTCTAGAATGACACTAAGTGCACCCTCAGCAAGTGCATCCTCTAGAATGGATTAGGTGCACCCTCAGCAAGTTTGCCAAAACCAGAGGCATGGGATGCAATCTGGAAGGACCAAGAAGTAGGGCCTTTGGAACCTCATCAGATTCAACAAGGCCAAGTGCAAAGGGCTGCATCTTTGGGTTTCGGACATTCCCTGACACCAAGACAGGCTTGGGGATGAAGGTGGGGAGGACTTGGAGGTGCTGGTGGATGGGAGGCTAGATATGACTAAAAAACCATACGGATATCCAGTAAAAAATTAAATGGAAGCATATCTAAAAGTGGTCCATCAGTTTAATACCCTTTGCACTTGGATTGTGTGACTCCTTTTCTGCTTGGGTGCTGCACTCTCTGCTCATCTCTTTGGCTTTGCTCATGGCAAGCATTGTATCGAAACCCAAAGGATGGGATTTTTTCACCCTGTCTAACTCTGTTTCCTCACCTTTGGAGCTGGGAATCTTCCGCTGCACCCTGACAGGCGCTGGGATTCCAGATGGAGTCCGAATTTTATCTTTCTCTTGGAGCTGACAGGTGGAGGTGGAAATGGAGCTGACACTTGGAGCCAGGTTCAAAGTTGAGCAGGATGTGGAAGGCAGGTCCAAGGAAGAAGGAGAGTGGCCACCAGCTGCTGACTGGATACCATGGGGCTCTTGGTCAATCCTCTGCTTCTTGGTCATCACAGGATGGATAAAGGCAGAAGCCAGAGGCCGTTTCTGCAAAGATAATGCCAATTAGGTTTGCTTTGAAAAAGCAGCATTTCTGACCTGGCAATGGTTGAACGCACACCTTTCTTACCTAAAACGGCCTGTCATACAAGGAGGTGCTGCAGCTCAATATGTTCTCTATTTCATTCCTACTTTCTCACCTGAGTATTCAGCAAGTCCTCCTCCAGCTCTGTAGCTAAATGGCTTTGGGAAAAAGACATTCCCTTCAGCACCTCTATCAAAGGCTTCCCCAAAATGAGGAGCTCAGGTTGGTTTTATCTTGCTCCCTATTTCTGCTTAGACACACCAGGAACACACTCTACTCTTGCTGTCACACAGCCACACCATTCACTAAAGTGGCCCCAAGGAGCCACTGGTGCGGTGCTGATCACAGCGTGTCTAGTGCAGAGATGATAACAACAGAGAGAAGCCCCAGTCTGGCTGCAGGTCTCATTCCTGCTGCTCTCCAGAGGAAACCCTGGATCACAGCCTCTTCCCTACCAAGCACACACTGCTCCCACCATCAGCAGCTCAGAGCAGGACTGCCAGACACAGCTCTGTGCCAGCCTGCTGACAGAAGTGCTGTAGGCACGGAGGTAGGACATAAGAGGATGCTGGGCCCTGCAGCACTTCCTGCTCTGGCTGGGAAAAGAGGTAGGGAAAACCAGGGCTGTTTAAAGAGAATTCTTTAAGGTATAGAAAAGATACCTTTCAAGCAGGGTTTTCCAAGATTCTTTCAAAACTTTTTCCTTGCCCCCTTGTATTGGCCATCTCTTGATTTTAAGCCTGACAAGTCCAAGGTATTCCCTAATGATTCCAAGTCCCCTCCTCACACATGGGATAGCCTGAATCAAAATGGGAGCCTAAATGCTGCTTAGGACAGAAAAACAAGTTTCCTAGAAACGCCTCAGTACTGGAATTTGTCCTTATGCTAGACTTCCCTAAGATTTCTCTTCAAACATGATTTAGGTACTAGAGCTGCCATATCATCAAGAACCCTGCACAGACACAGCTAGGAACCAAAAGCATGTCTACATCTTGTCCTTAGCAGAGTTTCCTATGCACCATGACAAACAAATCACGGGTGCAAGCTTGTTGCAGGCTTTGACATTGTAACCATCTTGAAAAGTATACAGGAATCCCATTAGAAGTACACACTTCAGGTTTCTATGATGTACAGACACTAGTGCTTCATACCACAGCTTGGACACCAAGAGCAAGTGGGATAAAACATCATATATGGTAGAGAATGTTTAAAAATTCACAAAATACCTGAGCAGTTCTCGGTGGAGTATTTCTTTCAGAAGGTCCCAGAGACAGTGACTGGCTGGTGCTGGTGGCATTTGGAGATGGAGCTGTTTTTCTGTAAGGATGGTCCAGCATTTCAGGTTACAAGGCAAAAATATCAACAGTCCTTGTTCTTTCCTCACAGCAAAAACAGACCTTCATTTCCCAGAGGGTTTTTTTGAAATGGTTGTTGTCCTGGCTGAACTTACTGAAAAAGGGTCACCTCCAATGTCTTTCTATCTCTTTCACTGTAGCCAGGCCAATCAACATGAATGTCTTTGAAGAAATGTTCCTTCAGACTGAAAGAATTCTCATTTGCATCCAGGTTGGCTACCTAGGGGCAGACATTTAAAACATCAATATTCATTGCACCTAAAGGCAGACTACAGATGTAAAACTGGTAGTACAGAGCTAAAGCAAAGCTGAAAAGAAAATCATGCACCAGTTTTCCAGGACTTTTGTTTGAGGTGAAGAACAAAGCAGCTGTCATGTAAGAGGCAACAATATTAAACAGGTGTGGTCCATTTGGGCTGTAGAAATTTGGATGTAAGTAAATGCCAAACTGCTGCAAGCATGGAGGAAATGGAGGCTATGAAAATCTCTCCCTGCACCAGGGATCCAGGTTTTTTGGTCTTTAATGCAGCTTTGAGAATCAAGGTACACTATGCCAGAACTTCACATTTGAAATACATGGAGAGACCAGGTTTTTCCTTTCTGTTTTCCTTTTTTCAGGAGTAGGACCTGAAGAACATCATCCCCATGAGCAAGTCCATATTTTTCCACTCTCAGGAGGACACCTGCTGCCCGCTTGATTCACCCACCTACATTGCCATGGCAGAACACAGCCTGGACCTGTAATGGGGCAGGTTTTCATCATCCCATGAAGCACCACAGGATGTTGGCATTTGTCTCTGCAAACAGAACTGCTTTTCTTTCTCAAGTGTCTGCTCAGAGGAAACTGCAGCTTCCTATGGAACACTTATAGGAGATAACCTACCTAGAGCTACACTTCAACAGCTTAAAAGGAACAAAGATGCCCAGAATCAGGAATTCACTTTTTAAAAGCAGAACTCAGGCTGTGTTGGAAGAGAAGGAAGGTTGTGAATAGAAGAGCTCAGCAAGTTCTCCCTACTGGTTTTTCACGTATAGCAAAAAACACCACCATCTCCCTATGAAGTTAAAAGAAATGTAAATAACAGTTTTCAGGATGTAGTGCTGTTCACACAGCCCTTTCAGAATGCAAACCAGTATCTCCAGGCAGTTCACACTGCAAACAAGAAAATACTCCTTCAAAATCTCCTTAAACATTAACAAGAACAAACAGAAAGGAGACATTTTTTTCATCTCTTACCCTCTAAGGAGCTGAGCTTTGAAGTCTTATCATCACCTGTTTCGTAGCTATAAAGGAAATATTGCTACTTGATATGGTAATGCTTGCATAATTCAGCAACAGCCTACATTGATGGGGAATATTGAAAAAGGAGGAAACAGCCACTGCATCCTTCAGTCCATGTGAATTGTATGAATGGCTGTAATAAAGAAATACCAGTGGCGCTAAAAGGACAACTGGAAAATTATGAGAAATAATAGGTGCCGAGGAAGTCGACAACTCAATTCACACAACAGCAAAGCAACTCTGTGTTCAAAGTTGGGCCACCATCTTTATCATGTAGAATTTTCCTGGAACACCCTTCCCTGGAAGGCAATCCCCACAGTAGAAGCAAATACCATTGAGAGGCCACCAAGTCCCTTCAAATGAAATACTGCCCTATGCGGCCACCAAAATTCTCTCCTCTGAAACTTGTCCCAGGGTATTTTAAGGACCTCAGCCAAGTGTTTCACCCAGTTGAGAGTTTCACCCTGTGAAGTTACTTCATGAAGCAGTTTACCAGTGCAAGGAAAAGAGGGAGGATTAAAATAAGGCATGAGAAGCAACAACATTACAAAGAATTTATCATTGCCAGGTATTCTAGAAGAACAACAACAAGGCCTCCAAAGTTTTGAAGGTTTCTTTCTTTTTGTCACATGGACTTGCAGTTGGGTGGAAACTGAGTAAAGTTGATGGGAAAATGCAAAGGGCATTTCCTAAGCTTCTGTCATGGTTTGACACGGGAAGAGAATTTTTTTTTTTAGAAGGAAGAGGTTCACCAGTCAGGGGTCAAGTTTAAATACTGACACTTGGGGTGACCAATTAAAGGTGAACACGCCTCTGAGAACACAGAGAAGTTAAAAGCGGAATTCCCAGGAGGACTCGTCCTTCTTTGGTTCCGGTCACCGCATGGGACGGACCTCTCCCCTGCCCAGCCCGGGCTGGGTGGGGGAGGGGAGCCATGCGGCCTGTGGAGGTAGGCCCAAGGGTGGAGGGGATGCAACCAGACCTGGCCCCCTGCAGATGGAAAGGTGGAGAAATCTGAGATGTCTCCGCTCCCCCCAGAGTCTCTCTATCTCCCAGGAGAGAAAAGAGACAGAGACTCGGTAATTTTATCAGCAGTTCGTTGCAGGGAAGGAGAAGAGCGGGGGGGCCACAAGGTGCCCAGCCGGGCTGTGGGAGCTGGAGCCTGGGCAGCGAGCCAGCCTTAAGAGTTAAGACTTTTAACCCTTCCTGAAAAATAAAAGCTTTATAAAATATTACTCCTCCTGAATTTAAAAAAAAGAAAAACAGCTTGAAACCTCAGATGTTTAAAAAAGAAAGTTAAGAGCAAATGATAGAGTAGCTTTTTAGCTAGACTCTGCTTGTTTACCATAGACTGAACCACTCTTTCTTTTCAAGAGAGACTGCATTTTAGGGGGATGCATTAGTGAGCCAAAAGACCTTCTGCAGCAACTACCAGTTTTAGAGTAGACAGAGAGAGAGCTGAGGAGAGTGTGAGGATGCCCTCCATCTTCAGGAAGAAGAGAAGGCAATCTCTGTCTTTTAGACCCTCGGCCCCAGGGGAAAATGGGGGGGACTCTAGTCCCGAATTGTGATACTAGACTGTTATTCCTAGTAGTCCTTAACAAAGCATCCTTAAAGGGGCCCTATAAGCAGTCTCTGTCCATGCCCGGTGGTAAAAGCACTGTAACATAGAAAAGAAAATGTCACACTAACCCAGTGTATCTGGGCGGTGCCACGTGTGACATTAGAAACACAAAAGGTAGCAGTTGTGTTTCCTAAGAGTCTATAGTTGCAAGGGGGACTCCTCTCTTCCCCAATAAACTCAGTATTAATTATATTAAAGAGTGAAAACTTAATTAAAGATCCAAATAAGTCTCGCTAGAGTTTAGTAGAGTTAAGTAAAAAAAAAAAAATGTTTTAGAAAGTTTTCATTTCAAATTTTATATATTTTTTTTCTTTCCTTTCTTTTCCTTTTATAATAATAGTAATAATAGTGTAATAAAGCTTTTTCTTTTATTATTAAGTTTAGCCTACTTTACTCTGTTCTTAATCACATTTCACAACATTTAATTAGTAAGTTATATTTTCATAAGACGCTAGCATTATGCCAGCGTCAAACCATAACAGCTTCTCATTAGTTTCTAATTGAAACCCTGAAGTAAGACTGCTAAGAGTTAGCATTGCTGGCAGCAGCCCCAGGATCTCACCTCCTGAAGGATCTTTCCAAGGGACTCCTTGTCCTTTTCCACAACTCCCTCTCTCTCTAAGCAGGTAAGTAACTCTGACTTCTTGTAATTCTTCAGAGCCAGTAAATGAATCACCCTGTCTCTGATGGGTCGTTGAGAAACAGCACTGAAAAGTCTCCGGATGTATTTTGCAGGGTTCATGGGCATCGTTCTCTTCCTCTCAGGCACAAGATCTGGAGAGCTGTGTGGGGCTCTCCTGAGCTCTGGTATTTTCACTTCAGTAAAGAAAAAACAGAAAATGAATTGTCAAACGGGGAGTGGGAGGAATCAAGGTAGTTGATGCAAAACGAAGTACCGAGACTGTGGAAACTCTATTTGTTCAGAATGTATAGATCAGTACAAATCCAGACAGTAAAGCATTAGGAAGAAACAGTCATTAAAAATACCGTGTGAAGGAGTGATACTGGAGGGGAGGTATTTATGGAAAACTCTTTATATGCATGGTGGTTTTTGTATTTCTCCAGTTTGTAAGCTCAAGCACTAAGCTATGTCAAGAATGATATGGACGGGGGGATTAAATGCTTCTTTGGCAAGTTTGACAACACCAGAGGTTTGGGATGCAATCCAGAGGGACATGGAGAACCTTGGCAAGTAGGGCCCTGGGAACCTCATCAGATTCAACAAGGCCAAGTGCAAAGAGCTGCATCTTTGGGATTGGGACATGCCCTATCCCAGCTGGGCATGGATGCTGGGATGGGATGAGGAGCCTGGGATGAAGGTGGGGAGGACCTGGGGGTGCTGGTGGATGAGAGGCTGGGCATGAGCTGGAAACATGTGCTGGCAGCCCAGAAAGACAACTGTGTCCTGGGCTGCATCAGGTGAAACGTGGCCAGCGGGTCAAGGGAGGGGATATGACAGAGCAAGCAGTGTTTGAAACCAGGAACTCGTGCTTAGTGGCTGATGGAGACTTGATGCATATTGGTGAGAAATCCAGGAGCTTTGTCTCTTCCATCCCACACACAGAGACTGACCTTTCTTGACACGCTCCTTCAGTCTTTCAATGTAGGTCAAATTTTTAATGCCTTTCTTCACTTCCTGTTCCTTGGACCATGCCTCTCTATTTGTCTGCAAACCTAATTGCACAAACATCACACACTTCAATTATTTAGAGCACTGTAAACATGCCAGTTGTCGAGTGAAGACACCGCTAATGTTTTGAGAAGTTCAATCCAATGTGGATAGAGAAACTTCCTACAGCATTCAAACAAAACACCTCCTAAAACCATACCCCTGAATGACTTCTAACAAAAATTACCTGAAGCCATAAGCAAGCATTAAGATCAAAATTAGGTAAGAGTTCTTCACCCAGAGGGTGATCAGGCATTGGGACAGGCTCCCCACAAGACTGCTCATGGTACCAAGTCCACTAGAGCTCAGAAAACATTTGGACAAGTTCCACAGGCACCTGGTGGGATTCTTGGGGACAGAGCTGCACTTGCATATCCTTGTGGATCCCTTCCAAGTCTGATTCTGATTCTCTGATTCTGTGACAAAGCCCAGTCCCTAACTGGTACAGCATGGAGCATGTTGCAAAGGCACCCTGTACCCTAGCAGCAACCAGACCTGTCTCACCTGAGTTTCTCTGTGCCAGCCTAAAGCCAAAGCAGCACCAAGTTCCACAATTGTCTCACTACTGCCAGTCCTCACACCCCAGTTACTGAATGCTAAATATTCCCTTAGGGTCTGTGTAGACCACCACCAAGAATCACACAAATCATCATTCACATGTGAAACAGAATGTCCCCAATGAGAAATGTGAAGTTTAGTTTTGTCTCTGCAAAAAGCCACCATGGTGCTAGTTTAAAATGCTCTGCAGTAGGCTAAGGCAGAGCAAGAGCTGCACTTGCAGTGGCAGGGAAGTCCCTGCAGGCAGGTGACTGCAGCCACAGCCAGGTGAGAGCCTGCTTTTCTCAGGGCAGCTGGCTGTACCTGGCTCAGCTCACTGCTGCAGGCAGCACCACTGAGTGCCTGTAAGGGGAATGTGCACCTCGAGTCTGCCTGGAACCAGGCTCCTTGGGGAAACAGCATTGAGAACACATTAATAACAAATGACATCACCTAAGCACCTTGTGCTTTGTGGGAAATGATGGAATCCGTGGGGAAGATGACATCAATATCTTCCTTTCGATTGCCTTGAAAAGAACCCAACACTGTGTTGCGGCAACACTCACTTATTAACGACCAAGAGAAAAAATTAAATCAAGCAAAGTTTCCCAAGCTGACCTTATGAAATCCTCTATGCAACTTTCTCAAGGTTGCATAGGTTTTCCCAATTAAATTTAGAGGATAATGACAGTGCCTAGATACTCCAAAAGCAAAATCTTAGCTACCAAGGCAGTGAATTTAGGTGCATGGAGTAGTCCAAGTCCATCCCATCAACCAGTATGCAAACAAGGAAGGTCTAGCAGGTTTTCTCAGGGGAAAACAAACCAGTGGCTAAATGTAGTGGCAAGAGACTGCAAGGTTGACCTGAGGGCATACCACCTCCAGTCGAGATCTCTGAACACAAGAGATCCCCTGTCCCAAGAATATGCTGCAAAAATGAGTTACCAAGTTGAAAATCTTACCGACACTGAGCAAAATGTGAAAAACAATCATACCTCCAGCTGGGTTATACAAGTTGACATTCTGCGCACTTCCATTGTGCGATGCCTTGCTGGCATTTGGCTAAAAGGAAAAAGATATTTTCTGTAAAAACTTCAGCCTGCTCTCCATCACTGCTGATTAACTAGGCCCTTTGTTTTAAACAAGAGCTGTATTTGCAAAGGTTTGCTGTCACATCACTAGAAAGGGCTGCTTTGACACAGTTCTCCCTCTGCAAGCAGCCGGCTGCAAAACTGCCCTGAGAGAGCAACCCTCACTTGGCCTCTAACGCAGCCAAGTGTTCAAGTAGCAAGTCATCCTTTCCCAGTTGCTGGAATTTATAGGCACAGGCTGCCCTTGAAATCAAGTACCTGAGTACAACTGAACTGGCCAGTGTCCAGCTAACAATCCAGGTGAGAGTGGTTCACAAAAATATAAGAATTTTGGACACGACCTGATGCTGGGATTTATTTGGTACTAAGGAAGCACATCTTAGAGTCAGCTCCAAGAAGAATTTCATCTGCATAAGGTGAATTTTGACTCTCAACAGGCATGAAAGCCCTTTCTCTTGTCCTCAGCTCTAGATGCAATTCTTTGAAGCTGTGAAATGGAAGCAGTTTATCCTAGGTTAATCAGATATAACAAAATTTGGGTTGCTTGTCTGATCTCATAATTAATACAGAATGCATCACATTCTGCGGGAGGTTAAAAATCACTGAAATGTTCATCAGTCTAAGTACATTTTTTAACAAAAACAACTACTGCCATCCACCTGCTTCATTCTGTAGGCAAAATTGTCTGAGATAAAAATCTAAAAAGCTATGATAAATGGACTGAAAGATGTGAATTAATTACCATGAGAAGGGAGACATCAATACCAAAGAGAAGATAGAATATTACTTAATTGAAGAAATTATGTAATTTAGAACCAATGAAGATTAATTGGTTTTTTGGGGGTTTTTTTTGGGGGTTTTTTTGGGGTTTTTTTGTTTGTTTGTTTGTTTGTTTTTTGTTTGGTTGGGGTTTTTTTTTGCTAAAAATGCTGAAATTTCTTTGTTTGGAAAAGCTTTGAAAACGGTGTGCATGTGGCTGGAGTTCTCCACTATCATCACAGCTGAGCATAAATACTAAATACTAATACTAAAAAATACTGTTAGAGAGTTTCCTTTATCCTGACATGTTCGGTGAGTGCAGTACAAACATGGAACAATGAGAAATCCATGCATTTTGACCAAGAGCCATGCCCAGAGCATGAATTTCCTGAGTGTCCCAGCACTGAGAACATCTGACTTTCACTGGAACCTCCTCAGTGCAATCCCTGAGAAACACATCCATCAGAGAACTTCCCACTTCCACTGGCACCTCTTCCGTGTCATCCCTGTGAGTGGCTTCCCCCCGGGCAGCTGCCTCAAAGGGGCCCTTGGAGCACCAGTGGGGCCCCAGCCCTGCCCAACAGGTCCCGTGGGGTCAGCAGCACCTGACACCAACACCATGGCCAAGCCCCCACCCGCTGGCAGCCCGCAGAGCCCGACACCTGCCCCTCACCTCTTGGTCCTGGGACCTCTGGGTCACCCTGACGGGCACGGCAGGGCTCTTGGGGGCCCTGCGGGACGCAGTGCAGACTGGGGCCCTGTGGAACGCTCTGGATCGTGCCCAGGCCCACAGCTCCGCCATCCTGCTCTGCCTCGGGTGCTCCGGCTCCCACACAGCCACTGGTCCTGCTGAAGAGTCTGCAAAATGCAAAATATTTGTCAGGAAAATGTGTTCTTTAAAGTTTGTCCTTGTTGATGGCTTTCAAGGCCCATCAACAAGAAGGGAGGTTATTCCCATGAAACAAGAAGTAGCCAACGAGTGATGGCCAGGCCTTTGAAAGGCAGGTTACTTCTTGGCTGGATTGCCTTGTTGGGGTGCAGGACTTGCCAGGCTTCAGCTACCTCAGACACCGGGGAGGTTAGCAAGGCTTGGGAAGAAGGATGTACCACTGATGGTGGGCACAAAGAATGCAGATTTAGGGACACAAGGACATTTGGCAGAAGCCCCAAGGAAAGGAACAAACTGATAAAGTCAATGCAGAAACTGCGCTGAATCACCTCCTGTGAGGTAAAAGGTCATTCCAGCAGGGGCAACCATGGCCATGCGCTCCAGAAGCCATTGACATAAAAGAAGGGAGAGACTGAGCATGCAGACTAATGAACATGAGAAGTGAGAGGATCATTACCCAACAGCAGACAGAATACTAATTATGAAGAGAACTAGGGAACTTGCAGTCAATGAACACTAATTCCTTTCTTTGCTAAAACGTAGAAATACTAAGACACTCTACTTCTTGGGGCGCTGGCTTTGTGAATTTGTCCCTGAGCCCCCCATTTCTGCACAGAACTGTAAATAATTACCTCCACTCAGTGTGTGGATCAGTCTCTTGACCAACGTGTGCTAGAACCAGCTAAACTGGAACAACACTCGCTCTCGCTCTGACACCTCCGCTCTCAACGCAGCGGCCGAAGGGTCTGAGCAGTCCTGCTCTGTGCTGGTGACAATGGCCACGTGTCCTTGGAAACGGGGAGTTCCATGTTCCAGGCTGGGCGGGATGTCACTGAGGAGCAGGACGCGACACAGTCGGGGCACAGGGAGTTCACAATGGGCACACGTGGGGAATGCCCTGCCTTATCCCATGACTGACTCAGCTCATTTCCAAGTGCAGAAAGGGGTGCTTTGGCCACCCCAGTTGCTGCAGTAGCTTTGCAAACCAGGGCTAATGAAGTGTTTCTGCACAAAAGTGCTGCATTTGGCTCTCTCTGAGGCAAAGGAGCAGCTTAACACCCCTAACCAGGTCAGCAAGGTGCAGCCCCCCAGCACTGGGCCATCCTGTCATGGGCCAGTCAGTCTGTGAGGCTTCCAGCACATACACAGTCACTCAAATATCATCTCTTTGACAAAACCCCTTGACCTTTCCTCATCCCAGTCTCCTAAAAGGAAGCAAGCCAGCAGCATGCCCAGGCCCCCATGTGCTGTGCAGGAGGAGCTGACATGGAAAGGCCCACGCTGGCCCTGAGCACAATTACAGGCTGATAATTTTGCTGACTGCAGCTGGCCATTGAAGTTACTGACACATGTAGATAAACATTTTATACTCAGTTTATGATGGTTTTATTGTCGTTTTCCCCCTACCCAAGATTATTCCTGATTTAAGACAGCTGGCACCAAAAATAAGTGTTGTCCAGTCATTACAGGGAGAGAGAATAAGAGCATGTAGTTGAGAATGTGTTGAATATTACCATCCAGAGCACATTTTCAATGACATCCTCTATTTGTTTTCAAGACTATGTCTATATCTACCCAGGTCTGATCTCCTGGCTGCCCCACTCACAAGGACAGTGCAGTTTGGGGAAAGAAAGGGAGGAAGCAATTTGTCAAACACCAGAGCCCACATCTGTGTCCCTTTTTGGGAATGACTGGATGGTGTTGATGATGGATCCCCAGTTATGAACTATTGCAAAAGCCTGTGTACGAATCATGAAAGGAATCCATGGAGGTGCTACACTGGACTCCAGAATGTCCAGCAGCCTTTCTATATATTTTAAAGGTTATTGATGACAACCCCTGCTCTGGAGTTACCAGATTTGACTGACCCGTTTGCACTGTTCATACATGAGTGCCCTTGCCTTGCACAGTAACTCCATTTTTAGCTCAAAGAATGGGAATGAAGGAAGTAACCCTGTGGTATTTTGAGCCTATTTCTCAAAAAACAACTAACCAATGTACTACAGGGATGGCCAATACACCTCAGAGCAGGAGCCACCATGGTCCTGATTGATGGAATATACTTGAAAATAAATGGTGAAAAAAGTGACAGCTGATGTGCTACACATGGTTATATCTTGTGTAGAACAAAAAAAATGCCACTGGTTATCCCTGAGCAGAATCTGAAAGTAACAGGTGGTACTCCTGGAGCAAAAGACCTTGAGACCCAGGCCCCTCAAAAACTTTTTTTGTCCTTGCTGCACGTGTGCTTAGAGTGACATGTGGGTCACCTTCCTGCCAGTTCAGAATGTGCAGAACTGTACCTAAGTGCTACTTCTGTTCAAAGTTTTCTGGAGGCAAAAAGGGAGCTGGGACAGGGGCAGAACGGGGAATGTCCATAAGTAATAGGTTGTCCTGAAGTCCCTTTTGCCAGGCAGATGCCATGGGGGGCTCTCACCCAGAGGAAGAGCCAGGACCCGCAGGGCAGATCCGGCCAGGACAGGGGTAATTTTTGCAGCAGCCAGGAGGAGCACAGCCAGGACCTTGGGGTAACTGGCTATCACCTGCCACGTGGCAGGGGGAAATGGAAAGGGTTTGTTCTTCCTCCACCGGTGTGCCGTAAATCGTGGGGTGTTGCTATCGCGCTGGCACGGTAGTGTGGAGAAAGGGTTTTAGAAAGGCCTTGGGAATGGGAAACTGAGGAAAAGATACATTTATGTATGCCCCATTGTTTCAGGAAAGTTTTGCTTCAGCATTTTGCTGTAAACCCCTTTTTCCCCACCCCTGAGCAGTTCCCATTGGACCTGACCCCTGGGGTGGTTCTGATGAGCCCATGCTGGACACTGTCTCTATTGGTTAGACCTTATATCTTAATTTTGCTGTATAAAACTGTATCTGGGCAGTAGCCCAGGGTCTTTTGTCCCTGCAACCATTCAGGCAATACAATCTCTCTGGACTGCACACAACTGACCTCTCTTCATCTCTTTATCCCGAATCCTTGCGGCAACCGAGGCGCACCGCCGCTTGGACCGTGCAAACCCAGCTGCTGCCTGGTGAGCCCAGTGCAGCGGGACAGTGGCAAACCCCGGTCCCCTGAGGGGACAGCGAGCCGGAGGGGTCCCAGGGGGGGCCGGGGAGGGATTTGGGACAGCCGCAAGTGACCCCCGGAAGCCGCAGTGGGGTGTGCCAAGTTCTGTATGGTGAACAATCACGTGTGATTCGTTCACCTCTTGTACACTCTCCTTTTAGTGTTGTTATTACCGTTTGTGGGATTTTTTCACTGCTGTTTCTAGTAAATTGTTCTTACCTCAACCTCTTTGTGCTCTTCTCTCCTCCTGCCACAGGAAAAGTGGTGGGGAAGTCAGTGAGTGACACCTGGTCTGAGCTGTATCAGTGTGAGCACAAAACTGGGGAATACCATTCCTACACTGCAACAATGTAGAAAAATCAATTTCCTAAGTTACTTTCCTTGTTTAGTCCTACAGGAAAATTAGCCTACTGAAAAGCAACTGCTGTCATTGAACTGAAAGCCTGCTAGGTAATGCCCGTTTTAAAGTACAGATTTAATAAAGTTACACAGAAAGCAAAAATTAAATATTGATAAATAGTCTTTATAATAACATTTAAAAAAATGTAAAATCGATGATGGGAGAAATTCCTGTGATCTTTTTCTGCTCCCACAGTGACAAAGAATTCTATAAAGCAAATTACAACTGAATATTTTCAGCCTCTAAAAATAAGTTAAGCAAAATAGTAGAAAGGGTTACACTGGAGTTGCATTTCCAAAGCAGATGGTTTACTTTAATGGTTAAGGCTAAAAAATGGGAAATGAGAGAATCTGTGTGTTGAAAAAAAAACACCCATAATGGAACTGTGCAAATGCACTCTGTTCCTCCCTGAAATGGAAAGTCTCATATTCAAAATATCATTGAAAGCTGAGGCCATGATTTCAAGAGATTGAATGGCAATCAGCTGTGTCATAAGTCATTAAAGAGAGCAGTACTGATCTGACTTCACAGGTGTCTGAATGAATGACAGAACAGAAAATCAATACATTCCTAATCATGTTTTCTTGGATAAGTCAGATTTTCCAGAGGATTCAGAAAACAGGTTTGGGCTTGGTTTTTCCTCCCTCTAAAAAATGGCCAAAAGAGTTCATGCTTTCGCTTAGTTCTGAAGGGTCACTTGGCTATGATCAAGGGAAAAGATAGTAGATTCCAAAAAGATGTCCTTGATTTTCAGACTTTTCACAGACAAAATACCATGAAAGAAAAACTTAAAATCAATTGAATTCAGACACCACTTTGCTCTCCATTAAACCACAAACCCACACTCTAACCTAACCCTAAGCCTAAACCCACACCCTAACCTAACCCTAAACCCACACTCTACCCTAACCCTTACCCTTCTCATTAATACCAACACAGAAACACCAACAGCCTTGGTTGGCAGAAAAAGGGAAACTGTGATTTCTCGACAACTCAGACAAGCCCTGGGCATGGCAGGGGCAGGGCAGAGCTGGCAATGGCAGGGCAGGGCCCGGGGGGCAGCGAGATGGGAGTGTGCAGCCTGCAGGGACACAGCAGCAGCTGTGGGACAGCGCAGGACAAGCTGTGCTGGACATGGCCAAGGGCCCTGGCAAGGCTGGCAGTGGCCAGGAGAAGCCAGGCCTTGGTGCCCTGGGGCACAGCAGCGTCTTGCCACCAAGGGCTGTGAGGAGGAGACACCTTGTCCTGAGGCACTGGGGCCTCCTGGCACAGCCCCAGCCAGGCTGGGCACTGTCATCCCTTGTCCTGCCCTCAGCATCCCTCCCTATGCCAGTGCTCCCGGCAGAGCCCTGAGCAGGCGGGGAGGGACAGGATCTGCCTTCCCTGGGGCTGGGGCTCAGGCCTTGGCCTTTCTGCTGCCTCCAGCCAGCCCAGGCTCTGCTCAGCAGCTGAGCTGCCTACACAGAGCCTCTGCCTCCCTGCACTCCTGGCCTCAGGGAGCTGCTGGGAAGAGGCCCTGGGGAGCCTTGGTCAGGAATGGCCCTGGGCCCTCCTTCATGCCCCCAGGGATGGCAGGTTTTTAAAAGGACTTGGGCTTTTGCCTTGGAGTCCTGAGAGGTTTGTGCAATCATGGCCTCCAATTATCTGCTGGAATTAGTCCCTGGAGATTCTTTGTCAGGAGGTTTCCTACAATACTGATGGAAAACTATTTGCAAGAGCTTCCAATAAATCCACGTTCCCCTTTGAAGAGTATATTTTATGACTGTTCTATTTAGAGCAGAGGTGACTGCAGCATTCAGCGACTGATATTGGCCCAGGGACTCTCCTGAGGATGTCTGGCCTAGTCAGAGAAGCTGTGCCTGGAGGTCTGAGGCAGTGTGGACAACCTTGCCCCACATAGCCCAAGCCCGTCCTGTCTCTGCTCAGTCACCTGGGACCTGCTGTGCTTGGAGAACTGGCTGCGCTCAGGCAAAGAGGGGTTTTCTTCTTTTATTTTTTGAAGCAATCTAAAACTCTTAAGCTTCCCCATTTAAAACAGACACACTCCTCAAGTGTGTGCCAAGCCCTAGGTACCTCCAAGGAGGTTCTCCTTCCCCAAGGCAGAGCCCTGCAAGGAATGATGTAGACACACAGGAAGTTCTGCAATGAACACAAATGCAGAGTTGGCTCAGGGCAGAATGAAAGCCACTTCTGAAGGACAGACCAGCTTTGCACTCCTTGCAGCTCAAAGCTCCCAGTGGGTCGTTGGGAGGTGTGTGAGTGACTCAAGAGTGAAGGAAGGGAAATGCAGAGAGCCCTGGAAGTGCTTCTGTGCAGACAGGCTGTGGGGAAGGGCACCGCACACCTGCCCTGGGCCGGCTGTGAGGGTGGATCATCATCCCAACCTGCACTGGGCATTGCAAGGGACTGCTGCCATGGACACCGCACTGACCCCAGTGCGCCAGCCCATTGCTCAGGGCTGGTGTCACTGCCCAGAGCCAGAGGGGAGCCCTTGCTGTGGGTCTGTGCCGTGGCCGCCTGCCCTGTGCCGCGCGGGCCGGTCAGGCGCCGCGGAACCTGCAGCAAACAGCAGGGCCAGGGCCAAGGCCAGGTCAGGCAGACAGAAAGGGGCAGTGCTGGGCACTGTTTGCATGGCAGCCCTCACTGGGACACCACACCTGGGTCACCTGGCCTGGCAGGTGCCATGGAAACCCCTGGACGGGACTGATGGCACAGACCCTGGCACTGAGACGCTGCTGGGCCGGGTGCTGAGCACAGGGCTGGGCACACAGAGATGCTTTTGTTCTTGCTGAGCTCCCACTGAGCCAAAGCCTGGCCTGCCCTTCCTCTGGCCACGCTGGAGAGGGACTGGGGCTGCGGGGGAGCTTGGGAGGGGACATAGCCAGGACAGGTGACCCCCACTGACCCCAGGGATACCCCAGACCATAGGGCAGGCATCACGCTCAGGGTATAAAGTGGGGGGAACAAGGAGGAAGGGGGGACATTTGGAGTGATGGGTTTTGTCTTTCCAGGTAACACTTAGGCTGGAGGGGGCCCTGTTTCACCAGTGGGCAGGGTCAGCACCAAAGACACAGACACCAACTGAAGGAATTGTGTCATTTATATCATGCACAGCTGCAAAGAATTACAAAAGGATGAGCTCAGCAAAGCACATCATCATTAGCAAAGCATTACAAAAGAAGCTCAGCAATGCATCCAGTCATTGCTACCAGAGATAGCCTGGAGTGATTAAGGAAAGATCCATCACCAGTTAGCCTCAGGCTTTACCATCATCCACAGCCACACATCAGCTGGGGGAAGCCAAGGACTGGAGAGCCACTCCCAGACACTGGGAATTCCTGCAGGTGCCTCCACCTCTGCAAGCAATGAGGCTCCAAGCCCAAAGCTGTGAGAGGACCCAGCATTTACACTGTTAAACAAACAAGCTGGCATCACTGCCACTTCGAGAACATCTGCTTTCATTCTCCTGACTGCTTTCTCCCAAAGCCTGGCCAGGGCTGAAGGAGGAACCAAGGGAGTTGACTTTGATCCTTCACCCCCAAACAAGGCCAGATGGGGCCTTGTCTGTTTCTAAATACAGAAAGATAAATCCATGTTTTATCAAGGAACACATGCATTGATCCTGTTGTTAATCATGCTTCCTTAATGAGTGGATACAAATACAACATTTGCTTGGAAGGTTCATCTAGAGGTGAGCTTTGCCTCAGGGCCTGTTCAGGCCTTGATCACAACCTGTTCAGGCCTTGGTACTTTGATCGGTCCTGAGACCTACAATCAACTACAACCTTTGTAATAATTCTTTCAGTAACACAGCTTAGATTTAGGTATTAGGCATAAAGGCATCTCCTCTTGTTCTACAATTAAGTGCAGTTTAACTTCATTACTCAGAGCTATTCACGTTCCTTTTAAAACATGCCTAAATAGTTGCTATTCTCTGTTATTTATCAAATGCCTCTCTTTTCTTGAGACTGTCTCTTTTAAGAAAGCTCTCAATACTCCACATCCCAGCACAAAGTGTCACAGCAACTCACCAAGTGCACACACTGCAATGATGACAGGCCCTGCCACGAATGCATTTCACAGTAGCCTCTAATTTGGCAGCCACAAAGCTAATCCCACCAAGAAGAATTTTCTTCTTTCTGCCACTCTTCTACTGCTCTTTCTGTCAAGGTGATTCCTGCCTGTTGGCCTTCAAACCCATCACTGCTAGCAGTGCAACATCCCCGTCCCCTGATAGCCCAGGTTCCTCCTTGGCCAGCAAGCAGATAATCCAAGGCCATGCGGTTCTCTGGAGTCCCCATTTGTGTTTGTTGGAGCTCATAGATTGTGCTATTGGACATTTTAAGAGTATCATTTACTACCTCTTCTAATAATCCATTCAGCTCATTAATGTCAACTCCACGGGATGGGGCAGCGCACATGGGGCACAGGGTGAACCAGAATCCTTTGCTTTCTGAAACCCAAGGCACTCTTTGGGTGGAAAATGTTCTCTGGGTCCTAACTCTTCCGTGTGGTCGTTGCTGAAGGACCCTAAATGGGGGCCCTGCAGCTGGGAGCGGTGTGACACTGACACTGACCAGCTGCAGCACCCCAAGTTCTACTGACATTGGGAGTGATGGTAAAGCACAGGAATCTTCTGACACTGTAGCCTCTATAACTGTAACAGGGTTTGGTTTCTCCTGAGGGGAAATCTGAGTGAATCCTGTCACACGGATCGTTGTATTCCCGTGTCCCACAGCACAGGTTTCTCTAACTGTCCCTTCATTGACTCCGTTACGAGGCAGAGCCCATTGACAGAGTTCTGGCCACCCCACAGGGTGGGCCCTCCAAGGGAACCCCATTCCTCCCAACTTCAGCTGAGAACATACCCAGCAATTAGTGACACTGTGTGCTTTGGCTACCTTGGTCTTTAAATTTTCAAAACATTTTGATGACTGATCCCTTGGTGAAACTCTGGAGGTGTTTTGGCAAACGTCAGTAGTACTTTAGTGACACCGTTCTTCATTCTTTTTGCTCAATGTCATTCAGGTTAGGAACAATAATTCTGTTGTCCATGGAGCTGGCAACTTTTTAATTCCAGAATAATGCCCCCAAGGTCCTTTAGTGTTTAGCTTTACCATGTTGTCTGTGGGTAACAAGGCTTGGTGGGGCCCTTTCCCTTTTGGCTAGAAGAGGGCCAGGACCTCTGCTTTAAGAAAAAAAAAGGAAAAAGAAAAAAAATACAATTAGATGAATTGTAAAAGATACAAATAAAATCCAAGTGTTAGTGAAACAACTTCTGTAACTTTGCATTAAGAGGTAAATGATATTTTTAAAAAGAGAACTCAGTTATTTACATTGTAAATGTGCTGATGGCATGGATCCATCTTACTGACCTCAGCAGCCTTTTTTAAAGTTTTTGGGGTTTGTTTCCAACATTGTTATTTTAAATTGTGGTCGAAGCAATAGGAAATGGATTGGGGCCCTTCCAGCTCCAGGCAGGACTGGGAATCTCAACTCTGTCAAACCCCAAATCCTTTAGAAGATGACCTTCCTTCTCACTCTGTGAACGAGCTGCACATTCCCTCTGAAATTGTCAGGGGTTTCTTACGGAAACTTACGGCTTTTTGCTCTGGTTTGGAAGTGGGAAGGGCAATTCTCCATCCATCAGCTCCAGACTGCACTGCCTCAGGAACACGGCTCACTTGCCAGCTTTGGCCCACTCATGGCACTTCTAGAGGAGGAAGAAAGTGCAACTGCACAATTCCAGCCAAAAAGAAATGAAGAATGAATAGTGGAGATCCAGGCGTTCCTGCGGAGATCCAGGGGTTCAGCTGGGACTATGGAGAGTTTGGGTCCTTGCCAATTGGATGTGTGTCCCCAGCTGCAATCTCCTGGCCTGCAGGGGAGTCTCACTCACCTGCCAAAGCAGAAAGCTCAGGCACTGTGCTCCAACGGGCTCGTCTGATGCAAAGCTGTCAGAGCAATGTGAGGGCACAGCCAGCCCAGCTGTGCCCGGGGCGGAGCCCAGCAGAGCCCTGGCAGAGCCCAGAGCAGCCTCAGCACCCGCAGAGCCCGGCTGCAAGGAGAGAAACCAGAAAGCGCCCGTCAGCTGAAGGCTGCTGTCCCCTTGTCCCATCTGCCCACAGAGCCCAGGCCATGCTGGCCGTGCCCAGAGCTGTGCCCAGAGCTGCCCATCACTGCTGCCTTTGGGAGCAGAGCAGGAGGGCAGGACATTCCCAGCCTGCAGCCAGCCACAGCACATCCAGCCCCTCAGCAGCTGCCCAGAGCAGGAGCCTCCTTGTGCTTGTTGCCGTCTCCCAAAAGCTCTGATCCCACCATGCCAAGCAGACGGGGACTCACCTCACGCCATCCTCCGCTGGGAGAAAAGCTGGTCCCAAACGATGTCCTCAGCCTTCTCCAAGGGCACGGCCCATCCACGCTGCAGCTGCTCCCAGGCACTTCCCAATCCCGACTGGACCTTACATAGAACGCTTCCTCTAGAAAAACAAACAACAAACTGTTGAAAAGAGATTAGAGACAAGGGGAAACAAGAAAAAAACTCTTATCTCTGTCAGAGGTCTGAGGAAGGCCCAACCCCTACATGCTAGGGAAAATCCCACCCATGGGGGAGAGAAGGCCACACTTTCTCTCTTCCCTCCTGCACTGCCCCCCAAAATAACGGTGATCCCAAAGCAAACAAGGGCAGTGGAGCAGCCCAAGCCCTTCCTTGCCTGCAAAGCAAAGCAGCCCCTGCACAGGTTCTGGAGTCCCACCTCTGCTCCTGCCATGGGGGTTTCTCTGTGCCGGGCTGGCTGCCCCAGCCCCAGCCCCAGCCTCAGCCCAGGCCATGCTGGGTGCTGGGGGCTGTTGGCAGGGCCAGGAGCCAACTCCCATCTTGTATCCACCCCAGCCCACACCCCCAGCCCTGCCAAAAAGCAGCTGGGCAGCCGACTGAAGTTGCATCTGCCCCAGCAAAGGGAGAAACTTTTGTTCCCAGCCAGTCTGAGCAATGCCCAAATCTGGGAGCATTTCTCCGGCTGTGGACTCATCTGCGAATTCGCTGTGGAGCCTGACTTTGAAGACGGTGCCACAAGTCCATCATCTTCAGCTGCCAGTGGCCAGGTTGAGGAAGAGGTTGTCATCCTTGATGTTGTCGTTGCTGTCTCCAGCAGCAGCAGCAGCCCCACCTGGTACAGCTTCTCCAGGGGCTCCTTCTCCTTCCCTGGGGGTCAGACCAGGCTGTCAGGGTTCTGCCCAGGGCCCCAGCTGTCAGGGAAGCAGGACAAGCAAAACCAGCTCGGATGGCAGCCACCAGTGCTGGGCAGAGCAGCTCAGCTCCAGCACAAGGCTGCGTGTTCCCACCCAACAATCCCAGTGCATTGATACAGGCAGGGAAAAAAGTCTGGGTTTCCTTGCTTCTGATTGCCAGGGCATGTGTGGACCTGTAACTTACCAGGGCCCTGGAGCAAAGTGTGCATGTGGCTCTCTCCCTTTTTCTATGGCAGGTGAATATCCTGTATCCAAGGATCATAGAACAGGTCTTCTAATGAAGGTCTGTCCAAGAAGTGCATGGATAAACACCCCCTGATAAGATCTTGGCACTCTGGGCAGAGAAACCAGAAACCACCGGTCAGCTAGAGAAGGCTCCTGTCTGCTTTGCCCCACTCTTCCCATGCCCAGGCCATGCTGCTTTTGTGCTCAGAGCTGTGCCTAAACTTTCCCATCAATTCCCTGTTGTGGAGGAGAGCAGGAGAGCAGGACATGTGCCACCTCCTCAGCGGCTGCCAGAGCGAGATGCTCACGAGCTGCTGCTGTCTCCCAGCACTGGTATTCCCCCGTGGCCAGAGATGAGGATCCACCTGGAGAGAGCCGCTGTGGCAGCGAGAGCTGATGGTCCCAGCTGATCTTCCGGCCCCTCCTGAAAGGGTGCTGCCCGCAGACCATCTGGTGCAGCAGGATGCCCAGGGACCAGATCGTTGCTGCCTCGCCATGGTACCAGCCCAAGTGGGTCCATTCTGGGGGGCTGTATGACAGTGTTCCTGTGGAATACAGATGGAGTTCATCAGGGGGATGCTGCTGCTTCCAGAGCCTGGCCCCAGCATCCCTGGGCGTGCAGGGGCCGCCCCAGTGGCACACGGGGCGACTGCTGCACTCTCGCCAGCACCTGGGACATGTGTACAAACTCAGGGCTGGACAAGAAGCTACTGGTGTTGGAAGAGGGCAGCAGAAGCCCCGGCAAGGCCTGACCGTGACATGCAAAGCAAAAACCCACTCAGGGCTGGGGGAAAAATCATCTCCTTATCCTCCCTGCCTGCAGTGCCCTAAAAATATTATGAAGCCAAGGCAAACAAGGTGAGTGGAGCAGCCCAAGCCCTTCCTCTCACCTGCACACCAAACTGGCTGGTGCACTGGTTCTGGCTCCCTCCTATGCTACCCCCACCCACGGGTGCTTTTGTCGGGCTGGCTGCTGCTGCTCCAACCCCAGCCCCAGGCAGAGTGGTGGGCAAAGGCTGCCAGTGGGCCTGGAAGATGCCTTCCTACCCAGCCCCGCTCAAAAGCAACTCAGGGGAAGGCTCAGTACCCTGACTGGCAGCAAAAGGGAGAATCCTCGCTGCCACACCCAGCTTGGCCTGTGAGATGTTGGGCCATGAGGTGGCGGGACCGGGAGCACACCCCTGCCCGGGCTCACCTGCAAAGTGAGTGTAGGCTGTGTCTTGCAGGTAGGTGCCACAGCCAAAGTCGATCAATTTTGCCTGGCCAGTGGCCAGGTCAACCAGGATGTTCGCTGGTTTGATGTCGCGGTGCAGGACCCCACGGCTGGTGCAGTGCCGCACGGCCTCCAGCACCTGGCGGAACAGCTGCCGTGCCACCTCTTCAGACAGGAACCTCCGTGCCCGAATGAAATGCAGGAGGTCCTGAGACCGCTCCGGCCGCTCCAGCACCATCACGATGTTGTTGGGGAGCTCAAGCCACTCCAGCAGCTGGACCACACCAGGGAAGCCAGTGGACACCTTGTCCAGCAGCACGATCTCCAGGGGTGCGCTGGTGCCGTCGGGCTGCGGGAGGACCACGGTGCCACCAGTGGGACTGATGTCGTGCCAGGGCTGGGGAACCCCTCAGCCAGCCCGGGATGCTCTGCGCCCTGCGCTGGCCCCACGCCCGCTCCCCATCGAGGGGTCCTGGTGGCTTCCCCCATGCCGGACCTCGCCTCATCCCCGCCCGGCACGGCCCGGCTGTTCCCGCTGGCCCCGCTGACTCACCAGCTCGTCCCAGTGCCGGACGCGGTTCCGTGGCACCCTTTTGATGGCCACCTGCAAACCAAAGGCACCACCGGGTTCAGCTCGCCGCCCGCGCTGCCGAGCCCCATCCTCCTCCTCCCTTCTCCTCCTCCTCCTCCTCCTCCTCCTCCTCCTTCTCTTCCTCCTCCTCCGCCTCCTCCTCCTCCTCCTTCTCTTCCTCCCCCTCCGCCTCCTCCTCCTCCTCCTCCTTCTCTTCCTCCTCCTTCTCTTCCTCCTCCATCCTCCTCCATCCTCCTCCTCCTCCTCCTCCTCCTCCTCCTCCTCCTCCGCCTCCTCCTCCTCCTCCTACTCCTCCTGCACCCGCCGCCGGCCCCGCCACTCACCGGGGCACCGTCCGAGAGCCGCGTGGCTACGAAGACGCTGCCGAAGCCGCCGCGCTCCAGCAGCGAACCCACTCGGTAGCGCTGCTGCAGCGCCTCCTGCGCCTTCCCTGCGGGCGGGACGCGGCTGTCAGCGCTCGGCCCGGGGCCAGGAGCGGCCCCCGAGCGCCCCTCAACCGCCCCGGGCCGGCCATCCCCAGGCCTTCGGTCTCGGGAACGGGACACGGGAGGCTCGGGGCCGGCAGCCGCGCTGCTGAGCAGCGGAGCTCGGGCCGGGGAAGCCGCGGCGGAGGCGGCAGCGGCCGTGCCGCGTGTGTCCTCCGTGGGGCCCGGGAGGAGCCGGAGCCGGGGCCGGGGCTGGAGTCTGCGCCGGGGCCGGGCTCGGGCCAGGCGGAGCCAAAGGGCCCAGCCCCAGGCACTGATGCCCGCCCAGCAGCGCCACCGCCAGCACGCCCAGAGCCGGGCGGAGGCGAGACCGCGGCGGGGCGGGCGGGGGCGGGGACGGGGCAGCCCCGCCCGGGGCCGGGGGCGGGCCGGGGGCATGGCCCGGCCCGGCATGGGGGAGAAGGAGGCGGGGAGAGGGGAGGGACAGCGGGTGAGGGACACCGAGAGGAAGGTGTCCCACAGCCGGAGAGAAAGAAGAGAAAGAGAAAGAAGAGAAAAACTGCTTTTGCTGCCGCTGCTGCCACCGCTGCTGCCGCCGCCGCCGCTGCTGCCTCTGCAACTGAAGCACCGAGGCCGTTTGTCCACGTGTCCGTTCCCCGCTTGCCCAACGGCCGAGCCCCACGCGCCCCGGGGACAGCCCCTTCCTCTGTCCAAACACGGGAACTTTGCCGTGTTGAGCCCAGATCCAGAGTCCTGACTCCTGCACACTGGCAGAGAAATCCCCTCCGCTGTGTCGCTGCTGTGCATTGTCCTTGCTGAGGTTCAAACACTATTGGGGCACATTCCCTTGGTGTAGGATTCATACGTGACCCAAGCACTGCACTTATGTCTCCAGCGTTGCTTTCCAGTAAAAACAGGGGAAGGAAAACTGTGTGTAGCTCATGGTATTTTAGAGTGTTTATAACTTGCTAAGTGACCCATCTTAGAGGTGAGATTCAGTTGGAATTCACATCATGGAGAAGTCGTGCAACATGGAAGAGGGGAGCATAGAAATAAAGAGGAAAACATTTTTGATAGTTTCTTTCATCTTCATTTCACTTCTGGAAAGCTGTTGCACTTTTCCAGGAATCTTCTCCTGTCTGCTCTTGTCAAGAACCTCTCATGGAGAACAAGGTCGAGCTTCTGTCCCAAGATTTGCCACCTACTGCAGCTTCTCTTGGCTTTCCACACTGCACTGTGTGTGCAGCATGTATTTTGCAGCAAAGCAGGCCAAATGTTTGGAGAACGTTACATGTCCTTTCTTTTCCTGGGGGTCTGGGGAGTTGTGCCACTGGTGAAGTGGCACAATTGTGACTGTTTGTCCTGGTTTAGGGCAAATGTTGTGAGGAAACCTCCAAAAGGAGTCCGTCTACAAATCAAGTTCAAGTGGCCCCTCCCCCTACTATTTCAGGAGAAGACTTCCCTGGAGAAAAATGAAAAAAACCAGTTTATTTATCAAGTAAAGTATTCACAAGCATGAATAATATGAAATAAAACCCCTCTCACTTCTGAAGAGATGGCAATTCAGAAATTCCTTTTTGTGGGTTGTAGTTGGCTCACTCGGTCTCTTCTGAGTCCCTCTGGCCCTGGAATGCAGGGTCCCAGACCTCGGTGGGCCACAGGTGTGAGCTGCCGGTGTTTTTCTGGGTTTTCTGTCCAGAGCTGGGTTAAATAGTTCCAAGAAAAAGGAAAGCCACAGTCTGAGCGGAGCCTTCTCTTCCTCAGGTAGCTGAAAACCAAATTGCTACACCTGGGCTGTGAAGACACCAAGAAGCTTCCAAAGCTGGGCACTGGTGGTCCCAGCAAACACCACACCTGGCTGGTTTCAGGATTGGAAATTTCTGGCTTTTGGGTTTCTGTGCCAGCAAATTACTGGACTTTGGTTGTTCTGGCACCAAAAAATTTCCTAATCTGTGCACTGGTGGTCCCAGCAAACAGCAGATCTGGATGGTGCTGGAGCCAGAACCCAGAATCTTCCAAATTTTGGCTTTCTGTGCCAGCAAATCTGTGGTAGGTAAGGGACAGGCGAGCGGAAGATCACGGGATGTTACGGAAAGATAGACCCCTCCCCTTCTCCCTTCCCCACGTTATCTATTAACCCCAGAAGCCCCAGAAGCATGTAGCCACACCTGCCCCGGTAAATTTCCACTCCCGACTAAACCCTGAGACCCCCCAACCCCCCTCTGACGTAGCAAAAACCCCCAAGACTATTTAAACCCACGAGATAGGATAATAAAGGCTTTTCGACCGTCTGCCACATTGGTATCTGCGTGTGTTGATTAGCCCGAGCGGCCTGGAGAGGCCAGGCCGCCGTGCTGCCACCTGAACCAGGTCGCTGGTTGCCCTTTATAAAGGCAACATACTGGTGCCGAAACCCGGGAGAAAAGAAGAAAAAAAGGAAAAATTCCCCCGGCGGACGGGATACACCTGGACGGGAGCAGCGGCCAGAACGGTCAAACCGTATCTAGGCGTAGGGGAGACGTCCCCGGGATCCGCGAGCGTCATGGACGCAATAGCAAGGATCGTAAGTGCCATTCATACGCAGTGGGGTATTGGGTGTAAGCTCAAGGATTTTCATCTTGCCATAGCGAGATTGCTTGAGCTTGGGGCAATTGAGCGCCCTGTGGATGTGCTACATCCGGAAATATGGGAAAAATGCACTGCCGCGCTAGCCGAGGACACAAAATCCTCAGGCAGTGGCAAAAACCTTAAAGCATGGGGCAAAGTAGAGAAAGCCCTACGCAAAGCAATAGAAGAGCAGGAGACATGGAGCGCGGCGCGTACGTGTTTATTAGTTACTCCCAAACTCGGTGTGGGAGCGGGAACGCAGACTGCCCCTGAGAGTGATTCGCCCGGCGGCGGGGACCCGGGGGGGCTCAGCGCGACACCCCCTCCCCCAGATCAGAGCCCACCCCCCGCTGCAGAAACCCCCCGAGACACCCCCGCCGCGGAAAATCCCCAAAAAACCCCCACCGCTCGAACCCCCCGAGAGACCGCAAATTCCTCCGTCCCGCCGCCGCCACCGGCCCGCGATCAGTTGTCGGAGACGCAAGGGCACGCGGAGCGCTTCTGGCAAGGGCTGGCGAAAGAAGCCCGAGACGCAGAAACCGCGGCTCGGGAGAACGTGGCCGCCATGCCGCCTCCTTATCCCCTTGAAAATGGCGCCGGGAGCGGCAGAGAGGGGCGGGGCCCGGGTAGTCTCGGCGCGAAAACCCGGGAAGTGCGCGATCTCGGGGATGCGCGTGCGCGGGAGAAAGGGGCGGAGAGCGGCACGGAGCGCGGAGCCAACCAGCGGCCGCGCCAGGCGCCGCCACCATATAAGGGAGAAACCACCCCCCGCGGGAGGCGCGGCGAGCCGGGGGGGCGGGAGCGGCGCCACCCCCACGGGGAGGAGTGAGCTCGGGGCCGAACAAAACGGCGCGGAGCCCCGGAAGTGCACTGGCACTCGTCTTCCGGCTCGGAGACCAGCGACAGCTCCACCAGCTCAGAGGAGCTGACGGAGGCTGGCTATGACTCCGAGACGGACGAAACGGAGCCAGCACAGTTTGAAACAAAACCGAGTAAAGCTCTAAGCCGCGCCGAAAAACAACTACAATACGAACCAGCCCAGTTTACTGACTGGGGGAAAATAAAGATAGCCTGTGCTGAATGGTCCCCAGCGGCCGCCATACAAACCTTCCCGGTGAGGCTCGCCGGTCCGGAAGGAAACCAACAAAGGGTATATACCCCGATAAACCCAAAGGATATACAGGCAATTGTCAAAGCCATCGCAGAAAAAGGGATCAACTCGGCCATAGTCACCACATTAATCGATGGTCTTTTTAGCAACGATGACTTGCTTCCCTTTGATATCGAACGAATAGGGCGCATGATACTTGATGGTGCGGGAATGATTGTCTTCAGACAGGAATGGGAGGATAATTGTAGGAAGCAGTTAGCCCAAGCGTCTGGCGCGAGGCAGCCCCTACACAGATCGAGCTTATCCAGACTGATAGGAAAACATGATGATATGATCACGCCGCAACAACAAGCTGCGCAGATGCAGGCTGAGGAGGTCAGGGCGACCACTCGGGCTGCCAGAGAGGCTATTCACGCAGCCTCCCGAGTCGTGGCTAAGCCGGCACCGTGGTCCACCGTGAGGCAGGCAGAGAGCGAAAGCTTCACACAGTTCGTAGATCGCCTGCAGGCAGCGATAGACTCCTCCACCCTGCCGGCAGAGGCAAAGGGCCCCGTGGTAGCTGACTGCCTGCGCCAGCAGTGCAACTCTATTACCAAGGATATTTTACGCTCCCTGCCAGCTGGAGCTAGCCTGGCTGACATGATCAGACACGTAGTGAGGGAGGAACACCTGACGCCCATTCAGGCAGCCGTCCACACCCTGACCAATGCCATGGCATGTTTCAAGTGCGGGGAGGCGGGTCACATCGCGGTGAGCTGCCCCCAGCCGGCACGGCGGCCTGCCGCGGCGCCTCCACCCCAAACACACCCGCGGGGATCCTGCTGGGGTTGCGGGAGGAAGGGGCATCTTGCTAGGGAATGCAGGTCCCGGCTCCAGGGAAACGGAAAAGGGAGGGGGCCTGCGGGCCGCACCCAGCCTCCTCCCGCTGCGAATATGAGGCGGCCCATCCATGCCAACCCCCAATGGGGCGGGGAGCCCTCGTACCCCATTCTCCCACAGGAAGCAGCCAACTTCATACCCTTGCCAACGAGTCTCACAGCACAGCCTGCGGCGCCTTTGTACCCACCGCCACCGCAAGCAGCGCCTGTGCCACAGGGTCAACAGGGGGCAGCCCAAGTCGGGACCCCTGGGTGGCCCTGGCCCTGAAAATAGGGAAGGAACCCCCGAAAGTTTGGGGGACATGCCGCCTCTATGGCAGTCGGGACCCCCACGTAATAGGGCTTCAGTTTTGGGCAGACACAGGAGCAGACTGCACAATCCTACCCCAAGCCCTATGGCCCCGGCACTGGCAGTACAAGGAGGTCCCTCCAGTGAACGGGGTGGGAGGGTTGTCCCGAGCTTGGAAAAGCACCCAATTGGTAGCTATAACGCTCCATACAAAGAAAGGACCAGAACAAACAGTAGCAATCCACCCCTACATCTTGCAAAACTCCCCACCCCTGATAGGAAGAGACATCCTTGCTATGCTAGGAGTCAGGATTACAAATTTATAATGAGGGCCACTGCTGTACACCCACTGCTGCCAATCAAACTGACTTGGAAATCACCAGACCCCGTATGGGTTGAGCAGTGGCCCCTCTCAAAGCCTCGAATGACAGCCTTGCTGGAACTGGTCGACCGCGAGCTACAAAAGGGCCACATTGAACCCTCCCCCAGCCCGTGGAACACCCCTGTGTTTGTAATCCCCAAGAGATCAGGAGAAGGCTACCGCCTCATCCACGACCTGAGGGAAGTGAACAAGACAATTCAGCCCATGGGTCCAGTTCAGACACTACTGCCCGCGAACTCAGCCATCCCCAAAGGGCAGCCATGCGCAGTGCTGGACATCAAAGACTGTTTCTTTTCAATACCCCTGCATGCCGAGGACAAAGAACGGTTCGCCTTCTCCGTCGTGTTCCCGAACGGCGAGCGACCTAACCTCCGCTTCCAATGGAAGGTGCTACCTCAAGGCCTTGTGGACAGCCCGACCATATGCCAGATTACCGTGGACAGGGCACTGATGCCAGTCCGACACTCCCACCCTGCTGCGACCATCATTCAGTACATGGACGACATCCTCGTCGCTGCACCATCAGCAAGCCAAGTGGATCACCTAGTGTCCACGATCACGGAAACCCTCCAGGCCAACGGTTTCGAGATCGCGAACACGAAGATCAAGAGAGGACCGTGCGTGACCTTCCTGGGAGTGGGGATCACAAACTCCTACGTGACCCCACCCAGGATAAAGGTCCGCCGAGACATCAAGACCCTCCACGACATGCAGCGACTTGTGGGATCTCTGCAGTGGCTCCGCAACATCGTCCTAGTTCCCCCAGAGGTCATGGACCCCCTGTATGACCTCCTGAAAGGAAAACAGCCCTGGGACCCCAAGGAGCTGACGCCGCAAGCAACGAAATCCCTCGACTTCATCGAACGTCAGATGTCCACTAGCCTGCTTGCCAGGTGGAACCCGAGCGTACCACTGGACTTATACGTCCACTTCACACAGAAGGGAGGAGTGGGAGCACTTGCCCAAGGACCTTCCGAAAAATCCCAGCCGATCCAATGGGTGGTCCTCAGAAGACCAACTCACGCATTCTCCCCAGGAGTTGAATGCGTTGCTAACCTCATCATGAAAGGCAGGAGACTCGCCCTGAGACACCTGGGAACCGAGCCGGCAAGGATCCACCTCCCCTTCCGCAAGCGACCAACCACGGAGTCAACTGCAATATCGGAGCACCTGGCCCTCGCTCTCACTGGCTTCGGGGGAGAAATTTCCTACGCCACCAAACCACCTTGGACCCAGCTACTGACCATTGTCGACATAGATGTGCCACCGAAGGTCATGGACCGACCGCAACCAGGGCCAACGGTCTTTACAGACGCCTCCTCCATGACTTCTACCGCAGCAGCAGTGTGGCAAACAGGAGAAACATGGCATTGCGTCAAAACGTGTGACCCCACGCTGTCAGTGCAACAGCTGGAAGCAGCAGCAGTGGTCTTGGCGTGCGGACTTTTCCAGGACGAACACCTCAACATCGTGACAGACTCTATATTCATGGCAAAGCTCTGCCTAGCCATGTCAAGACCAGGTGTGTCAACATCCACGACGGCCTCCATGCTTGAAGAGGCACTCTCCTCATGCCAGGGCACCGTGTCCGTCATTCACGTCAACAGCCATAACCCAGTCAAGGGCTTCTTCCAGACTGGCAATGACAAAGCAGATGCCGCAGCGAAGGGAGTGTGGACGCTGCAGGAAGCTCGTCAGCTGCACGAGTCACTCCACATAGGGGCCAAAGCACTGGCGAAGAGATGCGGGATCTCGACAGCGGACGCGAGACACGTAGTGGCCACCTGCCCTCACTGCCAGAAGTCACCCCTATGGACCGGTGGAGTCAACCTGAGGGGCCTCAAGGCCTCAGAAATCTGGCAGTCAGACTTCACCCTCTGCGAACTGCTAAAGCCCCGAGCATGGCTTGCAGTGACAGTGGACACCTACAGCGGAGTGATCATAGCGACACAGCACCTCAAACCCAACTCCAAGGCCACGATCCAGCACTGGCTGACAGTTATGGCATGGCTTGGTATCCCCAAGCAAATTAAAACTGACAATGCTTCCAATTTTATCTCCAAATCAGTGCGGGAATTCGCCTCGGTGTGGGATATCACCTTAGCGCAGGGAATCCCATATAACAGCACCGGACAGGCCATTGTCGAGCGAGCAAATCAGACCCTAAAAGCCAAGTTAGAAGTATTGGCAAAGGCAGAGGGCTTTGCCAATTCCATTCCCTCAGGAGACCAGACACGCATGCTAGCAACCGTGCTATTAGCACTGAACCAATTCCCTAGGGGAGATGAAGCAAACAGTCCCATTTGAAAGCACTGGGCCGCCCAGACACCAGAGGAGGGCCCACAGGTCATGGTCAAAAACGAGCTGGGCGAGTGGGAACGGGGCTGGAGACTGGTGCTTACGGGATGAGGGTACGCGGCAGTTAAAAAAGAGGACAGGATCAGGTGGTGTCCACTCAGGTCAATCCAACCTGACCTTCAGAATGAAATTAATGGAAAACTGTGAGTTTTTGTTTGCAGGACATGCTTGTGGACCATGCCCGTGATGCATACACCCCTGCTCCAGAGGGAGATGACAAACCACCAAACCGCCAGACAAAACCCGAGAGTCCCACATCGGTGAGACCCAGACATGCACAGTGTCTCTGTGTGATTTTGCTGTTGGGGCTTGTGGCCGGGGGGCAAGCCGACCCAGGCCATAACCCTCATCAGCCATTTAGGTGGGTCATGCAACATCTTTCAAGTGACAAGGTGTTCAAAGAGGTCACCACAGCGAACACCCCATCCTTCGTGTTCCACATAGCCAACCTGTTTAGAAGCTACCTTTCTAACCCTAAACGAAACCAAACCGAACCTGACTAACTCCTGTTGGCTTTGCTATGATGGTAAACCCCCTTTCTACAAAGGCATTGCTTTAGACACCCCCTTCAGTTACTCCACAGCCAGTGCCCCCCACCAGTGCAGATGGGACACTCCCCGCAGAGGAATCACCCTGAGTCAAATCACAGGACAGGGCAGATGTTTTGGCAATGCAGCTTTAGCAAAGCAGAAAGGCAACTTCTGCACCAAAGTTGTCAGGCCCAACAGAAAAACCAATAAGTGGGTGATCCCATCTGCGTCTGGGATGTGGGTTTGCCAAAGGTCCGGAGTGAGTCCTTGTGTGTTCCTTGCCAAATTTAATGACTCTATCGATTTCTGTGTCCAAGTTCTGATTGTCCCCAGGGTCCTGTACCACTCGGACGAAGAGATATACCATCTTCTCGAGGAACCTGACAGACTCCACAAAAGAGAAATAATCACAGGTATAACCATCGCAATGCTGCTCGGCCTGGGAGCAGCTGCCACAGCCACGGGTGTCTCAGCCATCGCAACCCAGCAGCACGGACTCTCTCAGCTGCAAATGACCATCGACGAGGACCTGCAGAGGATCGAGAAATCCATCTCCTATCTAGAGAAATCAGTCTCTTCACTTTCAGAAGTGGTTTTACAAAATAGGCGAGGACTGGACCTCTTGTTCATGCAACAAGGAGGACTGTGTGCAGCCCTGAAAGATGAATGCTGCTTTTATGCAGATCATACGGGAGTCGTTAAAGACTCCATGGCAGAACTCCGAGACAGACTGGCTCAGAGAAAGAGAGACAGGGAGACCCAGCAGAGCTGGTTTGAATCCTGGTTCAATCAATCACCTTGGCTCACCACTTTAATTTCCGCCCTGGTAGGTCCACTGGCAATACTGCTTTTAGCTATTACCATAGGACCATGCCTGCTGAACAAACTAGTCTCGTTTGTTCAGGCCCGTCTAGAACGGGCGAACATTCTGTTCGTAGACCAGACACAAATGCTGTAAACCAAAAACTGCGAACACAGTCAGTCGCAAAAGCCTTTGAGACTCGCCTTGCGAAAATTACTCAGGTTTACAAAACCACCTTTTCCTTACCAAGTTACGAGTTTGTACCTCACTCCAGTGCCTATATCTACGACTACCTCATTTTATTTATGAAAAGGAGGGGGGAGATGTAGTAGATAGGGACAGGCGAATGGAAGATCCCGGGATGTGACGGAAAGAAAGAGCCTTCCCCCCTCACCCTGCTTCACGTTAACTATTACCCCCAGAACATGTAACCACACCTAACCCAGTAGTTTTCCACTCCTGACTAACCCTAGGGACCCTACAACCACCCCTGACGTAGCAAAGTCCCCCAAGACTATTTAAACCCATGAGATAAGATAATAAAGGCTTTCGACCGTCCACCACACTGGTGTCAGCGTGTGTCGTTAGCCCGAGTAGCCCGGACAGGCCGGGCTGCCGTGCTGCTTCTTGCAACCAGGTCGCCGTTGTCTCCCGTGAAGGCAACAGTTACACCAGTAAGGGACCAGTCACACCAGTACTGGACCAGTTACACCAGTAACGGACCAGTAAGGGACCAGTTACACCAGTACAGGACCAGTTACACCAGTACCGGACCAGTTACACCAGTAACGGACCAGTAAGGGACCAGTTACACCAGTACAGGACCAGTTACACCAGTACCGGACCAGTTACACCAGTAACGGACCAGTTACACCAGTAAGGGACCAGTTACACCAGTACAGGACCAGTTACACCAGTACAGGACCAGTTACACCAGTAACGGACCAGTTACACCAGTAACGGACCAGTTACACCAGTGCCGGACCAGTTACACCAGTGCCGGACCAGTTACACCAGTACAGACCAGTTACACCAGTACAGGACCAGTTACACCAGTACAGACCAGTTACACCAGTAACAGACCAGTTACACCAGTAACGGACCAGTTATACCAGTAAGGGACCAGTTACACCAGTACAGGACCAGTTACACCAGTACAGACCAGTTACACCAGTAACAGACCAGTTACACCAGTAACGGACCAGTTATACCAGTAAGGGACCAGTTACACCAGTACAGGACCAGTTACACCAGTACAGGACCAGTTACACCAGTACAGACCAGTTACACCAGTACAGGACCAGTTACACCAGTGCCGGACCAGTTACACCAGTACCGGACCAGTTACACCAGTAAGGGACCAGTTACACCAGTACCGGACCAGTTACACCAGTAACGGACCAGTTACACCAGTACAGACCAGTTACACCAGTACAGGACCAGTTACACCAGTACCGGACCAGTTACACCAGTACAGACCAGTTACACCAGTAAGGGACCAGTTACACCAGTACTGGACCAGTTACACCAGTAACGGACCAGTAAGGGACCAGTTACACCAGTACGGGACCAGTTACACCAGTACTGGACCAGTTACACCAGTACAGGACCAGTTACACCAGTACTGGACCAGTTACACCAGTAAGGGACCAGTTACACCAGTACAGGACCAGTTACACCAGTACAGGACCAGTTACACCAGTACTGGACCAGTTACACCAGTACAGGACCAGTTACACCAGTACTGGACCAGTTACACCAGTACTGGACCAGTTACAGCAGTACAGGACCAGTTACACCAGTACAGACCAGTTACACCAGTAACGGACCAGTTACACCAGTACAGACCAGTTACACCAGTACAGACCAGTTACACCAGACCAGTTACACCAGTAAGGGACCAGTTACACCAGTACAGGACCAGTTACACCAGTACAGACCAGTTACACCACTAACGGACCAGTTACACCAGTACAGACCAGTTACACCAGTACAGACCAGTTACACCAGACCAGTTACACCAGTAAAGGACCAGTTACACCAGTACTGGACCAGTTACACCAGTAACGGACTAGTTACACCAGTAAGGGACCAGTTACACCAGTGCCGGACCATTTACACCAGTACAGACCAGTTACACCAGTACAGGACCAGTTACACCAGTACTGGACCAGTTACACCAGTAAGGGACCAGTTATACCAGTACAGACCAGTTACACCAGTACAGACCAGTAACAGACTGGGAACCCCCCCAGTCCCTCCCAGTGCTCCCAGTAACAACGTGCCCTCTGTCCCAGTAACCTTCCAGTTCCCTCCCAGTATAAACCAGTTCCCTCCCAGTTCCCTCCCAGTTTGTCCCAGTCCCTCCCCCAGTCCCTCCCAGTGCTCCCAGTACAAACCAGTCCAAAGCCTCTTTGTCCCAGTGACCCCCAGTGACCTCCCAGTCCCTCCCAGTATAAACCAGTAACAAAGACCCCTCTGTCCCAGTGTGTCCCAGTCCTTCCGAGTACAAATCAGTACAAACCAGTCCAAACCAGTACAAAGCCGCTCTGTCCCAGTCCCTCCCAGTCCCTCCCAGTCCCTCCCAGTACAAAGCTGCCTTGTCCCAGTCCCTCCCAGTATCTCCCAGTCCCTCCCAGTCCCTCCCAGTCCCTCCCAGTCCCTCCCAGTACAAAGCTGCCTTGTCCCAGTCCCTCCCAGTATCTCCCAGTCCCTCCCAGTCCCTCCCAGTCCCTCCCAGTCCCTCCCAGTCCCTCCCAGTATCTCCCAGTACAAACCGGTCCAAAGCCTCTTTGTCCCAGTGACCCCCAGTGACCTCCCAGTCCCTCCCAGTATAAACCAGTAACAAAGACCCCTCTGTCCCAGTGCGTCCCAGTCCTTCCGAGTACAAATCAGTCCAAACCAGTACAAACCAGTACAAAGCTGCCCTGTCCCAGTCCCTCCCAGTCCCTCCCAGCCCCTCCCAGTCCAAACCAGTGACAAAGCCGCTCTGTCTGTCCGTCCCGGTCCCGACAAAAGCGGCGCCTTTGTACCGGCGCTGGGCGTGGCCTCCCCGCCGCGGCCGCCCCTCCGTATTTGGGCATCCGCTCCTTATATGGGCACGGCCCCGCCCACTGTGGGCGTGGCTACTGCCCGCCCCGCCCCGGTCCCGCCCCGGCCCCGCCCACTGCCCCGCCCACCCCGCGCGGCGCCGGACGGAGCCGAACCCGCGGGAATTTCGGGGCCGTTTTTGGGGCCAATTCGGGAATTTTTGGGGGCGAATTTGGGGAATTTTCGGCACTTTCGGGGCGCGAGGAGCGGGAGGGGCGCGGGGGGGGGGCGGGGGAGCGGAATTTGGGATTTTTTGGGGGATTTTTCGGGGCGATTTTGGCCATTTTAGGGCGGATTCGGGAATTTTTTGGGGGCGATTTCGGGGGTTTTGGGGGGTATTTTTGGGATTTTGGGGAATTTTTGGGGTTATTTTGGGATTTTTGGGGAATTTTTTGGGAATCGTTCGGGAATTCGGGGCCGCTTTGGGGCGGGGCCGATGCTGGGCGGGATTTTAGGGCGGATTTTGGGGGTTTTTTTTGGGAGTTTTTGGGAATTTTTGGAAGATTTTGGGAATTTTGGGGGGGTTTTTGGGATTTTTGGGAAATTTTTGGAGAATTTTTTGGGAATTTTTGGGGAATTCGGGGCCGCTTTGAGGCGGTGCCGGCTCCGGGCGGGATTTTGGGGCGGATTTTGGGATTTTTGGGGCTTTTCTTGGGTTTTTTTGGGGTTTTTGGGGCGGATTTTTGGGGAATTTTTGGGATTTTGAGATTATTTGGGGCTTTGGGGGTTTTTCGAGGGTTTTTTTTTTTCGGTTTTTTTATTTGAATATTTTGGGATTTGTTTGGGAATTTGGGGAATTTTCGGGTTTTTTTGGGGATTTTTTTTGAGTTTTTGAGTTGAATTTTTGGGATTTTGGGATTTGGGGGTTTTTTTATTTGAGTATTTCGTGATTTTTGGGATTTTTTGGGGGTTTTTTTGGGGATTTTTGGGGCCTTTTTGATTTGAATTTTTGGGGATTTTTTTGAGATTTTGGGGTTTTTTTGTTGCTGTTTTGGGAGTTTTGGGGCTTTCTCGGGGATTTTTTGGTTTTGTTTATTTGAAATTTTTGGGATTTTTTGGTGCTTTTCGGGGATTTTTTGGGTTTGTTTAAAGATTTTTGAAGGATTTTTTGGGTCTTTTTTGTCCTTTTCGTTATTTTAAGGTTTTTTAGGGGTTTTTAAAGGATTATATTATTTTTTTTATTTCTTTAAGGATTTTTAAGGTTTTTTCGGGATTTTTTTTTTTTGTTGTTTTTTGGGATTTTTTAAAGGATATTTTAAAGGGGTTTTTTTTAGGATATTTTGAGGTTCGTTCTTTGGGTTTTTAAGGGTTTTTTAGGATTTTTTGGGTGTTTTTAGGACATTTTCAGGCTTTTTTTAGGATTTTTATTTTGTTTTTTTGGAATTTTTGGAATTTCTGGAGGATTTTCCGGGGCTTTTTTGGGGATTTCCAGAATTTTGGGGGATTTCATCTGGATTGTTTGGGGATTTTTTTTTTAATTTTTTTTTTTAATTTTTTGGGGTTTTTTTTTGGGGGGTTTTAAACCAAATTTGGGGGGATTTTATTGGGATTTTTGGGGAATTTTTTCGTACTTGTTTGGGGTTTTTTTTTTTGTTGATTTTCTGTGCTTATTTTGAGTTCGTTTTTTGGATTTTTTTTGGGTATTTAAAACAAAATTTTGGGGAACTTTGGTGGGATTTTGGGGATTTTTGTCGGGTTTTCTAAACTGTTTCTGTTTTATTATTTTTGTTTTTTTGGGGGGTTTAAACCAATTTTGGGGGGGATTTTTTTGGGATTTTTGGGGAATTTTGGGGGGTTTTTGGAATTTTTTTTGAATTTTTGGGAATTTTTTTGTGCTTTATTGGGAATATTTGAGAATTTTTTTAAAGTTTTGGGATTTTTGGTCCTTTTTTTGGATTTTGGGGGAAATTTTGGCAATTTTTTTGGTGCTTTTTTGGAATTTTTTTGGGGGCAGGTCTTTTGGGATTTTTTTTTGTGCTTTTTCTGTGGATTTTTTTTTAAATTTTTCCCTTTTTTGGGGAATTTCTGGGATTTTTTTTGTGATTTTTGAGATTTTTTGGGGGATTTTTTTGTGCTTTTTTCGGATTTTTGGGGGGAATTTTCGGGATTTTTTCAGTGCTTTTTCTGGGAATTTATTTTCATTGTTTGTGCTTTTTTGGGATTTTTTTTTGGGGGGGGAAATTCTTGGGAATATTTTTGGGGGCTTTTTTTTAGGAATTTCCCCCTTTTTTGGGGACCCCCCCCCCCATGCCTCCCCTGCTCCTTCTCGGGGCCCTCCTGGCGCTTTCCGGGGGGGTCCCGTCGGTTTTTGGGGGAGTCCCGTTGGTTTTTGGGGGGGTCCCGTTGGTTTTCGGGGGGGTCCCGTTTGTTTTTGGGGGGGTTCCGTTGGTTTTCGGGGGGGTCCCGTTGGTTTTTGGGGGGGTCCCCAAAGGGGGCGTGGCCTGTCCCGGGGGCTGCGACTGCGACCGAACCAACGCCCGCTGCCGGGGGGGGGGGGCCGGGGGCGTCCCCCGGGGGCTCCCCCCGGGCCTGGCCACGCTGTGAGTGCCCCGACCCCGACCCCCTCCCCAATTCGGGGACCCCCCCCCCCCCAAAAGAGATTTTGGGGTTCCCTTGAGCTCCTTTCCCTCCCCCCCTCCCTCCCTCCCCCCCGTTTTCCCTCCTTTGGAACGGTCCCGGCAAATTTGGGAGGTCAAAAATTCCCAATTTTGGGAGCCCAAAATCCCCCCCGGGACCCCCAAAAATCCAGCCCGGGATACCCCAAAAAATCTCACGGATTTGGGACCCCAAAATCCTCCCCGGGACCCCCAAAAATCCAGCCCGGGATACCCCAAAATCCTCCAAATTTGGGAGCCCAAAACCGACCCGGGATCTCCCAAAAAAGTCCCCAAATTTGTGAGCCCCAAAATCCCCAGGGACCCCCCCAAAATCTTCCAAATTTGGAGCACCAAAATCCCGCGCGGGGCCCCCCAAAATCCCCCAAATTGGTGAGCCCCAAATCCTCCCCGGAACCCCCAAAATCCCCCCAAATTTGGGAGATCCCAAAACCCAAAATCCCCCAAATCTGGAGCCCCCAAAATCCCCTCGGGACCCCTCAAAATCCTCCCGATTTGGGACCCCAAAATCCCCCAAATGTGAAACCCCAAAAATTCACCCTGGCACAGCCCCCAAAATCCCTCCCGGGACCCCCTAAATCCCAAAATCCCCCCCAAAATTGTGTCTCCAAACACCCCGGGACCCCCGCAAAACCCCCCCAGTCCCTGCCAGTCCCTCCCAGTCCCTCCCAGTAGAAACCAGTCCCTCCCAGTCCCTCCCAGTCCAAAGCCGCTCTGTCCCAGTCCCTCCCAGTATCTCCCAGTCCCTCCCAGTATCTCCCAGTACAAACCGGTCCAAAGCCTCTTTGTCGCAGTGACCCCCAGTGACCTCCCAGTCCCTCTCAGTATAAACCAGTAACAAAGACCCCTCTGTCCCAGTGCGTCCCAGTCCTTCCGAGTACAAACCAGTACAAAGCCGCTCTGTCCCAGTCCCTCACAGTCCCTCCCAGTCCGTCCCAGTATGTCCCAGTCCCTCCCAGTCCCTCCCAGTCCCTCCCAGTCCCTCCCAGTCCAAAGCCGCTCTGTCCCAGTCCCTCCCAGTCCCTCCCAGTACAAACCAGTCCAAAGCCGCTCTGTCCCAGTCCCTCCCAGTCCCTCCCAGTGCTCCCAGTACAAACCGGTCCAAAGCCTCTTTGTCCCAGTGACCCCCAGTGACCTCCCAGTCCCTCCCAGTATAAACCAGTAACAAAGAGCCCTCTGTCCCAGTGCGTCCCAGTCCTTCCGAGTACAAACCAGTCCCTCGCAGTCCAAAGCCGCTCTGTCCCAGTCCCTCCCAGTCCCTCCCAGTACAAACCAGTCCCTCGCAGTCCAAAGCCGCTCTGTCCCAGTCCCCCCCAGTCCCTCCCAGTCCCTCCCAGTCCCTCCCAGTGCTCCCAGTACAAACCGGTCCAAAGCCTCTTTGTCCCAGTGACCCCCAGTGACCTCCCAGTCCCTCCCAGTATAAACCAGTAACAAAGACCCCTCTGTCCCAGTGCGTCCCAGTCCTTCCGAGTCCAAACCAGTACAAAGCCGCTCTGTCCCAGTCCCTCACAGTCCCTCCCAGTCCAAACCAGTACCAACCAGTACAAAGCTGCCCTGTCCCAGTCCCTCCCAGTCCGTCCCAGTCCAAAGCCGCTCTGTCCCAGTCGCTCCCAGTCCCTCCCAGTCCCTCCCAGTCCCTCCCAGTCCGAACCAGTGACAGAGCCGCTCTGTCTGTCTGTCCCGGTCCCGACCAGCGGCGCCGCCTTTGTACCGGCGCTGGGCGTGGCCTCCCCGCCGCGACCGCCCCTCCGTATTTGGGCATCCGCTCCTTATATGGGCAGGCTCCGCCCACTGTGGGCGTGTCCACGGCCCGTCCCGCCCCGGTCCCGCCCATCGCCCCGCCCATGGCCCCGCCCACCCCGCGCGGCGCCGCCGGACGGAGCCGAACCCGCGGGAATTTCGGGGCCGTTTTTGGGGCCAATTCGGGAATTTTTGGGGGCGAATTTGGGGAATTTTCGGCACTTTCGGGGCGCGAGGAGCGGGAGGGGCGCGGGGGGGGGGGCGGGGGAGCGGAATTTGGGATTTTTGGGGGGATTTTTCGGGGCGATTTCGGCCATTTTAGGGCGGATTCGGGAATTTTTGGGGGGGATTTCGGGGGTTTTGGGGGCTATTTTTGGGATTTTGGGGAATTTTCGGGGAATTTTGGGATTTTTTGGGAATTTTTTGGGAATCGTTGGGGAATTCGGGGCCGCTTTGAGGCGGTGCCGGCTCCGGGCGGGATTTTGGGGCGGATTTCGGGGGCTTTTCTTGGGTTTTTTGGGGGTTTTTGGGGCGGATTTTTGGGGAATTTTTGGGAATCGTTGGAGATTATTTGGGGCTTTTGGGGGTTTTCGAGGGGTTTTTTTCCGGTTTTTTTTATTTGAATATTTTGAGATTTGCTTGGGAATTTGGGGAATTTTCGGGTTTTTTTGGGGATTTTTTTTGAGTTTTTGAGTTGAATTTTTGGGATTTTGGGATTTGGGGGTTTTTTTATTTGAGTATTTCGTGATTTTTGGGATTTTTTGGGGGTTTTTTTGGGGACTTTTGGGGCCTTTTTGATTTGAATTTTTGGGGATTTTTTTGAGATTTTGGGGTTTTTTTTGTTGCTGTTTTGGGAGTTTTTGGGCTTTCTCGGGGATTTTTTGGGTTTTTTTCTTTGAAATTTTTGGGATTTTTTGGTGCTTTTCGGGGATTTTTTTGGGTTTGTTGAAAGATTTTTGAAGGATTTTTTGGGTCTTTTTTGTCCTTTTCGTTATTTTAAGGTTTTTGGGGGGTTTTTAAAGGATTATATTATTTTTTTTTTATTTCTTTAAGGATTTTTAAGGTTTTTTCGGGATTTTTTTTGGTTGTTTTTTGGGATTTTTTAAAGGATATTTTAAAGGGTTTTTTTTAGGATATTTTGAGGTTCCTTCTTTGGGTTTTTAAGGGTTTTTTAGGATTTTTTGGGTGTTTTTAGGACATTTTCAGGCTTTTTTTAGGATTTTTATTTTGTTTTTTTGGAATTTTTGGAATTTCTGGAGGATTTTCCGGGGCTTTTTTGGGGATTTCCAGAATTTTGGGGGATTTCATCTGGATTGTTTGGGGATTTTTTTCTTAATTTTTTTTTTTTGGTTTTTTTTGGGGGGTTTTAAACCAAATTTGGGGGGATTTTATTGGGATTTTTGGGGAATTTTTTCGTATTTGTTTGGGGTTTTTTTTTTTTTTTTTTTTTTGTTGATTTTCTGTGCTTATTTTGATTTCGTTTTTTGGATTTTTTCTGGGTATTTAAAACAAAATTTTGGGGAACTTTGGTGAGATTTTGGGGATTTTTTTCGGGTTTTCTAAACTGTTTTTGTTTTATTATTTTTGGTTTTTTGGGGGGTTTAAACCAATTTTGGGGGGGATTTTTTTGGGATTTTTGGGGAATTTTTGGGGGTTTTTGGAATTTTTTTTGAATTTTTGGGAATTTTTTTGTGCTTTTTTGGGAATATTTGAGAATTTTTTTAAAGTTTTGGGATTTTTGGTCCTTTTTTTGGATTTTGGGGGAAATTTTGGCAATTTTTTTGGTGCTTTTTTGGAATTTTTTTGGGGGCAGATTTTTTGGGATTTTTTTTTGTGCTTTTTCTGTGGATTTTTTTTTAAATTTTTCCCTTTTTTGGGGAATTTCTGGGAATTTTTTTGTGATTTTTGTGATTTTTTGGGGGATTTTTTTGTGCTTTTTTGGGATTTTTGGGGGGAATTTTCGGGATTTTTTCGGTGCTTTTTCTGGGAATTTATTTTCATTGTTTGTGCTTTTTTGGGATTTTTTTTTTGGGGGGGGGAATTCTTGGGAATATTTTTGGGGGCTTTTTTTTAGGAATTTCCCCCTTTTTTGGGGCCCCCCCCCCCCCCATGCCTCCCCTGCTCCTTCTCGGGGCCCTCCTGGTGCTTTCCGGGGGGGTCCCGTCGGTTTTTGGGGGGGTCCCGTTGGTTTTCGGGGGGGTCCCGAAAGGGGGCGGGGCCTGTCCCGGGGGCTGCGACTGCGACCGAACCAACGCCCGCTGCCGGGGGGGGGGGGCCGGGGGCGTCCCCCGGGGGCTCCCCCCGGGCCTGGCCACGCTGTGAGTGCCCCGACCCCGACCCCCTCCCCAATTCGGGGACCCCCCCCCCCCAAAAGAGATTTTGGGGTTCCCTTGAGCTCCTTTCCCTCCCCCCCTCCCTCCCTCCCCCCCGTTTTCCCTCCTTTGGAACGGTCCCGGCAAATTTGGGAGGTCAAAAATTCCCAATTTTGGGAGCCCAAAATCCCCCCCGGGACCCCCAAAAATCCAGCCCGGGATACCCCAAAAAATCTCACGGATTTGGGACCCCAAAATCCTCCCCGGGACCCCCAAAAATCCAGCCCGGGATACCCCAAAATCCTCCAAATTTGGGAGCCCAAAACCGACCCGGGATCTCCCAAAAAAGTCCCCAAATTTGTGAGCCCCAAAATCCCCAGGGACCCCCCCAAAATCTTCCAAATTTGGAGCACCAAAATCCCGCGCGGGGCCCCCCAAAATCCCCCAAATTGGTGAGCCCCAAATCCTCCCCGGAACCCCCAAAATCCCCCCAAATTTGGGAGATCCCAAAACCCAAAATCCCCCAAATCTGGAGCCCCCAAAATCCCCTCGGGACCCCTCAAAATCCTCCCGATTTGGGACCCCAAAATCCCCCAAATGTGAAACCCCAAAAATTCACCCTGGCACAGCCCCCAAAATCCCTCCCGGGACCCCCTAAATCCCAAAATCCCCCCCAAAATTGTGTCTCCAAACACCCCAGGAGCCCCGCAAAACCCCCCCAGTCCCTGCCAGTCCCTCCCAGTCCCTCCCAGTAGAAACCAGTCCCTCCCAGTCCCTCCCAGTCCAAAGCCGCTCTGTCCCAGTCCCTCCCAGTATCTCCCAGTCCCTCCCAGTATCTCCCAGTACAAACCGGTCCAAAGCCTCTTTGTCGCAGTGACCCCCAGTGACCTCCCAGTCCCTCTCAGTATAAACCAGTAACAAAGACCCCTCTGTCCCAGTGCGTCCCAGTCCTTCCGAGTACAAACCAGTACAAAGCCGCTCTGTCCCAGTCCCTCACAGTCCCTCCCAGTCCGTCCCAGTATGTCCCAGTCCCTCCCAGTCCCTCCCAGTCCCTCCCAGTCCCTCCCAGTCCAAAGCCGCTCTGTCCCAGTCCCTCCCAGTCCCTCCCAGTACAAACCAGTCCAAAGCCGCTCTGTCCCAGTCCCTCCCAGTCCCTCCCAGTGCTCCCAGTACAAACCGGTCCAAAGCCTCTTTGTCCCAGTGACCCCCAGTGACCTCCCAGTCCCTCCCAGTATAAACCAGTAACAAAGAGCCCTCTGTCCCAGTGCGTCCCAGTCCTTCCGAGTACAAACCAGTCCCTCGCAGTCCAAAGCCGCTCTGTCCCAGTCCCTCCCAGTCCCTCCCAGTACAAACCAGTCCCTCGCAGTCCAAAGCCGCTCTGTCCCAGTCCCCCCCAGTCCCTCCCAGTCCCTCCCAGTCCCTCCCAGTGCTCCCAGTACAAACCGGTCCAAAGCCTCTTTGTCCCAGTGACCCCCAGTGACCTCCCAGTCCCTCCCAGTATAAACCAGTAACAAAGACCCCTCTGTCCCAGTGCGTCCCAGTCCTTCCGAGTCCAAACCAGTACAAAGCCGCTCTGTCCCAGTCCCTCACAGTCCCTCCCAGTCCAAACCAGTACCAACCAGTACAAAGCTGCCCTGTCCCAGTCCCTCCCAGTCCGTCCCAGTCCAAAGCCGCTCTGTCCCAGTCGCTCCCAGTCCCTCCCAGTCCCTCCCAGTCCCTCCCAGTCCGAACCAGTGACAGAGCCGCTCTGTCTGTCTGTCCCGGTCCCGACCAGCGGCGCCGCCTTTGTACCGGCGCTGGGCGTGGCCTCCCCGCCGCGACCGCCCCTCCGTATTTGGGCATCCGCTCCTTATATGGGCAGGCCCCGCCCACTGTGGGCGTGTCCACGGCCCGCCCCGCCCCGGTCCCGCCCATGTCCCCGCCCATGGCCCCGCCCACCCCGCGCGGCGCCGCCGCCGGGACGGAGCCGAAGCCGCGGGAATTTCGGGGCCGTTTTTGGGGCCAATTCGGGAATTTTTGGGGGCGAATTTGGGGAATTTTCGGCACTTTCGGGGCGCGAGGAGCGGGAGGGGCGCGGGGGGGGGGCGGGGGAGCGGAATTTGGGATTTTTGGGGGGATTTTTCGGGGCGATTTCGGCCATTTTAGGGCGGATTCGGGGAATATTTGGGGGGGATTTCGGGGGTTTGGGGGGCTGTTTTTGAGATTTTGGGGAATTTTCGGGGAATTTTGGGAATTTTTTGAAGAATTTCTTTGGGAATCGTTGGGGAATTCGGGGCCGCTTTGAGGCGGTGCCGGCTCCGGGCGGGATTTTGGGGCGGATTTTGGGGGCTTTTCTTGGGTTTTTTGGGGGTTTTTGGGGCGGATTTTTGGGGAATTTTTGGGAATCGTTGGAGATTATTTGGGGCTTTTGGGGGTTTTCGAGGGGTTTTTTTTCGGTTTTTTTATTTGAATATTTTGAGATTTGCTTGGGAATTTGGGGAATTTTCGGGTTTTTTTGGGGATTTTTTTTGAGTTTTTGAGTTGAATTTTTGGGATTTTGGGATTTGGGTTTTTTTTTATTTGAGTATTTCGTGATTTTTGGGATTTTTTGGGGGTTTTTTGGGGACTTTTGGGGACTTTTTGATTTGAATTTTTGCGGATTTTTTTGAGATTTTGGGGTTTTTTTGTTGCCGTTTTGGGAGTTTTTGGGCTTTCTCGGGGATTTCTTGGGTTTTTTTATTTGAAATTTTTGGGATTTTTTGGTGCTTTTCGGGGATTTTTTTGGGTTTGTTTAAAGATTTTTGAAGGATTTTTTGGGTCTTTTTTGTCCTTTTCGTTATTTTAAGGTTTTTTGGGGGTTTTTAAAGGATTATATTATTTTTTTTTTTTTATTTCTTTAAGGATTTTTAAGGTTTTTTCGGGATTTTTTTTGGTTGTTTTTTGGGATTTTTTAAAGGATATTTTAAAGGGTTTTTTGGTTTTTTTTAGGATATTTTGAGGTTCCTTCTTTGGGTTTTTAAGGGTTTTTTAGGATTTTTTGGGTGTTTTTAGGACATTTTCAGGCTTTTTTTAGGATTTTTATTTTGTTTTTTTGGAATTTTTGGAATTTCTGGAGGATTTTCCGGGGCTTTTTTGGGGATTTCCAGAGTTTTGGGGGATTTCATCTGGATTGTTTGGGGATTTTTTTCTTAATTTTTTTTTTTAATTTTTTGGGGTTTTTTTTGGGGGGGGGGTTTTAAACCAAATTTGGGGGGATTTTATTGGGATCTTTGGGGAATTTTTTCGTATTTGTTTGGGGTTTGTTTTTTTTTTTTTTTTTTTTTTTTTGTTGATTTTCTGTGCTTATTTTGATTTCGTTTTTTGGATTTTTTTGGGTATTTAAAACAAAATTTTGGGGAACTTTGGTGGGATTTTGGGGATTTTTGTCGGGTTTTCTAAACTGTTTTTGTTTTATTATTTTTGGTTTCTTTGGGGGGGTTTAAACCAATTTTGGGGGGGATTTTTTGGGGATTTTGGGGGAATTTTTGGGGGTTTTTGGAATTTTTTTTGAATTTTTGGGAATTTTTTTGTGCTTTATTGGGAATATTTGAGAATTTTTTTAAAGTTTTGGGATTTTTGGTTCGTTTTTTGGATTTTGGGGGAAATTTTGGCAATTTTTTTGGTGCTTTTTTGGAATTTTTTTGGGGGCAGATTTTTTGGGATTTTTTTTTGTGCTTTTTCTGTGGATTTTTTTTTAAATTTTTCCCTTTTTTGGGGAATTTATGGGATTTTTTTTGTGATTTTTGAGATTTTTTGGGGGATTTTTTTGTGCTTTTTTGGGATTTTTGGGGGGAATTTTCGGGATTTTTCGGTGCTTTTTCTGGGAATTTATTTTCATTGTTTGTGCTTTTTTGGGATTTTTTTTTGGGGGGGGAAATTCTTGGGAATATTTTTGGGGGCTTTTTTTTAGGAATTTCCCCCTTTTTTGGGGACCCCCCCCCCCCCCATGCCTCCCCTGCTCCTTCTCGGGGCCCTCCTGGTGCTTTCCGGGGGGGTCCCGTCGGTTTTTGGGGGAGTCCCGTTGGTTTTTGGGGGGGTCCCGTCGGTTTTTGGGGGGGTCCCGTCGGTTTTTGGGGGGGTCCCGTCGGTTTTCGGGGGGGTCCCGTTTGTTTTTGGGGGGGTCCCGTTGGTTTTTGGGGGGGTCCCGTTGGTTTTTGGGGGGGTCCCGGTTTTCGGGGGGGTCCCCAAAGGGGGCGGGGCCTGTCCCGGGGGCTGCGACTGCGACCGAACCAACGCCCGCTGCCGGGGGGGGGCCGGGGGCGTCCCCCGGGGGCTCCCCCCGGGCCTGGCCACGCTGTGAGTGCCCCGACCCCGACCCCCCCCCCCCAATTCGGGGACCCCCCCCCCCCAAAAGAGATTTTGGGGTTCCCTTGAGCTCCTTTCCCTCCCCCCCCTCCCTCCCTCCCCCCCGTTTTCCCTCCTTTGGAACGGTCCCGGCAAATTTGGGAGGTCAAAAATTCCCAATTTTGGGAGCCCAAAATCCCCCCCGGGACCCCCAAAAATCCAGCCCGGGATACCCCAAAATCCTCCAAATTTGGGAGCCCAAAACCGACCCGGGATCTCCCAAAAAAGTCCCCAAATTTGTGAGCCCCAAAATCCCCAGGGAACCCCCCAAAATCTTCCAAATTTGGAGCACCAAAATCCCGCGCGGGCGGGGCCCCCCAAAATCCCCCAAATTGGTACCCCGAATCCTCCCCGGAACCCCCGAAATCCCCCCAGATTTGGGAGATCCCGAAACCCAAAATCCCCCGAATCTGGAGCCCCCAAAATCCCCTCGGGACCCCTCAAAATCCTCCCGATTTGGGACCCCAAAATCCCCCGAATTTGAAACCCCCCAAAAATCCACCCTGGCACCCCCCAAAATCCCTCCCGGGACCCCCTAAATCCCAAAATCCCCCCCAAAATTGTGTCTCCAAACACCCCGGGACCCCCCCAAAACCCCCCCAGTCCCTCCCAGTCCCTTCCAGTATATCCCAGTACAAAGCCGCTCTGTCCCAGTCCCTCCCAGTATATCCCAGTCCCTCCCAGTATCTCCCAGTCCCTCGCAGTCCAAACCAGTCCAAAGCCGCTCTGTCCCAGTCCCTCCCAGTCCCTCCCAGTCCCTCCCAGTGCTCCCAGTACAAACCGGTCCAAAGCCTCTTTGTCCCAGTGACCCCCAGTGACCTCCCAGTCCCTCCCAGTATAAACCAGTAACAAAGAGCCCTCTGTCCCAGTGCGTCCCAGTCCTTCCGAGTACAAACCAGTCCCTCCCAGTACAAAGCCGCTCTGTCCCAGTCCCTCCCAGTCCCTCGCAGTCCAAACCAGTACAAAGCCGCTCTGTCCCAGTCCCTCCCAGTCCCTCGCAGTCCCTCCCAGTCCAAAGCCGCTCTGTCCCAGTCCCTCCCAGTACAAACCAGTACAAAGCTGCCTTGTCCCAGTCCCTCCCAGTATCTCCCAGTCCCTCCCAGTCGCTCCCAGCCCCTCCCAGTCCCTCCCAGTCCAAACCAGTGACAGAGCCGCTCTGTCCGTCTGTCCCGGCCCCGACCAGCGGCGGCGCCTTTTGTACCGGCGGCGGTGGGCGTGGCCTCCCCGCCGCGGCCGCCCCTCCGTATTTGGGCATCCGCTCCTTATATGGGCATGGCCCCGCCCACTGTGGGCGTGGCTACTGCCCGCCCCGCCCCTGTCCCGCCCACGGCCCCGCCCCCACCCCGCGCGCGGCGCCGCCGCCGGCCGGACGGAGCCGAAGCCGCGGGAATTTCGGGGCCGTTTTTGGGGCCAATTCGGGAGTTTTTGGGGGCGAATTTGGGGAATTTTCGGCACTTTCGGGGCGCGAGGAGCGGGAGGGGCGCGGGGGGGTGGCGGGGGAGCGGAATTTGGGATTTTTGGGGGGATTTTTCGGGGCGATTTTGGCCATTTTAGGGCGGATTCGGGAATTTTTTGGGGGCGATTTCGGGGGTTTTGGGGGCTATTTTTGGGATTTTGGGGAATTTTCGGGGAATTTTGGGATTTTTTGGGAATTTTTTTGGGAATCGTTGGGGAATTCGGGGCCGCTTTGAGGCGGTGCCGGCTCCGGGCGGGATTTTGGGGCGGATTTTGGGGGCTTTTCTTGGGTTTTTTGGGGGTTTTTGGGGCGGATTTTTGGGGAATTTTTGGGAATCGTTGGAGATTATTTGGGGCTTTTGGGGGTTTTCGAGGGGTTTTTTTTCGGTTTTTTTATTTGACTATTTTGAGATTTGCTTGGGAATTTGGGGAATTTTCGGGGTTTTTTGGGGATTTTTTTTGAGTTTTTGAGTTGAATTTTTGGGATTTTGGGATTTGGGGGTTTTTTTATTTGAGTATTTCGTGATTTTTGGGATTTTTTGGGGGTTTTTTGGGGGACTTTTGGGGCCTTTTTGATTTGAATTTCTGGGGATTTTTTTGAGATTTTGGGGTTTTTTTGTTGCTGTTTTGGGAGTTTTTGGGCTTTCTCGGGGATTTTTTGGGTTTTTTTATTTGAAATTTTTGGGATTTTTTGGTGCTTTTCGGGGATTTTTTTGGGTTCGTTTAAAGATTTTTGAAGGATTTTTTGGGTCTTTTTTGTCCTTTTCGTTATTTTAAGGTTTTTTGGGGGTTTTTAAAGGATTATATTATTTTTTTTTTTATTTCTTTAAGGATTTTTAAGGTTTTTTCGGGATTTTTATTGGTTGTTTTTTGGGATTTTTTAAAGGATATTTTAAAGGGTTTTTTTTTTTTTAGGATATTTTGAGGTTCCTTCTTTGGGTTTTTAAGGGTTTTTTAGGATTTTTTGGGTGTTTTTAGGACATTTTCAGGCTTTTTTTTAGGATTTTTATTTTGTTTTTTTGGAATTTTTGGAATTTCTGGAGGATTTTCCGGGGCTTTTTTGGGGATTTCCAGAATTTTGGGGGATTTCATCTGGATTGTTTGGGGATTTTTTTCTTAATTTTTTTTTTTTAATTTTTTGGGGGTTTTTTTGGGGGGGTTTTAAACCAAATTTGGGGGGATTTTATTGGGATTTTTGGGGAATTTTTTCGTATTTGTTTGGGGTTTTTTTTTTTTTGTTGATTTTCTGCGCTTATTTTGAGTTCGTTTTTTGGATTTTTTTGGGTATTTAAAACAAATATTTTGGGGAACTTTGGTGGGATTTTGGGGATTTTTGTCGGGTTTTCTAAACTGTTTTTGTTTTATTATTTTTGGTTTCTTTGGGGGGGTTTAAACCAATTTTGGGGGGGATTTTTTGGGGATTTTGGGGGAATATTTGGGGTTTTTTGGAATTTTTTTTGAATTTTTGGGAATTTTTTTGTGCTTTTTTGGGAATATTTGAGAATTTTTTTAAAGTTTTGGGATTTTTGGTTCTTTTTTTGGATTTTGGGGGAAATTTTGGCAATTTTTTGGTGCTTTTTTGGAATTTTTTGGGGGGCAGATTTTTTGGGATTTTTTTTTGTGCTTTTTCTGTGGATTTTTTTTTAAATTTTTCCCTTTTTTGGGGAATTTCTGGGATTTTTTTTGTGATTTTTGAGATTTTTTGGGGGATTTTTTTGTGCTTTTTTCGGATTTTTGGGGGGAATTTTCGGGATTTTTTCGGTGCTTTTTCTGGGAATTTATTTTCATTGTTTGTGCTTTTTTGGGATTTTTTTTGGGGGGGGGAAATTCTTGGGAATATTTTTGGGGGCTTTTTTTTAGGAATTTCCCCCTTTTTTGGGGCCCCCCCCCCCCCCCATGCCTCCCCTGCTCCTTCTCGGGGCCCTCCTGGCGCTTTCCGGGGGGGTCCCGTCGGTTTTCGGGGGGGTCCCGTCGGTTTTCGGGGGGGTCCCGTTGGTTTTTGGGGGGGTCCCGTTTGTTTTTGGGGGGGTCCCGTCGGTTTTCGGGGGGGTCCCGTCGGTTTTCGGGGGGGTCCCCAAAGGGGGCGTGGCCTGTCCCGGGGGCTGCGACTGCGACCGAACCAACGCCCGCTGCCGGGGGGGGGCCGGGGGCGTCCCCCGGGGGCTCCCCCCGGGCCTGGCCACGCTGTGAGTGCCCCGACCCCGACCCCCCCCCTCAATTCGGGGACCCCCCCCCCCAAAAGAGATTTTGGGGTTCCCTTGAGCTCCTTTCCCTCCCCCCCCTCCCTCCCCCCCGTTTTTCCCTCCTTTGGAACGGTCCCGGCAAATTTGGGAGGTCAAAAATTCCCAATTTTGGGAGCCCAAAATCCCCCCCGGGACCCCCAACAATCCAGCCCGGGATACCCCAAAATCCTCCAAATTTGGGAGCCCAAAACCGACCCGGGATCTCCCAAAAAAGTCCCCAAATTTGTGAGCCCCAAAATCCCCAGGGACCCCCCCAAAATCTTCCAAATTTGGAGCACCAAAATCCCGCGCGGGGCCCCCCAAAATCCCCCAAATTGGTACCCCAAATCCTCCCCGGAACCCCCGAAATCCCCCCAGATTTGGGAGATCCCAAAACCCAAAATCCCCCAAATCTGGAGCCCCCAAAATCCCCCCGGGACCCCTCAAAATCCTCCCAATTCGGGACCCCAAAATCCCCCGAATTTGAAACCCCAAAAATCCACCCTGGCACCCCCCAAAATCCCTCCCGGGACCCCCTAAATCCCAAAATCCCCCCAAAATTGTGTCTCCAAACACCCCGGGACCCCCCCAAAACCCCCCCAGTCCCTCCCAGTCCCTCCCAGTATCTCCCAGTACAAACCGGTCCAAAGCCTCTTTGTCCCAGTGACCCCCAGTGACCTCCCAGTCCCTCCCAGTATAAACCAGTAACAAAGACCCCTCTGTCCCAGTGCGTCCCAGTCCTTCCGAGTACAAACCAGTCCCTCCCAGTACAAAGCCGCTCTGTCCCAGTCCCTCCCAGTCCCTCCCAGTCCAAACCAGTACAAAGCTGCCCTGTCCCAGTCCCTCCCAGTCGCTCCCAGTCGCTCCCAGTCCCTCCCAGTCCCTCCCAGTCCAAACCAGTGACAGAGCCGCTCTGTCTGTCTGTCCGTCCCGGCCCCGACAAGCGGCGGCGCCTTTGTACCGGCGCTGGGCGTGGCCTCCCCGCCGCGGCCGCCCCTCCGTATTTGGGCATCCGCTCCTTATATGGGCATGCCCCGCCCACTGTGGGCGTGGCTACTGCCCGCCCCGCCCCGGCCCCGCCCACGGCCCCGCCCCCACCCCGCGCGCGGCGCCGCCGCCGGCCGGACGGAGCCGAAGCCGCGGGAATTTCGGGGCCGTTTTTGGGGCCAATTCGGGAGTTTTTGGGGGCGAATTTGGGGAATTTTCGGCACTTTCGGGGCGCGAGGAGCGGGAGGGGCGCGGGGGGGTGGCGGGGGAGCGGAATTTGGGATTTTTGGGGGGATTTTTCGGGGCGATTTTGGCCATTTTAGGGCGGATTCGGGAATTTTTTGGGGGCGATTTCGGGGGTTTTGGGGGCTATTTTTGGGATTTTGGGGAATTTTCGGGGAATTTTGGGATTTTTTGGGAATTTTTTTGGGAATCGTTGGGGAATTCGGGGCCGCTTTGAGGCGGTGCCGGCTCCGGGCGGGATTTTGGGGCGGATTTTGGGGGCTTTTCTTGGGTTTTTTGGGGGTTTTTGGGGCGGATTTTTGGGGAATTTTTGGGAATCGTTGGAGATTATTTGGGGCTTTTGGGGGTTTTCGAGGGGTTTTTTTTCGGTTTTTTTATTTGACTATTTTGAGATTTGCTTGGGAATTTGGGGAATTTTCGGGGTTTTTTGGGGATTTTTTTTGAGTTTTTGAGTTGAATTTTTGGGATTTTGGGATTTGGGGGTTTTTTTATTTGAGTATTTCGTGATTTTTGGGATTTTTTGGGGGTTTTTTGGGGGACTTTTGGGGCCTTTTTGATTTGAATTTCTGGGGATTTTTTTGAGATTTTGGGGTTTTTTTGTTGCTGTTTTGGGAGTTTTTGGGCTTTCTCGGGGATTTTTTGGGTTTTTTTATTTGAAATTTTTGGGATTTTTTGGTGCTTTTCGGGGATTTTTTTGGGTTCGTTTAAAGATTTTTGAAGGATTTTTTGGGTCTTTTTTGTCCTTTTCGTTATTTTAAGGTTTTTTGGGGGTTTTTAAAGGATTATATTATTTTTTTTTTTTATTTCTTTAAGGATTTTTAAGGTTTTTTCGGGATTTTTATTGGTTGTTTTTTGGGATTTTTTAAAGGATATTTTAAAGGGTTTTTTTTTTTTTAGGATATTTTGAGGTTCCTTCTTTGGGTTTTTAAGGGTTTTTTAGGATTTTTTGGGTGTTTTTAGGACATTTTCAGGCTTTTTTTTAGGATTTTTATTTTGTTTTTTTGGAATTTTTGGAATTTCTGGAGGATTTTCCGGGGCTTTTTTGGGGATTTCCAGAATTTTGGGGGATTTCATCTGGATTGTTTGGGGATTTTTTTCTTAATTTTTTTTTTTTAATTTTTTGGGGGTTTTTTTGGGGGGGTTTTAAACCAAATTTGGGGGGATTTTATTGGGATTTTTGGGGAATTTTTTCGTATTTGTTTGGGGTTTTTTTTTTTTTGTTGATTTTCTGCGCTTATTTTGAGTTCGTTTTTTGGATTTTTTTGGGTATTTAAAACAAATATTTTGGGGAACTTTGGTGGGATTTTGGGGATTTTTGTCGGGTTTTCTAAACTGTTTTTGTTTTATTATTTTTGGTTTCTTTGGGGGGGTTTAAACCAATTTTGGGGGGGATTTTTTGGGGATTTTGGGGGAATATTTGGGGTTTTTTGGAATTTTTTTTGAATTTTTGGGAATTTTTTTGTGCTTTTTTGGGAATATTTGAGAATTTTTTTAAAGTTTTGGGATTTTTGGTTCTTTTTTTGGATTTTGGGGGAAATTTTGGCAATTTTTTGGTGCTTTTTTGGAATTTTTTGGGGGGCAGATTTTTTGGGATTTTTTTTTGTGCTTTTTCTGTGGATTTTTTTTTAAATTTTTCCCTTTTTTGGGGAATTTCTGGGATTTTTTTTGTGATTTTTGAGATTTTTTGGGGGATTTTTTTGTGCTTTTTTCGGATTTTTGGGGGGAATTTTCGGGATTTTTTCGGTGCTTTTTCTGGGAATTTATTTTCATTGTTTGTGCTTTTTTGGGATTTTTTTTGGGGGGGGGAAATTCTTGGGAATATTTTTGGGGGCTTTTTTTTAGGAATTTCCCCCTTTTTTGGGGCCCCCCCCCCCCCCCATGCCTCCCCTGCTCCTTCTCGGGGCCCTCCTGGCGCTTTCCGGGGGGGTCCCGTCGGTTTTCGGGGGGGTCCCGTCGGTTTTCGGGGGGGTCCCGTTGGTTTTTGGGGGGGTCCCGTTTGTTTTTGGGGGGGTCCCGTCGGTTTTCGGGGGGGTCCCGTCGGTTTTCGGGGGGGTCCCCAAAGGGGGCGTGGCCTGTCCCGGGGGCTGCGACTGCGACCGAACCAACGCCCGCTGCCGGGGGGGGGCCGGGGGCGTCCCCCGGGGGCTCCCCCCGGGCCTGGCCACGCTGTGAGTGCCCCGACCCCGACCCCCCCCCTCAATTCGGGGACCCCCCCCCCAAAAGAGATTTTGGGGTTCCCTTGAGCTCCTTTCCCTCCCCCCCCTCCCTCCCCCCCGTTTTTCCCTCCTTTGGAACGGTCCCGGCAAATTTGGGAGGTCAAAAATTCCCAATTTTGGGAGCCCAAAATCCCCCCCGGGACCCCCAACAATCCAGCCCGGGATACCCCAAAATCCTCCAAATTTGGGAGCCCAAAACCGACCCGGGATCTCCCAAAAAAGTCCCCAAATTTGTGAGCCCCAAAATCCCCAGGGACCCCCCCAAAATCTTCCAAATTTGGAGCACCAAAATCCCGCGCGGGGCCCCCCAAAATCCCCCAAATTGGTACCCCAAATCCTCCCCGGAACCCCCGAAATCCCCCCAGATTTGGGAGATCCCAAAACCCAAAATCCCCCAAATCTGGAGCCCCCAAAATCCCCCCGGGACCCCTCAAAATCCTCCCAATTCGGGACCCCAAAATCCCCCGAATTTGAAACCCCAAAAATCCACCCTGGCACCCCCCAAAATCCCTCCCGGGACCCCCTAAATCCCAAAATCCCCCCAAAATTGTGTCTCCAAACACCCCGGGACCCCCCCAAAACCCCCCCAGTCCCTCCCAGTCCCTCCCAGTATCTCCCAGTACAAACCGGTCCAAAGCCTCTTTGTCCCAGTGACCCCCAGTGACCTCCCAGTCCCTCCCAGTATAAACCAGTAACAAAGACCCCTCTGTCCCAGTGCGTCCCAGTCCTTCCGAGTACAAACCAGTCCCTCCCAGTACAAAGCCGCTCTGTCCCAGTCCCTCCCAGTCCCTCCCAGTCCAAACCAGTACAAAGCTGCCCTGTCCCAGTCCCTCCCAGTCGCTCCCAGTCGCTCCCAGTCCCTCCCAGTCCCTCCCAGTCCAAACCAGTGACAGAGCCGCTCTGTCTGTCTGTCCGTCCCGGCCCCGACAAGCGGCGGCGCCTTTGTACCGGCGCTGGGCGTGGCCTCCCCGCCGCGGCCGCCCCTCCGTATTTGGGCATCCGCTCCTTATATGGGCATGCCCCGCCCACTGTGGGCGTGGCTACTGCCCGCCCCGCCCCGGCCCCGCCCACGGCCCCGCCCCCACCCCGCGCGCGGCGCCGCCGCCGGCCGGACGGAGCCGAAGCCGCGGGAATTTCGGGGCCGTTTTTGGGGCCAATTCGGGAGTTTTTGGGGGCGAATTTGGGGAATTTTCGGCACTTTCGGGGCGCGAGGAGCGGGAGGGGCGCGGGGGGGTGGCGGGGGAGCGGAATTTGGGATTTTTGGGGGGATTTTTCGGGGCGATTTTGGCCATTTTAGGGCGGATTCGGGAATTTTTTGGGGGCGATTTCGGGGGTTTTGGGGGCTATTTTTGGGATTTTGGGGAATTTTCGGGGAATTTTGGGATTTTTTGGGAATTTTTTTGGGAATCGTTGGGGAATTCGGGGCCGCTTTGAGGCGGTGCCGGCTCCGGGCGGGATTTTGGGGCGGATTTTGGGGGCTTTTCTTGGGTTTTTTGGGGGTTTTTGGGGCGGATTTTTGGGGAATTTTTGGGAATCGTTGGAGATTATTTGGGGCTTTTGGGGGTTTTCGAGGGTTTTTTTTTCGGTTTTTTTATTTGACTATTTTGAGATTTGCTTGGGAATTTGGGGAATTTTCGGGGTTTTTTGGGGATTTTTTTTGAGTTTTTGAGTTGAATTTTTGGGATTTTGGGATTTGGGGGTTTTTTTATTTGAGTATTTCGTGATTTTTGGGATTTTTTGGGGGTTTTTTGGGGGACTTTTGGGGCCTTTTTGATTTGAATTTCTGGGGATTTTTTTGAGATTTTGGGGTTTTTTTGTTGCTGTTTTGGGAGTTTTTGGGCTTTCTCGGGGATTTTTTGGGTTTTTTTATTTGAAATTTTTGGGATTTTTTGGTGCTTTTCGGGGATTTTTTTGGGTTCGTTTAAAGATTTTTGAAGGATTTTTTGGGTCTTTTTTGTCCTTTTCGTTATTTTAAGGTTTTTTGGGGGTTTTTAAAGGATTATATTATTTTTTTTTTTTATTTCTTTAAGGATTTTTAAGGTTTTTTCGGGATTTTTATTGGTTGTTTTTTGGGATTTTTTAAAGGATATTTTAAAGGGTTTTTTTTTTTTTAGGATATTTTGAGGTTCCTTCTTTGGGTTTTTAAGGGTTTTTTAGGATTTTTTGGGTGTTTTTAGGACATTTTCAGGCTTTTTTTTAGGATTTTTATTTTGTTTTTTTGGAATTTTTGGAATTTCTGGAGGATTTTCCGGGGCTTTTTTGGGGATTTCCAGAATTTTGGGGGATTTCATCTGGATTGTTTGGGGATTTTTTTCTTAATTTTTTTTTTTTAATTTTTTGGGGGTTTTTTTGGGGGGGTTTTAAACCAAATTTGGGGGGATTTTATTGGGATTTTTGGGGAATTTTTTCGTATTTGTTTGGGGTTTTTTTTTTTTTGTTGATTTTCTGCGCTTATTTTGAGTTCGTTTTTTGGATTTTTTTGGGTATTTAAAACAAATATTTTGGGGAACTTTGGTGGGATTTTGGGGATTTTTGTCGGGTTTTCTAAACTGTTTTTGTTTTATTATTTTTGGTTTCTTTGGGGGGGTTTAAACCAATTTTGGGGGGGATTTTTTGGGGATTTTGGGGGAATATTTGGGGTTTTTTGGAATTTTTTTTGAATTTTTGGGAATTTTTTTGTGCTTTTTTGGGAATATTTGAGAATTTTTTTAAAGTTTTGGGATTTTTGGTTCTTTTTTTGGATTTTGGGGGAAATTTTGGCAATTTTTTGGTGCTTTTTTGGAATTTTTTGGGGGGCAGATTTTTTGGGATTTTTTTTTGTGCTTTTTCTGTGGATTTTTTTTTAAATTTTTCCCTTTTTTGGGGAATTTCTGGGATTTTTTTTGTGATTTTTGAGATTTTTTGGGGGATTTTTTTGTGCTTTTTTCGGATTTTTGGGGGGAATTTTCGGGATTTTTTCGGTGCTTTTTCTGGGAATTTATTTTCATTGTTTGTGCTTTTTTGGGATTTTTTTTGGGGGGGGGAAATTCTTGGGAATATTTTTGGGGGCTTTTTTTTAGGAATTTCCCCCTTTTTTGGGGCCCCCCCCCCCCCCCATGCCTCCCCTGCTCCTTCTCGGGGCCCTCCTGGCGCTTTCCGGGGGGGTCCCGTCGGTTTTCGGGGGGGTCCCGTCGGTTTTCGGGGGGGTCCCGTTGGTTTTTGGGGGGGTCCCGTTTGTTTTTGGGGGGGTCCCGTCGGTTTTCGGGGGGGTCCCGTCGGTTTTCGGGGGGGTCCCCAAAGGGGGCGTGGCCTGTCCCGGGGGCTGCGACTGCGACCGAACCAACGCCCGCTGCCGGGGGGGGGCCGGGGGCGTCCCCCGGGGGCTCCCCCCGGGCCTGGCCACGCTGTGAGTGCCCCGACCCCGACCCCCCCCCTCAATTCGGGGACCCCCCCCCCAAAAGAGATTTTGGGGTTCCCTTGAGCTCCTTTCCCTCCCCCCCCTCCCTCCCCCCCGTTTTCCCTCCTTTGGAACGGTCCCGGCAAATTTGGGAGGTCAAAAATTCCCAATTTTGGGAGCCCAAAATCCCCCCCCGGGACCCCCAAAAATCCAGCCCGGGATACCCCAAAATCCTCCAAATTTGGGAGCCCAAAACCGACCCGGGATCTCCCAAAAAAGTCCCCAAATTTGTGAGCCCCAAAATCCCCAGGGACCCCCCCAAAATCTTCCAAATTTGGAGCACCAAAATCCCGCGCGGGGCCCCCCAAAATCCCCCAAATTGGTACCCCAAATCCTCCCCGGAACCCCCGAAATCCCCCCAGATTTGGGAGATCCCAAAACCCAAAATCCCCCAAATCTGGAGCCCCCAAAATCCCCCCGGGACCCCTCAAAATCCTCCCAATTCGGGACCCCAAAATCCCCCGAATTTGAAACCCCAAAAATCCACCCTGGCACCCCCCAAAATCCCTCCCGGGACCCCCTAAATCCCAAAATCCCCCCAAAATTGTGTCTCCAAACACCCCGGGACCCCCCCAAAACCCCCCCAGTCCCTCCCAGTCCCTCCCAGTATCTCCCAGTACAAACCGGTCCAAAGCCTCTTTGTCCCAGTGACCCCCAGTGACCTCCCAGTCCCTCCCAGTATAAACCAGTAACAAAGACCCCTCTGTCCCAGTGCGTCCCAGTCCTTCCGAGTACAAACCAGTCCCTCCCAGTACAAAGCCGCTCTGTCCCAGTCCCTCCCAGTCCCTCCCAGTCCAAACCAGTACAAAGCTGCCCTGTCCCAGTCCCTCCCAGTCGCTCCCAGTCGCTCCCAGTCCCTCCCAGTCCCTCCCAGTCCAAACCAGTGACAGAGCCGCTCTGTCTGTCTGTCCGTCCCGGCCCCGACAAGCGGCGGCGCCTTTGTACCGGCGCTGGGCGTGGCCTCCCCGCCGCGGCCGCCCCTCCGTATTTGGGCATCCGCTCCTTATATGGGCATGCCCCGCCCACTGTGGGCGTGGCTACTGCCCGCCCCGCCCCGGCCCCGCCCACGGCCCCGCCCCCACCCCGCGCGCGGCGCCGCCGCCGGCCGGACGGAGCCGAAGCCGCGGGAATTTCGGGGCCGTTTTTGGGGCCAATTCGGGAGTTTTTGGGGGCGAATTTGGGGAATTTTCGGCACTTTCGGGGCGCGAGGAGCGGGAGGGGCGCGGGGGGGTGGCGGGGGAGCGGAATTTGGGATTTTTGGGGGGATTTTTCGGGGCGATTTTGGCCATTTTAGGGCGGATTCGGGAATTTTTTGGGGGCGATTTCGGGGGTTTTGGGGGCTATTTTTGGGATTTTGGGGAATTTTCGGGGAATTTTGGGATTTTTTGGGAATTTTTTTGGGAATCGTTGGGGAATTCGGGGCCGCTTTGAGGCGGTGCCGGCTCCGGGCGGGATTTTGGGGCGGATTTTGGGGGCTTTTCTTGGGTTTTTTGGGGGTTTTTGGGGCGGATTTTTGGGGAATTTTTGGGAATCGTTGGAGATTATTTGGGGCTTTTGGGGGTTTTCGAGGGGTTTTTTTTCGGTTTTTTTATTTGACTATTTTGAGATTTGCTTGGGAATTTGGGGAATTTTCGGGGTTTTTTGGGGATTTTTTTTGAGTTTTTGAGTTGAATTTTTGGGATTTTGGGATTTGGGGGTTTTTTTATTTGAGTATTTCGTGATTTTTGGGATTTTTTGGGGGTTTTTTGGGGGACTTTTGGGGCCTTTTTGATTTGAATTTCTGGGGATTTTTTTGAGATTTTGGGGTTTTTTTGTTGCTGTTTTGGGAGTTTTTGGGCTTTCTCGGGGATTTTTTGGGTTTTTTTATTTGAAATTTTTGGGATTTTTTGGTGCTTTTCGGGGATTTTTTTGGGTTCGTTTAAAGATTTTTGAAGGATTTTTTGGGTCTTTTTTGTCCTTTTCGTTATTTTAAGGTTTTTTGGGGGTTTTTAAAGGATTATATTATTTTTTTTTTTTATTTCTTTAAGGATTTTTAAGGTTTTTTCGGGATTTTTATTGGTTGTTTTTTGGGATTTTTTAAAGGATATTTTAAAGGGTTTTTTTTTTTTTAGGATATTTTGAGGTTCCTTCTTTGGGTTTTTAAGGGTTTTTTAGGATTTTTTGGGTGTTTTTAGGACATTTTCAGGCTTTTTTTTAGGATTTTTATTTTGTTTTTTTGGAATTTTTGGAATTTCTGGAGGATTTTCCGGGGCTTTTTTGGGGATTTCCAGAATTTTGGGGGATTTCATCTGGATTGTTTGGGGATTTTTTTCTTAATTTTTTTTTTTTAATTTTTTGGGGGTTTTTTTGGGGGGGTTTTAAACCAAATTTGGGGGGATTTTATTGGGATTTTTGGGGAATTTTTTCGTATTTGTTTGGGGTTTTTTTTTTTTTGTTGATTTTCTGCGCTTATTTTGAGTTCGTTTTTTGGATTTTTTTGGGTATTTAAAACAAATATTTTGGGGAACTTTGGTGGGATTTTGGGGATTTTTGTCGGGTTTTCTAAACTGTTTTTGTTTTATTATTTTTGGTTTCTTTGGGGGGGTTTAAACCAATTTTGGGGGGGATTTTTTGGGGATTTTGGGGGAATATTTGGGGTTTTTTGGAATTTTTTTTGAATTTTTGGGAATTTTTTTGTGCTTTTTTGGGAATATTTGAGAATTTTTTTAAAGTTTTGGGATTTTTGGTTCTTTTTTTGGATTTTGGGGGAAATTTTGGCAATTTTTTGGTGCTTTTTTGGAATTTTTTGGGGGGCAGATTTTTTGGGATTTTTTTTTGTGCTTTTTCTGTGGATTTTTTTTTAAATTTTTCCCTTTTTTGGGGAATTTCTGGGATTTTTTTTGTGATTTTTGAGATTTTTTGGGGGATTTTTTTGTGCTTTTTTCGGATTTTTGGGGGGAATTTTCGGGATTTTTTCGGTGCTTTTTCTGGGAATTTATTTTCATTGTTTGTGCTTTTTTGGGATTTTTTTTGGGGGGGGGAAATTCTTGGGAATATTTTTGGGGGCTTTTTTTTAGGAATTTCCCCCTTTTTTGGGGCCCCCCCCCCCCCCCATGCCTCCCCTGCTCCTTCTCGGGGCCCTCCTGGCGCTTTCCGGGGGGGTCCCGTCGGTTTTCGGGGGGGTCCCGTCGGTTTTCGGGGGGGTCCCGTTGGTTTTTGGGGGGGTCCCGTTTGTTTTTGGGGGGGTCCCGTCGGTTTTCGGGGGGGTCCCGTCGGTTTTCGGGGGGGTCCCCAAAGGGGGCGTGGCCTGTCCCGGGGGCTGCGACTGCGACCGAACCAACGCCCGCTGCCGGGGGGGGGCCGGGGGCGTCCCCCGGGGGCTCCCCCCGGGCCTGGCCACGCTGTGAGTGCCCCGACCCCGACCCCCCCCCTCAATTCGGGGACCCCCCCCCCCAAAAGAGATTTTGGGGTTCCCTTGAGCTCCTTTCCCTCCCCCCCCTCCCTCCCCCCCGTTTTCCCTCCTTTGGAACGGTCCCGGCAAATTTGGGAGGTCAAAAATTCCCAATTTTGGGAGCCCAAAATCCCCCCCCGGGACCCCCAAAAATCCAGCCCGGGATACCCCAAAATCCTCCAAATTTGGGAGCCCAAAACCGACCCGGGATCTCCCAAAAAAGTCCCCAAATTTGTGAGCCCCAAAATCCCCAGGGACCCCCCCAAAATCTTCCAAATTTGGAGCACCAAAATCCCGCGCGGGGCCCCCCAAAATCCCCCAAATTGGTACCCCAAATCCTCCCCGGAACCCCCGAAATCCCCCCAGATTTGGGAGATCCCAAAACCCAAAATCCCCCAAATCTGGAGCCCCCAAAATCCCCCCGGGACCCCTCAAAATCCTCCCAATTCGGGACCCCAAAATCCCCCGAATTTGAAACCCCAAAAATCCACCCTGGCACCCCCCAAAATCCCTCCCGGGACCCCCTAAATCCCAAAATCCCCCCAAAATTGTGTCTCCAAACACCCCGGGACCCCCCCAAAACCCCCCCAGTCCCTCCCAGTCCCTCCCAGTATCTCCCAGTACAAACCGGTCCAAAGCCTCTTTGTCCCAGTGACCCCCAGTGACCTCCCAGTCCCTCCCAGTATAAACCAGTAACAAAGAGCCCTCTGTCCCAGTGCGTCCCAGTCCTTCCGAGTACAAACCAGTCCCTCCCAGTACAAAGCCGCTCTGTCCCAGTCCCTCCCAGTCCCTCCCAGTCCAAACCAGTACAAAGCTGCCCTGTCCCAGTCCCTCCCAGTCCCTCCCAGTCCAAACCAGTGACAGAGCCGCTCTGTCTGTCTGTCCGTCCCGGCCCCGACAAGCGGCGGCGCCTTTGTACCGGCGGCGCTGGGCGTGGCCTCCCCGCCGCGGCCGCCCCTCCGTATTTGGGCATCCGCTCCTTATATGGGCAGGCTCCGCCCACTGTGGGCGTGGCTACTGCCCGCCCCGCCCCGGCCCCGCCCACGGCCCCGCCCCCACCCCGCGCGCGGCGCCGCCGCCGGCCGGACGGAGCCGAAGCCGCGGGAATTTCGGGGCCGTTTTTGGGGCCAATTCGGGAGTTTTTGGGGGCGAATTTGGGGAATTTTCGGCACTTTCGGGGCGCGAGGAGCGGGAGGGGCGCGGGGGGGTGGCGGGGGAGCGGAATTTGGGATTTTTGGGGGGATTTTTCGGGGCGATTTTGGCCATTTTAGGGCGGATTCGGGAATTTTTTGGGGGCGATTTCGGGGGTTTTGGGGGCTATTTTTGGGATTTTGGGGAATTTTCGGGGAATTTTGGGATTTTTTGGGAATTTTTTTGGGAATCGTTGGGGAATTCGGGGCCGCTTTGAGGCGGTGCCGGCTCCGGGCGGGATTTTGGGGCGGATTTTGGGGGCTTTTCTTGGGTTTTTTGGGGGTTTTTGGGGCGGATTTTTGGGGAATTTTTGGGAATCGTTGGAGATTATTTGGGGCTTTTGGGGGTTTTCGAGGGGTTTTTTTTCGGTTTTTTTATTTGACTATTTTGAGATTTGCTTGGGAATTTGGGGAATTTTCGGGGTTTTTTGGGGATTTTTTTTGAGTTTTTGAGTTGAATTTTTGGGATTTTGGGATTTGGGGGTTTTTTTATTTGAGTATTTCGTGATTTTTGGGATTTTTTGGGGGTTTTTTGGGGGACTTTTGGGGCCTTTTTGATTTGAATTTCTGGGGATTTTTTTGAGATTTTGGGGTTTTTTTGTTGCTGTTTTGGGAGTTTTTGGGCTTTCTCGGGGATTTTTTGGGTTTTTTTATTTGAAATTTTTGGGATTTTTTGGTGCTTTTCGGGGATTTTTTTGGGTTCGTTTAAAGATTTTTGAAGGATTTTTTGGGTCTTTTTTGTCCTTTTCGTTATTTTAAGGTTTTTTGGGGGTTTTTAAAGGATTATATTATTTTTTTTTTTATTTCTTTAAGGATTTTTAAGGTTTTTTCGGGATTTTTATTGGTTGTTTTTTGGGATTTTTTAAAGGATATTTTAAAGGGTTTTTTTTTTTTTAGGATATTTTGAGGTTCCTTCTTTGGGTTTTTAAGGGTTTTTTAGGATTTTTTGGGTGTTTTTAGGACATTTTCAGGCTTTTTTTTAGGATTTTTATTTTGTTTTTTTGGAATTTTTGGAATTTCTGGAGGATTTTCCGGGGCTTTTTTGGGGATTTCCAGAATTTTGGGGGATTTCATCTGGATTGTTTGGGGATTTTTTTCTTAATTTTTTTTTTTTAATTTTTTGGGGGTTTTTTTGGGGGGGTTTTAAACCAAATTTGGGGGGATTTTATTGGGATTTTTGGGGAATTTTTTCGTATTTGTTTGGGGTTTTTTTTTTTTTGTTGATTTTCTGCGCTTATTTTGAGTTCGTTTTTTGGATTTTTTTGGGTATTTAAAACAAATATTTTGGGGAACTTTGGTGGGATTTTGGGGATTTTTGTCGGGTTTTCTAAACTGTTTTTGTTTTATTATTTTTGGTTTCTTTGGGGGGGTTTAAACCAATTTTGGGGGGGATTTTTTGGGGATTTTGGGGGAATATTTGGGGTTTTTTGGAATTTTTTTTGAATTTTTGGGAATTTTTTTGTGCTTTTTTGGGAATATTTGAGAATTTTTTTAAAGTTTTGGGATTTTTGGTTCTTTTTTTGGATTTTGGGGGAAATTTTGGCAATTTTTTGGTGCTTTTTTGGAATTTTTTGGGGGGCAGATTTTTTGGGATTTTTTTTTGTGCTTTTTCTGTGGATTTTTTTTTAAATTTTTCCCTTTTTTGGGGAATTTCTGGGATTTTTTTTGTGATTTTTGAGATTTTTTGGGGGATTTTTTTGTGCTTTTTTCGGATTTTTGGGGGGAATTTTCGGGATTTTTTCGGTGCTTTTTCTGGGAATTTATTTTCATTGTTTGTGCTTTTTTGGGATTTTTTTTGGGGGGGGGAAATTCTTGGGAATATTTTTGGGGGCTTTTTTTTAGGAATTTCCCCCTTTTTTGGGGCCCCCCCCCCCCCCCATGCCTCCCCTGCTCCTTCTCGGGGCCCTCCTGGCGCTTTCCGGGGGGGTCCCGTCGGTTTTCGGGGGGGTCCCGTCGGTTTTCGGGGGGGTCCCGTTGGTTTTTGGGGGGGTCCCGTTTGTTTTTGGGGGGGTCCCGTCGGTTTTCGGGGGGGTCCCGTCGGTTTTCGGGGGGGTCCCCAAAGGGGGCGTGGCCTGTCCCGGGGGCTGCGACTGCGACCGAACCAACGCCCGCTGCCGGGGGGGGGCCGGGGGCGTCCCCCGGGGGCTCCCCCCGGGCCTGGCCACGCTGTGAGTGCCCCGACCCCGACCCCCCCCCTCAATTCGGGGACCCCCCCCCCAAAAGAGATTTTGGGGTTCCCTTGAGCTCCTTTCCCTCCCCCCCCTCCCTCCCCCCCGTTTTCCCTCCTTTGGAACGGTCCCGGCAAATTTGGGAGGTCAAAAATTCCCAATTTTGGGAGCCCAAAATCCCCCCCGGGACCCCCAACAATCCAGCCCGGGATACCCCAAAATCCTCCAAATTTGGGAGCCCAAAACCGACCCGGGATCTCCCAAAAAAGTCCCCAAATTTGTGAGCCCCAAAATCCCCAGGGACCCCCCCAAAATCTTCCAAATTTGGAGCACCAAAATCCCGCGCGGGGCCCCCCAAAATCCCCCAAATTGGTACCCCAAATCCTCCCCGGAACCCCCGAAATCCCCCCAGATTTGGGAGATCCCAAAACCCAAAATCCCCCAAATCTGGAGCCCCCAAAATCCCCCCGGGACCCCTCAAAATCCTCCCAATTCGGGACCCCAAAATCCCCCGAATTTGAAACCCCAAAAATCCACCCTGGCACCCCCCAAAATCCCTCCCGGGACCCCCTAAATCCCAAAATCCCCCCAAAATTGTGTCTCCAAACACCCCGGGACCCCCCCAAAACCCCCCCAGTCCCTCCCAGTCCCTCCCAGTATCTCCCAGTACAAACCGGTCCAAAGCCTCTTTGTCCCAGTGACCCCCAGTGACCTCCCAGTCCCTCCCAGTATAAACCAGTAACAAAGACCCCTCTGTCCCAGTGCGTCCCAGTCCTTCCGAGTACAAACCAGTCCCTCCCAGTACAAAGCCGCTCTGTCCCAGTCCCTCCCAGTCCCTCCCAGTCCAAACCAGTACAAAGCTGCCCTGTCCCAGTCCCTCCCAGTCGCTCCCAGTCGCTCCCAGTCCCTCCCAGTCCCTCCCAGTCCAAACCAGTGACAGAGCCGCTCTGTCTGTCTGTCCGTCCCGGCCCCGACAAGCGGCGGCGCCTTTGTACCGGCGCTGGGCGTGGCCTCCCCGCCGCGGCCGCCCCTCCGTATTTGGGCATCCGCTCCTTATATGGGCATGCCCCGCCCACTGTGGGCGTGGCTACTGCCCGCCCCGCCCCGGCCCCGCCCACGGCCCCGCCCCCACCCCGCGCGCGGCGCCGCCGCCGGCCGGACGGAGCCGAAGCCGCGGGAATTTCGGGGCCGTTTTTGGGGCCAATTCGGGAGTTTTTGGGGGCGAATTTGGGGAATTTTCGGCACTTTCGGGGCGCGAGGAGCGGGAGGGGCGCGGGGGGGTGGCGGGGGAGCGGAATTTGGGATTTTTGGGGGGATTTTTCGGGGCGATTTTGGCCATTTTAGGGCGGATTCGGGAATTTTTTGGGGGCGATTTCGGGGGTTTTGGGGGCTATTTTTGGGATTTTGGGGAATTTTCGGGGAATTTTGGGATTTTTTGGGAATTTTTTTGGGAATCGTTGGGGAATTCGGGGCCGCTTTGAGGCGGTGCCGGCTCCGGGCGGGATTTTGGGGCGGATTTTGGGGGCTTTTCTTGGGTTTTTTGGGGGTTTTTGGGGCGGATTTTTGGGGAATTTTTGGGAATCGTTGGAGATTATTTGGGGCTTTTGGGGGTTTTCGAGGGGTTTTTTTTCGGTTTTTTTATTTGACTATTTTGAGATTTGCTTGGGAATTTGGGGAATTTTCGGGGTTTTTTGGGGATTTTTTTTGAGTTTTTGAGTTGAATTTTTGGGATTTTGGGATTTGGGGGTTTTTTTATTTGAGTATTTCGTGATTTTTGGGATTTTTTGGGGGTTTTTTGGGGGACTTTTGGGGCCTTTTTGATTTGAATTTCTGGGGATTTTTTTGAGATTTTGGGGTTTTTTTGTTGCTGTTTTGGGAGTTTTTGGGCTTTCTCGGGGATTTTTTGGGTTTTTTTATTTGAAATTTTTGGGATTTTTTGGTGCTTTTCGGGGATTTTTTTGGGTTCGTTTAAAGATTTTTGAAGGATTTTTTGGGTCTTTTTTGTCCTTTTCGTTATTTTAAGGTTTTTTGGGGGTTTTTAAAGGATTATATTATTTTTTTTTTTTATTTCTTTAAGGATTTTTAAGGTTTTTTCGGGATTTTTATTGGTTGTTTTTTGGGATTTTTTAAAGGATATTTTAAAGGGTTTTTTTTTTTTAGGATATTTTGAGGTTCCTTCTTTGGGTTTTTAAGGGTTTTTTAGGATTTTTTGGGTGTTTTTAGGACATTTTCAGGCTTTTTTTTAGGATTTTTATTTTGTTTTTTTGGAATTTTTGGAATTTCTGGAGGATTTTCCGGGGCTTTTTTGGGGATTTCCAGAATTTTGGGGGATTTCATCTGGATTGTTTGGGGATTTTTTTCTTAATTTTTTTTTTTTAATTTTTTGGGGGTTTTTTTGGGGGGGTTTTAAACCAAATTTGGGGGGATTTTATTGGGATTTTTGGGGAATTTTTTCGTATTTGTTTGGGGTTTTTTTTTTTTTGTTGATTTTCTGCGCTTATTTTGAGTTCGTTTTTTGGATTTTTTTGGGTATTTAAAACAAATATTTTGGGGAACTTTGGTGGGATTTTGGGGATTTTTGTCGGGTTTTCTAAACTGTTTTTGTTTTATTATTTTTGGTTTCTTTGGGGGGGTTTAAACCAATTTTGGGGGGGATTTTTTGGGGATTTTGGGGGAATATTTGGGGTTTTTTGGAATTTTTTTTGAATTTTTGGGAATTTTTTTGTGCTTTTTTGGGAATATTTGAGAATTTTTTTAAAGTTTTGGGATTTTTGGTTCTTTTTTTGGATTTTGGGGGAAATTTTGGCAATTTTTTGGTGCTTTTTTGGAATTTTTTGGGGGGCAGATTTTTTGGGATTTTTTTTTGTGCTTTTTCTGTGGATTTTTTTTTAAATTTTTCCCTTTTTTGGGGAATTTCTGGGATTTTTTTTGTGATTTTTGAGATTTTTTGGGGGATTTTTTTGTGCTTTTTTCGGATTTTTGGGGGGAATTTTCGGGATTTTTTCGGTGCTTTTTCTGGGAATTTATTTTCATTGTTTGTGCTTTTTTGGGATTTTTTTTGGGGGGGGGAAATTCTTGGGAATATTTTTGGGGGCTTTTTTTTAGGAATTTCCCCCTTTTTTGGGGCCCCCCCCCCCCCCCATGCCTCCCCTGCTCCTTCTCGGGGCCCTCCTGGCGCTTTCCGGGGGGGTCCCGTCGGTTTTCGGGGGGGTCCCGTCGGTTTTCGGGGGGGTCCCGTTGGTTTTTGGGGGGGTCCCGTTTGTTTTTGGGGGGGTCCCGTCGGTTTTCGGGGGGGTCCCGTCGGTTTTCGGGGGGGTCCCCAAAGGGGGCGTGGCCTGTCCCGGGGGCTGCGACTGCGACCGAACCAACGCCCGCTGCCGGGGGGGGGCCGGGGGCGTCCCCCGGGGGCTCCCCCCGGGCCTGGCCACGCTGTGAGTGCCCCGACCCCGACCCCCCCCCTCAATTCGGGGACCCCCCCCCCAAAAGAGATTTTGGGGTTCCCTTGAGCTCCTTTCCCTCCCCCCCCTCCCTCCCCCCCGTTTTCCCTCCTTTGGAACGGTCCCGGCAAATTTGGGAGGTCAAAAATTCCCAATTTTGGGAGCCCAAAATCCCCCCCCGGGACCCCCAAAAATCCAGCCCGGGATACCCCAAAATCCTCCAAATTTGGGAGCCCAAAACCGACCCGGGATCTCCCAAAAAAGTCCCCAAATTTGTGAGCCCCAAAATCCCCAGGGACCCCCCCAAAATCTTCCAAATTTGGAGCACCAAAATCCCGCGCGGGGCCCCCCAAAATCCCCCAAATTGGTACCCCAAATCCTCCCCGGAACCCCCGAAATCCCCCCAGATTTGGGAGATCCCAAAACCCAAAATCCCCCAAATCTGGAGCCCCCAAAATCCCCCCGGGACCCCTCAAAATCCTCCCAATTCGGGACCCCAAAATCCCCCGAATTTGAAACCCCAAAAATCCACCCTGGCACCCCCCAAAATCCCTCCCGGGACCCCCTAAATCCCAAAATCCCCCCAAAATTGTGTCTCCAAACACCCCGGGACCCCCCCAAAACCCCCCCAGTCCCTCCCAGTCCCTCCCAGTATCTCCCAGTACAAACCGGTCCAAAGCCTCTTTGTCCCAGTGACCCCCAGTGACCTCCCAGTCCCTCCCAGTATAAACCAGTAACAAAGACCCCTCTGTCCCAGTGCGTCCCAGTCCTTCCGAGTACAAACCAGTCCCTCCCAGTACAAAGCCGCTCTGTCCCAGTCCCTCCCAGTCCCTCCCAGTCCAAACCAGTACAAAGCTGCCCTGTCCCAGTCCCTCCCAGTCGCTCCCAGTCGCTCCCAGTCCCTCCCAGTCCCTCCCAGTCCAAACCAGTGACAGAGCCGCTCTGTCTGTCTGTCCGTCCCGGCCCCGACAAGCGGCGGCGCCTTTGTACCGGCGCTGGGCGTGGCCTCCCCGCCGCGGCCGCCCCTCCGTATTTGGGCATCCGCTCCTTATATGGGCATGCCCCGCCCACTGTGGGCGTGGCTACTGCCCGCCCCGCCCCGGCCCCGCCCACGGCCCCGCCCCCACCCCGCGCGCGGCGCCGCCGCCGGCCGGACGGAGCCGAAGCCGCGGGAATTTCGGGGCCGTTTTTGGGGCCAATTCGGGAGTTTTTGGGGGCGAATTTGGGGAATTTTCGGCACTTTCGGGGCGCGAGGAGCGGGAGGGGCGCGGGGGGGTGGCGGGGGAGCGGAATTTGGGATTTTTGGGGGGATTTTTCGGGGCGATTTTGGCCATTTTAGGGCGGATTCGGGAATTTTTTGGGGGCGATTTCGGGGGTTTTGGGGGCTATTTTTGGGATTTTGGGGAATTTTCGGGGAATTTTGGGATTTTTTGGGAATTTTTTTGGGAATCGTTGGGGAATTCGGGGCCGCTTTGAGGCGGTGCCGGCTCCGGGCGGGATTTTGGGGCGGATTTTGGGGGCTTTTCTTGGGTTTTTTGGGGGTTTTTGGGGCGGATTTTTGGGGAATTTTTGGGAATCGTTGGAGATTATTTGGGGCTTTTGGGGGTTTTCGAGGGGTTTTTTTTCGGTTTTTTTATTTGACTATTTTGAGATTTGCTTGGGAATTTGGGGAATTTTCGGGGTTTTTTGGGGATTTTTTTTGAGTTTTTGAGTTGAATTTTTGGGATTTTGGGATTTGGGGGTTTTTTTATTTGAGTATTTCGTGATTTTTGGGATTTTTTGGGGGTTTTTTGGGGGACTTTTGGGGCCTTTTTGATTTGAATTTCTGGGGATTTTTTTGAGATTTTGGGGTTTTTTTGTTGCTGTTTTGGGAGTTTTTGGGCTTTCTCGGGGATTTTTTGGGTTTTTTTATTTGAAATTTTTGGGATTTTTTGGTGCTTTTCGGGGATTTTTTTGGGTTCGTTTAAAGATTTTTGAAGGATTTTTTGGGTCTTTTTTGTCCTTTTCGTTATTTTAAGGTTTTTTGGGGGTTTTTAAAGGATTATATTATTTTTTTTTTTTATTTCTTTAAGGATTTTTAAGGTTTTTTCGGGATTTTTATTGGTTGTTTTTTGGGATTTTTTAAAGGATATTTTAAAGGGTTTTTTTTTTTTTAGGATATTTTGAGGTTCCTTCTTTGGGTTTTTAAGGGTTTTTTAGGATTTTTTGGGTGTTTTTAGGACATTTTCAGGCTTTTTTTTAGGATTTTTATTTTGTTTTTTTGGAATTTTTGGAATTTCTGGAGGATTTTCCGGGGCTTTTTTGGGGATTTCCAGAATTTTGGGGGATTTCATCTGGATTGTTTGGGGATTTTTTTCTTAATTTTTTTTTTTTAATTTTTTGGGGGTTTTTTTGGGGGGGTTTTAAACCAAATTTGGGGGGATTTTATTGGGATTTTTGGGGAATTTTTTCGTATTTGTTTGGGGTTTTTTTTTTTTTGTTGATTTTCTGCGCTTATTTTGAGTTCGTTTTTTGGATTTTTTTGGGTATTTAAAACAAATATTTTGGGGAACTTTGGTGGGATTTTGGGGATTTTTGTCGGGTTTTCTAAACTGTTTTTGTTTTATTATTTTTGGTTTCTTTGGGGGGGTTTAAACCAATTTTGGGGGGGATTTTTTGGGGATTTTGGGGGAATATTTGGGGTTTTTTGGAATTTTTTTTGAATTTTTGGGAATTTTTTTGTGCTTTTTTGGGAATATTTGAGAATTTTTTTAAAGTTTTGGGATTTTTGGTTCTTTTTTTGGATTTTGGGGGAAATTTTGGCAATTTTTTGGTGCTTTTTTGGAATTTTTTGGGGGGCAGATTTTTTGGGATTTTTTTTTGTGCTTTTTCTGTGGATTTTTTTTTAAATTTTTCCCTTTTTTGGGGAATTTCTGGGATTTTTTTTGTGATTTTTGAGATTTTTTGGGGGATTTTTTTGTGCTTTTTTCGGATTTTTGGGGGGAATTTTCGGGATTTTTTCGGTGCTTTTTCTGGGAATTTATTTTCATTGTTTGTGCTTTTTTGGGATTTTTTTTGGGGGGGGGAAATTCTTGGGAATATTTTTGGGGGCTTTTTTTTAGGAATTTCCCCCTTTTTTGGGGCCCCCCCCCCCCCCATGCCTCCCCTGCTCCTTCTCGGGGCCCTCCTGGCGCTTTCCGGGGGGGTCCCGTCGGTTTTCGGGGGGGTCCCGTCGGTTTTCGGGGGGGTCCCGTTGGTTTTTGGGGGGGTCCCGTTTGTTTTTGGGGGGGTCCCGTCGGTTTTCGGGGGGGTCCCGTCGGTTTTCGGGGGGGTCCCCAAAGGGGGCGTGGCCTGTCCCGGGGGCTGCGACTGCGACCGAACCAACGCCCGCTGCCGGGGGGGGGCCGGGGGCGTCCCCCGGGGGCTCCCCCCGGGCCTGGCCACGCTGTGAGTGCCCCGACCCCGACCCCCCCCCTCAATTCGGGGACCCCCCCCCCCAAAAGAGATTTTGGGGTTCCCTTGAGCTCCTTTCCCTCCCCCCCCTCCCTCCCCCCCGTTTTCCCTCCTTTGGAACGGTCCCGGCAAATTTGGGAGGTCAAAAATTCCCAATTTTGGGAGCCCAAAATCCCCCCCGGGACCCCCAAAAATCCAGCCCGGGATACCCCAAAATCCTCCAAATTTGGGAGCCCAAAACCGACCCGGGATCTCCCAAAAAAGTCCCCAAATTTGTGAGCCCCAAAATCCCCAGGGACCCCCCCAAAATCTTCCAAATTTGGAGCACCAAAATCCCGCGCGGGGCCCCCCAAAATCCCCCAAATTGGTACCCCAAATCCTCCCCGGAACCCCCGAAATCCCCCCAGATTTGGGAGATCCCAAAACCCAAAATCCCCCAAATCTGGAGCCCCCAAAATCCCCCCGGGACCCCTCAAAATCCTCCCAATTCGGGACCCCAAAATCCCCCGAATTTGAAACCCCAAAAATCCACCCTGGCACCCCCCAAAATCCCTCCCGGGACCCCCTAAATCCCAAAATCCCCCCAAAATTGTGTCTCCAAACACCCCGGGACCCCCCCAAAACCCCCCCAGTCCCTCCCAGTCCCTCCCAGTATCTCCCAGTACAAACCGGTCCAAAGCCTCTTTGTCCCAGTGACCCCCAGTGACCTCCCAGTCCCTCCCAGTATAAACCAGTAACAAAGAGCCCTCTGTCCCAGTGCGTCCCAGTCCTTCCGAGTACAAACCAGTCCCTCCCAGTACAAAGCCGCTCTGTCCCAGTCCCTCCCAGTCCCTCCCAGTCCAAACCAGTACAAAGCTGCCCTGTCCCAGTCCCTCCCAGTCCCTCCCAGTCCAAACCAGTGACAGAGCCGCTCTGTCTGTCTGTCCGTCCCGGCCCCGACAAGCGGCGGCGCCTTTGTACCGGCGGCGCTGGGCGTGGCCTCCCCGCCGCGGCCGCCCCTCCGTATTTGGGCATCCGCTCCTTATATGGGCAGGCTCCGCCCACTGTGGGCGTGGCTACTGCCCGCCCCGCCCCGGCCCCGCCCACGGCCCCGCCCCCACCCCGCGCGCGGCGCCGCCGCCGGCCGGACGGAGCCGAAGCCGCGGGAATTTCGGGGCCGTTTTTGGGGCCAATTCGGGAGTTTTTGGGGGCGAATTTGGGGAATTTTCGGCACTTTCGGGGCGCGAGGAGCGGGAGGGGCGCGGGGGGGTGGCGGGGGAGCGGAATTTGGGATTTTTGGGGGGATTTTTCGGGGCGATTTTGGCCATTTTAGGGCGGATTCGGGAATTTTTTGGGGGCGATTTCGGGGGTTTTGGGGGCTATTTTTGGGATTTTGGGGAATTTTCGGGGAATTTTGGGATTTTTTGGGAATTTTTTTGGGAATCGTTGGGGAATTCGGGGCCGCTTTGAGGCGGTGCCGGCTCCGGGCGGGATTTTGGGGCGGATTTTGGGGGCTTTTCTTGGGTTTTTTGGGGGTTTTTGGGGCGGATTTTTGGGGAATTTTTGGGAATCGTTGGAGATTATTTGGGGCTTTTGGGGGTTTTCGAGGGGTTTTTTTTCGGTTTTTTTATTTGACTATTTTGAGATTTGCTTGGGAATTTGGGGAATTTTCGGGGTTTTTTGGGGATTTTTTTTGAGTTTTTGAGTTGAATTTTTGGGATTTTGGGATTTGGGGGTTTTTTTATTTGAGTATTTCGTGATTTTTGGGATTTTTTGGGGGTTTTTTGGGGGACTTTTGGGGCCTTTTTGATTTGAATTTCTGGGGATTTTTTTGAGATTTTGGGGTTTTTTTGTTGCTGTTTTGGGAGTTTTTGGGCTTTCTCGGGGATTTTTTGGGTTTTTTTATTTGAAATTTTTGGGATTTTTTGGTGCTTTTCGGGGATTTTTTTGGGTTCGTTTAAAGATTTTTGAAGGATTTTTTGGGTCTTTTTTGTCCTTTTCGTTATTTTAAGGTTTTTTGGGGGTTTTTAAAGGATTATATTATTTTTTTTTTTTATTTCTTTAAGGATTTTTAAGGTTTTTTCGGGATTTTTATTGGTTGTTTTTTGGGATTTTTTAAAGGATATTTTAAAGGGTTTTTTTTTTTTTAGGATATTTTGAGGTTCCTTCTTTGGGTTTTTAAGGGTTTTTTAGGATTTTTTGGGTGTTTTTAGGACATTTTCAGGCTTTTTTTTAGGATTTTTATTTTGTTTTTTTGGAATTTTTGGAATTTCTGGAGGATTTTCCGGGGCTTTTTTGGGGATTTCCAGAATTTTGGGGGATTTCATCTGGATTGTTTGGGGATTTTTTTCTTAATTTTTTTTTTTTAATTTTTTGGGGGTTTTTTTGGGGGGGTTTTAAACCAAATTTGGGGGGATTTTATTGGGATTTTTGGGGAATTTTTTCGTATTTGTTTGGGGTTTTTTTTTTTTTTGTTGATTTTCTGCGCTTATTTTGAGTTCGTTTTTTGGATTTTTTTGGGTATTTAAAACAAATATTTTGGGGAACTTTGGTGGGATTTTGGGGATTTTTGTCGGGTTTTCTAAACTGTTTTTGTTTTATTATTTTTGGTTTCTTTGGGGGGGTTTAAACCAATTTTGGGGGGGATTTTTTGGGGATTTTGGGGGAATATTTGGGGTTTTTTGGAATTTTTTTTGAATTTTTGGGAATTTTTTTGTGCTTTTTTGGGAATATTTGAGAATTTTTTTAAAGTTTTGGGATTTTTGGTTCTTTTTTTGGATTTTGGGGGAAATTTTGGCAATTTTTTGGTGCTTTTTTGGAATTTTTTGGGGGGCAGATTTTTTGGGATTTTTTTTTGTGCTTTTTCTGTGGATTTTTTTTTAAATTTTTCCCTTTTTTGGGGAATTTCTGGGATTTTTTTTGTGATTTTTGAGATTTTTTGGGGGATTTTTTTGTGCTTTTTTCGGATTTTTGGGGGGAATTTTCGGGATTTTTTCGGTGCTTTTTCTGGGAATTTATTTTCATTGTTTGTGCTTTTTTGGGATTTTTTTTGGGGGGGGGAAATTCTTGGGAATATTTTTGGGGGCTTTTTTTTAGGAATTTCCCCCTTTTTTGGGGCCCCCCCCCCCCCCCATGCCTCCCCTGCTCCTTCTCGGGGCCCTCCTGGCGCTTTCCGGGGGGGTCCCGTCGGTTTTCGGGGGGGTCCCGTCGGTTTTCGGGGGGGTCCCGTTGGTTTTTGGGGGGGTCCCGTTTGTTTTTGGGGGGGTCCCGTCGGTTTTCGGGGGGGTCCCGTCGGTTTTCGGGGGGGTCCCCAAAGGGGGCGTGGCCTGTCCCGGGGGCTGCGACTGCGACCGAACCAACGCCCGCTGCCGGGGGGGGGCCGGGGGCGTCCCCCGGGGGCTCCCCCCGGGCCTGGCCACGCTGTGAGTGCCCCGACCCCGACCCCCCCCCTCAATTCGGGGACCCCCCCCCCCAAAAGAGATTTTGGGGTTCCCTTGAGCTCCTTTCCCTCCCCCCCCTCCCTCCCCCCCGTTTTCCCTCCTTTGGAACGGTCCCGGCAAATTTGGGAGGTCAAAAATTCCCAATTTTGGGAGCCCAAAATCCCCCCCGGGACCCCCAACAATCCAGCCCGGGATACCCCAAAATCCTCCAAATTTGGGAGCCCAAAACCGACCCGGGATCTCCCAAAAAAGTCCCCAAATTTGTGAGCCCCAAAATCCCCAGGGACCCCCCCAAAATCTTCCAAATTTGGAGCACCAAAATCCCGCGCGGGGCCCCCCAAAATCCCCCAAATTGGTACCCCAAATCCTCCCCGGAACCCCCGAAATCCCCCCAGATTTGGGAGATCCCAAAACCCAAAATCCCCCAAATCTGGAGCCCCCAAAATCCCCCCGGGACCCCTCAAAATCCTCCCAATTCGGGACCCCAAAATCCCCCGAATTTGAAACCCCAAAAATCCACCCTGGCACCCCCCAAAATCCCTCCCGGGACCCCCTAAATCCCAAAATCCCCCCAAAATTGTGTCTCCAAACACCCCGGGACCCCCCCAAAACCCCCCCAGTCCCTCCCAGTCCCTCCCAGTATCTCCCAGTACAAACCGGTCCAAAGCCTCTTTGTCCCAGTGACCCCCAGTGACCTCCCAGTCCCTCCCAGTATAAACCAGTAACAAAGACCCCTCTGTCCCAGTGCGTCCCAGTCCTTCCGAGTACAAACCAGTCCCTCCCAGTACAAAGCCGCTCTGTCCCAGTCCCTCCCAGTCCCTCCCAGTCCAAACCAGTACAAAGCTGCCCTGTCCCAGTCCCTCCCAGTCGCTCCCAGTCGCTCCCAGTCCCTCCCAGTCCCTCCCAGTCCAAACCAGTGACAGAGCCGCTCTGTCTGTCTGTCCGTCCCGGCCCCGACAAGCGGCGGCGCCTTTGTACCGGCGCTGGGCGTGGCCTCCCCGCCGCGGCCGCCCCTCCGTATTTGGGCATCCGCTCCTTATATGGGCATGCCCCGCCCACTGTGGGCGTGGCTACTGCCCGCCCCGCCCCGGCCCCGCCCACGGCCCCGCCCCCACCCCGCGCGCGGCGCCGCCGCCGGCCGGACGGAGCCGAAGCCGCGGGAATTTCGGGGCCGTTTTTGGGGCCAATTCGGGAGTTTTTGGGGGCGAATTTGGGGAATTTTCGGCACTTTCGGGGCGCGAGGAGCGGGAGGGGCGCGGGGGGGTGGCGGGGGAGCGGAATTTGGGATTTTTGGGGGGATTTTTCGGGGCGATTTTGGCCATTTTAGGGCGGATTCGGGAATTTTTTGGGGGCGATTTCGGGGGTTTTGGGGGCTATTTTTGGGATTTTGGGGAATTTTCGGGGAATTTTGGGATTTTTTGGGAATTTTTTTGGGAATCGTTGGGGAATTCGGGGCCGCTTTGAGGCGGTGCCGGCTCCGGGCGGGATTTTGGGGCGGATTTTGGGGGCTTTTCTTGGGTTTTTTGGGGGTTTTTGGGGCGGATTTTTGGGGAATTTTTGGGAATCGTTGGAGATTATTTGGGGCTTTTGGGGGTTTTCGAGGGGTTTTTTTTCGGTTTTTTTATTTGACTATTTTGAGATTTGCTTGGGAATTTGGGGAATTTTCGGGGTTTTTTGGGGATTTTTTTTGAGTTTTTGAGTTGAATTTTTGGGATTTTGGGATTTGGGGGTTTTTTTATTTGAGTATTTCGTGATTTTTGGGATTTTTTGGGGGTTTTTTGGGGGACTTTTGGGGCCTTTTTGATTTGAATTTCTGGGGATTTTTTTGAGATTTTGGGGTTTTTTTGTTGCTGTTTTGGGAGTTTTTGGGCTTTCTCGGGGATTTTTTGGGTTTTTTTATTTGAAATTTTTGGGATTTTTTGGTGCTTTTCGGGGATTTTTTTGGGTTCGTTTAAAGATTTTTGAAGGATTTTTTGGGTCTTTTTTGTCCTTTTCGTTATTTTAAGGTTTTTTGGGGGTTTTTAAAGGATTATATTATTTTTTTTTTTTATTTCTTTAAGGATTTTTAAGGTTTTTTCGGGATTTTTATTGGTTGTTTTTTGGGATTTTTTAAAGGATATTTTAAAGGGTTTTTTTTTTTTTAGGATATTTTGAGGTTCCTTCTTTGGGTTTTTAAGGGTTTTTTAGGATTTTTTGGGTGTTTTTAGGACATTTTCAGGCTTTTTTTTAGGATTTTTATTTTGTTTTTTTGGAATTTTTGGAATTTCTGGAGGATTTTCCGGGGCTTTTTTGGGGATTTCCAGAATTTTGGGGGATTTCATCTGGATTGTTTGGGGATTTTTTTCTTAATTTTTTTTTTTTAATTTTTTGGGGGTTTTTTTGGGGGGGTTTTAAACCAAATTTGGGGGGATTTTATTGGGATTTTTGGGGAATTTTTTCGTATTTGTTTGGGGTTTTTTTTTTTTTGTTGATTTTCTGCGCTTATTTTGAGTTCGTTTTTTGGATTTTTTTGGGTATTTAAAACAAATATTTTGGGGAACTTTGGTGGGATTTTGGGGATTTTTGTCGGGTTTTCTAAACTGTTTTTGTTTTATTATTTTTGGTTTCTTTGGGGGGGTTTAAACCAATTTTGGGGGGGATTTTTTGGGGATTTTGGGGGAATATTTGGGGTTTTTTGGAATTTTTTTTGAATTTTTGGGAATTTTTTTGTGCTTTTTTGGGAATATTTGAGAATTTTTTTAAAGTTTTGGGATTTTTGGTTCTTTTTTTGGATTTTGGGGGAAATTTTGGCAATTTTTTGGTGCTTTTTTGGAATTTTTTGGGGGGCAGATTTTTTGGGATTTTTTTTTGTGCTTTTTCTGTGGATTTTTTTTTAAATTTTTCCCTTTTTTGGGGAATTTCTGGGATTTTTTTTGTGATTTTTGAGATTTTTTGGGGGATTTTTTTGTGCTTTTTTCGGATTTTTGGGGGGAATTTTCGGGATTTTTTCGGTGCTTTTTCTGGGAATTTATTTTCATTGTTTGTGCTTTTTTGGGATTTTTTTTGGGGGGGGGAAATTCTTGGGAATATTTTTGGGGGCTTTTTTTTAGGAATTTCCCCCTTTTTTGGGGCCCCCCCCCCCCCCCATGCCTCCCCTGCTCCTTCTCGGGGCCCTCCTGGCGCTTTCCGGGGGGGTCCCGTCGGTTTTCGGGGGGGTCCCGTCGGTTTTCGGGGGGGTCCCGTTGGTTTTTGGGGGGGTCCCGTTTGTTTTTGGGGGGGTCCCGTCGGTTTTCGGGGGGGTCCCGGTTTTCGGGGGGGTCCCCAAAGGGGGCGTGGCCTGTCCCGGGGGCTGCGACTGCGACCGAACCAACGCCCGCTGCCGGGGGGGGGCCGGGGGCGTCCCCCGGGGGCTCCCCCCGGGCCTGGCCACGCTGTGAGTGCCCCGACCCCGACCCCCCCCCTCAATTCGGGGACCCCCCCCCCCAAAAGAGATTTTGGGGTTCCCTTGAGCTCCTTTCCCTCCCCCCCCTCCCTCCCCCCCGTTTTCCCTCCTTTGGAACGGTCCCGGCAAATTTGGGAGGTCAAAAATTCCCAATTTTGGGAGCCCAAAATCCCCCCCCGGGACCCCCAAAAATCCAGCCCGGGATACCCCAAAATCCTCCAAATTTGGGAGCCCAAAACCGACCCGGGATCTCCCAAAAAAGTCCCCAAATTTGTGAGCCCCAAAATCCCCAGGGACCCCCCCAAAATCTTCCAAATTTGGAGCACCAAAATCCCGCGCGGGGCCCCCCAAAATCCCCCAAATTGGTACCCCAAATCCTCCCCGGAACCCCCGAAATCCCCCCAGATTTGGGAGATCCCAAAACCCAAAATCCCCCAAATCTGGAGCCCCCAAAATCCCCCCGGGACCCCTCAAAATCCTCCCAATTCGGGACCCCAAAATCCCCCGAATTTGAAACCCCAAAAATCCACCCTGGCACCCCCCAAAATCCCTCCCGGGACCCCCTAAATCCCAAAATCCCCCCAAAATTGTGTCTCCAAACACCCCGGGACCCCCCCAAAACCCCCCCAGTCCCTCCCAGTCCCTCCCAGTATAAACCAGTAACAAAGAGCCCTCTGTCCCAGTGCGTCCCAGTCCTTCCAAGTACAAATCAGTACAAACCAGTACAAACCGGTCCAAAGCCTCTTTGTCCCAGTGACCCCCAGTGACCTCCCAGTCCCTCCCGGTATAAACCAGTAACAAAGACCCCTCTGTCTGTCCCAGTGCGTCCCAGTCCTTCCGAGTACAAACCAGTACAAACCAGTACAAATCAGTACAAACCAGTACAACGCTGCCCTGTCCCAGTCCCTCCCAGTCCGTCCCAGTATGTCCCAGTCCCTCCCAGTATCTCCCAGTCCCTCCCAGTCCCTCCCAGTCCCTCCCAGTATCTCCCAGTACAAACCGGTCCAAAGCCTCTTTGTCCCAGTGACCCCCAGTGACCTCCCAGTCCCTCCCAGTATAAACCAGTAACAAAGAGCCCTCTGTCCCAGTGCGTCCCAGTCCTTCCGAGTACAAACCAGTCCCTCCCAGTACAAAGCCGCTCTGTCCCAGTCCCTCCCAGTCCCTCCCAGTCCAAACCAGTACAAAGCTGCCCTGTCCCAGTCCCTCCCAGTCCCTCCCAGTCCAAACCAGTGACAGAGCCGCTCTGTCTGTCTGTCCGTCCCGGCCCCGACAAGCGGCGGCGCCTTTGTACCGGCGGCGCTGGGCGTGGCCTCCCCGCCGCGGCCGCCCCTCCGTATTTGGGCATCCGCTCCTTATATGGGCAGGCTCCGCCCACTGTGGGCGTGGCTACTGCCCGCCCCGCCCCTGTCCCGCCCACGGCCCCGCCCCCACCCCGCGCGCGGCGCCGCCGCCGGCCGGACGGAGCCGAAGCCGCGGGAATTTCGGGGCCGTTTTTGGGGCCAATTCGGGAGTTTTTGGGGGCGAATTTGGGGAATTTTCGGCACTTTCGGGGCGCGAGGAGCGGGAGGGGCGCGGGGGGGTGGCGGGGGAGCGGAATTTGGGATTTTTGGGGGGATTTTTCGGGGCGATTTTGGCCATTTTAGGGCGGATTCGGGAATTTTTTGGGGGCGATTTCGGGGGTTTTGGGGGCTATTTTTGGGATTTTGGGGAATTTTCGGGGAATTTTGGGATTTTTTGGGAATTTTTTTGGGAATCGTTGGGGAATTCGGGGCCGCTTTGAGGCGGTGCCGGCTCCGGGCGGGATTTTGGGGCGGATTTTGGGGGCTTTTCTTGGGTTTTTTGGGGGTTTTTGGGGCGGATTTTTGGGGAATTTTTGGGAATCGTTGGAGATTATTTGGGGCTTTTGGGGGTTTTCGAGGGGTTTTTTTTCGGTTTTTTTATTTGACTATTTTGAGATTTGCTTGGGAATTTGGGGAATTTTCGGGGTTTTTTGGGGATTTTTTTTGAGTTTTTGAGTTGAATTTTTGGGATTTTGGGATTTGGGGGTTTTTTTATTTGAGTATTTCGTGATTTTTGGGATTTTTTGGGGGTTTTTTGGGGGACTTTTGGGGCCTTTTTGATTTGAATTTCTGGGGATTTTTTTGAGATTTTGGGGTTTTTTTGTTGCTGTTTTGGGAGTTTTTGGGCTTTCTCGGGGATTTTTTGGGTTTTTTTATTTGAAATTTTTGGGATTTTTTGGTGCTTTTCGGGGATTTTTTTGGGTTCGTTTAAAGATTTTTGAAGGATTTTTTGGGTCTTTTTTGTCCTTTTCGTTATTTTAAGGTTTTTTGGGGGTTTTTAAAGGATTATATTATTTTTTTTTTTTATTTCTTTAAGGATTTTTAAGGTTTTTTCGGGATTTTTATTGGTTGTTTTTTGGGATTTTTTAAAGGATATTTTAAAGGGTTTTTTTTTTTTTAGGATATTTTGAGGTTCCTTCTTTGGGTTTTTAAGGGTTTTTTAGGATTTTTTGGGTGTTTTTAGGACATTTTCAGGCTTTTTTTTAGGATTTTTATTTTGTTTTTTTGGAATTTTTGGAATTTCTGGAGGATTTTCCGGGGCTTTTTTGGGGATTTCCAGAATTTTGGGGGATTTCATCTGGATTGTTTGGGGATTTTTTTCTTAATTTTTTTTTTTTAATTTTTTGGGGGTTTTTTTGGGGGGGTTTTAAACCAAATTTGGGGGGATTTTATTGGGATTTTTGGGGAATTTTTTCGTATTTGTTTGGGGTTTTTTTTTTTTTGTTGATTTTCTGCGCTTATTTTGAGTTCGTTTTTTGGATTTTTTTGGGTATTTAAAACAAATATTTTGGGGAACTTTGGTGGGATTTTGGGGATTTTTGTCGGGTTTTCTAAACTGTTTTTGTTTTATTATTTTTGGTTTCTTTGGGGGGGTTTAAACCAATTTTGGGGGGGATTTTTTGGGGATTTTGGGGGAATATTTGGGGTTTTTTGGAATTTTTTTTGAATTTTTGGGAATTTTTTTGTGCTTTTTTGGGAATATTTGAGAATTTTTTTAAAGTTTTGGGATTTTTGGTTCTTTTTTTGGATTTTGGGGGAAATTTTGGCAATTTTTTGGTGCTTTTTTGGAATTTTTTGGGGGGCAGATTTTTTGGGATTTTTTTTTGTGCTTTTTCTGTGGATTTTTTTTTAAATTTTTCCCTTTTTTGGGGAATTTCTGGGATTTTTTTTGTGATTTTTGAGATTTTTTGGGGGATTTTTTTGTGCTTTTTTCGGATTTTTGGGGGGAATTTTCGGGATTTTTTCGGTGCTTTTTCTGGGAATTTATTTTCATTGTTTGTGCTTTTTTGGGATTTTTTTTGGGGGGGGGAAATTCTTGGGAATATTTTTGGGGGCTTTTTTTTAGGAATTTCCCCCTTTTTTGGGGCCCCCCCCCCCCCCCATGCCTCCCCTGCTCCTTCTCGGGGCCCTCCTGGCGCTTTCCGGGGGGGTCCCGTCGGTTTTCGGGGGGGTCCCGTCGGTTTTCGGGGGGGTCCCGTTGGTTTTTGGGGGGGTCCCGTTTGTTTTTGGGGGGGTCCCGTCGGTTTTCGGGGGGGTCCCGGTTTTCGGGGGGGTCCCCAAAGGGGGCGTGGCCTGTCCCGGGGGCTGCGACTGCGACCGAACCAACGCCCGCTGCCGGGGGGGGGCCGGGGGCGTCCCCCGGGGGCTCCCCCCGGGCCTGGCCACGCTGTGAGTGCCCCGACCCCGACCCCCCCCCTCAATTCGGGGACCCCCCCCCCCAAAAGAGATTTTGGGGTTCCCTTGAGCTCCTTTCCCTCCCCCCCCTCCCCCCCCCCCGTTTTCCCTCCTTTGGAACGGTCCCGGCAAATTTGGGAGGTCAAAAATTCCCAATTTTGGGAGCCCAAAATCCCCCCCCGGGACCCCCAAAAATCCAGCCCGGGATACCCCAAAATCCTCCAAATTTGGGAGCCCAAAACCGACCCGGGATCTCCCAAAAAAGTCCCCAAATTTGTGAGCCCCAAAATCCCCAGGGACCCCCCCAAAATCTTCCAAATTTGGAGCACCAAAATCCCGCGCGGGGCCCCCCAAAATCCCCCAAATTGGTACCCCAAATCCTCCCCGGAACCCCCGAAATCCCCCCAGATTTGGGAGATCCCAAAACCCAAAATCCCCCAAATCTGGAGCCCCCAAAATCCCCCCGGGACCCCTCAAAATCCTCCCAATTCGGGACCCCAAAATCCCCCGAATTTGAAACCCCAAAAATCCACCCTGGCACCCCCCAAAATCCCTCCCGGGACCCCCTAAATCCCAAAATCCCCCCAAAATTGTGTCTCCAAACACCCCGGGACCCCCCCAAAACCCCCCCAGTCCCTCCCAGTCCCTCCCAGTATCTCCCAGTACAAACCGGTCCAAAGCCTCTTTGTCCCAGTGACCCCCAGTGACCTCCCAGTCCCTCCCAGTATAAACCAGTAACAAAGACCCCTCTGTCCCAGTGCGTCCCAGTCCTTCCGAGTACAAACCAGTCCCTCCCAGTACAAAGCCGCTCTGTCCCAGTCCCTCCCAGTCCCTCCCAGTCCAAACCAGTACAAAGCTGCCCTGTCCCAGTCCCTCCCAGTCGCTCCCAGTCGCTCCCAGTCCCTCCCAGTCCCTCCCAGTCCAAACCAGTGACAGAGCCGCTCTGTCTGTCTGTCCGTCCCGGCCCCGACAAGCGGCGGCGCCTTTGTACCGGCGCTGGGCGTGGCCTCCCCGCCGCGGCCGCCCCTCCGTATTTGGGCATCCGCTCCTTATATGGGCATGCCCCGCCCACTGTGGGCGTGGCTACTGCCCGCCCCGCCCCTGTCCCGCCCACGGCCCCGCCCCCACCCCGCGCGCGGCGCCGCCGCCGGCCGGACGGAGCCGAAGCCGCGGGAATTTCGGGGCCGTTTTTGGGGCCAATTCGGGAGTTTTTGGGGGCGAATTTGGGGAATTTTCGGCACTTTCGGGGCGCGAGGAGCGGGAGGGGCGCGGGGGGGTGGCGGGGGAGCGGAATTTGGGATTTTTGGGGGGATTTTTCGGGGCGATTTTGGCCATTTTAGGGCGGATTCGGGAATTTTTTGGGGGCGATTTCGGGGGTTTTGGGGGCTATTTTTGGGATTTTGGGGAATTTTCGGGGAATTTTGGGATTTTTTGGGAATTTTTTTGGGAATCGTTGGGGAATTCGGGGCCGCTTTGAGGCGGTGCCGGCTCCGGGCGGGATTTTGGGGCGGATTTTGGGGGCTTTTCTTGGGTTTTTTGGGGGTTTTTGGGGCGGATTTTTGGGGAATTTTTGGGAATCGTTGGAGATTATTTGGGGCTTTTGGGGGTTTTCGAGGGGTTTTTTTTCGGTTTTTTTATTTGACTATTTTGAGATTTGCTTGGGAATTTGGGGAATTTTCGGGGTTTTTTGGGGATTTTTTTTGAGTTTTTGAGTTGAATTTTTGGGATTTTGGGATTTGGGGGTTTTTTTATTTGAGTATTTCGTGATTTTTGGGATTTTTTGGGGGTTTTTTGGGGGACTTTTGGGGCCTTTTTGATTTGAATTTCTGGGGATTTTTTTGAGATTTTGGGGTTTTTTTGTTGCTGTTTTGGGAGTTTTTGGGCTTTCTCGGGGATTTTTTGGGTTTTTTTATTTGAAATTTTTGGGATTTTTTGGTGCTTTTCGGGGATTTTTTTGGGTTCGTTTAAAGATTTTTGAAGGATTTTTTGGGTCTTTTTTGTCCTTTTCGTTATTTTAAGGTTTTTTGGGGGTTTTTAAAGGATTATATTATTTTTTTTTTTATTTCTTTAAGGATTTTTAAGGTTTTTTCGGGATTTTTATTGGTTGTTTTTTGGGATTTTTTAAAGGATATTTTAAAGGGTTTTTTTTTTTTTAGGATATTTTGAGGTTCCTTCTTTGGGTTTTTAAGGGTTTTTTAGGATTTTTTGGGTGTTTTTAGGACATTTTCAGGCTTTTTTTTAGGATTTTTATTTTGTTTTTTTGGAATTTTTGGAATTTCTGGAGGATTTTCCGGGGCTTTTTTGGGGATTTCCAGAATTTTGGGGGATTTCATCTGGATTGTTTGGGGATTTTTTTCTTAATTTTTTTTTTTTAATTTTTTGGGGGTTTTTTTGGGGGGGTTTTAAACCAAATTTGGGGGGATTTTATTGGGATTTTTGGGGAATTTTTTCGTATTTGTTTGGGGTTTTTTTTTTTTTGTTGATTTTCTGCGCTTATTTTGAGTTCGTTTTTTGGATTTTTTTGGGTATTTAAAACAAATATTTTGGGGAACTTTGGTGGGATTTTGGGGATTTTTGTCGGGTTTTCTAAACTGTTTTTGTTTTATTATTTTTGGTTTCTTTGGGGGGGTTTAAACCAATTTTGGGGGGGATTTTTTGGGGATTTTGGGGGAATATTTGGGGTTTTTTGGAATTTTTTTTGAATTTTTGGGAATTTTTTTGTGCTTTTTTGGGAATATTTGAGAATTTTTTTAAAGTTTTGGGATTTTTGGTTCTTTTTTTGGATTTTGGGGGAAATTTTGGCAATTTTTTGGTGCTTTTTTGGAATTTTTTGGGGGGCAGATTTTTTGGGATTTTTTTTTGTGCTTTTTCTGTGGATTTTTTTTTAAATTTTTCCCTTTTTTGGGGAATTTCTGGGATTTTTTTTGTGATTTTTGAGATTTTTTGGGGGATTTTTTTGTGCTTTTTTCGGATTTTTGGGGGGAATTTTCGGGATTTTTTCGGTGCTTTTTCTGGGAATTTATTTTCATTGTTTGTGCTTTTTTGGGATTTTTTTTGGGGGGGGGAAATTCTTGGGAATATTTTTGGGGGCTTTTTTTTAGGAATTTCCCCCTTTTTTGGGGCCCCCCCCCCCCCCCATGCCTCCCCTGCTCCTTCTCGGGGCCCTCCTGGCGCTTTCCGGGGGGGTCCCGTCGGTTTTCGGGGGGGTCCCGTCGGTTTTCGGGGGGGTCCCGTTGGTTTTTGGGGGGGTCCCGTTTGTTTTTGGGGGGGTCCCGTCGGTTTTCGGGGGGGTCCCGTCGGTTTTCGGGGGGGTCCCCAAAGGGGGCGTGGCCTGTCCCGGGGGCTGCGACTGCGACCGAACCAACGCCCGCTGCCGGGGGGGGGCCGGGGGCGTCCCCCGGGGGCTCCCCCCGGGCCTGGCCACGCTGTGAGTGCCCCGACCCCGACCCCCCCCCTCAATTCGGGGACCCCCCCCCCAAAAGAGATTTTGGGGTTCCCTTGAGCTCCTTTCCCTCCCCCCCCTCCCTCCCCCCCGTTTTTCCCTCCTTTGGAACGGTCCCGGCAAATTTGGGAGGTCAAAAATTCCCAATTTTGGGAGCCCAAAATCCCCCCCGGGACCCCCAACAATCCAGCCCGGGATACCCCAAAATCCTCCAAATTTGGGAGCCCAAAACCGACCCGGGATCTCCCAAAAAAGTCCCCAAATTTGTGAGCCCCAAAATCCCCAGGGACCCCCCCAAAATCTTCCAAATTTGGAGCACCAAAATCCCGCGCGGGGCCCCCCAAAATCCCCCAAATTGGTACCCCAAATCCTCCCCGGAACCCCCGAAATCCCCCCAGATTTGGGAGATCCCAAAACCCAAAATCCCCCAAATCTGGAGCCCCCAAAATCCCCCCGGGACCCCTCAAAATCCTCCCAATTCGGGACCCCAAAATCCCCCGAATTTGAAACCCCAAAAATCCACCCTGGCACCCCCCAAAATCCCTCCCGGGACCCCCTAAATCCCAAAATCCCCCCAAAATTGTGTCTCCAAACACCCCGGGACCCCCCCAAAACCCCCCCAGTCCCTCCCAGTCCCTCCCAGTATCTCCCAGTACAAACCGGTCCAAAGCCTCTTTGTCCCAGTGACCCCCAGTGACCTCCCAGTCCCTCCCAGTATAAACCAGTAACAAAGACCCCTCTGTCCCAGTGCGTCCCAGTCCTTCCGAGTACAAACCAGTCCCTCCCAGTACAAAGCCGCTCTGTCCCAGTCCCTCCCAGTCCCTCCCAGTCCAAACCAGTACAAAGCTGCCCTGTCCCAGTCCCTCCCAGTCGCTCCCAGTCGCTCCCAGTCCCTCCCAGTCCCTCCCAGTCCAAACCAGTGACAGAGCCGCTCTGTCTGTCTGTCCGTCCCGGCCCCGACAAGCGGCGGCGCCTTTGTACCGGCGCTGGGCGTGGCCTCCCCGCCGCGGCCGCCCCTCCGTATTTGGGCATCCGCTCCTTATATGGGCATGCCCCGCCCACTGTGGGCGTGGCTACTGCCCGCCCCGCCCCTGTCCCGCCCACGGCCCCGCCCCCACCCCGCGCGCGGCGCCGCCGCCGGCCGGACGGAGCCGAAGCCGCGGGAATTTCGGGGCCGTTTTTGGGGCCAATTCGGGAGTTTTTGGGGGCGAATTTGGGGAATTTTCGGCACTTTCGGGGCGCGAGGAGCGGGAGGGGCGCGGGGGGGTGGCGGGGGAGCGGAATTTGGGATTTTTGGGGGGATTTTTCGGGGCGATTTTGGCCATTTTAGGGCGGATTCGGGAATTTTTTGGGGGCGATTTCGGGGGTTTTGGGGGCTATTTTTGGGATTTTGGGGAATTTTCGGGGAATTTTGGGATTTTTTGGGAATTTTTTTGGGAATCGTTGGGGAATTCGGGGCCGCTTTGAGGCGGTGCCGGCTCCGGGCGGGATTTTGGGGCGGATTTTGGGGGCTTTTCTTGGGTTTTTTGGGGGTTTTTGGGGCGGATTTTTGGGGAATTTTTGGGAATCGTTGGAGATTATTTGGGGCTTTTGGGGGTTTTCGAGGGGTTTTTTTTCGGTTTTTTTATTTGACTATTTTGAGATTTGCTTGGGAATTTGGGGAATTTTCGGGGTTTTTTGGGGATTTTTTTTGAGTTTTTGAGTTGAATTTTTGGGATTTTGGGATTTGGGGGTTTTTTTATTTGAGTATTTCGTGATTTTTGGGATTTTTTGGGGGTTTTTTGGGGGACTTTTGGGGCCTTTTTGATTTGAATTTCTGGGGATTTTTTTGAGATTTTGGGGTTTTTTTGTTGCTGTTTTGGGAGTTTTTGGGCTTTCTCGGGGATTTTTTGGGTTTTTTTATTTGAAATTTTTGGGATTTTTTGGTGCTTTTCGGGGATTTTTTTGGGTTCGTTTAAAGATTTTTGAAGGATTTTTTGGGTCTTTTTTGTCCTTTTCGTTATTTTAAGGTTTTTTGGGGGTTTTTAAAGGATTATATTATTTTTTTTTTTATTTCTTTAAGGATTTTTAAGGTTTTTTCGGGATTTTTATTGGTTGTTTTTTGGGATTTTTTAAAGGATATTTTAAAGGGTTTTTTTTTTTTAGGATATTTTGAGGTTCCTTCTTTGGGTTTTTAAGGGTTTTTTAGGATTTTTTGGGTGTTTTTAGGACATTTTCAGGCTTTTTTTTAGGATTTTTATTTTGTTTTTTTGGAATTTTTGGAATTTCTGGAGGATTTTCCGGGGCTTTTTTGGGGATTTCCAGAATTTTGGGGGATTTCATCTGGATTGTTTGGGGATTTTTTTCTTAATTTTTTTTTTTTAATTTTTTGGGGGTTTTTTTGGGGGGGTTTTAAACCAAATTTGGGGGGATTTTATTGGGATTTTTGGGGAATTTTTTCGTATTTGTTTGGGGTTTTTTTTTTTTTGTTGATTTTCTGCGCTTATTTTGAGTTCGTTTTTTGGATTTTTTTGGGTATTTAAAACAAATATTTTGGGGAACTTTGGTGGGATTTTGGGGATTTTTGTCGGGTTTTCTAAACTGTTTTTGTTTTATTATTTTTGGTTTCTTTGGGGGGGTTTAAACCAATTTTGGGGGGGATTTTTTGGGGATTTTGGGGGAATATTTGGGGTTTTTTGGAATTTTTTTTGAATTTTTGGGAATTTTTTTGTGCTTTTTTGGGAATATTTGAGAATTTTTTTAAAGTTTTGGGATTTTTGGTTCTTTTTTTGGATTTTGGGGGAAATTTTGGCAATTTTTTGGTGCTTTTTTGGAATTTTTTGGGGGGCAGATTTTTTGGGATTTTTTTTTGTGCTTTTTCTGTGGATTTTTTTTTAAATTTTTCCCTTTTTTGGGGAATTTCTGGGATTTTTTTTGTGATTTTTGAGATTTTTTGGGGGATTTTTTTGTGCTTTTTTCGGATTTTTGGGGGGAATTTTCGGGATTTTTTCGGTGCTTTTTCTGGGAATTTATTTTCATTGTTTGTGCTTTTTTGGGATTTTTTTTGGGGGGGGGAAATTCTTGGGAATATTTTTGGGGGCTTTTTTTTAGGAATTTCCCCCTTTTTTGGGGCCCCCCCCCCCCCCATGCCTCCCCTGCTCCTTCTCGGGGCCCTCCTGGCGCTTTCCGGGGGGGTCCCGTCGGTTTTCGGGGGGGTCCCGTCGGTTTTCGGGGGGGTCCCGTTGGTTTTTGGGGGGGTCCCGTTTGTTTTTGGGGGGGTCCCGTCGGTTTTCGGGGGGGTCCCGGTTTTCGGGGGGGTCCCCAAAGGGGGCGTGGCCTGTCCCGGGGGCTGCGACTGCGACCGAACCAACGCCCGCTGCCGGGGGGGGGCCGGGGGCGTCCCCCGGGGGCTCCCCCCGGGCCTGGCCACGCTGTGAGTGCCCCGACCCCGACCCCCCCCCTCAATTCGGGGACCCCCCCCCCAAAAAGAGATTTTGGGGTTCCCTTGAGCTCCTTTCCCTCCCCCCCCTCCCTCCCCCCCGTTTTCCCTCCTTTGGAACGGTCCCGGCAAATTTGGGAGGTCAAAAATTCCCAATTTTGGGAGCCCAAAATCCCCCCCCGGGACCCCCAAAAATCCAGCCCGGGATACCCCAAAATCCTCCAAATTTGGGAGCCCAAAACCGACCCGGGATCTCCCAAAAAAGTCCCCAAATTTGTGAGCCCCAAAATCCCCAGGGACCCCCCCAAAATCTTCCAAATTTGGAGCACCAAAATCCCGCGCGGGGCCCCCCAAAATCCCCCAAATTGGTACCCCAAATCCTCCCCGGAACCCCCGAAATCCCCCCAGATTTGGGAGATCCCAAAACCCAAAATCCCCCAAATCTGGAGCCCCCAAAATCCCCCCGGGACCCCTCAAAATCCTCCCAATTCGGGACCCCAAAATCCCCCGAATTTGAAACCCCAAAAATCCACCCTGGCACCCCCCAAAATCCCTCCCGGGACCCCCTAAATCCCAAAATCCCCCCAAAATTGTGTCTCCAAACACCCCGGGACCCCCCCAAAACCCCCCCAGTCCCTCCCAGTCCCTCCCAGTATAAACCAGTAACAAAGAGCCCTCTGTCCCAGTGCGTCCCAGTCCTTCCAAGTACAAATCAGTACAAACCAGTACAAACCGGTCCAAAGCCTCTTTGTCCCAGTGACCCCCAGTGACCTCCCAGTCCCTCCCGGTATAAACCAGTAACAAAGACCCCTCTGTCTGTCCCAGTGCGTCCCAGTCCTTCCGAGTACAAACCAGTACAAACCAGTACAAATCAGTACAAACCAGTACAACGCTGCCCTGTCCCAGTCCCTCCCAGTCCGTCCCAGTATGTCCCAGTCCCTCCCAGTATCTCCCAGTCCCTCCCAGTCCCTCCCAGTCCCTCCCAGTATCTCCCAGTACAAACCGGTCCAAAGCCTCTTTGTCCCAGTGACCCCCAGTGACCTCCCAGTCCCTCCCAGTATAAACCAGTAACAAAGAGCCCTCTGTCCCAGTGCGTCCCAGTCCTTCCGAGTACAAACCAGTCCCTCCCAGTACAAAGCCGCTCTGTCCCAGTCCCTCCCAGTCCCTCCCAGTCCAAACCAGTACAAAGCTGCCCTGTCCCAGTCCCTCCCAGTCCCTCCCAGTCCAAACCAGTGACAGAGCCGCTCTGTCTGTCTGTCCGTCCCGGCCCCGACAAGCGGCGGCGCCTTTGTACCGGCGGCGCTGGGCGTGGCCTCCCCGCCGCGGCCGCCCCTCCGTATTTGGGCATCCGCTCCTTATATGGGCAGGCTCCGCCCACTGTGGGCGTGGCTACTGCCCGCCCCGCCCCTGTCCCGCCCACGGCCCCGCCCCCACCCCGCGCGCGGCGCCGCCGCCGGCCGGACGGAGCCGAAGCCGCGGGAATTTCGGGGCCGTTTTTGGGGCCAATTCGGGAGTTTTTGGGGGCGAATTTGGGGAATTTTCGGCACTTTCGGGGCGCGAGGAGCGGGAGGGGCGCGGGGGGGTGGCGGGGGAGCGGAATTTGGGATTTTTGGGGGGATTTTTCGGGGCGATTTTGGCCATTTTAGGGCGGATTCGGGAATTTTTTGGGGGCGATTTCGGGGGTTTTGGGGGCTATTTTTGGGATTTTGGGGAATTTTCGGGGAATTTTGGGATTTTTTGGGAATTTTTTTGGGAATCGTTGGGGAATTCGGGGCCGCTTTGAGGCGGTGCCGGCTCCGGGCGGGATTTTGGGGCGGATTTTGGGGGCTTTTCTTGGGTTTTTTGGGGGTTTTTGGGGCGGATTTTTGGGGAATTTTTGGGAATCGTTGGAGATTATTTGGGGCTTTTGGGGGTTTTCGAGGGGTTTTTTTTCGGTTTTTTTATTTGACTATTTTGAGATTTGCTTGGGAATTTGGGGAATTTTCGGGGTTTTTTGGGGATTTTTTTTGAGTTTTTGAGTTGAATTTTTGGGATTTTGGGATTTGGGGGTTTTTTTATTTGAGTATTTCGTGATTTTTGGGATTTTTTGGGGGTTTTTTGGGGGACTTTTGGGGCCTTTTTGATTTGAATTTCTGGGGATTTTTTTGAGATTTTGGGGTTTTTTTGTTGCTGTTTTGGGAGTTTTTGGGCTTTCTCGGGGATTTTTTGGGTTTTTTTATTTGAAATTTTTGGGATTTTTTGGTGCTTTTCGGGGATTTTTTTGGGTTCGTTTAAAGATTTTTGAAGGATTTTTTGGGTCTTTTTTGTCCTTTTCGTTATTTTAAGGTTTTTTGGGGGTTTTTAAAGGATTATATTATTTTTTTTTTTATTTCTTTAAGGATTTTTAAGGTTTTTTCGGGATTTTTATTGGTTGTTTTTTGGGATTTTTTAAAGGATATTTTAAAGGGTTTTTTTTTTTTTAGGATATTTTGAGGTTCCTTCTTTGGGTTTTTAAGGGTTTTTTAGGATTTTTTGGGTGTTTTTAGGACATTTTCAGGCTTTTTTTTAGGATTTTTATTTTGTTTTTTTGGAATTTTTGGAATTTCTGGAGGATTTTCCGGGGCTTTTTTGGGGATTTCCAGAATTTTGGGGGATTTCATCTGGATTGTTTGGGGATTTTTTTCTTAATTTTTTTTTTTTAATTTTTTGGGGGTTTTTTTGGGGGGGTTTTAAACCAAATTTGGGGGGATTTTATTGGGATTTTTGGGGAATTTTTTCGTATTTGTTTGGGGTTTTTTTTTTTTTGTTGATTTTCTGCGCTTATTTTGAGTTCGTTTTTTGGATTTTTTTGGGTATTTAAAACAAATATTTTGGGGAACTTTGGTGGGATTTTGGGGATTTTTGTCGGGTTTTCTAAACTGTTTTTGTTTTATTATTTTTGGTTTCTTTGGGGGGGTTTAAACCAATTTTGGGGGGGATTTTTTGGGGATTTTGGGGGAATATTTGGGGTTTTTTGGAATTTTTTTTGAATTTTTGGGAATTTTTTTGTGCTTTTTTGGGAATATTTGAGAATTTTTTTAAAGTTTTGGGATTTTTGGTTCTTTTTTTGGATTTTGGGGGAAATTTTGGCAATTTTTTGGTGCTTTTTTGGAATTTTTTGGGGGGCAGATTTTTTGGGATTTTTTTTTGTGCTTTTTCTGTGGATTTTTTTTTAAATTTTTCCCTTTTTTGGGGAATTTCTGGGATTTTTTTTGTGATTTTTGAGATTTTTTGGGGGATTTTTTTGTGCTTTTTTCGGATTTTTGGGGGGAATTTTCGGGATTTTTTCGGTGCTTTTTCTGGGAATTTATTTTCATTGTTTGTGCTTTTTTGGGATTTTTTTTGGGGGGGGGAAATTCTTGGGAATATTTTTGGGGGCTTTTTTTTAGGAATTTCCCCCTTTTTTGGGGCCCCCCCCCCCCCCCATGCCTCCCCTGCTCCTTCTCGGGGCCCTCCTGGCGCTTTCCGGGGGGGTCCCGTCGGTTTTCGGGGGGGTCCCGTCGGTTTTCGGGGGGGTCCCGTTGGTTTTTGGGGGGGTCCCGTTTGTTTTTGGGGGGGTCCCGTCGGTTTTCGGGGGGGTCCCGGTTTTCGGGGGGGTCCCCAAAGGGGGCGTGGCCTGTCCCGGGGGCTGCGACTGCGACCGAACCAACGCCCGCTGCCGGGGGGGGGCCGGGGGCGTCCCCCGGGGGCTCCCCCCGGGCCTGGCCACGCTGTGAGTGCCCCGACCCCGACCCCCCCCCTCAATTCGGGGACCCCCCCCCCAAAAGAGATTTTGGGGTTCCCTTGAGCTCCTTTCCCTCCCCCCCCCTCCCCCCCGTTTTCCCTCCTTTGGAACGGTCCCGGCAAATTTGGGAGGTCAAAAATTCCCAATTTTGGGAGCCCAAAATCCCCCCCCGGGACCCCCAAAAATCCAGCCCGGGATACCCCAAAATCCTCCAAATTTGGGAGCCCAAAACCGACCCGGGATCTCCCAAAAAAGTCCCCAAATTTGTGAGCCCCAAAATCCCCAGGGACCCCCCCAAAATCTTCCAAATTTGGAGCACCAAAATCCCGCGCGGGGCCCCCCAAAATCCCCCAAATTGGTACCCCAAATCCTCCCCGGAACCCCCGAAATCCCCCCAGATTTGGGAGATCCCAAAACCCAAAATCCCCCAAATCTGGAGCCCCCAAAATCCCCCCGGGACCCCTCAAAATCCTCCCAATTCGGGACCCCAAAATCCCCCGAATTTGAAACCCCAAAAATCCACCCTGGCACCCCCCAAAATCCCTCCCGGGACCCCCTAAATCCCAAAATCCCCCCAAAATTGTGTCTCCAAACACCCCGGGACCCCCCCAAAACCCCCCCAGTCCCTCCCAGTCCCTCCCAGTATCTCCCAGTACAAACCGGTCCAAAGCCTCTTTGTCCCAGTGACCCCCAGTGACCTCCCAGTCCCTCCCAGTATAAACCAGTAACAAAGACCCCTCTGTCCCAGTGCGTCCCAGTCCTTCCGAGTACAAACCAGTCCCTCCCAGTACAAAGCCGCTCTGTCCCAGTCCCTCCCAGTCCCTCCCAGTCCAAACCAGTACAAAGCTGCCCTGTCCCAGTCCCTCCCAGTCGCTCCCAGTCGCTCCCAGTCCCTCCCAGTCCCTCCCAGTCCAAACCAGTGACAGAGCCGCTCTGTCTGTCTGTCCGTCCCGGCCCCGACAAGCGGCGGCGCCTTTGTACCGGCGCTGGGCGTGGCCTCCCCGCCGCGGCCGCCCCTCCGTATTTGGGCATCCGCTCCTTATATGGGCATGCCCCGCCCACTGTGGGCGTGGCTACTGCCCGCCCCGCCCCGGCCCCGCCCACGGCCCCGCCCCCACCCCGCGCGCGGCGCCGCCGCCGGCCGGACGGAGCCGAAGCCGCGGGAATTTCGGGGCCGTTTTTGGGGCCAATTCGGGAGTTTTTGGGGGCGAATTTGGGGAATTTTCGGCACTTTCGGGGCGCGAGGAGCGGGAGGGGCGCGGGGGGGTGGCGGGGGAGCGGAATTTGGGATTTTTGGGGGGATTTTTCGGGGCGATTTTGGCCATTTTAGGGCGGATTCGGGAATTTTTTGGGGGCGATTTCGGGGGTTTTGGGGGCTATTTTTGGGATTTTGGGGAATTTTCGGGGAATTTTGGGATTTTTTGGGAATTTTTTTGGGAATCGTTGGGGAATTCGGGGCCGCTTTGAGGCGGTGCCGGCTCCGGGCGGGATTTTGGGGCGGATTTTGGGGGCTTTTCTTGGGTTTTTTGGGGGTTTTTGGGGCGGATTTTTGGGGAATTTTTGGGAATCGTTGGAGATTATTTGGGGCTTTTGGGGGTTTTCGAGGGGTTTTTTTTCGGTTTTTTTATTTGACTATTTTGAGATTTGCTTGGGAATTTGGGGAATTTTCGGGGTTTTTTGGGGATTTTTTTTGAGTTTTTGAGTTGAATTTTTGGGATTTTGGGATTTGGGGGTTTTTTTATTTGAGTATTTCGTGATTTTTGGGATTTTTTGGGGGTTTTTTGGGGGACTTTTGGGGCCTTTTTGATTTGAATTTCTGGGGATTTTTTTGAGATTTTGGGGTTTTTTTGTTGCTGTTTTGGGAGTTTTTGGGCTTTCTCGGGGATTTTTTGGGTTTTTTTATTTGAAATTTTTGGGATTTTTTGGTGCTTTTCGGGGATTTTTTTGGGTTCGTTTAAAGATTTTTGAAGGATTTTTTGGGTCTTTTTTGTCCTTTTCGTTATTTTAAGGTTTTTTGGGGGTTTTTAAAGGATTATATTATTTTTTTTTTTATTTCTTTAAGGATTTTTAAGGTTTTTTCGGGATTTTTATTGGTTGTTTTTTGGGATTTTTTAAAGGATATTTTAAAGGGTTTTTTTTTTTTTAGGATATTTTGAGGTTCCTTCTTTGGGTTTTTAAGGGTTTTTTAGGATTTTTTGGGTGTTTTTAGGACATTTTCAGGCTTTTTTTTAGGATTTTTATTTTGTTTTTTTGGAATTTTTGGAATTTCTGGAGGATTTTCCGGGGCTTTTTTGGGGATTTCCAGAATTTTGGGGGATTTCATCTGGATTGTTTGGGGATTTTTTTCTTAATTTTTTTTTTTTAATTTTTTGGGGGTTTTTTTGGGGGGGTTTTAAACCAAATTTGGGGGGATTTTATTGGGATTTTTGGGGAATTTTTTCGTATTTGTTTGGGGTTTTTTTTTTTTTGTTGATTTTCTGCGCTTATTTTGAGTTCGTTTTTTGGATTTTTTTGGGTATTTAAAACAAATATTTTGGGGAACTTTGGTGGGATTTTGGGGATTTTTGTCGGGTTTTCTAAACTGTTTTTGTTTTATTATTTTTGGTTTCTTTGGGGGGGTTTAAACCAATTTTGGGGGGGATTTTTTGGGGATTTTGGGGGAATATTTGGGGTTTTTTGGAATTTTTTTTGAATTTTTGGGAATTTTTTTGTGCTTTTTTGGGAATATTTGAGAATTTTTTTAAAGTTTTGGGATTTTTGGTTCTTTTTTTGGATTTTGGGGGAAATTTTGGCAATTTTTTGGTGCTTTTTTGGAATTTTTTGGGGGGCAGATTTTTTGGGATTTTTTTTTGTGCTTTTTCTGTGGATTTTTTTTTAAATTTTTCCCTTTTTTGGGGAATTTCTGGGATTTTTTTTGTGATTTTTGAGATTTTTTGGGGGATTTTTTTGTGCTTTTTTCGGATTTTTGGGGGGAATTTTCGGGATTTTTTCGGTGCTTTTTCTGGGAATTTATTTTCATTGTTTGTGCTTTTTTGGGATTTTTTTTGGGGGGGGGAAATTCTTGGGAATATTTTTGGGGGCTTTTTTTTAGGAATTTCCCCCTTTTTTGGGGCCCCCCCCCCCCCCCATGCCTCCCCTGCTCCTTCTCGGGGCCCTCCTGGCGCTTTCCGGGGGGGTCCCGTCGGTTTTCGGGGGGGTCCCGTCGGTTTTCGGGGGGGTCCCGTTGGTTTTTGGGGGGGTCCCGTTTGTTTTTGGGGGGGTCCCGTCGGTTTTCGGGGGGGTCCCGTCGGTTTTCGGGGGGGTCCCCAAAGGGGGCGTGGCCTGTCCCGGGGGCTGCGACTGCGACCGAACCAACGCCCGCTGCCGGGGGGGGGCCGGGGGCGTCCCCCGGGGGCTCCCCCCGGGCCTGGCCACGCTGTGAGTGCCCCGACCCCGACCCCCCCCCTCAATTCGGGGACCCCCCCCCCCAAAAGAGATTTTGGGGTTCCCTTGAGCTCCTTTCCCTCCCCCCCCTCCCTCCCCCCCGTTTTCCCTCCTTTGGAACGGTCCCGGCAAATTTGGGAGGTCAAAAATTCCCAATTTTGGGAGCCCAAAATCCCCCCCCGGGACCCCCAAAAATCCAGCCCGGGATACCCCAAAATCCTCCAAATTTGGGAGCCCAAAACCGACCCGGGATCTCCCAAAAAAGTCCCCAAATTTGTGAGCCCCAAAATCCCCAGGGACCCCCCCAAAATCTTCCAAATTTGGAGCACCAAAATCCCGCGCGGGGCCCCCCAAAATCCCCCAAATTGGTACCCCAAATCCTCCCCGGAACCCCCGAAATCCCCCCAGATTTGGGAGATCCCAAAACCCAAAATCCCCCAAATCTGGAGCCCCCAAAATCCCCCCGGGACCCCTCAAAATCCTCCCAATTCGGGACCCCAAAATCCCCCGAATTTGAAACCCCAAAAATCCACCCTGGCACCCCCCAAAATCCCTCCCGGGACCCCCTAAATCCCAAAATCCCCCCAAAATTGTGTCTCCAAACACCCCGGGACCCCCCCAAAACCCCCCCAGTCCCTCCCAGTCCCTCCCAGTATCTCCCAGTACAAACCGGTCCAAAGCCTCTTTGTCCCAGTGACCCCCAGTGACCTCCCAGTCCCTCCCAGTATAAACCAGTAACAAAGACCCCTCTGTCCCAGTGCGTCCCAGTCCTTCCGAGTACAAACCAGTCCCTCCCAGTACAAAGCCGCTCTGTCCCAGTCCCTCCCAGTCCCTCCCAGTCCAAACCAGTACAAAGCTGCCCTGTCCCAGTCCCTCCCAGTCGCTCCCAGTCGCTCCCAGTCCCTCCCAGTCCCTCCCAGTCCAAACCAGTGACAGAGCCGCTCTGTCTGTCTGTCCGTCCCGGCCCCGACAAGCGGCGGCGCCTTTGTACCGGCGGCGCTGGGCGTGGCCTCCCCGCCGCGGCCGCCCCTCCGTATTTGGGCATCCGCTCCTTATATGGGCAGGCTCCGCCCACTGTGGGCGTGGCTACTGCCCGCCCCGCCCCTGTCCCGCCCACGGCCCCGCCCCCACCCCGCGCGCGGCGCCGCCGCCGGCCGGACGGAGCCGAAGCCGCGGGAATTTCGGGGCCGTTTTTGGGGCCAATTCGGGAGTTTTTGGGGGCGAATTTGGGGAATTTTCGGCACTTTCGGGGCGCGAGGAGCGGGAGGGGCGCGGGGGGGTGGCGGGGGAGCGGAATTTGGGATTTTTGGGGGGATTTTTCGGGGCGATTTTGGCCATTTTAGGGCGGATTCGGGAATTTTTTGGGGGCGATTTCGGGGGTTTTGGGGGCTATTTTTGGGATTTTGGGGAATTTTCGGGGAATTTTGGGATTTTTTGGGAATTTTTTTGGGAATCGTTGGGGAATTCGGGGCCGCTTTGAGGCGGTGCCGGCTCCGGGCGGGATTTTGGGGCGGATTTTGGGGGCTTTTCTTGGGTTTTTTGGGGGTTTTTGGGGCGGATTTTTGGGGAATTTTTGGGAATCGTTGGAGATTATTTGGGGCTTTTGGGGGTTTTCGAGGGGTTTTTTTTCGGTTTTTTTATTTGACTATTTTGAGATTTGCTTGGGAATTTGGGGAATTTTCGGGGTTTTTTGGGGATTTTTTTTGAGTTTTTGAGTTGAATTTTTGGGATTTTGGGATTTGGGGGTTTTTTTATTTGAGTATTTCGTGATTTTTGGGATTTTTTGGGGGTTTTTTGGGGGACTTTTGGGGCCTTTTTGATTTGAATTTCTGGGGATTTTTTTGAGATTTTGGGGTTTTTTTGTTGCTGTTTTGGGAGTTTTTGGGCTTTCTCGGGGATTTTTTGGGTTTTTTTATTTGAAATTTTTGGGATTTTTTGGTGCTTTTCGGGGATTTTTTTGGGTTCGTTTAAAGATTTTTGAAGGATTTTTTGGGTCTTTTTTGTCCTTTTCGTTATTTTAAGGTTTTTTGGGGGTTTTTAAAGGATTATATTATTTTTTTTTTTATTTCTTTAAGGATTTTTAAGGTTTTTTCGGGATTTTTATTGGTTGTTTTTTGGGATTTTTTAAAGGATATTTTAAAGGGTTTTTTTTTTTTTAGGATATTTTGAGGTTCCTTCTTTGGGTTTTTAAGGGTTTTTTAGGATTTTTTGGGTGTTTTTAGGACATTTTCAGGCTTTTTTTTAGGATTTTTATTTTGTTTTTTTGGAATTTTTGGAATTTCTGGAGGATTTTCCGGGGCTTTTTTGGGGATTTCCAGAATTTTGGGGGATTTCATCTGGATTGTTTGGGGATTTTTTTCTTAATTTTTTTTTTTTAATTTTTTGGGGGTTTTTTTGGGGGGGTTTTAAACCAAATTTGGGGGGATTTTATTGGGATTTTTGGGGAATTTTTTCGTATTTGTTTGGGGTTTTTTTTTTTTTGTTGATTTTCTGCGCTTATTTTGAGTTCGTTTTTTGGATTTTTTTGGGTATTTAAAACAAATATTTTGGGGAACTTTGGTGGGATTTTGGGGATTTTTGTCGGGTTTTCTAAACTGTTTTTGTTTTATTATTTTTGGTTTCTTTGGGGGGGTTTAAACCAATTTTGGGGGGGATTTTTTGGGGATTTTGGGGGAATATTTGGGGTTTTTTGGAATTTTTTTTGAATTTTTGGGAATTTTTTTGTGCTTTTTTGGGAATATTTGAGAATTTTTTTAAAGTTTTGGGATTTTTGGTTCTTTTTTTGGATTTTGGGGGAAATTTTGGCAATTTTTTGGTGCTTTTTTGGAATTTTTTGGGGGGCAGATTTTTTGGGATTTTTTTTTGTGCTTTTTCTGTGGATTTTTTTTTAAATTTTTCCCTTTTTTGGGGAATTTCTGGGATTTTTTTTGTGATTTTTGAGATTTTTTGGGGGATTTTTTTGTGCTTTTTTCGGATTTTTGGGGGGAATTTTCGGGATTTTTTCGGTGCTTTTTCTGGGAATTTATTTTCATTGTTTGTGCTTTTTTGGGATTTTTTTTGGGGGGGGGAAATTCTTGGGAATATTTTTGGGGGCTTTTTTTTAGGAATTTCCCCCTTTTTTGGGGCCCCCCCCCCCCCCATGCCTCCCCTGCTCCTTCTCGGGGCCCTCCTGGCGCTTTCCGGGGGGGTCCCGTCGGTTTTCGGGGGGGTCCCGTCGGTTTTCGGGGGGGTCCCGTTGGTTTTTGGGGGGGTCCCGTTTGTTTTTGGGGGGGTCCCGTCGGTTTTCGGGGGGGTCCCGGTTTTCGGGGGGGTCCCCAAAGGGGGCGTGGCCTGTCCCGGGGGCTGCGACTGCGACCGAACCAACGCCCGCTGCCGGGGGGGGGCCGGGGGCGTCCCCCGGGGGCTCCCCCCGGGCCTGGCCACGCTGTGAGTGCCCCGACCCCGACCCCCCCCCTCAATTCGGGGACCCCCCCCCCCAAAAGAGATTTTGGGGTTCCCTTGAGCTCCTTTCCCTCCCCCCCCCCTCCCCCCCGTTTTCCCTCCTTTGGAACGGTCCCGGCAAATTTGGGAGGTCAAAAATTCCCAATTTTGGGAGCCCAAAATCCCCCCCCGGGACCCCCAAAAATCCAGCCCGGGATACCCCAAAATCCTCCAAATTTGGGAGCCCAAAACCGACCCGGGATCTCCCAAAAAAGTCCCCAAATTTGTGAGCCCCAAAATCCCCAGGGACCCCCCCAAAATCTTCCAAATTTGGAGCACCAAAATCCCGCGCGGGGCCCCCCAAAATCCCCCAAATTGGTACCCCAAATCCTCCCCGGAACCCCCGAAATCCCCCCAGATTTGGGAGATCCCAAAACCCAAAATCCCCCAAATCTGGAGCCCCCAAAATCCCCCCGGGACCCCTCAAAATCCTCCCAATTCGGGACCCCAAAATCCCCCGAATTTGAAACCCCAAAAATCCACCCTGGCACCCCCCAAAATCCCTCCCGGGACCCCCTAAATCCCAAAATCCCCCCAAAATTGTGTCTCCAAACACCCCGGGACCCCCCCAAAACCCCCCCAGTCCCTCCCAGTCCCTCCCAGTATAAACCAGTAACAAAGAGCCCTCTGTCCCAGTGCGTCCCAGTCCTTCCAAGTACAAATCAGTACAAACCAGTACAAACCGGTCCAAAGCCTCTTTGTCCCAGTGACCCCCAGTGACCTCCCAGTCCCTCCCGGTATAAACCAGTAACAAAGACCCCTCTGTCTGTCCCAGTGCGTCCCAGTCCTTCCGAGTACAAACCAGTACAAACCAGTACAAATCAGTACAAACCAGTACAACGCTGCCCTGTCCCAGTCCCTCCCAGTCCGTCCCAGTATGTCCCAGTCCCTCCCAGTATCTCCCAGTCCCTCCCAGTCCCTCCCAGTCCCTCCCAGTATCTCCCAGTACAAACCGGTCCAAAGCCTCTTTGTCCCAGTGACCCCCAGTGACCTCCCAGTCCCTCCCAGTATAAACCAGTAACAAAGAGCCCTCTGTCCCAGTGCGTCCCAGTCCTTCCGAGTACAAACCAGTCCCTCCCAGTACAAAGCCGCTCTGTCCCAGTCCCTCCCAGTCCCTCCCAGTCCAAACCAGTACAAAGCTGCCCTGTCCCAGTCCCTCCCAGTCCCTCCCAGTCCAAACCAGTGACAGAGCCGCTCTGTCTGTCTGTCCGTCCCGGCCCCGACAAGCGGCGGCGCCTTTGTACCGGCGGCGCTGGGCGTGGCCTCCCCGCCGCGGCCGCCCCTCCGTATTTGGGCATCCGCTCCTTATATGGGCAGGCTCCGCCCACTGTGGGCGTGGCTACTGCCCGCCCCGCCCCTGTCCCGCCCACGGCCCCGCCCCCACCCCGCGCGCGGCGCCGCCGCCGGCCGGACGGAGCCGAAGCCGCGGGAATTTCGGGGCCGTTTTTGGGGCCAATTCGGGAGTTTTTGGGGGCGAATTTGGGGAATTTTCGGCACTTTCGGGGCGCGAGGAGCGGGAGGGGCGCGGGGGGGTGGCGGGGGAGCGGAATTTGGGATTTTTGGGGGGATTTTTCGGGGCGATTTTGGCCATTTTAGGGCGGATTCGGGAATTTTTTGGGGGCGATTTCGGGGGTTTTGGGGGCTATTTTTGGGATTTTGGGGAATTTTCGGGGAATTTTGGGATTTTTTGGGAATTTTTTTGGGAATCGTTGGGGAATTCGGGGCCGCTTTGAGGCGGTGCCGGCTCCGGGCGGGATTTTGGGGCGGATTTTGGGGGCTTTTCTTGGGTTTTTTGGGGGTTTTTGGGGCGGATTTTTGGGGAATTTTTGGGAATCGTTGGAGATTATTTGGGGCTTTTGGGGGTTTTCGAGGGGTTTTTTTTCGGTTTTTTTATTTGACTATTTTGAGATTTGCTTGGGAATTTGGGGAATTTTCGGGGTTTTTTGGGGATTTTTTTTGAGTTTTTGAGTTGAATTTTTGGGATTTTGGGATTTGGGGGTTTTTTTATTTGAGTATTTCGTGATTTTTGGGATTTTTTGGGGGTTTTTTGGGGGACTTTTGGGGCCTTTTTGATTTGAATTTCTGGGGATTTTTTTGAGATTTTGGGGTTTTTTTGTTGCTGTTTTGGGAGTTTTTGGGCTTTCTCGGGGATTTTTTGGGTTTTTTTATTTGAAATTTTTGGGATTTTTTGGTGCTTTTCGGGGATTTTTTTGGGTTCGTTTAAAGATTTTTGAAGGATTTTTTGGGTCTTTTTTGTCCTTTTCGTTATTTTAAGGTTTTTTGGGGGTTTTTAAAGGATTATATTATTTTTTTTTTTTATTTCTTTAAGGATTTTTAAGGTTTTTTCGGGATTTTTATTGGTTGTTTTTTGGGATTTTTTAAAGGATATTTTAAAGGGTTTTTTTTTTTTAGGATATTTTGAGGTTCCTTCTTTGGGTTTTTAAGGGTTTTTTAGGATTTTTTGGGTGTTTTTAGGACATTTTCAGGCTTTTTTTTAGGATTTTTATTTTGTTTTTTTGGAATTTTTGGAATTTCTGGAGGATTTTCCGGGGCTTTTTTGGGGATTTCCAGAATTTTGGGGGATTTCATCTGGATTGTTTGGGGATTTTTTTCTTAATTTTTTTTTTTTAATTTTTTGGGGGTTTTTTTGGGGGGGTTTTAAACCAAATTTGGGGGGATTTTATTGGGATTTTTGGGGAATTTTTTCGTATTTGTTTGGGGTTTTTTTTTTTTTGTTGATTTTCTGCGCTTATTTTGAGTTCGTTTTTTGGATTTTTTTGGGTATTTAAAACAAATATTTTGGGGAACTTTGGTGGGATTTTGGGGATTTTTGTCGGGTTTTCTAAACTGTTTTTGTTTTATTATTTTTGGTTTCTTTGGGGGGGTTTAAACCAATTTTGGGGGGGATTTTTTGGGGATTTTGGGGGAATATTTGGGGTTTTTTGGAATTTTTTTTGAATTTTTGGGAATTTTTTTGTGCTTTTTTGGGAATATTTGAGAATTTTTTTAAAGTTTTGGGATTTTTGGTTCTTTTTTTGGATTTTGGGGGAAATTTTGGCAATTTTTTGGTGCTTTTTTGGAATTTTTTGGGGGGCAGATTTTTTGGGATTTTTTTTTGTGCTTTTTCTGTGGATTTTTTTTTAAATTTTTCCCTTTTTTGGGGAATTTCTGGGATTTTTTTTGTGATTTTTGAGATTTTTTGGGGGATTTTTTTGTGCTTTTTTCGGATTTTTGGGGGGAATTTTCGGGATTTTTTCGGTGCTTTTTCTGGGAATTTATTTTCATTGTTTGTGCTTTTTTGGGATTTTTTTTGGGGGGGGGAAATTCTTGGGAATATTTTTGGGGGCTTTTTTTTAGGAATTTCCCCCTTTTTTGGGGCCCCCCCCCCCCCCATGCCTCCCCTGCTCCTTCTCGGGGCCCTCCTGGCGCTTTCCGGGGGGGTCCCGTCGGTTTTCGGGGGGGTCCCGTCGGTTTTCGGGGGGGTCCCGTTGGTTTTTGGGGGGGTCCCGTTTGTTTTTGGGGGGGTCCCGTCGGTTTTCGGGGGGGTCCCGGTTTTCGGGGGGGTCCCCAAAGGGGGCGTGGCCTGTCCCGGGGGCTGCGACTGCGACCGAACCAACGCCCGCTGCCGGGGGGGGGCCGGGGGCGTCCCCCGGGGGCTCCCCCCGGGCCTGGCCACGCTGTGAGTGCCCCGACCCCGACCCCCCCCCTCAATTCGGGGACCCCCCCCCCAAAAGAGATTTTGGGGTTCCCTTGAGCTCCTTTCCCTCCCCCCCTCCCTCCCCCCCGTTTTCCCTCCTTTGGAACGGTCCCGGCAAATTTGGGAGGTCAAAAATTCCCAATTTTGGGAGCCCAAAATCCCCCCCGGGACCCCCAAAAATCCAGCCCGGGATACCCCAAAATCCTCCAAATTTGGGAGCCCAAAACCGACCCGGGATCTCCCAAAAAAGTCCCCAAATTTGTGAGCCCCAAAATCCCCAGGGACCCCCCCAAAATCTTCCAAATTTGGAGCACCAAAATCCCGCGCGGGGCCCCCCAAAATCCCCCAAATTGGTACCCCAAATCCTCCCCGGAACCCCCGAAATCCCCCCAGATTTGGGAGATCCCAAAACCCAAAATCCCCCAAATCTGGAGCCCCCAAAATCCCCCCGGGACCCCTCAAAATCCTCCCAATTCGGGACCCCAAAATCCCCCGAATTTGAAACCCCAAAAATCCACCCTGGCACCCCCCAAAATCCCTCCCGGGACCCCCTAAATCCCAAAATCCCCCCAAAATTGTGTCTCCAAACACCCCGGGACCCCCCCAAAACCCCCCCAGTCCCTCCCAGTCCCTCCCAGTATCTCCCAGTACAAACCGGTCCAAAGCCTCTTTGTCCCAGTGACCCCCAGTGACCTCCCAGTCCCTCCCAGTATAAACCAGTAACAAAGACCCCTCTGTCCCAGTGCGTCCCAGTCCTTCCGAGTACAAACCAGTCCCTCCCAGTACAAAGCCGCTCTGTCCCAGTCCCTCCCAGTCCCTCCCAGTCCAAACCAGTACAAAGCTGCCCTGTCCCAGTCCCTCCCAGTCGCTCCCAGTCGCTCCCAGTCCCTCCCAGTCCCTCCCAGTCCAAACCAGTGACAGAGCCGCTCTGTCTGTCTGTCCGTCCCGGCCCCGACAAGCGGCGGCGCCTTTGTACCGGCGCTGGGCGTGGCCTCCCCGCCGCGGCCGCCCCTCCGTATTTGGGCATCCGCTCCTTATATGGGCATGCCCCGCCCACTGTGGGCGTGGCTACTGCCCGCCCCGCCCCGGCCCCGCCCACGGCCCCGCCCCCACCCCGCGCGCGGCGCCGCCGCCGGCCGGACGGAGCCGAAGCCGCGGGAATTTCGGGGCCGTTTTTGGGGCCAATTCGGGAGTTTTTGGGGGCGAATTTGGGGAATTTTCGGCACTTTCGGGGCGCGAGGAGCGGGAGGGGCGCGGGGGGGTGGCGGGGGAGCGGAATTTGGGATTTTTGGGGGGATTTTTCGGGGCGATTTTGGCCATTTTAGGGCGGATTCGGGAATTTTTTGGGGGCGATTTCGGGGGTTTTGGGGGCTATTTTTGGGATTTTGGGGAATTTTCGGGGAATTTTGGGATTTTTTGGGAATTTTTTTGGGAATCGTTGGGGAATTCGGGGCCGCTTTGAGGCGGTGCCGGCTCCGGGCGGGATTTTGGGGCGGATTTTGGGGGCTTTTCTTGGGTTTTTTGGGGGTTTTTGGGGCGGATTTTTGGGGAATTTTTGGGAATCGTTGGAGATTATTTGGGGCTTTTGGGGGTTTTCGAGGGGTTTTTTTTCGGTTTTTTTATTTGACTATTTTGAGATTTGCTTGGGAATTTGGGGAATTTTCGGGGTTTTTTGGGGATTTTTTTTGAGTTTTTGAGTTGAATTTTTGGGATTTTGGGATTTGGGGGTTTTTTTATTTGAGTATTTCGTGATTTTTGGGATTTTTTGGGGGTTTTTTGGGGGACTTTTGGGGCCTTTTTGATTTGAATTTCTGGGGATTTTTTTGAGATTTTGGGGTTTTTTTGTTGCTGTTTTGGGAGTTTTTGGGCTTTCTCGGGGATTTTTTGGGTTTTTTTATTTGAAATTTTTGGGATTTTTTGGTGCTTTTCGGGGATTTTTTTGGGTTCGTTTAAAGATTTTTGAAGGATTTTTTGGGTCTTTTTTGTCCTTTTCGTTATTTTAAGGTTTTTTGGGGGTTTTTAAAGGATTATATTATTTTTTTTTTTTATTTCTTTAAGGATTTTTAAGGTTTTTTCGGGATTTTTATTGGTTGTTTTTTGGGATTTTTTAAAGGATATTTTAAAGGGTTTTTTTTTTTTAGGATATTTTGAGGTTCCTTCTTTGGGTTTTTAAGGGTTTTTTAGGATTTTTTGGGTGTTTTTAGGACATTTTCAGGCTTTTTTTTAGGATTTTTATTTTGTTTTTTTGGAATTTTTGGAATTTCTGGAGGATTTTCCGGGGCTTTTTTGGGGATTTCCAGAATTTTGGGGGATTTCATCTGGATTGTTTGGGGATTTTTTTCTTAATTTTTTTTTTTTAATTTTTTGGGGGTTTTTTTGGGGGGGTTTTAAACCAAATTTGGGGGGATTTTATTGGGATTTTTGGGGAATTTTTTCGTATTTGTTTGGGGTTTTTTTTTTTTTTGTTGATTTTCTGCGCTTATTTTGAGTTCGTTTTTTGGATTTTTTTGGGTATTTAAAACAAATATTTTGGGGAACTTTGGTGGGATTTTGGGGATTTTTGTCGGGTTTTCTAAACTGTTTTTGTTTTATTATTTTTGGTTTCTTTGGGGGGGTTTAAACCAATTTTGGGGGGGATTTTTTGGGGATTTTGGGGGAATATTTGGGGTTTTTTGGAATTTTTTTTGAATTTTTGGGAATTTTTTTGTGCTTTTTTGGGAATATTTGAGAATTTTTTTAAAGTTTTGGGATTTTTGGTTCTTTTTTTGGATTTTGGGGGAAATTTTGGCAATTTTTTGGTGCTTTTTTGGAATTTTTTGGGGGGCAGATTTTTTGGGATTTTTTTTTGTGCTTTTTCTGTGGATTTTTTTTTAAATTTTTCCCTTTTTTGGGGAATTTCTGGGATTTTTTTTGTGATTTTTGAGATTTTTTGGGGGATTTTTTTGTGCTTTTTTCGGATTTTTGGGGGGAATTTTCGGGATTTTTTCGGTGCTTTTTCTGGGAATTTATTTTCATTGTTTGTGCTTTTTTGGGATTTTTTTTGGGGGGGGGAAATTCTTGGGAATATTTTTGGGGGCTTTTTTTTAGGAATTTCCCCCTTTTTTGGGGCCCCCCCCCCCCCCCATGCCTCCCCTGCTCCTTCTCGGGGCCCTCCTGGTGCTTTCCGGGGGGGTCCCGTCGGTTTTCGGGGGGGTCCCGTCGGTTTTCGGGGGGGTCCCGTTGGTTTTTGGGGGGGTCCCGTTTGTTTTTGGGGGGGTCCCGTCGGTTTTCGGGGGGGTCCCGTCGGTTTTCGGGGGGGTCCCCAAAGGGGGCGTGGCCTGTCCCGGGGGCTGCGACTGCGACCGAACCAACGCCCGCTGCCGGGGGGGGGCCGGGGGCGTCCCCCGGGGGCTCCCCCCGGGCCTGGCCACGCTGTGAGTGCCCCGACCCCGACCCCCCCCCTCAATTCGGGGACCCCCCCCCCCAAAAGAGATTTTGGGGTTCCCTTGAGCTCCTTTCCCTCCCCCCCCTCCCTCCCCCCCGTTTTTCCCTCCTTTGGAACGGTCCCGGCAAATTTGGGAGGTCAAAAATTCCCAATTTTGGGAGCCCAAAATCCCCCCCGGGACCCCCAACAATCCAGCCCGGGATACCCCAAAATCCTCCAAATTTGGGAGCCCAAAACCGACCCGGGATCTCCCAAAAAAGTCCCCAAATTTGTGAGCCCCAAAATCCCCAGGGACCCCCCCAAAATCTTCCAAATTTGGAGCACCAAAATCCCGCGCGGGGCCCCCCAAAATCCCCCAAATTGGTACCCCAAATCCTCCCCGGAACCCCCGAAATCCCCCCAGATTTGGGAGATCCCAAAACCCAAAATCCCCCAAATCTGGAGCCCCCAAAATCCCCCCGGGACCCCTCAAAATCCTCCCAATTCGGGACCCCAAAATCCCCCGAATTTGAAACCCCAAAAATCCACCCTGGCACCCCCCAAAATCCCTCCCGGGACCCCCTAAATCCCAAAATCCCCCCAAAATTGTGTCTCCAAACACCCCGGGACCCCCCCAAAACCCCCCCAGTCCCTCCCAGTCCCTCCCAGTATCTCCCAGTACAAACCGGTCCAAAGCCTCTTTGTCCCAGTGACCCCCAGTGACCTCCCAGTCCCTCCCAGTATAAACCAGTAACAAAGACCCCTCTGTCCCAGTGCGTCCCAGTCCTTCCGAGTACAAACCAGTCCCTCCCAGTACAAAGCCGCTCTGTCCCAGTCCCTCCCAGTCCCTCCCAGTCCAAACCAGTACAAAGCTGCCCTGTCCCAGTCCCTCCCAGTCGCTCCCAGTCGCTCCCAGTCCCTCCCAGTCCCTCCCAGTCCAAACCAGTGACAGAGCCGCTCTGTCTGTCTGTCCGTCCCGGCCCCGACAAGCGGCGGCGCCTTTGTACCGGCGCTGGGCGTGGCCTCCCCGCCGCGGCCGCCCCTCCGTATTTGGGCATCCGCTCCTTATATGGGCATGCCCCGCCCACTGTGGGCGTGGCTACTGCCCGCCCCGCCCCGGCCCCGCCCACGGCCCCGCCCCCACCCCGCGCGCGGCGCCGCCGCCGGCCGGACGGAGCCGAAGCCGCGGGAATTTCGGGGCCGTTTTTGGGGCCAATTCGGGAGTTTTTGGGGGCGAATTTGGGGAATTTTCGGCACTTTCGGGGCGCGAGGAGCGGGAGGGGCGCGGGGGGGTGGCGGGGGAGCGGAATTTGGGATTTTTGGGGGGATTTTTCGGGGCGATTTTGGCCATTTTAGGGCGGATTCGGGAATTTTTTGGGGGCGATTTCGGGGGTTTTGGGGGCTATTTTTGGGATTTTGGGGAATTTTCGGGGAATTTTGGGATTTTTTGGGAATTTTTTTGGGAATCGTTGGGGAATTCGGGGCCGCTTTGAGGCGGTGCCGGCTCCGGGCGGGATTTTGGGGCGGATTTTGGGGGCTTTTCTTGGGTTTTTTGGGGGTTTTTGGGGCGGATTTTTGGGGAATTTTTGGGAATCGTTGGAGATTATTTGGGGCTTTTGGGGGTTTTCGAGGGGTTTTTTTTCGGTTTTTTTATTTGACTATTTTGAGATTTGCTTGGGAATTTGGGGAATTTTCGGGGTTTTTTGGGGATTTTTTTTGAGTTTTTGAGTTGAATTTTTGGGATTTTGGGATTTGGGGGTTTTTTTATTTGAGTATTTCGTGATTTTTGGGATTTTTTGGGGGTTTTTTGGGGGACTTTTGGGGCCTTTTTGATTTGAATTTCTGGGGATTTTTTTGAGATTTTGGGGTTTTTTTGTTGCTGTTTTGGGAGTTTTTGGGCTTTCTCGGGGATTTTTTGGGTTTTTTTATTTGAAATTTTTGGGATTTTTTGGTGCTTTTCGGGGATTTTTTTGGGTTCGTTTAAAGATTTTTGAAGGATTTTTTGGGTCTTTTTTGTCCTTTTCGTTATTTTAAGGTTTTTTGGGGGTTTTTAAAGGATTATATTATTTTTTTTTTTTATTTCTTTAAGGATTTTTAAGGTTTTTTCGGGATTTTTATTGGTTGTTTTTTGGGATTTTTTAAAGGATATTTTAAAGGGTTTTTTTTTTTTTAGGATATTTTGAGGTTCCTTCTTTGGGTTTTTAAGGGTTTTTTAGGATTTTTTGGGTGTTTTTAGGACATTTTCAGGCTTTTTTTTAGGATTTTTATTTTGTTTTTTTGGAATTTTTGGAATTTCTGGAGGATTTTCCGGGGCTTTTTTGGGGATTTCCAGAATTTTGGGGGATTTCATCTGGATTGTTTGGGGATTTTTTTCTTAATTTTTTTTTTTTAATTTTTTGGGGGTTTTTTTGGGGGGGTTTTAAACCAAATTTGGGGGGATTTTATTGGGATTTTTGGGGAATTTTTTCGTATTTGTTTGGGGTTTTTTTTTTTTTGTTGATTTTCTGCGCTTATTTTGAGTTCGTTTTTTGGATTTTTTTGGGTATTTAAAACAAATATTTTGGGGAACTTTGGTGGGATTTTGGGGATTTTTGTCGGGTTTTCTAAACTGTTTTTGTTTTATTATTTTTGGTTTCTTTGGGGGGGTTTAAACCAATTTTGGGGGGGATTTTTTGGGGATTTTGGGGGAATATTTGGGGTTTTTTGGAATTTTTTTTGAATTTTTGGGAATTTTTTTGTGCTTTTTTGGGAATATTTGAGAATTTTTTTAAAGTTTTGGGATTTTTGGTTCTTTTTTTGGATTTTGGGGGAAATTTTGGCAATTTTTTGGTGCTTTTTTGGAATTTTTTGGGGGGCAGATTTTTTGGGATTTTTTTTTGTGCTTTTTCTGTGGATTTTTTTTTAAATTTTTCCCTTTTTTGGGGAATTTCTGGGATTTTTTTTGTGATTTTTGAGATTTTTTGGGGGATTTTTTTGTGCTTTTTTCGGATTTTTGGGGGGAATTTTCGGGATTTTTTCGGTGCTTTTTCTGGGAATTTATTTTCATTGTTTGTGCTTTTTTGGGATTTTTTTTGGGGGGGGGAAATTCTTGGGAATATTTTTGGGGGCTTTTTTTTAGGAATTTCCCCCTTTTTTGGGGCCCCCCCCCCCCCCCATGCCTCCCCTGCTCCTTCTCGGGGCCCTCCTGGCGCTTTCCGGGGGGGTCCCGTCGGTTTTCGGGGGGGTCCCGTCGGTTTTCGGGGGGGTCCCGTTGGTTTTTGGGGGGGTCCCGTTTGTTTTTGGGGGGGTCCCGTCGGTTTTCGGGGGGGTCCCGTCGGTTTTCGGGGGGGTCCCCAAAGGGGGCGTGGCCTGTCCCGGGGGCTGCGACTGCGACCGAACCAACGCCCGCTGCCGGGGGGGGGCCGGGGGCGTCCCCCGGGGGCTCCCCCCGGGCCTGGCCACGCTGTGAGTGCCCCGACCCCGACCCCCCCCCTCAATTCGGGGACCCCCCCCCCAAAAGAGATTTTGGGGTTCCCTTGAGCTCCTTTCCCTCCCCCCCCTCCCTCCCCCCCGTTTTCCCTCCTTTGGAACGGTCCCGGCAAATTTGGGAGGTCAAAAATTCCCAATTTTGGGAGCCCAAAATCCCCCCCGGGACCCCCAAAAATCCAGCCCGGGATACCCCAAAATCCTCCAAATTTGGGAGCCCAAAACCGACCCGGGATCTCCCAAAAAAGTCCCCAAATTTGTGAGCCCCAAAATCCCCAGGGACCCCCCCAAAATCTTCCAAATTTGGAGCACCAAAATCCCGCGCGGGGCCCCCCAAAATCCCCCAAATTGGTACCCCAAATCCTCCCCGGAACCCCCGAAATCCCCCCAGATTTGGGAGATCCCAAAACCCAAAATCCCCCAAATCTGGAGCCCCCAAAATCCCCCCGGGACCCCTCAAAATCCTCCCAATTCGGGACCCCAAAATCCCCCGAATTTGAAACCCCAAAAATCCACCCTGGCACCCCCCAAAATCCCTCCCGGGACCCCCTAAATCCCAAAATCCCCCCAAAATTGTGTCTCCAAACACCCCGGGACCCCCCCAAAACCCCCCCAGTCCCTCCCAGTCCCTCCCAGTATCTCCCAGTACAAACCGGTCCAAAGCCTCTTTGTCCCAGTGACCCCCAGTGACCTCCCAGTCCCTCCCAGTATAAACCAGTAACAAAGACCCCTCTGTCCCAGTGCGTCCCAGTCCTTCCGAGTACAAACCAGTCCCTCCCAGTACAAAGCCGCTCTGTCCCAGTCCCTCCCAGTCCCTCCCAGTCCAAACCAGTACAAAGCTGCCCTGTCCCAGTCCCTCCCAGTCGCTCCCAGTCGCTCCCAGTCCCTCCCAGTCCCTCCCAGTCCAAACCAGTGACAGAGCCGCTCTGTCTGTCTGTCCGTCCCGGCCCCGACAAGCGGCGGCGCCTTTGTACCGGCGCTGGGCGTGGCCTCCCCGCCGCGGCCGCCCCTCCGTATTTGGGCATCCGCTCCTTATATGGGCATGCCCCGCCCACTGTGGGCGTGGCTACTGCCCGCCCCGCCCCGGCCCCGCCCACGGCCCCGCCCCCACCCCGCGCGCGGCGCCGCCGCCGGCCGGACGGAGCCGAAGCCGCGGGAATTTCGGGGCCGTTTTTGGGGCCAATTCGGGAGTTTTTGGGGGCGAATTTGGGGAATTTTCGGCACTTTCGGGGCGCGAGGAGCGGGAGGGGCGCGGGGGGGTGGCGGGGGAGCGGAATTTGGGATTTTTGGGGGGATTTTTCGGGGCGATTTTGGCCATTTTAGGGCGGATTCGGGAATTTTTTGGGGGCGATTTCGGGGGTTTTGGGGGCTATTTTTGGGATTTTGGGGAATTTTCGGGGAATTTTGGGATTTTTTGGGAATTTTTTTGGGAATCGTTGGGGAATTCGGGGCCGCTTTGAGGCGGTGCCGGCTCCGGGCGGGATTTTGGGGCGGATTTTGGGGGCTTTTCTTGGGTTTTTTGGGGGTTTTTGGGGCGGATTTTTGGGGAATTTTTGGGAATCGTTGGAGATTATTTGGGGCTTTTGGGGGTTTTCGAGGGGTTTTTTTTCGGTTTTTTTATTTGACTATTTTGAGATTTGCTTGGGAATTTGGGGAATTTTCGGGGTTTTTTGGGGATTTTTTTTGAGTTTTTGAGTTGAATTTTTGGGATTTTGGGATTTGGGGGTTTTTTTATTTGAGTATTTCGTGATTTTTGGGATTTTTTGGGGGTTTTTTGGGGGACTTTTGGGGCCTTTTTGATTTGAATTTCTGGGGATTTTTTTGAGATTTTGGGGTTTTTTTGTTGCTGTTTTGGGAGTTTTTGGGCTTTCTCGGGGATTTTTTGGGTTTTTTTATTTGAAATTTTTGGGATTTTTTGGTGCTTTTCGGGGATTTTTTTGGGTTCGTTTAAAGATTTTTGAAGGATTTTTTGGGTCTTTTTTGTCCTTTTCGTTATTTTAAGGTTTTTTGGGGGTTTTTAAAGGATTATATTATTTTTTTTTTTTATTTCTTTAAGGATTTTTAAGGTTTTTTCGGGATTTTTATTGGTTGTTTTTTGGGATTTTTTAAAGGATATTTTAAAGGGTTTTTTTTTTTTTAGGATATTTTGAGGTTCCTTCTTTGGGTTTTTAAGGGTTTTTTAGGATTTTTTGGGTGTTTTTAGGACATTTTCAGGCTTTTTTTTAGGATTTTTATTTTGTTTTTTTGGAATTTTTGGAATTTCTGGAGGATTTTCCGGGGCTTTTTTGGGGATTTCCAGAATTTTGGGGGATTTCATCTGGATTGTTTGGGGATTTTTTTCTTAATTTTTTTTTTTTAATTTTTTGGGGGTTTTTTTGGGGGGGTTTTAAACCAAATTTGGGGGGATTTTATTGGGATTTTTGGGGAATTTTTTCGTATTTGTTTGGGGTTTTTTTTTTTTTGTTGATTTTCTGCGCTTATTTTGAGTTCGTTTTTTGGATTTTTTTGGGTATTTAAAACAAATATTTTGGGGAACTTTGGTGGGATTTTGGGGATTTTTGTCGGGTTTTCTAAACTGTTTTTGTTTTATTATTTTTGGTTTCTTTGGGGGGGTTTAAACCAATTTTGGGGGGGATTTTTTGGGGATTTTGGGGGAATATTTGGGGTTTTTTGGAATTTTTTTTGAATTTTTGGGAATTTTTTTGTGCTTTTTTGGGAATATTTGAGAATTTTTTTAAAGTTTTGGGATTTTTGGTTCTTTTTTTGGATTTTGGGGGAAATTTTGGCAATTTTTTGGTGCTTTTTTGGAATTTTTTGGGGGGCAGATTTTTTGGGATTTTTTTTTGTGCTTTTTCTGTGGATTTTTTTTTAAATTTTTCCCTTTTTTGGGGAATTTCTGGGATTTTTTTTGTGATTTTTGAGATTTTTTGGGGGATTTTTTTGTGCTTTTTTCGGATTTTTGGGGGGAATTTTCGGGATTTTTTCGGTGCTTTTTCTGGGAATTTATTTTCATTGTTTGTGCTTTTTTGGGATTTTTTTTGGGGGGGGGAAATTCTTGGGAATATTTTTGGGGGCTTTTTTTTAGGAATTTCCCCCTTTTTGGGGCCCCCCCCCCCCCCCATGCCTCCCCTGCTCCTTCTCGGGGCCCTCCTGGTGCTTTCCGGGGGGGTCCCGTCGGTTTTCGGGGGGGTCCCGTCGGTTTTCGGGGGGGTCCCGTTGGTTTTTGGGGGGGTCCCGTTTGTTTTTGGGGGGGTCCCGTCGGTTTTCGGGGGGGTCCCGTCGGTTTTCGGGGGGGTCCCCAAAGGGGGCGTGGCCTGTCCCGGGGGCTGCGACTGCGACCGAACCAACGCCCGCTGCCGGGGGGGGGCCGGGGGCGTCCCCCGGGGGCTCCCCCCGGGCCTGGCCACGCTGTGAGTGCCCCGACCCCGACCCCCCCCCTCAATTCGGGGACCCCCCCCCCAAAAGAGATTTTGGGGTTCCCTTGAGCTCCTTTCCCTCCCCCCCCTCCCTCCCCCCCGTTTTTCCCTCCTTTGGAACGGTCCCGGCAAATTTGGGAGGTCAAAAATTCCCAATTTTGGGAGCCCAAAATCCCCCCCGGGACCCCCAACAATCCAGCCCGGGATACCCCAAAATCCTCCAAATTTGGGAGCCCAAAACCGACCCGGGATCTCCCAAAAAAGTCCCCAAATTTGTGAGCCCCAAAATCCCCAGGGACCCCCCCAAAATCTTCCAAATTTGGAGCACCAAAATCCCGCGCGGGGCCCCCCAAAATCCCCCAAATTGGTACCCCAAATCCTCCCCGGAACCCCCGAAATCCCCCCAGATTTGGGAGATCCCAAAACCCAAAATCCCCCAAATCTGGAGCCCCCAAAATCCCCCCGGGACCCCTCAAAATCCTCCCAATTCGGGACCCCAAAATCCCCCGAATTTGAAACCCCAAAAATCCACCCTGGCACCCCCCAAAATCCCTCCCGGGACCCCCTAAATCCCAAAATCCCCCCAAAATTGTGTCTCCAAACACCCCGGGACCCCCCCAAAACCCCCCCAGTCCCTCCCAGTCCCTCCCAGTATCTCCCAGTACAAACCGGTCCAAAGCCTCTTTGTCCCAGTGACCCCCAGTGACCTCCCAGTCCCTCCCAGTATAAACCAGTAACAAAGACCCCTCTGTCCCAGTGCGTCCCAGTCCTTCCGAGTACAAACCAGTCCCTCCCAGTACAAAGCCGCTCTGTCCCAGTCCCTCCCAGTCCCTCCCAGTCCAAACCAGTACAAAGCTGCCCTGTCCCAGTCCCTCCCAGTCGCTCCCAGTCGCTCCCAGTCCCTCCCAGTCCCTCCCAGTCCAAACCAGTGACAGAGCCGCTCTGTCTGTCTGTCCGTCCCGGCCCCGACAAGCGGCGGCGCCTTTGTACCGGCGCTGGGCGTGGCCTCCCCGCCGCGGCCGCCCCTCCGTATTTGGGCATCCGCTCCTTATATGGGCATGCCCCGCCCACTGTGGGCGTGGCTACTGCCCGCCCCGCCCCGGCCCCGCCCACGGCCCCGCCCCCACCCCGCGCGCGGCGCCGCCGCCGGCCGGACGGAGCCGAAGCCGCGGGAATTTCGGGGCCGTTTTTGGGGCCAATTCGGGAGTTTTTGGGGGCGAATTTGGGGAATTTTCGGCACTTTCGGGGCGCGAGGAGCGGGAGGGGCGCGGGGGGGTGGCGGGGGAGCGGAATTTGGGATTTTTGGGGGGATTTTTCGGGGCGATTTTGGCCATTTTAGGGCGGATTCGGGAATTTTTTGGGGGCGATTTCGGGGGTTTTGGGGGCTATTTTTGGGATTTTGGGGAATTTTCGGGGAATTTTGGGATTTTTTGGGAATTTTTTTGGGAATCGTTGGGGAATTCGGGGCCGCTTTGAGGCGGTGCCGGCTCCGGGCGGGATTTTGGGGCGGATTTTGGGGGCTTTTCTTGGGTTTTTTGGGGGTTTTTGGGGCGGATTTTTGGGGAATTTTTGGGAATCGTTGGAGATTATTTGGGGCTTTTGGGGGTTTTCGAGGGGTTTTTTTTCGGTTTTTTTATTTGACTATTTTGAGATTTGCTTGGGAATTTGGGGAATTTTCGGGGTTTTTTGGGGATTTTTTTTGAGTTTTTGAGTTGAATTTTTGGGATTTTGGGATTTGGGGGTTTTTTTATTTGAGTATTTCGTGATTTTTGGGATTTTTTGGGGGTTTTTTGGGGGACTTTTGGGGCCTTTTTGATTTGAATTTCTGGGGATTTTTTTGAGATTTTGGGGTTTTTTTGTTGCTGTTTTGGGAGTTTTTGGGCTTTCTCGGGGATTTTTTGGGTTTTTTTATTTGAAATTTTTGGGATTTTTTGGTGCTTTTCGGGGATTTTTTTGGGTTCGTTTAAAGATTTTTGAAGGATTTTTTGGGTCTTTTTTGTCCTTTTCGTTATTTTAAGGTTTTTTGGGGGTTTTTAAAGGATTATATTATTTTTTTTTTTTATTTCTTTAAGGATTTTTAAGGTTTTTTCGGGATTTTTATTGGTTGTTTTTTGGGATTTTTTAAAGGATATTTTAAAGGGTTTTTTTTTTTTTAGGATATTTTGAGGTTCCTTCTTTGGGTTTTTAAGGGTTTTTTAGGATTTTTTGGGTGTTTTTAGGACATTTTCAGGCTTTTTTTTAGGATTTTTATTTTGTTTTTTTGGAATTTTTGGAATTTCTGGAGGATTTTCCGGGGCTTTTTTGGGGATTTCCAGAATTTTGGGGGATTTCATCTGGATTGTTTGGGGATTTTTTTCTTAATTTTTTTTTTTTAATTTTTTGGGGGTTTTTTTGGGGGGGTTTTAAACCAAATTTGGGGGGATTTTATTGGGATTTTTGGGGAATTTTTTCGTATTTGTTTGGGGTTTTTTTTTTTTTGTTGATTTTCTGCGCTTATTTTGAGTTCGTTTTTTGGATTTTTTTGGGTATTTAAAACAAATATTTTGGGGAACTTTGGTGGGATTTTGGGGATTTTTGTCGGGTTTTCTAAACTGTTTTTGTTTTATTATTTTTGGTTTCTTTGGGGGGGTTTAAACCAATTTTGGGGGGGATTTTTTGGGGATTTTGGGGGAATATTTGGGGTTTTTTGGAATTTTTTTTGAATTTTTGGGAATTTTTTTGTGCTTTTTTGGGAATATTTGAGAATTTTTTTAAAGTTTTGGGATTTTTGGTTCTTTTTTTGGATTTTGGGGGAAATTTTGGCAATTTTTTGGTGCTTTTTTGGAATTTTTTGGGGGGCAGATTTTTTGGGATTTTTTTTTGTGCTTTTTCTGTGGATTTTTTTTTAAATTTTTCCCTTTTTTGGGGAATTTCTGGGATTTTTTTTGTGATTTTTGAGATTTTTTGGGGGATTTTTTTGTGCTTTTTTCGGATTTTTGGGGGGAATTTTCGGGATTTTTTCGGTGCTTTTTCTGGGAATTTATTTTCATTGTTTGTGCTTTTTTGGGATTTTTTTTGGGGGGGGGAAATTCTTGGGAATATTTTTGGGGGCTTTTTTTTAGGAATTTCCCCCTTTTTTGGGGCCCCCCCCCCCCCCCATGCCTCCCCTGCTCCTTCTCGGGGCCCTCCTGGCGCTTTCCGGGGGGGTCCCGTCGGTTTTCGGGGGGGTCCCGTCGGTTTTCGGGGGGGTCCCGTTGGTTTTTGGGGGGGTCCCGTTTGTTTTTGGGGGGGTCCCGTCGGTTTTCGGGGGGGTCCCGGTTTTCGGGGGGGTCCCCAAAGGGGGCGTGGCCTGTCCCGGGGGCTGCGACTGCGACCGAACCAACGCCCGCTGCCGGGGGGGGGCCGGGGGCGTCCCCCGGGGGCTCCCCCCGGGCCTGGCCACGCTGTGAGTGCCCCGACCCCGACCCCCCCCCTCAATTCGGGGACCCCCCCCCCAAAAGAGATTTTGGGGTTCCCTTGAGCTCCTTTCCCTCCCCCCCCTCCCTCCCCCCCGTTTTCCCTCCTTTGGAACGGTCCCGGCAAATTTGGGAGGTCAAAAATTCCCAATTTTGGGAGCCCAAAATCCCCCCCGGGACCCCCAAAAATCCAGCCCGGGATACCCCAAAATCCTCCAAATTTGGGAGCCCAAAACCGACCCGGGATCTCCCAAAAAAGTCCCCAAATTTGTGAGCCCCAAAATCCCCAGGGACCCCCCCAAAATCTTCCAAATTTGGAGCACCAAAATCCCGCGCGGGGCCCCCCAAAATCCCCCAAATTGGTACCCCAAATCCTCCCCGGAACCCCCGAAATCCCCCCAGATTTGGGAGATCCCAAAACCCAAAATCCCCCAAATCTGGAGCCCCCAAAATCCCCCCGGGACCCCTCAAAATCCTCCCAATTCGGGACCCCAAAATCCCCCGAATTTGAAACCCCAAAAATCCACCCTGGCACCCCCCAAAATCCCTCCCGGGACCCCCTAAATCCCAAAATCCCCCCAAAATTGTGTCTCCAAACACCCCGGGACCCCCCCAAAACCCCCCCAGTCCCTCCCAGTCCCTCCCAGTATCTCCCAGTACAAACCGGTCCAAAGCCTCTTTGTCCCAGTGACCCCCAGTGACCTCCCAGTCCCTCCCAGTATAAACCAGTAACAAAGACCCCTCTGTCCCAGTGCGTCCCAGTCCTTCCGAGTACAAACCAGTCCCTCCCAGTACAAAGCCGCTCTGTCCCAGTCCCTCCCAGTCCCTCCCAGTCCAAACCAGTACAAAGCTGCCCTGTCCCAGTCCCTCCCAGTCGCTCCCAGTCGCTCCCAGTCCCTCCCAGTCCCTCCCAGTCCAAACCAGTGACAGAGCCGCTCTGTCTGTCTGTCCGTCCCGGCCCCGACAAGCGGCGGCGCCTTTGTACCGGCGCTGGGCGTGGCCTCCCCGCCGCGGCCGCCCCTCCGTATTTGGGCATCCGCTCCTTATATGGGCATGCCCCGCCCACTGTGGGCGTGGCTACTGCCCGCCCCGCCCCTGTCCCGCCCACGGCCCCGCCCCCACCCCGCGCGCGGCGCCGCCGCCGGCCGGACGGAGCCGAAGCCGCGGGAATTTCGGGGCCGTTTTTGGGGCCAATTCGGGAGTTTTTGGGGGCGAATTTGGGGAATTTTCGGCACTTTCGGGGCGCGAGGAGCGGGAGGGGCGCGGGGGGGTGGCGGGGGAGCGGAATTTGGGATTTTTGGGGGGATTTTTCGGGGCGATTTTGGCCATTTTAGGGCGGATTCGGGAATTTTTTGGGGGCGATTTCGGGGGTTTTGGGGGCTATTTTTGGGATTTTGGGGAATTTTCGGGGAATTTTGGGATTTTTTGGGAATTTTTTTGGGAATCGTTGGGGAATTCGGGGCCGCTTTGAGGCGGTGCCGGCTCCGGGCGGGATTTTGGGGCGGATTTTGGGGGCTTTTCTTGGGTTTTTTGGGGGTTTTTGGGGCGGATTTTTGGGGAATTTTTGGGAATCGTTGGAGATTATTTGGGGCTTTTGGGGGTTTTCGAGGGGTTTTTTTTCGGTTTTTTTATTTGACTATTTTGAGATTTGCTTGGGAATTTGGGGAATTTTCGGGGTTTTTTGGGGATTTTTTTTGAGTTTTTGAGTTGAATTTTTGGGATTTTGGGATTTGGGGGTTTTTTTATTTGAGTATTTCGTGATTTTTGGGATTTTTTGGGGGTTTTTTGGGGGACTTTTGGGGCCTTTTTGATTTGAATTTCTGGGGATTTTTTTGAGATTTTGGGGTTTTTTTGTTGCTGTTTTGGGAGTTTTTGGGCTTTCTCGGGGATTTTTTGGGTTTTTTTATTTGAAATTTTTGGGATTTTTTGGTGCTTTTCGGGGATTTTTTTGGGTTCGTTTAAAGATTTTTGAAGGATTTTTTGGGTCTTTTTTGTCCTTTTCGTTATTTTAAGGTTTTTTGGGGGTTTTTAAAGGATTATATTATTTTTTTTTTTTATTTCTTTAAGGATTTTTAAGGTTTTTTCGGGATTTTTATTGGTTGTTTTTTGGGATTTTTTAAAGGATATTTTAAAGGGTTTTTTTTTTTTTAGGATATTTTGAGGTTCCTTCTTTGGGTTTTTAAGGGTTTTTTAGGATTTTTTGGGTGTTTTTAGGACATTTTCAGGCTTTTTTTTAGGATTTTTATTTTGTTTTTTTGGAATTTTTGGAATTTCTGGAGGATTTTCCGGGGCTTTTTTGGGGATTTCCAGAATTTTGGGGGATTTCATCTGGATTGTTTGGGGATTTTTTTCTTAATTTTTTTTTTTTAATTTTTTGGGGGTTTTTTTGGGGGGGTTTTAAACCAAATTTGGGGGGATTTTATTGGGATTTTTGGGGAATTTTTTCGTATTTGTTTGGGGTTTTTTTTTTTTTGTTGATTTTCTGCGCTTATTTTGAGTTCGTTTTTTGGATTTTTTTGGGTATTTAAAACAAATATTTTGGGGAACTTTGGTGGGATTTTGGGGATTTTTGTCGGGTTTTCTAAACTGTTTTTGTTTTATTATTTTTGGTTTCTTTGGGGGGGTTTAAACCAATTTTGGGGGGGATTTTTTGGGGATTTTGGGGGAATATTTGGGGTTTTTTGGAATTTTTTTTGAATTTTTGGGAATTTTTTTGTGCTTTTTTGGGAATATTTGAGAATTTTTTTAAAGTTTTGGGATTTTTGGTTCTTTTTTTGGATTTTGGGGGAAATTTTGGCAATTTTTTGGTGCTTTTTTGGAATTTTTTGGGGGGCAGATTTTTTGGGATTTTTTTTTGTGCTTTTTCTGTGGATTTTTTTTTAAATTTTTCCCTTTTTTGGGGAATTTCTGGGATTTTTTTTGTGATTTTTGAGATTTTTTGGGGGATTTTTTTGTGCTTTTTTCGGATTTTTGGGGGGAATTTTCGGGATTTTTTCGGTGCTTTTTCTGGGAATTTATTTTCATTGTTTGTGCTTTTTTGGGATTTTTTTTGGGGGGGGGAAATTCTTGGGAATATTTTTGGGGGCTTTTTTTTAGGAATTTCCCCCTTTTTTGGGGCCCCCCCCCCCCCCCATGCCTCCCCTGCTCCTTCTCGGGGCCCTCCTGGTGCTTTCCGGGGGGGTCCCGTCGGTTTTCGGGGGGGTCCCGTCGGTTTTCGGGGGGGTCCCGTTGGTTTTTGGGGGGGTCCCGTTTGTTTTTGGGGGGGTCCCGTCGGTTTTCGGGGGGGTCCCGTCGGTTTTCGGGGGGGTCCCCAAAGGGGGCGTGGCCTGTCCCGGGGGCTGCGACTGCGACCGAACCAACGCCCGCTGCCGGGGGGGGGCCGGGGGCGTCCCCCGGGGGCTCCCCCCGGGCCTGGCCACGCTGTGAGTGCCCCGACCCCGACCCCCCCCCTCAATTCGGGGACCCCCCCCCCAAAAGAGATTTTGGGGTTCCCTTGAGCTCCTTTCCCTCCCCCCCTCCCTCCCCCCCGTTTTTCCCTCCTTTGGAACGGTCCCGGCAAATTTGGGAGGTCAAAAATTCCCAATTTTGGGAGCCCAAAATCCCCCCCGGGACCCCCAACAATCCAGCCCGGGATACCCCAAAATCCTCCAAATTTGGGAGCCCAAAACCGACCCGGGATCTCCCAAAAAAGTCCCCAAATTTGTGAGCCCCAAAATCCCCAGGGACCCCCCCAAAATCTTCCAAATTTGGAGCACCAAAATCCCGCGCGGGGCCCCCCAAAATCCCCCAAATTGGTACCCCAAATCCTCCCCGGAACCCCCGAAATCCCCCCAGATTTGGGAGATCCCAAAACCCAAAATCCCCCAAATCTGGAGCCCCCAAAATCCCCCCGGGACCCCTCAAAATCCTCCCAATTCGGGACCCCAAAATCCCCCGAATTTGAAACCCCAAAAATCCACCCTGGCACCCCCCAAAATCCCTCCCGGGACCCCCTAAATCCCAAAATCCCCCCAAAATTGTGTCTCCAAACACCCCGGGACCCCCCCAAAACCCCCCCAGTCCCTCCCAGTCCCTCCCAGTATCTCCCAGTACAAACCGGTCCAAAGCCTCTTTGTCCCAGTGACCCCCAGTGACCTCCCAGTCCCTCCCAGTATAAACCAGTAACAAAGACCCCTCTGTCCCAGTGCGTCCCAGTCCTTCCGAGTACAAACCAGTCCCTCCCAGTACAAAGCCGCTCTGTCCCAGTCCCTCCCAGTCCCTCCCAGTCCAAACCAGTACAAAGCTGCCCTGTCCCAGTCCCTCCCAGTCGCTCCCAGTCGCTCCCAGTCCCTCCCAGTCCCTCCCAGTCCAAACCAGTGACAGAGCCGCTCTGTCTGTCTGTCCGTCCCGGCCCCGACAAGCGGCGGCGCCTTTGTACCGGCGCTGGGCGTGGCCTCCCCGCCGCGGCCGCCCCTCCGTATTTGGGCATCCGCTCCTTATATGGGCATGCCCCGCCCACTGTGGGCGTGGCTACTGCCCGCCCCGCCCCTGTCCCGCCCACGGCCCCGCCCCCACCCCGCGCGCGGCGCCGCCGCCGGCCGGACGGAGCCGAAGCCGCGGGAATTTCGGGGCCGTTTTTGGGGCCAATTCGGGAGTTTTTGGGGGCGAATTTGGGGAATTTTCGGCACTTTCGGGGCGCGAGGAGCGGGAGGGGCGCGGGGGGGTGGCGGGGGAGCGGAATTTGGGATTTTTGGGGGGATTTTTCGGGGCGATTTTGGCCATTTTAGGGCGGATTCGGGAATTTTTTGGGGGCGATTTCGGGGGTTTTGGGGGCTATTTTTGGGATTTTGGGGAATTTTCGGGGAATTTTGGGATTTTTTGGGAATTTTTTTGGGAATCGTTGGGGAATTCGGGGCCGCTTTGAGGCGGTGCCGGCTCCGGGCGGGATTTTGGGGCGGATTTTGGGGGCTTTTCTTGGGTTTTTTGGGGGTTTTTGGGGCGGATTTTTGGGGAATTTTTGGGAATCGTTGGAGATTATTTGGGGCTTTTGGGGGTTTTCGAGGGGTTTTTTTTCGGTTTTTTTATTTGACTATTTTGAGATTTGCTTGGGAATTTGGGGAATTTTCGGGGTTTTTTGGGGATTTTTTTTGAGTTTTTGAGTTGAATTTTTGGGATTTTGGGATTTGGGGGTTTTTTTATTTGAGTATTTCGTGATTTTTGGGATTTTTTGGGGGTTTTTTGGGGGACTTTTGGGGCCTTTTTGATTTGAATTTCTGGGGATTTTTTTGAGATTTTGGGGTTTTTTTGTTGCTGTTTTGGGAGTTTTTGGGCTTTCTCGGGGATTTTTTGGGTTTTTTTATTTGAAATTTTTGGGATTTTTTGGTGCTTTTCGGGGATTTTTTTGGGTTCGTTTAAAGATTTTTGAAGGATTTTTTGGGTCTTTTTTGTCCTTTTCGTTATTTTAAGGTTTTTTGGGGGTTTTTAAAGGATTATATTATTTTTTTTTTTATTTCTTTAAGGATTTTTAAGGTTTTTTCGGGATTTTTATTGGTTGTTTTTTGGGATTTTTTAAAGGATATTTTAAAGGGTTTTTTTTTTTTTAGGATATTTTGAGGTTCCTTCTTTGGGTTTTTAAGGGTTTTTTAGGATTTTTTGGGTGTTTTTAGGACATTTTCAGGCTTTTTTTTAGGATTTTTATTTTGTTTTTTTGGAATTTTTGGAATTTCTGGAGGATTTTCCGGGGCTTTTTTGGGGATTTCCAGAATTTTGGGGGATTTCATCTGGATTGTTTGGGGATTTTTTTCTTAATTTTTTTTTTTTAATTTTTTGGGGGTTTTTTTGGGGGGGTTTTAAACCAAATTTGGGGGGATTTTATTGGGATTTTTGGGGAATTTTTTCGTATTTGTTTGGGGTTTTTTTTTTTTTGTTGATTTTCTGCGCTTATTTTGAGTTCGTTTTTTGGATTTTTTTGGGTATTTAAAACAAATATTTTGGGGAACTTTGGTGGGATTTTGGGGATTTTTGTCGGGTTTTCTAAACTGTTTTTGTTTTATTATTTTTGGTTTCTTTGGGGGGGTTTAAACCAATTTTGGGGGGGATTTTTTGGGGATTTTGGGGGAATATTTGGGGTTTTTTGGAATTTTTTTTGAATTTTTGGGAATTTTTTTGTGCTTTTTTGGGAATATTTGAGAATTTTTTTAAAGTTTTGGGATTTTTGGTTCTTTTTTTGGATTTTGGGGGAAATTTTGGCAATTTTTTGGTGCTTTTTTGGAATTTTTTGGGGGGCAGATTTTTTGGGATTTTTTTTTGTGCTTTTTCTGTGGATTTTTTTTTAAATTTTTCCCTTTTTTGGGGAATTTCTGGGATTTTTTTTGTGATTTTTGAGATTTTTTGGGGGATTTTTTTGTGCTTTTTTCGGATTTTTGGGGGGAATTTTCGGGATTTTTTCGGTGCTTTTTCTGGGAATTTATTTTCATTGTTTGTGCTTTTTTGGGATTTTTTTTGGGGGGGGGAAATTCTTGGGAATATTTTTGGGGGCTTTTTTTTAGGAATTTCCCCCTTTTTTGGGGCCCCCCCCCCCCCCCATGCCTCCCCTGCTCCTTCTCGGGGCCCTCCTGGCGCTTTCCGGGGGGGTCCCGTCGGTTTTCGGGGGGGTCCCGTCGGTTTTCGGGGGGGTCCCGTTGGTTTTTGGGGGGGTCCCGTTTGTTTTTGGGGGGGTCCCGTCGGTTTTCGGGGGGGTCCCGTCGGTTTTCGGGGGGGTCCCCAAAGGGGGCGTGGCCTGTCCCGGGGGCTGCGACTGCGACCGAACCAACGCCCGCTGCCGGGGGGGGGCCGGGGGCGTCCCCCGGGGGCTCCCCCCGGGCCTGGCCACGCTGTGAGTGCCCCGACCCCGACCCCCCCCCTCAATTCGGGGACCCCCCCCCCAAAAGAGATTTTGGGGTTCCCTTGAGCTCCTTTCCCTCCCCCCCCTCCCTCCCCCCCGTTTTTCCCTCCTTTGGAACGGTCCCGGCAAATTTGGGAGGTCAAAAATTCCCAATTTTGGGAGCCCAAAATCCCCCCCGGGACCCCCAACAATCCAGCCCGGGATACCCCAAAATCCTCCAAATTTGGGAGCCCAAAACCGACCCGGGATCTCCCAAAAAAGTCCCCAAATTTGTGAGCCCCAAAATCCCCAGGGACCCCCCCAAAATCTTCCAAATTTGGAGCACCAAAATCCCGCGCGGGGCCCCCCAAAATCCCCCAAATTGGTACCCCAAATCCTCCCCGGAACCCCCGAAATCCCCCCAGATTTGGGAGATCCCAAAACCCAAAATCCCCCAAATCTGGAGCCCCCAAAATCCCCCCGGGACCCCTCAAAATCCTCCCAATTCGGGACCCCAAAATCCCCCGAATTTGAAACCCCAAAAATCCACCCTGGCACCCCCCAAAATCCCTCCCGGGACCCCCTAAATCCCAAAATCCCCCCAAAATTGTGTCTCCAAACACCCCGGGACCCCCCCAAAACCCCCCCAGTCCCTCCCAGTCCCTCCCAGTATCTCCCAGTACAAACCGGTCCAAAGCCTCTTTGTCCCAGTGACCCCCAGTGACCTCCCAGTCCCTCCCAGTATAAACCAGTAACAAAGACCCCTCTGTCCCAGTGCGTCCCAGTCCTTCCGAGTACAAACCAGTCCCTCCCAGTACAAAGCCGCTCTGTCCCAGTCCCTCCCAGTCCCTCCCAGTCCAAACCAGTACAAAGCTGCCCTGTCCCAGTCCCTCCCAGTCGCTCCCAGTCGCTCCCAGTCCCTCCCAGTCCCTCCCAGTCCAAACCAGTGACAGAGCCGCTCTGTCTGTCTGTCCGTCCCGGCCCCGACAAGCGGCGGCGCCTTTGTACCGGCGCTGGGCGTGGCCTCCCCGCCGCGGCCGCCCCTCCGTATTTGGGCATCCGCTCCTTATATGGGCATGCCCCGCCCACTGTGGGCGTGGCTACTGCCCGCCCCGCCCCTGTCCCCGCCCACGGCCCCGCCCCCACCCCGCGCGCGGCGCCGCCGCCGGCCGGACGGAGCCGAAGCCGCGGGAATTTCGGGGCCGTTTTTGGGGCCAATTCGGGAGTTTTTGGGGGCGAATTTGGGGAATTTTCGGCACTTTCGGGGCGCGAGGAGCGGGAGGGGCGCGGGGGGGTGGCGGGGGAGCGGAATTTGGGATTTTTGGGGGGATTTTTCGGGGCGATTTTGGCCATTTTAGGGCGGATTCGGGAATTTTTTGGGGGCGATTTCGGGGGTTTTGGGGGCTATTTTTGGGATTTTGGGGAATTTTCGGGGAATTTTGGGATTTTTTGGGAATTTTTTTGGGAATCGTTGGGGAATTCGGGGCCGCTTTGAGGCGGTGCCGGCTCCGGGCGGGATTTTGGGGCGGATTTTGGGGGCTTTTCTTGGGTTTTTTGGGGGTTTTTGGGGCGGATTTTTGGGGAATTTTTGGGAATCGTTGGAGATTATTTGGGGCTTTTGGGGGTTTTCGAGGGGTTTTTTTTCGGTTTTTTTATTTGACTATTTTGAGATTTGCTTGGGAATTTGGGGAATTTTCGGGGTTTTTTGGGGATTTTTTTTGAGTTTTTGAGTTGAATTTTTGGGATTTTGGGATTTGGGGGTTTTTTTATTTGAGTATTTCGTGATTTTTGGGATTTTTTGGGGGTTTTTTGGGGGACTTTTGGGGCCTTTTTGATTTGAATTTCTGGGGATTTTTTTGAGATTTTGGGGTTTTTTTGTTGCTGTTTTGGGAGTTTTTGGGCTTTCTCGGGGATTTTTTGGGTTTTTTTATTTGAAATTTTTGGGATTTTTTGGTGCTTTTCGGGGATTTTTTTGGGTTCGTTTAAAGATTTTTGAAGGATTTTTTGGGTCTTTTTTGTCCTTTTCGTTATTTTAAGGTTTTTTGGGGGTTTTTAAAGGATTATATTATTTTTTTTTTTATTTCTTTAAGGATTTTTAAGGTTTTTTCGGGATTTTTATTGGTTGTTTTTTGGGATTTTTTAAAGGATATTTTAAAGGGTTTTTTTTTTTTTAGGATATTTTGAGGTTCCTTCTTTGGGTTTTTAAGGGTTTTTTAGGATTTTTTGGGTGTTTTTAGGACATTTTCAGGCTTTTTTTTAGGATTTTTATTTTGTTTTTTTGGAATTTTTGGAATTTCTGGAGGATTTTCCGGGGCTTTTTTGGGGATTTCCAGAATTTTGGGGGATTTCATCTGGATTGTTTGGGGATTTTTTTCTTAATTTTTTTTTTTTAATTTTTTGGGGGTTTTTTTGGGGGGGTTTTAAACCAAATTTGGGGGGATTTTATTGGGATTTTTGGGGAATTTTTTCGTATTTGTTTGGGGTTTTTTTTTTTTTGTTGATTTTCTGCGCTTATTTTGAGTTCGTTTTTTGGATTTTTTTGGGTATTTAAAACAAATATTTTGGGGAACTTTGGTGGGATTTTGGGGATTTTTGTCGGGTTTTCTAAACTGTTTTTGTTTTATTATTTTTGGTTTCTTTGGGGGGGTTTAAACCAATTTTGGGGGGGATTTTTTGGGGATTTTGGGGGAATATTTGGGGTTTTTTGGAATTTTTTTTGAATTTTTGGGAATTTTTTTGTGCTTTTTTGGGAATATTTGAGAATTTTTTTAAAGTTTTGGGATTTTTGGTTCTTTTTTTGGATTTTGGGGGAAATTTTGGCAATTTTTTGGTGCTTTTTTGGAATTTTTTGGGGGGCAGATTTTTTGGGATTTTTTTTTGTGCTTTTTCTGTGGATTTTTTTTTAAATTTTTCCCTTTTTTGGGGAATTTCTGGGATTTTTTTTGTGATTTTTGAGATTTTTTGGGGGATTTTTTTGTGCTTTTTTCGGATTTTTGGGGGGAATTTTCGGGATTTTTTCGGTGCTTTTTCTGGGAATTTATTTTCATTGTTTGTGCTTTTTTGGGATTTTTTTTGGGGGGGGGAAATTCTTGGGAATATTTTTGGGGGCTTTTTTTTAGGAATTTCCCCCTTTTTTGGGGCCCCCCCCCCCCCCATGCCTCCCCTGCTCCTTCTCGGGGCCCTCCTGGCGCTTTCCGGGGGGGTCCCGTCGGTTTTCGGGGGGGTCCCGTCGGTTTTCGGGGGGGTCCCGTTGGTTTTTGGGGGGGTCCCGTTTGTTTTTGGGGGGGTCCCGTCGGTTTTCGGGGGGGTCCCGTCGGTTTTCGGGGGGGTCCCCAAAGGGGGCGTGGCCTGTCCCGGGGGCTGCGACTGCGACCGAACCAACGCCCGCTGCCGGGGGGGGGCCGGGGGCGTCCCCCGGGGGCTCCCCCCGGGCCTGGCCACGCTGTGAGTGCCCCGACCCCGACCCCCCCCCTCAATTCGGGGACCCCCCCCCCAAAAGAGATTTTGGGGTTCCCTTGAGCTCCTTTCCCTCCCCCCCTCCCTCCCCCCCGTTTTTCCCTCCTTTGGAACGGTCCCGGCAAATTTGGGAGGTCAAAAATTCCCAATTTTGGGAGCCCAAAATCCCCCCCGGGACCCCCAACAATCCAGCCCGGGATACCCCAAAATCCTCCAAATTTGGGAGCCCAAAACCGACCCGGGATCTCCCAAAAAAGTCCCCAAATTTGTGAGCCCCAAAATCCCCAGGGACCCCCCCAAAATCTTCCAAATTTGGAGCACCAAAATCCCGCGCGGGGCCCCCCAAAATCCCCCAAATTGGTACCCCAAATCCTCCCCGGAACCCCCGAAATCCCCCCAGATTTGGGAGATCCCAAAACCCAAAATCCCCCAAATCTGGAGCCCCCAAAATCCCCCCGGGACCCCTCAAAATCCTCCCAATTCGGGACCCCAAAATCCCCCGAATTTGAAACCCCAAAAATCCACCCTGGCACCCCCCAAAATCCCTCCCGGGACCCCCTAAATCCCAAAATCCCCCCAAAATTGTGTCTCCAAACACCCCGGGACCCCCCCAAAACCCCCCCAGTCCCTCCCAGTCCCTCCCAGTATCTCCCAGTACAAACCGGTCCAAAGCCTCTTTGTCCCAGTGACCCCCAGTGACCTCCCAGTCCCTCCCAGTATAAACCAGTAACAAAGACCCCTCTGTCCCAGTGCGTCCCAGTCCTTCCGAGTACAAACCAGTCCCTCCCAGTACAAAGCCGCTCTGTCCCAGTCCCTCCCAGTCCCTCCCAGTCCAAACCAGTACAAAGCTGCCCTGTCCCAGTCCCTCCCAGTCGCTCCCAGTCGCTCCCAGTCCCTCCCAGTCCCTCCCAGTCCAAACCAGTGACAGAGCCGCTCTGTCTGTCTGTCCGTCCCGGCCCCGACAAGCGGCGGCGCCTTTGTACCGGCGCTGGGCGTGGCCTCCCCGCCGCGGCCGCCCCTCCGTATTTGGGCATCCGCTCCTTATATGGGCATGCCCCGCCCACTGTGGGCGTGGCTACTGCCCGCCCCGCCCCTGTCCCGCCCACGGCCCCGCCCCCACCCCGCGCGCGGCGCCGCCGCCGGCCGGACGGAGCCGAAGCCGCGGGAATTTCGGGGCCGTTTTTGGGGCCAATTCGGGAGTTTTTGGGGGCGAATTTGGGGAATTTTCGGCACTTTCGGGGCGCGAGGAGCGGGAGGGGCGCGGGGGGGTGGCGGGGGAGCGGAATTTGGGATTTTTGGGGGGATTTTTCGGGGCGATTTTGGCCATTTTAGGGCGGATTCGGGAATTTTTTGGGGGCGATTTCGGGGGTTTTGGGGGCTATTTTTGGGATTTTGGGGAATTTTCGGGGAATTTTGGGATTTTTTGGGAATTTTTTTGGGAATCGTTGGGGAATTCGGGGCCGCTTTGAGGCGGTGCCGGCTCCGGGCGGGATTTTGGGGCGGATTTTGGGGGCTTTTCTTGGGTTTTTTGGGGGTTTTTGGGGCGGATTTTTGGGGAATTTTTGGGAATCGTTGGAGATTATTTGGGGCTTTTGGGGGTTTTCGAGGGGTTTTTTTTCGGTTTTTTTATTTGACTATTTTGAGATTTGCTTGGGAATTTGGGGAATTTTCGGGGTTTTTTGGGGATTTTTTTTGAGTTTTTGAGTTGAATTTTTGGGATTTTGGGATTTGGGGGTTTTTTTATTTGAGTATTTCGTGATTTTTGGGATTTTTTGGGGGTTTTTTGGGGGACTTTTGGGGCCTTTTTGATTTGAATTTCTGGGGATTTTTTTGAGATTTTGGGGTTTTTTTGTTGCTGTTTTGGGAGTTTTTGGGCTTTCTCGGGGATTTTTTGGGTTTTTTTATTTGAAATTTTTGGGATTTTTTGGTGCTTTTCGGGGATTTTTTTGGGTTCGTTTAAAGATTTTTGAAGGATTTTTTGGGTCTTTTTTGTCCTTTTCGTTATTTTAAGGTTTTTTGGGGGTTTTTAAAGGATTATATTATTTTTTTTTTTATTTCTTTAAGGATTTTTAAGGTTTTTTCGGGATTTTTATTGGTTGTTTTTTGGGATTTTTTAAAGGATATTTTAAAGGGTTTTTTTTTTTTAGGATATTTTGAGGTTCCTTCTTTGGGTTTTTAAGGGTTTTTTAGGATTTTTTGGGTGTTTTTAGGACATTTTCAGGCTTTTTTTTAGGATTTTTATTTTGTTTTTTTGGAATTTTTGGAATTTCTGGAGGATTTTCCGGGGCTTTTTTGGGGATTTCCAGAATTTTGGGGGATTTCATCTGGATTGTTTGGGGATTTTTTTCTTAATTTTTTTTTTTTAATTTTTTGGGGGTTTTTTTGGGGGGGTTTTAAACCAAATTTGGGGGGATTTTATTGGGATTTTTGGGGAATTTTTTCGTATTTGTTTGGGGTTTTTTTTTTTTTTGTTGATTTTCTGCGCTTATTTTGAGTTCGTTTTTTGGATTTTTTTGGGTATTTAAAACAAATATTTTGGGGAACTTTGGTGGGATTTTGGGGATTTTTGTCGGGTTTTCTAAACTGTTTTTGTTTTATTATTTTTGGTTTCTTTGGGGGGGTTTAAACCAATTTTGGGGGGGATTTTTTGGGGATTTTGGGGGAATATTTGGGGTTTTTTGGAATTTTTTTTGAATTTTTGGGAATTTTTTTGTGCTTTTTTGGGAATATTTGAGAATTTTTTTAAAGTTTTGGGATTTTTGGTTCTTTTTTTGGATTTTGGGGGAAATTTTGGCAATTTTTTGGTGCTTTTTTGGAATTTTTTGGGGGGCAGATTTTTTGGGATTTTTTTTTGTGCTTTTTCTGTGGATTTTTTTTTAAATTTTTCCCTTTTTTGGGGAATTTCTGGGATTTTTTTTGTGATTTTTGAGATTTTTTGGGGGATTTTTTTGTGCTTTTTTCGGATTTTTGGGGGGAATTTTCGGGATTTTTTCGGTGCTTTTTCTGGGAATTTATTTTCATTGTTTGTGCTTTTTTGGGATTTTTTTTGGGGGGGGGAAATTCTTGGGAATATTTTTGGGGGCTTTTTTTTAGGAATTTCCCCCTTTTTTGGGGCCCCCCCCCCCCCCATGCCTCCCCTGCTCCTTCTCGGGGCCCTCCTGGCGCTTTCCGGGGGGGTCCCGTCGGTTTTCGGGGGGGTCCCGTCGGTTTTCGGGGGGGTCCCGTTGGTTTTTGGGGGGGTCCCGTTTGTTTTTGGGGGGGTCCCGTCGGTTTTCGGGGGGGTCCCGTCGGTTTTCGGGGGGGTCCCCAAAGGGGGCGTGGCCTGTCCCGGGGGCTGCGACTGCGACCGAACCAACGCCCGCTGCCGGGGGGGGGCCGGGGGCGTCCCCCGGGGGCTCCCCCCGGGCCTGGCCACGCTGTGAGTGCCCCGACCCCGACCCCCCCCCTCAATTCGGGGACCCCCCCCCCAAAAGAGATTTTGGGGTTCCCTTGAGCTCCTTTCCCTCCCCCCCCTCCCTCCCCCCCGTTTTTCCCTCCTTTGGAACGGTCCCGGCAAATTTGGGAGGTCAAAAATTCCCAATTTTGGGAGCCCAAAATCCCCCCCGGGACCCCCAACAATCCAGCCCGGGATACCCCAAAATCCTCCAAATTTGGGAGCCCAAAACCGACCCGGGATCTCCCAAAAAAGTCCCCAAATTTGTGAGCCCCAAAATCCCCAGGGACCCCCCCAAAATCTTCCAAATTTGGAGCACCAAAATCCCGCGCGGGGCCCCCCAAAATCCCCCAAATTGGTACCCCAAATCCTCCCCGGAACCCCCGAAATCCCCCCAGATTTGGGAGATCCCAAAACCCAAAATCCCCCAAATCTGGAGCCCCCAAAATCCCCCCGGGACCCCTCAAAATCCTCCCAATTCGGGACCCCAAAATCCCCCGAATTTGAAACCCCAAAAATCCACCCTGGCACCCCCCAAAATCCCTCCCGGGACCCCCTAAATCCCAAAATCCCCCCAAAATTGTGTCTCCAAACACCCCGGGACCCCCCCAAAACCCCCCCAGTCCCTCCCAGTCCCTCCCAGTATCTCCCAGTACAAACCGGTCCAAAGCCTCTTTGTCCCAGTGACCCCCAGTGACCTCCCAGTCCCTCCCAGTATAAACCAGTAACAAAGACCCCTCTGTCCCAGTGCGTCCCAGTCCTTCCGAGTACAAACCAGTCCCTCCCAGTACAAAGCCGCTCTGTCCCAGTCCCTCCCAGTCCCTCCCAGTCCAAACCAGTACAAAGCTGCCCTGTCCCAGTCCCTCCCAGTCGCTCCCAGTCGCTCCCAGTCCCTCCCAGTCCCTCCCAGTCCAAACCAGTGACAGAGCCGCTCTGTCTGTCTGTCCGTCCCGGCCCCGACAAGCGGCGGCGCCTTTGTACCGGCGCTGGGCGTGGCCTCCCCGCCGCGGCCGCCCCTCCGTATTTGGGCATCCGCTCCTTATATGGGCATGCCCCGCCCACTGTGGGCGTGGCTACTGCCCGCCCCGCCCCTGTCCCGCCCACGGCCCCGCCCCCACCCCGCGCGCGGCGCCGCCGCCGGCCGGACGGAGCCGAAGCCGCGGGAATTTCGGGGCCGTTTTTGGGGCCAATTCGGGAGTTTTTGGGGGCGAATTTGGGGAATTTTCGGCACTTTCGGGGCGCGAGGAGCGGGAGGGGCGCGGGGGGGTGGCGGGGGAGCGGAATTTGGGATTTTTGGGGGGATTTTTCGGGGCGATTTTGGCCATTTTAGGGCGGATTCGGGAATTTTTTGGGGGCGATTTCGGGGGTTTTGGGGGCTATTTTTGGGATTTTGGGGAATTTTCGGGGAATTTTGGGATTTTTTGGGAATTTTTTTGGGAATCGTTGGGGAATTCGGGGCCGCTTTGAGGCGGTGCCGGCTCCGGGCGGGATTTTGGGGCGGATTTTGGGGGCTTTTCTTGGGTTTTTTGGGGGTTTTTGGGGCGGATTTTTGGGGAATTTTTGGGAATCGTTGGAGATTATTTGGGGCTTTTGGGGGTTTTCGAGGGGTTTTTTTTCGGTTTTTTTATTTGACTATTTTGAGATTTGCTTGGGAATTTGGGGAATTTTCGGGGTTTTTTGGGGATTTTTTTTGAGTTTTTGAGTTGAATTTTTGGGATTTTGGGATTTGGGGGTTTTTTTATTTGAGTATTTCGTGATTTTTGGGATTTTTTGGGGGTTTTTTGGGGGACTTTTGGGGCCTTTTTGATTTGAATTTCTGGGGATTTTTTTGAGATTTTGGGGTTTTTTTGTTGCTGTTTTGGGAGTTTTTGGGCTTTCTCGGGGATTTTTTGGGTTTTTTTATTTGAAATTTTTGGGATTTTTTGGTGCTTTTCGGGGATTTTTTTGGGTTCGTTTAAAGATTTTTGAAGGATTTTTTGGGTCTTTTTTGTCCTTTTCGTTATTTTAAGGTTTTTTGGGGGTTTTTAAAGGATTATATTATTTTTTTTTTTTATTTCTTTAAGGATTTTTAAGGTTTTTTCGGGATTTTTATTGGTTGTTTTTTGGGATTTTTTAAAGGATATTTTAAAGGGTTTTTTTTTTTTTAGGATATTTTGAGGTTCCTTCTTTGGGTTTTTAAGGGTTTTTTAGGATTTTTTGGGTGTTTTTAGGACATTTTCAGGCTTTTTTTTAGGATTTTTATTTTGTTTTTTTGGAATTTTTGGAATTTCTGGAGGATTTTCCGGGGCTTTTTTGGGGATTTCCAGAATTTTGGGGGATTTCATCTGGATTGTTTGGGGATTTTTTTCTTAATTTTTTTTTTTTAATTTTTTGGGGGTTTTTTTGGGGGGGTTTTAAACCAAATTTGGGGGGATTTTATTGGGATTTTTGGGGAATTTTTTCGTATTTGTTTGGGGTTTTTTTTTTTTTTGTTGATTTTCTGCGCTTATTTTGAGTTCGTTTTTTGGATTTTTTTGGGTATTTAAAACAAATATTTTGGGGAACTTTGGTGGGATTTTGGGGATTTTTGTCGGGTTTTCTAAACTGTTTTTGTTTTATTATTTTTGGTTTCTTTGGGGGGGTTTAAACCAATTTTGGGGGGGATTTTTTGGGGATTTTGGGGGAATATTTGGGGTTTTTTGGAATTTTTTTTGAATTTTTGGGAATTTTTTTGTGCTTTTTTGGGAATATTTGAGAATTTTTTTAAAGTTTTGGGATTTTTGGTTCTTTTTTTGGATTTTGGGGGAAATTTTGGCAATTTTTTGGTGCTTTTTTGGAATTTTTTGGGGGGCAGATTTTTTGGGATTTTTTTTTGTGCTTTTTCTGTGGATTTTTTTTTAAATTTTTCCCTTTTTTGGGGAATTTCTGGGATTTTTTTTGTGATTTTTGAGATTTTTTGGGGGATTTTTTTGTGCTTTTTTCGGATTTTTGGGGGGAATTTTCGGGATTTTTTCGGTGCTTTTTCTGGGAATTTATTTTCATTGTTTGTGCTTTTTTGGGATTTTTTTTGGGGGGGGGAAATTCTTGGGAATATTTTTGGGGGCTTTTTTTTAGGAATTTCCCCCTTTTTTGGGGCCCCCCCCCCCCCCCATGCCTCCCCTGCTCCTTCTCGGGGCCCTCCTGGCGCTTTCCGGGGGGGTCCCGTCGGTTTTCGGGGGGGTCCCGTCGGTTTTCGGGGGGGTCCCGTTGGTTTTTGGGGGGGTCCCGTTTGTTTTTGGGGGGGTCCCGTCGGTTTTCGGGGGGGTCCCGTCGGTTTTCGGGGGGGTCCCCAAAGGGGGCGTGGCCTGTCCCGGGGGCTGCGACTGCGACCGAACCAACGCCCGCTGCCGGGGGGGGGCCGGGGGCGTCCCCCGGGGGCTCCCCCCGGGCCTGGCCACGCTGTGAGTGCCCCGACCCCGACCCCCCCCCTCAATTCGGGGACCCCCCCCCCCAAAAGAGATTTTGGGGTTCCCTTGAGCTCCTTTCCCTCCCCCCCCTCCCTCCCCCCCGTTTTTCCCTCCTTTGGAACGGTCCCGGCAAATTTGGGAGGTCAAAAATTCCCAATTTTGGGAGCCCAAAATCCCCCCCGGGACCCCCAACAATCCAGCCCGGGATACCCCAAAATCCTCCAAATTTGGGAGCCCAAAACCGACCCGGGATCTCCCAAAAAAGTCCCCAAATTTGTGAGCCCCAAAATCCCCAGGGACCCCCCCAAAATCTTCCAAATTTGGAGCACCAAAATCCCGCGCGGGGCCCCCCAAAATCCCCCAAATTGGTACCCCAAATCCTCCCCGGAACCCCCGAAATCCCCCCAGATTTGGGAGATCCCAAAACCCAAAATCCCCCAAATCTGGAGCCCCCAAAATCCCCCCGGGACCCCTCAAAATCCTCCCAATTCGGGACCCCAAAATCCCCCGAATTTGAAACCCCAAAAATCCACCCTGGCACCCCCCAAAATCCCTCCCGGGACCCCCTAAATCCCAAAATCCCCCCAAAATTGTGTCTCCAAACACCCCGGGACCCCCCCAAAACCCCCCCAGTCCCTCCCAGTCCCTCCCAGTATCTCCCAGTACAAACCGGTCCAAAGCCTCTTTGTCCCAGTGACCCCCAGTGACCTCCCAGTCCCTCCCAGTATAAACCAGTAACAAAGACCCCTCTGTCCCAGTGCGTCCCAGTCCTTCCGAGTACAAACCAGTCCCTCCCAGTACAAAGCCGCTCTGTCCCAGTCCCTCCCAGTCCCTCCCAGTCCAAACCAGTACAAAGCTGCCCTGTCCCAGTCCCTCCCAGTCGCTCCCAGTCGCTCCCAGTCCCTCCCAGTCCCTCCCAGTCCAAACCAGTGACAGAGCCGCTCTGTCTGTCTGTCCGTCCCGGCCCCGACAAGCGGCGGCGCCTTTGTACCGGCGCTGGGCGTGGCCTCCCCGCCGCGGCCGCCCCTCCGTATTTGGGCATCCGCTCCTTATATGGGCATGCCCCGCCCACTGTGGGCGTGGCTACTGCCCGCCCCGCCCCTGTCCCGCCCACGGCCCCGCCCCCACCCCGCGCGCGGCGCCGCCGCCGGCCGGACGGAGCCGAAGCCGCGGGAATTTCGGGGCCGTTTTTGGGGCCAATTCGGGAGTTTTTGGGGGCGAATTTGGGGAATTTTCGGCACTTTCGGGGCGCGAGGAGCGGGAGGGGCGCGGGGGGGTGGCGGGGGAGCGGAATTTGGGATTTTTGGGGGGATTTTTCGGGGCGATTTTGGCCATTTTAGGGCGGATTCGGGAATTTTTTGGGGGCGATTTCGGGGGTTTTGGGGGCTATTTTTGGGATTTTGGGGAATTTTCGGGGAATTTTGGGATTTTTTGGGAATTTTTTTGGGAATCGTTGGGGAATTCGGGGCCGCTTTGAGGCGGTGCCGGCTCCGGGCGGGATTTTGGGGCGGATTTTGGGGGCTTTTCTTGGGTTTTTTGGGGGTTTTTGGGGCGGATTTTTGGGGAATTTTTGGGAATCGTTGGAGATTATTTGGGGCTTTTGGGGGTTTTCGAGGGGTTTTTTTTCGGTTTTTTTATTTGACTATTTTGAGATTTGCTTGGGAATTTGGGGAATTTTCGGGGTTTTTTGGGGATTTTTTTTGAGTTTTTGAGTTGAATTTTTGGGATTTTGGGATTTGGGGGTTTTTTTATTTGAGTATTTCGTGATTTTTGGGATTTTTTGGGGGTTTTTTGGGGGACTTTTGGGGCCTTTTTGATTTGAATTTCTGGGGATTTTTTTGAGATTTTGGGGTTTTTTTGTTGCTGTTTTGGGAGTTTTTGGGCTTTCTCGGGGATTTTTTGGGTTTTTTTATTTGAAATTTTTGGGATTTTTTGGTGCTTTTCGGGGATTTTTTTGGGTTCGTTTAAAGATTTTTGAAGGATTTTTTGGGTCTTTTTTGTCCTTTTCGTTATTTTAAGGTTTTTTGGGGGTTTTTAAAGGATTATATTATTTTTTTTTTTTATTTCTTTAAGGATTTTTAAGGTTTTTTCGGGATTTTTATTGGTTGTTTTTTGGGATTTTTTAAAGGATATTTTAAAGGGTTTTTTTTTTTTTAGGATATTTTGAGGTTCCTTCTTTGGGTTTTTAAGGGTTTTTTAGGATTTTTTGGGTGTTTTTAGGACATTTTCAGGCTTTTTTTTAGGATTTTTATTTTGTTTTTTTGGAATTTTTGGAATTTCTGGAGGATTTTCCGGGGCTTTTTTGGGGATTTCCAGAATTTTGGGGGATTTCATCTGGATTGTTTGGGGATTTTTTTCTTAATTTTTTTTTTTTAATTTTTTGGGGGTTTTTTTGGGGGGGTTTTAAACCAAATTTGGGGGGATTTTATTGGGATTTTTGGGGAATTTTTTCGTATTTGTTTGGGGTTTTTTTTTTTTTGTTGATTTTCTGCGCTTATTTTGAGTTCGTTTTTTGGATTTTTTTGGGTATTTAAAACAAATATTTTGGGGAACTTTGGTGGGATTTTGGGGATTTTTGTCGGGTTTTCTAAACTGTTTTTGTTTTATTATTTTTGGTTTCTTTGGGGGGGTTTAAACCAATTTTGGGGGGGATTTTTTGGGGATTTTGGGGGAATATTTGGGGTTTTTTGGAATTTTTTTTGAATTTTTGGGAATTTTTTTGTGCTTTTTTGGGAATATTTGAGAATTTTTTTAAAGTTTTGGGATTTTTGGTTCTTTTTTTGGATTTTGGGGGAAATTTTGGCAATTTTTTGGTGCTTTTTTGGAATTTTTTGGGGGGCAGATTTTTTGGGATTTTTTTTTGTGCTTTTTCTGTGGATTTTTTTTTAAATTTTTCCCTTTTTTGGGGAATTTCTGGGATTTTTTTTGTGATTTTTGAGATTTTTTGGGGGATTTTTTTGTGCTTTTTTCGGATTTTTGGGGGGAATTTTCGGGATTTTTTCGGTGCTTTTTCTGGGAATTTATTTTCATTGTTTGTGCTTTTTTGGGATTTTTTTTGGGGGGGGGAAATTCTTGGGAATATTTTTGGGGGCTTTTTTTTAGGAATTTCCCCCTTTTTTGGGGCCCCCCCCCCCCCCCATGCCTCCCCTGCTCCTTCTCGGGGCCCTCCTGGCGCTTTCCGGGGGGGTCCCGTCGGTTTTCGGGGGGGTCCCGTCGGTTTTCGGGGGGGTCCCGTTGGTTTTTGGGGGGGTCCCGTTTGTTTTTGGGGGGGTCCCGTCGGTTTTCGGGGGGGTCCCGTCGGTTTTCGGGGGGGTCCCCAAAGGGGGCGTGGCCTGTCCCGGGGGCTGCGACTGCGACCGAACCAACGCCCGCTGCCGGGGGGGGGCCGGGGGCGTCCCCCGGGGGCTCCCCCCGGGCCTGGCCACGCTGTGAGTGCCCCGACCCCGACCCCCCCCCTCAATTCGGGGACCCCCCCCCCCAAAAGAGATTTTGGGGTTCCCTTGAGCTCCTTTCCCTCCCCCCCCTCCCTCCCCCCCGTTTTTCCCTCCTTTGGAACGGTCCCGGCAAATTTGGGAGGTCAAAAATTCCCAATTTTGGGAGCCCAAAATCCCCCCCGGGACCCCCAACAATCCAGCCCGGGATACCCCAAAATCCTCCAAATTTGGGAGCCCAAAACCGACCCGGGATCTCCCAAAAAAGTCCCCAAATTTGTGAGCCCCAAAATCCCCAGGGACCCCCCCAAAATCTTCCAAATTTGGAGCACCAAAATCCCGCGCGGGGCCCCCCAAAATCCCCCAAATTGGTACCCCAAATCCTCCCCGGAACCCCCGAAATCCCCCCAGATTTGGGAGATCCCAAAACCCAAAATCCCCCAAATCTGGAGCCCCCAAAATCCCCCCGGGACCCCTCAAAATCCTCCCAATTCGGGACCCCAAAATCCCCCGAATTTGAAACCCCAAAAATCCACCCTGGCACCCCCCAAAATCCCTCCCGGGACCCCCTAAATCCCAAAATCCCCCCAAAATTGTGTCTCCAAACACCCCGGGACCCCCCCAAAACCCCCCCAGTCCCTCCCAGTCCCTCCCAGTATCTCCCAGTACAAACCGGTCCAAAGCCTCTTTGTCCCAGTGACCCCCAGTGACCTCCCAGTCCCTCCCAGTATAAACCAGTAACAAAGACCCCTCTGTCCCAGTGCGTCCCAGTCCTTCCGAGTACAAACCAGTCCCTCCCAGTACAAAGCCGCTCTGTCCCAGTCCCTCCCAGTCCCTCCCAGTCCAAACCAGTACAAAGCTGCCCTGTCCCAGTCCCTCCCAGTCGCTCCCAGTCGCTCCCAGTCCCTCCCAGTCCCTCCCAGTCCAAACCAGTGACAGAGCCGCTCTGTCTGTCTGTCCGTCCCGGCCCCGACAAGCGGCGGCGCCTTTGTACCGGCGCTGGGCGTGGCCTCCCCGCCGCGGCCGCCCCTCCGTATTTGGGCATCCGCTCCTTATATGGGCATGCCCCGCCCACTGTGGGCGTGGCTACTGCCCGCCCCGCCCCTGTCCCGCCCACGGCCCCGCCCCCACCCCGCGCGCGGCGCCGCCGCCGGCCGGACGGAGCCGAAGCCGCGGGAATTTCGGGGCCGTTTTTGGGGCCAATTCGGGAGTTTTTGGGGGCGAATTTGGGGAATTTTCGGCACTTTCGGGGCGCGAGGAGCGGGAGGGGCGCGGGGGGGTGGCGGGGGAGCGGAATTTGGGATTTTTGGGGGGATTTTTCGGGGCGATTTTGGCCATTTTAGGGCGGATTCGGGAATTTTTTGGGGGCGATTTCGGGGGTTTTGGGGGCTATTTTTGGGATTTTGGGGAATTTTCGGGGAATTTTGGGATTTTTTGGGAATTTTTTTGGGAATCGTTGGGGAATTCGGGGCCGCTTTGAGGCGGTGCCGGCTCCGGGCGGGATTTTGGGGCGGATTTTGGGGGCTTTTCTTGGGTTTTTTGGGGGTTTTTGGGGCGGATTTTTGGGGAATTTTTGGGAATCGTTGGAGATTATTTGGGGCTTTTGGGGGTTTTCGAGGGGTTTTTTTTCGGTTTTTTTATTTGACTATTTTGAGATTTGCTTGGGAATTTGGGGAATTTTCGGGGTTTTTTGGGGATTTTTTTTGAGTTTTTGAGTTGAATTTTTGGGATTTTGGGATTTGGGGGTTTTTTTATTTGAGTATTTCGTGATTTTTGGGATTTTTTGGGGGTTTTTTGGGGGACTTTTGGGGCCTTTTTGATTTGAATTTCTGGGGATTTTTTTGAGATTTTGGGGTTTTTTTGTTGCTGTTTTGGGAGTTTTTGGGCTTTCTCGGGGATTTTTTGGGTTTTTTTATTTGAAATTTTTGGGATTTTTTGGTGCTTTTCGGGGATTTTTTTGGGTTCGTTTAAAGATTTTTGAAGGATTTTTTGGGTCTTTTTTGTCCTTTTCGTTATTTTAAGGTTTTTTGGGGGTTTTTAAAGGATTATATTATTTTTTTTTTTTATTTCTTTAAGGATTTTTAAGGTTTTTTCGGGATTTTTATTGGTTGTTTTTTGGGATTTTTTAAAGGATATTTTAAAGGGTTTTTTTTTTTTTAGGATATTTTGAGGTTCCTTCTTTGGGTTTTTAAGGGTTTTTTAGGATTTTTTGGGTGTTTTTAGGACATTTTCAGGCTTTTTTTTAGGATTTTTATTTTGTTTTTTTGGAATTTTTGGAATTTCTGGAGGATTTTCCGGGGCTTTTTTGGGGATTTCCAGAATTTTGGGGGATTTCATCTGGATTGTTTGGGGATTTTTTTCTTAATTTTTTTTTTTTAATTTTTTGGGGGTTTTTTTGGGGGGGTTTTAAACCAAATTTGGGGGGATTTTATTGGGATTTTTGGGGAATTTTTTCGTATTTGTTTGGGGTTTTTTTTTTTTTGTTGATTTTCTGCGCTTATTTTGAGTTCGTTTTTTGGATTTTTTTGGGTATTTAAAACAAATATTTTGGGGAACTTTGGTGGGATTTTGGGGATTTTTGTCGGGTTTTCTAAACTGTTTTTGTTTTATTATTTTTGGTTTCTTTGGGGGGGTTTAAACCAATTTTGGGGGGGATTTTTTGGGGATTTTGGGGGAATATTTGGGGTTTTTTGGAATTTTTTTTGAATTTTTGGGAATTTTTTTGTGCTTTTTTGGGAATATTTGAGAATTTTTTTAAAGTTTTGGGATTTTTGGTTCTTTTTTTGGATTTTGGGGGAAATTTTGGCAATTTTTTGGTGCTTTTTTGGAATTTTTTGGGGGGCAGATTTTTTGGGATTTTTTTTTGTGCTTTTTCTGTGGATTTTTTTTTAAATTTTTCCCTTTTTTGGGGAATTTCTGGGATTTTTTTTGTGATTTTTGAGATTTTTTGGGGGATTTTTTTGTGCTTTTTTCGGATTTTTGGGGGGAATTTTCGGGATTTTTTCGGTGCTTTTTCTGGGAATTTATTTTCATTGTTTGTGCTTTTTTGGGATTTTTTTTGGGGGGGGGAAATTCTTGGGAATATTTTTGGGGGCTTTTTTTTAGGAATTTCCCCCTTTTTTGGGGCCCCCCCCCCCCCCCCATGCCTCCCCTGCTCCTTCTCGGGGCCCTCCTGGCGCTTTCCGGGGGGGTCCCGTCGGTTTTCGGGGGGGTCCCGTCGGTTTTCGGGGGGGTCCCGTTGGTTTTTGGGGGGGTCCCGTTTGTTTTTGGGGGGGTCCCGTCGGTTTTCGGGGGGGTCCCGTCGGTTTTCGGGGGGGTCCCCAAAGGGGGCGTGGCCTGTCCCGGGGGCTGCGACTGCGACCGAACCAACGCCCGCTGCCGGGGGGGGGCCGGGGGCGTCCCCCGGGGGCTCCCCCCGGGCCTGGCCACGCTGTGAGTGCCCCGACCCCGACCCCCCCCCTCAATTCGGGGACCCCCCCCCCCAAAAGAGATTTTGGGGTTCCCTTGAGCTCCTTTCCCTCCCCCCCCTCCCTCCCCCCCGTTTTTCCCTCCTTTGGAACGGTCCCGGCAAATTTGGGAGGTCAAAAATTCCCAATTTTGGGAGCCCAAAATCCCCCCCGGGACCCCCAACAATCCAGCCCGGGATACCCCAAAATCCTCCAAATTTGGGAGCCCAAAACCGACCCGGGATCTCCCAAAAAAGTCCCCAAATTTGTGAGCCCCAAAATCCCCAGGGACCCCCCCAAAATCTTCCAAATTTGGAGCACCAAAATCCCGCGCGGGGCCCCCCAAAATCCCCCAAATTGGTACCCCAAATCCTCCCCGGAACCCCCGAAATCCCCCCAGATTTGGGAGATCCCAAAACCCAAAATCCCCCAAATCTGGAGCCCCCAAAATCCCCCCGGGACCCCTCAAAATCCTCCCAATTCGGGACCCCAAAATCCCCCGAATTTGAAACCCCAAAAATCCACCCTGGCACCCCCCAAAATCCCTCCCGGGACCCCCTAAATCCCAAAATCCCCCCAAAATTGTGTCTCCAAACACCCCGGGACCCCCCCAAAACCCCCCCAGTCCCTCCCAGTCCCTCCCAGTATCTCCCAGTACAAACCGGTCCAAAGCCTCTTTGTCCCAGTGACCCCCAGTGACCTCCCAGTCCCTCCCAGTATAAACCAGTAACAAAGACCCCTCTGTCCCAGTGCGTCCCAGTCCTTCCGAGTACAAACCAGTCCCTCCCAGTACAAAGCCGCTCTGTCCCAGTCCCTCCCAGTCCCTCCCAGTCCAAACCAGTACAAAGCTGCCCTGTCCCAGTCCCTCCCAGTCGCTCCCAGTCGCTCCCAGTCCCTCCCAGTCCCTCCCAGTCCAAACCAGTGACAGAGCCGCTCTGTCTGTCTGTCCGTCCCGGCCCCGACAAGCGGCGGCGCCTTTGTACCGGCGCTGGGCGTGGCCTCCCCGCCGCGGCCGCCCCTCCGTATTTGGGCATCCGCTCCTTATATGGGCATGCCCCGCCCACTGTGGGCGTGGCTACTGCCCGCCCCGCCCCTGTCCCGCCCACGGCCCCGCCCCCACCCCGCGCGCGGCGCCGCCGCCGGCCGGACGGAGCCGAAGCCGCGGGAATTTCGGGGCCGTTTTTGGGGCCAATTCGGGAGTTTTTGGGGGCGAATTTGGGGAATTTTCGGCACTTTCGGGGCGCGAGGAGCGGGAGGGGCGCGGGGGGGTGGCGGGGGAGCGGAATTTGGGATTTTTGGGGGGATTTTTCGGGGCGATTTTGGCCATTTTAGGGCGGATTCGGGAATTTTTTGGGGGCGATTTCGGGGGTTTTGGGGGCTATTTTTGGGATTTTGGGGAATTTTCGGGGAATTTTGGGATTTTTTGGGAATTTTTTTGGGAATCGTTGGGGAATTCGGGGCCGCTTTGAGGCGGTGCCGGCTCCGGGCGGGATTTTGGGGCGGATTTTGGGGGCTTTTCTTGGGTTTTTTGGGGGTTTTTGGGGCGGATTTTTGGGGAATTTTTGGGAATCGTTGGAGATTATTTGGGGCTTTTGGGGGTTTTCGAGGGGTTTTTTTTCGGTTTTTTTATTTGACTATTTTGAGATTTGCTTGGGAATTTGGGGAATTTTCGGGGTTTTTTGGGGATTTTTTTTGAGTTTTTGAGTTGAATTTTTGGGATTTTGGGATTTGGGGGTTTTTTTATTTGAGTATTTCGTGATTTTTGGGATTTTTTGGGGGTTTTTTGGGGGACTTTTGGGGCCTTTTTGATTTGAATTTCTGGGGATTTTTTTGAGATTTTGGGGTTTTTTTGTTGCTGTTTTGGGAGTTTTTGGGCTTTCTCGGGGATTTTTTGGGTTTTTTTATTTGAAATTTTTGGGATTTTTTGGTGCTTTTCGGGGATTTTTTTGGGTTCGTTTAAAGATTTTTGAAGGATTTTTTGGGTCTTTTTTGTCCTTTTCGTTATTTTAAGGTTTTTTGGGGGTTTTTAAAGGATTATATTATTTTTTTTTTTTATTTCTTTAAGGATTTTTAAGGTTTTTTCGGGATTTTTATTGGTTGTTTTTTGGGATTTTTTAAAGGATATTTTAAAGGGTTTTTTTTTTTTTAGGATATTTTGAGGTTCCTTCTTTGGGTTTTTAAGGGTTTTTTAGGATTTTTTGGGTGTTTTTAGGACATTTTCAGGCTTTTTTTTAGGATTTTTATTTTGTTTTTTTGGAATTTTTGGAATTTCTGGAGGATTTTCCGGGGCTTTTTTGGGGATTTCCAGAATTTTGGGGGATTTCATCTGGATTGTTTGGGGATTTTTTTCTTAATTTTTTTTTTTTAATTTTTTGGGGGTTTTTTTGGGGGGGTTTTAAACCAAATTTGGGGGGATTTTATTGGGATTTTTGGGGAATTTTTTCGTATTTGTTTGGGGTTTTTTTTTTTTTTGTTGATTTTCTGCGCTTATTTTGAGTTCGTTTTTTGGATTTTTTTGGGTATTTAAAACAAATATTTTGGGGAACTTTGGTGGGATTTTGGGGATTTTTGTCGGGTTTTCTAAACTGTTTTTGTTTTATTATTTTTGGTTTCTTTGGGGGGGTTTAAACCAATTTTGGGGGGGATTTTTTGGGGATTTTGGGGGAATATTTGGGGTTTTTTGGAATTTTTTTTGAATTTTTGGGAATTTTTTTGTGCTTTTTTGGGAATATTTGAGAATTTTTTTAAAGTTTTGGGATTTTTGGTTCTTTTTTTGGATTTTGGGGGAAATTTTGGCAATTTTTTGGTGCTTTTTTGGAATTTTTTGGGGGGCAGATTTTTTGGGATTTTTTTTTGTGCTTTTTCTGTGGATTTTTTTTTAAATTTTTCCCTTTTTTGGGGAATTTCTGGGATTTTTTTTGTGATTTTTGAGATTTTTTGGGGGATTTTTTTGTGCTTTTTTCGGATTTTTGGGGGGAATTTTCGGGATTTTTTCGGTGCTTTTTCTGGGAATTTATTTTCATTGTTTGTGCTTTTTTGGGATTTTTTTTGGGGGGGGGAAATTCTTGGGAATATTTTTGGGGGCTTTTTTTTAGGAATTTCCCCCTTTTTTGGGGCCCCCCCCCCCCCCCCATGCCTCCCCTGCTCCTTCTCGGGGCCCTCCTGGCGCTTTCCGGGGGGGTCCCGTCGGTTTTCGGGGGGGTCCCGTCGGTTTTCGGGGGGGTCCCGTTGGTTTTTGGGGGGGTCCCGTTTGTTTTTGGGGGGGTCCCGTCGGTTTTCGGGGGGGTCCCGTCGGTTTTCGGGGGGGTCCCCAAAGGGGGCGTGGCCTGTCCCGGGGGCTGCGACTGCGACCGAACCAACGCCCGCTGCCGGGGGGGGGCCGGGGGCGTCCCCCGGGGGCTCCCCCCGGGCCTGGCCACGCTGTGAGTGCCCCGACCCCGACCCCCCCCCTCAATTCGGGGACCCCCCCCCCAAAAGAGATTTTGGGGTTCCCTTGAGCTCCTTTCCCTCCCCCCCCTCCCTCCCCCCCGTTTTTCCCTCCTTTGGAACGGTCCCGGCAAATTTGGGAGGTCAAAAATTCCCAATTTTGGGAGCCCAAAATCCCCCCCGGGACCCCCAACAATCCAGCCCGGGATACCCCAAAATCCTCCAAATTTGGGAGCCCAAAACCGACCCGGGATCTCCCAAAAAAGTCCCCAAATTTGTGAGCCCCAAAATCCCCAGGGACCCCCCCAAAATCTTCCAAATTTGGAGCACCAAAATCCCGCGCGGGGCCCCCCAAAATCCCCCAAATTGGTACCCCAAATCCTCCCCGGAACCCCCGAAATCCCCCCAGATTTGGGAGATCCCAAAACCCAAAATCCCCCAAATCTGGAGCCCCCAAAATCCCCCCGGGACCCCTCAAAATCCTCCCAATTCGGGACCCCAAAATCCCCCGAATTTGAAACCCCAAAAATCCACCCTGGCACCCCCCAAAATCCCTCCCGGGACCCCCTAAATCCCAAAATCCCCCCAAAATTGTGTCTCCAAACACCCCGGGACCCCCCCAAAACCCCCCCAGTCCCTCCCAGTCCCTCCCAGTATCTCCCAGTACAAACCGGTCCAAAGCCTCTTTGTCCCAGTGACCCCCAGTGACCTCCCAGTCCCTCCCAGTATAAACCAGTAACAAAGACCCCTCTGTCCCAGTGCGTCCCAGTCCTTCCGAGTACAAACCAGTCCCTCCCAGTACAAAGCCGCTCTGTCCCAGTCCCTCCCAGTCCCTCCCAGTCCAAACCAGTACAAAGCTGCCCTGTCCCAGTCCCTCCCAGTCGCTCCCAGTCGCTCCCAGTCCCTCCCAGTCCCTCCCAGTCCAAACCAGTGACAGAGCCGCTCTGTCTGTCTGTCCGTCCCGGCCCCGACAAGCGGCGGCGCCTTTGTACCGGCGCTGGGCGTGGCCTCCCCGCCGCGGCCGCCCCTCCGTATTTGGGCATCCGCTCCTTATATGGGCATGCCCCGCCCACTGTGGGCGTGGCTACTGCCCGCCCCGCCCCTGTCCCGCCCACGGCCCCGCCCCCACCCCGCGCGCGGCGCCGCCGCCGGCCGGACGGAGCCGAAGCCGCGGGAATTTCGGGGCCGTTTTTGGGGCCAATTCGGGAGTTTTTGGGGGCGAATTTGGGGAATTTTCGGCACTTTCGGGGCGCGAGGAGCGGGAGGGGCGCGGGGGGGTGGCGGGGGAGCGGAATTTGGGATTTTTGGGGGGATTTTTCGGGGCGATTTTGGCCATTTTAGGGCGGATTCGGGAATTTTTTGGGGGCGATTTCGGGGGTTTTGGGGGCTATTTTTGGGATTTTGGGGAATTTTCGGGGAATTTTGGGATTTTTTGGGAATTTTTTTGGGAATCGTTGGGGAATTCGGGGCCGCTTTGAGGCGGTGCCGGCTCCGGGCGGGATTTTGGGGCGGATTTTGGGGGCTTTTCTTGGGTTTTTTGGGGGTTTTTGGGGCGGATTTTTGGGGAATTTTTGGGAATCGTTGGAGATTATTTGGGGCTTTTGGGGGTTTTCGAGGGGTTTTTTTTCGGTTTTTTTATTTGACTATTTTGAGATTTGCTTGGGAATTTGGGGAATTTTCGGGGTTTTTTGGGGATTTTTTTTGAGTTTTTGAGTTGAATTTTTGGGATTTTGGGATTTGGGGGTTTTTTTATTTGAGTATTTCGTGATTTTTGGGATTTTTTGGGGGTTTTTTGGGGGACTTTTGGGGCCTTTTTGATTTGAATTTCTGGGGATTTTTTTGAGATTTTGGGGTTTTTTTGTTGCTGTTTTGGGAGTTTTTGGGCTTTCTCGGGGATTTTTTGGGTTTTTTTATTTGAAATTTTTGGGATTTTTTGGTGCTTTTCGGGGATTTTTTTGGGTTCGTTTAAAGATTTTTGAAGGATTTTTTGGGTCTTTTTTGTCCTTTTCGTTATTTTAAGGTTTTTTGGGGGTTTTTAAAGGATTATATTATTTTTTTTTTTTATTTCTTTAAGGATTTTTAAGGTTTTTTCGGGATTTTTATTGGTTGTTTTTTGGGATTTTTTAAAGGATATTTTAAAGGGTTTTTTTTTTTTAGGATATTTTGAGGTTCCTTCTTTGGGTTTTTAAGGGTTTTTTAGGATTTTTTGGGTGTTTTTAGGACATTTTCAGGCTTTTTTTTAGGATTTTTATTTTGTTTTTTTGGAATTTTTGGAATTTCTGGAGGATTTTCCGGGGCTTTTTTGGGGATTTCCAGAATTTTGGGGGATTTCATCTGGATTGTTTGGGGATTTTTTTCTTAATTTTTTTTTTTTAATTTTTTGGGGGTTTTTTTGGGGGGGTTTTAAACCAAATTTGGGGGGATTTTATTGGGATTTTTGGGGAATTTTTTCGTATTTGTTTGGGGTTTTTTTTTTTTTGTTGATTTTCTGCGCTTATTTTGAGTTCGTTTTTTGGATTTTTTTGGGTATTTAAAACAAATATTTTGGGGAACTTTGGTGGGATTTTGGGGATTTTTGTCGGGTTTTCTAAACTGTTTTTGTTTTATTATTTTTGGTTTCTTTGGGGGGGTTTAAACCAATTTTGGGGGGGATTTTTTGGGGATTTTGGGGGAATATTTGGGGTTTTTTGGAATTTTTTTTGAATTTTTGGGAATTTTTTTGTGCTTTTTTGGGAATATTTGAGAATTTTTTTAAAGTTTTGGGATTTTTGGTTCTTTTTTTGGATTTTGGGGGAAATTTTGGCAATTTTTTGGTGCTTTTTTGGAATTTTTTGGGGGGCAGATTTTTTGGGATTTTTTTTTGTGCTTTTTCTGTGGATTTTTTTTTAAATTTTTCCCTTTTTTGGGGAATTTCTGGGATTTTTTTTGTGATTTTTGAGATTTTTTGGGGGATTTTTTTGTGCTTTTTTCGGATTTTTGGGGGGAATTTTCGGGATTTTTTCGGTGCTTTTTCTGGGAATTTATTTTCATTGTTTGTGCTTTTTTGGGATTTTTTTTGGGGGGGGGAAATTCTTGGGAATATTTTTGGGGGCTTTTTTTTAGGAATTTCCCCCTTTTTTGGGGCCCCCCCCCCCCCCCATGCCTCCCCTGCTCCTTCTCGGGGCCCTCCTGGCGCTTTCCGGGGGGGTCCCGTCGGTTTTCGGGGGGGTCCCGTCGGTTTTCGGGGGGGTCCCGTTGGTTTTTGGGGGGGTCCCGTTTGTTTTTGGGGGGGTCCCGTCGGTTTTCGGGGGGGTCCCGTCGGTTTTCGGGGGGGTCCCCAAAGGGGGCGTGGCCTGTCCCGGGGGCTGCGACTGCGACCGAACCAACGCCCGCTGCCGGGGGGGGGCCGGGGGCGTCCCCCGGGGGCTCCCCCCGGGCCTGGCCACGCTGTGAGTGCCCCGACCCCGACCCCCCCCCTCAATTCGGGGACCCCCCCCCCAAAAGAGATTTTGGGGTTCCCTTGAGCTCCTTTCCCTCCCCCCCTCCCTCCCCCCCGTTTTTCCCTCCTTTGGAACGGTCCCGGCAAATTTGGGAGGTCAAAAATTCCCAATTTTGGGAGCCCAAAATCCCCCCCGGGACCCCCAACAATCCAGCCCGGGATACCCCAAAATCCTCCAAATTTGGGAGCCCAAAACCGACCCGGGATCTCCCAAAAAAGTCCCCAAATTTGTGAGCCCCAAAATCCCCAGGGACCCCCCCAAAATCTTCCAAATTTGGAGCACCAAAATCCCGCGCGGGGCCCCCCAAAATCCCCCAAATTGGTACCCCAAATCCTCCCCGGAACCCCCGAAATCCCCCCAGATTTGGGAGATCCCAAAACCCAAAATCCCCCAAATCTGGAGCCCCCAAAATCCCCCCGGGACCCCTCAAAATCCTCCCAATTCGGGACCCCAAAATCCCCCGAATTTGAAACCCCAAAAATCCACCCTGGCACCCCCCAAAATCCCTCCCGGGACCCCCTAAATCCCAAAATCCCCCCAAAATTGTGTCTCCAAACACCCCGGGACCCCCCCAAAACCCCCCCAGTCCCTCCCAGTCCCTCCCAGTATCTCCCAGTACAAACCGGTCCAAAGCCTCTTTGTCCCAGTGACCCCCAGTGACCTCCCAGTCCCTCCCAGTATAAACCAGTAACAAAGACCCCTCTGTCCCAGTGCGTCCCAGTCCTTCCGAGTACAAACCAGTCCCTCCCAGTACAAAGCCGCTCTGTCCCAGTCCCTCCCAGTCCCTCCCAGTCCAAACCAGTACAAAGCTGCCCTGTCCCAGTCCCTCCCAGTCGCTCCCAGTCGCTCCCAGTCCCTCCCAGTCCCTCCCAGTCCAAACCAGTGACAGAGCCGCTCTGTCTGTCTGTCCGTCCCGGCCCCGACAAGCGGCGGCGCCTTTGTACCGGCGCTGGGCGTGGCCTCCCCGCCGCGGCCGCCCCTCCGTATTTGGGCATCCGCTCCTTATATGGGCATGCCCCGCCCACTGTGGGCGTGGCTACTGCCCGCCCCGCCCCTGTCCCGCCCACGGCCCCGCCCCCACCCCGCGCGCGGCGCCGCCGCCGGCCGGACGGAGCCGAAGCCGCGGGAATTTCGGGGCCGTTTTTGGGGCCAATTCGGGAGTTTTTGGGGGCGAATTTGGGGAATTTTCGGCACTTTCGGGGCGCGAGGAGCGGGAGGGGCGCGGGGGGGTGGCGGGGGAGCGGAATTTGGGATTTTTGGGGGGATTTTTCGGGGCGATTTTGGCCATTTTAGGGCGGATTCGGGAATTTTTTGGGGGCGATTTCGGGGGTTTTGGGGGCTATTTTTGGGATTTTGGGGAATTTTCGGGGAATTTTGGGATTTTTTGGGAATTTTTTTGGGAATCGTTGGGGAATTCGGGGCCGCTTTGAGGCGGTGCCGGCTCCGGGCGGGATTTTGGGGCGGATTTTGGGGGCTTTTCTTGGGTTTTTTGGGGGTTTTTGGGGCGGATTTTTGGGGAATTTTTGGGAATCGTTGGAGATTATTTGGGGCTTTTGGGGGTTTTCGAGGGGTTTTTTTTCGGTTTTTTTATTTGACTATTTTGAGATTTGCTTGGGAATTTGGGGAATTTTCGGGGTTTTTTGGGGATTTTTTTTGAGTTTTTGAGTTGAATTTTTGGGATTTTGGGATTTGGGGGTTTTTTTATTTGAGTATTTCGTGATTTTTGGGATTTTTTGGGGGTTTTTTGGGGGACTTTTGGGGCCTTTTTGATTTGAATTTCTGGGGATTTTTTTGAGATTTTGGGGTTTTTTTGTTGCTGTTTTGGGAGTTTTTGGGCTTTCTCGGGGATTTTTTGGGTTTTTTTATTTGAAATTTTTGGGATTTTTTGGTGCTTTTCGGGGATTTTTTTGGGTTCGTTTAAAGATTTTTGAAGGATTTTTTGGGTCTTTTTTGTCCTTTTCGTTATTTTAAGGTTTTTTGGGGGTTTTTAAAGGATTATATTATTTTTTTTTTTTATTTCTTTAAGGATTTTTAAGGTTTTTTCGGGATTTTTATTGGTTGTTTTTTGGGATTTTTTAAAGGATATTTTAAAGGGTTTTTTTTTTTTAGGATATTTTGAGGTTCCTTCTTTGGGTTTTTAAGGGTTTTTTAGGATTTTTTGGGTGTTTTTAGGACATTTTCAGGCTTTTTTTTAGGATTTTTATTTTGTTTTTTTGGAATTTTTGGAATTTCTGGAGGATTTTCCGGGGCTTTTTTGGGGATTTCCAGAATTTTGGGGGATTTCATCTGGATTGTTTGGGGATTTTTTTCTTAATTTTTTTTTTTTAATTTTTTGGGGGTTTTTTTGGGGGGGTTTTAAACCAAATTTGGGGGGATTTTATTGGGATTTTTGGGGAATTTTTTCGTATTTGTTTGGGGTTTTTTTTTTTTTGTTGATTTTCTGCGCTTATTTTGAGTTCGTTTTTTGGATTTTTTTGGGTATTTAAAACAAATATTTTGGGGAACTTTGGTGGGATTTTGGGGATTTTTGTCGGGTTTTCTAAACTGTTTTTGTTTTATTATTTTTGGTTTCTTTGGGGGGGTTTAAACCAATTTTGGGGGGGATTTTTTGGGGATTTTGGGGGAATATTTGGGGTTTTTTGGAATTTTTTTTGAATTTTTGGGAATTTTTTTGTGCTTTTTTGGGAATATTTGAGAATTTTTTTAAAGTTTTGGGATTTTTGGTTCTTTTTTTGGATTTTGGGGGAAATTTTGGCAATTTTTTGGTGCTTTTTTGGAATTTTTTGGGGGGCAGATTTTTTGGGATTTTTTTTTGTGCTTTTTCTGTGGATTTTTTTTTAAATTTTTCCCTTTTTTGGGGAATTTCTGGGATTTTTTTTGTGATTTTTGAGATTTTTTGGGGGATTTTTTTGTGCTTTTTTCGGATTTTTGGGGGGAATTTTCGGGATTTTTTCGGTGCTTTTTCTGGGAATTTATTTTCATTGTTTGTGCTTTTTTGGGATTTTTTTTGGGGGGGGGAAATTCTTGGGAATATTTTTGGGGGCTTTTTTTTAGGAATTTCCCCCTTTTTGGGGCCCCCCCCCCCCCATGCCTCCCCTGCTCCTTCTCGGGGCCCTCCTGGCGCTTTCCGGGGGGGTCCCGTCGGTTTTCGGGGGGGTCCCGTCGGTTTTCGGGGGGGTCCCGTTGGTTTTTGGGGGGGTCCCGTTTGTTTTTGGGGGGGTCCCGTCGGTTTTCGGGGGGGTCCCGTCGGTTTTCGGGGGGGTCCCCAAAGGGGGCGTGGCCTGTCCCGGGGGCTGCGACTGCGACCGAACCAACGCCCGCTGCCGGGGGGGGGCCGGGGGCGTCCCCCGGGGGCTCCCCCCGGGCCTGGCCACGCTGTGAGTGCCCCGACCCCGACCCCCCCCCTCAATTCGGGGACCCCCCCCCCCAAAAGAGATTTTGGGGTTCCCTTGAGCTCCTTTCCCTCCCCCCCTCCCTCCCCCCCGTTTTTCCCTCCTTTGGAACGGTCCCGGCAAATTTGGGAGGTCAAAAATTCCCAATTTTGGGAGCCCAAAATCCCCCCCGGGACCCCCAACAATCCAGCCCGGGATACCCCAAAATCCTCCAAATTTGGGAGCCCAAAACCGACCCGGGATCTCCCAAAAAAGTCCCCAAATTTGTGAGCCCCAAAATCCCCAGGGACCCCCCCAAAATCTTCCAAATTTGGAGCACCAAAATCCCGCGCGGGGCCCCCCAAAATCCCCCAAATTGGTACCCCAAATCCTCCCCGGAACCCCCGAAATCCCCCCAGATTTGGGAGATCCCAAAACCCAAAATCCCCCAAATCTGGAGCCCCCAAAATCCCCCCGGGACCCCTCAAAATCCTCCCAATTCGGGACCCCAAAATCCCCCGAATTTGAAACCCCAAAAATCCACCCTGGCACCCCCCAAAATCCCTCCCGGGACCCCCTAAATCCCAAAATCCCCCCAAAATTGTGTCTCCAAACACCCCGGGACCCCCCCAAAACCCCCCCAGTCCCTCCCAGTCCCTCCCAGTATCTCCCAGTACAAACCGGTCCAAAGCCTCTTTGTCCCAGTGACCCCCAGTGACCTCCCAGTCCCTCCCAGTATAAACCAGTAACAAAGACCCCTCTGTCCCAGTGCGTCCCAGTCCTTCCGAGTACAAACCAGTCCCTCCCAGTACAAAGCCGCTCTGTCCCAGTCCCTCCCAGTCCCTCCCAGTCCAAACCAGTACAAAGCTGCCCTGTCCCAGTCCCTCCCAGTCGCTCCCAGTCGCTCCCAGTCCCTCCCAGTCCCTCCCAGTCCAAACCAGTGACAGAGCCGCTCTGTCTGTCTGTCCGTCCCGGCCCCGACAAGCGGCGGCGCCTTTGTACCGGCGCTGGGCGTGGCCTCCCCGCCGCGGCCGCCCCTCCGTATTTGGGCATCCGCTCCTTATATGGGCATGCCCCGCCCACTGTGGGCGTGGCTACTGCCCGCCCCGCCCCTGTCCCGCCCACGGCCCCGCCCCCACCCCGCGCGCGGCGCCGCCGCCGGCCGGACGGAGCCGAAGCCGCGGGAATTTCGGGGCCGTTTTTGGGGCCAATTCGGGAGTTTTTGGGGGCGAATTTGGGGAATTTTCGGCACTTTCGGGGCGCGAGGAGCGGGAGGGGCGCGGGGGGGTGGCGGGGGAGCGGAATTTGGGATTTTTGGGGGGATTTTTCGGGGCGATTTTGGCCATTTTAGGGCGGATTCGGGAATTTTTTGGGGGCGATTTCGGGGGTTTTGGGGGCTATTTTTGGGATTTTGGGGAATTTTCGGGGAATTTTGGGATTTTTTGGGAATTTTTTTGGGAATCGTTGGGGAATTCGGGGCCGCTTTGAGGCGGTGCCGGCTCCGGGCGGGATTTTGGGGCGGATTTTGGGGGCTTTTCTTGGGTTTTTTGGGGGTTTTTGGGGCGGATTTTTGGGGAATTTTTGGGAATCGTTGGAGATTATTTGGGGCTTTTGGGGGTTTTCGAGGGGTTTTTTTTCGGTTTTTTTATTTGACTATTTTGAGATTTGCTTGGGAATTTGGGGAATTTTCGGGGTTTTTTGGGGATTTTTTTTGAGTTTTTGAGTTGAATTTTTGGGATTTTGGGATTTGGGGGTTTTTTTATTTGAGTATTTCGTGATTTTTGGGATTTTTTGGGGGTTTTTTGGGGGACTTTTGGGGCCTTTTTGATTTGAATTTCTGGGGATTTTTTTGAGATTTTGGGGTTTTTTTGTTGCTGTTTTGGGAGTTTTTGGGCTTTCTCGGGGATTTTTTGGGTTTTTTTATTTGAAATTTTTGGGATTTTTTGGTGCTTTTCGGGGATTTTTTTGGGTTCGTTTAAAGATTTTTGAAGGATTTTTTGGGTCTTTTTTGTCCTTTTCGTTATTTTAAGGTTTTTTGGGGGTTTTTAAAGGATTATATTATTTTTTTTTTTTATTTCTTTAAGGATTTTTAAGGTTTTTTCGGGATTTTTATTGGTTGTTTTTTGGGATTTTTTAAAGGATATTTTAAAGGGTTTTTTTTTTTTAGGATATTTTGAGGTTCCTTCTTTGGGTTTTTAAGGGTTTTTTAGGATTTTTTGGGTGTTTTTAGGACATTTTCAGGCTTTTTTTTAGGATTTTTATTTTGTTTTTTTGGAATTTTTGGAATTTCTGGAGGATTTTCCGGGGCTTTTTTGGGGATTTCCAGAATTTTGGGGGATTTCATCTGGATTGTTTGGGGATTTTTTTCTTAATTTTTTTTTTTTAATTTTTTGGGGGTTTTTTTGGGGGGGTTTTAAACCAAATTTGGGGGGATTTTATTGGGATTTTTGGGGAATTTTTTCGTATTTGTTTGGGGTTTTTTTTTTTTTGTTGATTTTCTGCGCTTATTTTGAGTTCGTTTTTTGGATTTTTTTGGGTATTTAAAACAAATATTTTGGGGAACTTTGGTGGGATTTTGGGGATTTTTGTCGGGTTTTCTAAACTGTTTTTGTTTTATTATTTTTGGTTTCTTTGGGGGGGTTTAAACCAATTTTGGGGGGGATTTTTTGGGGATTTTGGGGGAATATTTGGGGTTTTTTGGAATTTTTTTTGAATTTTTGGGAATTTTTTTGTGCTTTTTTGGGAATATTTGAGAATTTTTTTAAAGTTTTGGGATTTTTGGTTCTTTTTTTGGATTTTGGGGGAAATTTTGGCAATTTTTTGGTGCTTTTTTGGAATTTTTTGGGGGGCAGATTTTTTGGGATTTTTTTTTGTGCTTTTTCTGTGGATTTTTTTTTAAATTTTTCCCTTTTTTGGGGAATTTCTGGGATTTTTTTTGTGATTTTTGAGATTTTTTGGGGGATTTTTTTGTGCTTTTTTCGGATTTTTGGGGGGAATTTTCGGGATTTTTTCGGTGCTTTTTCTGGGAATTTATTTTCATTGTTTGTGCTTTTTTGGGATTTTTTTTGGGGGGGGGAAATTCTTGGGAATATTTTTGGGGGCTTTTTTTTAGGAATTTCCCCCTTTTTTGGGGCCCCCCCCCCCCCCCATGCCTCCCCTGCTCCTTCTCGGGGCCCTCCTGGCGCTTTCCGGGGGGGTCCCGTCGGTTTTCGGGGGGGTCCCGTCGGTTTTCGGGGGGGTCCCGTTGGTTTTTGGGGGGGTCCCGTTTGTTTTTGGGGGGGTCCCGTCGGTTTTCGGGGGGGTCCCGTCGGTTTTCGGGGGGGTCCCCAAAGGGGGCGTGGCCTGTCCCGGGGGCTGCGACTGCGACCGAACCAACGCCCGCTGCCGGGGGGGGGCCGGGGGCGTCCCCCGGGGGCTCCCCCCGGGCCTGGCCACGCTGTGAGTGCCCCGACCCCGACCCCCCCCCTCAATTCGGGGACCCCCCCCCCAAAAGAGATTTTGGGGTTCCCTTGAGCTCCTTTCCCTCCCCCCCCTCCCTCCCCCCCGTTTTTCCCTCCTTTGGAACGGTCCCGGCAAATTTGGGAGGTCAAAAATTCCCAATTTTGGGAGCCCAAAATCCCCCCCGGGACCCCCAACAATCCAGCCCGGGATACCCCAAAATCCTCCAAATTTGGGAGCCCAAAACCGACCCGGGATCTCCCAAAAAAGTCCCCAAATTTGTGAGCCCCAAAATCCCCAGGGACCCCCCCAAAATCTTCCAAATTTGGAGCACCAAAATCCCGCGCGGGGCCCCCCAAAATCCCCCAAATTGGTACCCCAAATCCTCCCCGGAACCCCCGAAATCCCCCCAGATTTGGGAGATCCCAAAACCCAAAATCCCCCAAATCTGGAGCCCCCAAAATCCCCCCGGGACCCCTCAAAATCCTCCCAATTCGGGACCCCAAAATCCCCCGAATTTGAAACCCCAAAAATCCACCCTGGCACCCCCCAAAATCCCTCCCGGGACCCCCTAAATCCCAAAATCCCCCCAAAATTGTGTCTCCAAACACCCCGGGACCCCCCCAAAACCCCCCCAGTCCCTCCCAGTCCCTCCCAGTATCTCCCAGTACAAACCGGTCCAAAGCCTCTTTGTCCCAGTGACCCCCAGTGACCTCCCAGTCCCTCCCAGTATAAACCAGTAACAAAGACCCCTCTGTCCCAGTGCGTCCCAGTCCTTCCGAGTACAAACCAGTCCCTCCCAGTACAAAGCCGCTCTGTCCCAGTCCCTCCCAGTCCCTCCCAGTCCAAACCAGTACAAAGCTGCCCTGTCCCAGTCCCTCCCAGTCGCTCCCAGTCGCTCCCAGTCCCTCCCAGTCCCTCCCAGTCCAAACCAGTGACAGAGCCGCTCTGTCTGTCTGTCCGTCCCGGCCCCGACAAGCGGCGGCGCCTTTGTACCGGCGCTGGGCGTGGCCTCCCCGCCGCGGCCGCCCCTCCGTATTTGGGCATCCGCTCCTTATATGGGCATGCCCCGCCCACTGTGGGCGTGGCTACTGCCCGCCCCGCCCCTGTCCCGCCCACGGCCCCGCCCCCACCCCGCGCGCGGCGCCGCCGCCGGCCGGACGGAGCCGAAGCCGCGGGAATTTCGGGGCCGTTTTTGGGGCCAATTCGGGAGTTTTTGGGGGCGAATTTGGGGAATTTTCGGCACTTTCGGGGCGCGAGGAGCGGGAGGGGCGCGGGGGGGTGGCGGGGGAGCGGAATTTGGGATTTTTGGGGGGATTTTTCGGGGCGATTTTGGCCATTTTAGGGCGGATTCGGGAATTTTTTGGGGGCGATTTCGGGGGTTTTGGGGGCTATTTTTGGGATTTTGGGGAATTTTCGGGGAATTTTGGGATTTTTTGGGAATTTTTTTGGGAATCGTTGGGGAATTCGGGGCCGCTTTGAGGCGGTGCCGGCTCCGGGCGGGATTTTGGGGCGGATTTTGGGGGCTTTTCTTGGGTTTTTTGGGGGTTTTTGGGGCGGATTTTTGGGGAATTTTTGGGAATCGTTGGAGATTATTTGGGGCTTTTGGGGGTTTTCGAGGGGTTTTTTTTCGGTTTTTTTATTTGACTATTTTGAGATTTGCTTGGGAATTTGGGGAATTTTCGGGGTTTTTTGGGGATTTTTTTTGAGTTTTTGAGTTGAATTTTTGGGATTTTGGGATTTGGGGGTTTTTTTATTTGAGTATTTCGTGATTTTTGGGATTTTTTGGGGGTTTTTTGGGGGACTTTTGGGGCCTTTTTGATTTGAATTTCTGGGGATTTTTTTGAGATTTTGGGGTTTTTTTGTTGCTGTTTTGGGAGTTTTTGGGCTTTCTCGGGGATTTTTTGGGTTTTTTTATTTGAAATTTTTGGGATTTTTTGGTGCTTTTCGGGGATTTTTTTGGGTTCGTTTAAAGATTTTTGAAGGATTTTTTGGGTCTTTTTTGTCCTTTTCGTTATTTTAAGGTTTTTTGGGGGTTTTTAAAGGATTATATTATTTTTTTTTTTATTTCTTTAAGGATTTTTAAGGTTTTTTCGGGATTTTTATTGGTTGTTTTTTGGGATTTTTTAAAGGATATTTTAAAGGGTTTTTTTTTTTTAGGATATTTTGAGGTTCCTTCTTTGGGTTTTTAAGGGTTTTTTAGGATTTTTTGGGTGTTTTTAGGACATTTTCAGGCTTTTTTTTAGGATTTTTATTTTGTTTTTTTGGAATTTTTGGAATTTCTGGAGGATTTTCCGGGGCTTTTTTGGGGATTTCCAGAATTTTGGGGGATTTCATCTGGATTGTTTGGGGATTTTTTTCTTAATTTTTTTTTTTTAATTTTTTGGGGGTTTTTTTGGGGGGGTTTTAAACCAAATTTGGGGGGATTTTATTGGGATTTTTGGGGAATTTTTTCGTATTTGTTTGGGGTTTTTTTTTTTTTGTTGATTTTCTGCGCTTATTTTGAGTTCGTTTTTTGGATTTTTTTGGGTATTTAAAACAAATATTTTGGGGAACTTTGGTGGGATTTTGGGGATTTTTGTCGGGTTTTCTAAACTGTTTTTGTTTTATTATTTTTGGTTTCTTTGGGGGGGTTTAAACCAATTTTGGGGGGGATTTTTTGGGGATTTTGGGGGAATATTTGGGGTTTTTTGGAATTTTTTTTGAATTTTTGGGAATTTTTTTGTGCTTTTTTGGGAATATTTGAGAATTTTTTTAAAGTTTTGGGATTTTTGGTTCTTTTTTTGGATTTTGGGGGAAATTTTGGCAATTTTTTGGTGCTTTTTTGGAATTTTTTGGGGGGCAGATTTTTTGGGATTTTTTTTTGTGCTTTTTCTGTGGATTTTTTTTTAAATTTTTCCCTTTTTTGGGGAATTTCTGGGATTTTTTTTGTGATTTTTGAGATTTTTTGGGGGATTTTTTTGTGCTTTTTTCGGATTTTTGGGGGGAATTTTCGGGATTTTTTCGGTGCTTTTTCTGGGAATTTATTTTCATTGTTTGTGCTTTTTTGGGATTTTTTTTGGGGGGGGGAAATTCTTGGGAATATTTTTGGGGGCTTTTTTTTAGGAATTTCCCCCTTTTTTGGGGCCCCCCCCCCCCCCATGCCTCCCCTGCTCCTTCTCGGGGCCCTCCTGGCGCTTTCCGGGGGGGTCCCGTCGGTTTTCGGGGGGGTCCCGTCGGTTTTCGGGGGGGTCCCGTTGGTTTTTGGGGGGGTCCCGTTTGTTTTTGGGGGGGTCCCGTCGGTTTTCGGGGGGGTCCCGTCGGTTTTCGGGGGGGTCCCCAAAGGGGGCGTGGCCTGTCCCGGGGGCTGCGACTGCGACCGAACCAACGCCCGCTGCCGGGGGGGGGCCGGGGGCGTCCCCCGGGGGCTCCCCCCGGGCCTGGCCACGCTGTGAGTGCCCCGACCCCGACCCCCCCCCTCAATTCGGGGACCCCCCCCCCCAAAAGAGATTTTGGGGTTCCCTTGAGCTCCTTTCCCTCCCCCCCTCCCTCCCCCCCGTTTTTCCCTCCTTTGGAACGGTCCCGGCAAATTTGGGAGGTCAAAAATTCCCAATTTTGGGAGCCCAAAATCCCCCCCGGGACCCCCAACAATCCAGCCCGGGATACCCCAAAATCCTCCAAATTTGGGAGCCCAAAACCGACCCGGGATCTCCCAAAAAAGTCCCCAAATTTGTGAGCCCCAAAATCCCCAGGGACCCCCCCAAAATCTTCCAAATTTGGAGCACCAAAATCCCGCGCGGGGCCCCCCAAAATCCCCCAAATTGGTACCCCAAATCCTCCCCGGAACCCCCGAAATCCCCCCAGATTTGGGAGATCCCAAAACCCAAAATCCCCCAAATCTGGAGCCCCCAAAATCCCCCCGGGACCCCTCAAAATCCTCCCAATTCGGGACCCCAAAATCCCCCGAATTTGAAACCCCAAAAATCCACCCTGGCACCCCCCAAAATCCCTCCCGGGACCCCCTAAATCCCAAAATCCCCCCAAAATTGTGTCTCCAAACACCCCGGGACCCCCCCAAAACCCCCCCAGTCCCTCCCAGTCCCTCCCAGTATCTCCCAGTACAAACCGGTCCAAAGCCTCTTTGTCCCAGTGACCCCCAGTGACCTCCCAGTCCCTCCCAGTATAAACCAGTAACAAAGACCCCTCTGTCCCAGTGCGTCCCAGTCCTTCCGAGTACAAACCAGTCCCTCCCAGTACAAAGCCGCTCTGTCCCAGTCCCTCCCAGTCCCTCCCAGTCCAAACCAGTACAAAGCTGCCCTGTCCCAGTCCCTCCCAGTCGCTCCCAGTCGCTCCCAGTCCCTCCCAGTCCCTCCCAGTCCAAACCAGTGACAGAGCCGCTCTGTCTGTCTGTCCGTCCCGGCCCCGACAAGCGGCGGCGCCTTTGTACCGGCGCTGGGCGTGGCCTCCCCGCCGCGGCCGCCCCTCCGTATTTGGGCATCCGCTCCTTATATGGGCATGCCCCGCCCACTGTGGGCGTGGCTACTGCCCGCCCCGCCCCGGCCCCGCCCACGGCCCCGCCCCCACCCCGCGCGCGGCGCCGCCGCCGGCCGGACGGAGCCGAAGCCGCGGGAATTTCGGGGCCGTTTTTGGGGCCAATTCGGGAGTTTTTGGGGGCGAATTTGGGGAATTTTCGGCACTTTCGGGGCGCGAGGAGCGGGAGGGGCGCGGGGGGGTGGCGGGGGAGCGGAATTTGGGATTTTTGGGGGGATTTTTCGGGGCGATTTTGGCCATTTTAGGGCGGATTCGGGAATTTTTTGGGGGCGATTTCGGGGGTTTTGGGGGCTATTTTTGGGATTTTGGGGAATTTTCGGGGAATTTTGGGATTTTTTGGGAATTTTTTTGGGAATCGTTGGGGAATTCGGGGCCGCTTTGAGGCGGTGCCGGCTCCGGGCGGGATTTTGGGGCGGATTTTGGGGGCTTTTCTTGGGTTTTTTGGGGGTTTTTGGGGCGGATTTTTGGGGAATTTTTGGGAATCGTTGGAGATTATTTGGGGCTTTTGGGGGTTTTCGAGGGGTTTTTTTTCGGTTTTTTTATTTGACTATTTTGAGATTTGCTTGGGAATTTGGGGAATTTTCGGGGTTTTTTGGGGATTTTTTTTGAGTTTTTGAGTTGAATTTTTGGGATTTTGGGATTTGGGGGTTTTTTTATTTGAGTATTTCGTGATTTTTGGGATTTTTTGGGGGTTTTTTGGGGGACTTTTGGGGCCTTTTTGATTTGAATTTCTGGGGATTTTTTTGAGATTTTGGGGTTTTTTTGTTGCTGTTTTGGGAGTTTTTGGGCTTTCTCGGGGATTTTTTGGGTTTTTTTATTTGAAATTTTTGGGATTTTTTGGTGCTTTTCGGGGATTTTTTTGGGTTCGTTTAAAGATTTTTGAAGGATTTTTTGGGTCTTTTTTGTCCTTTTCGTTATTTTAAGGTTTTTTGGGGGTTTTTAAAGGATTATATTATTTTTTTTTTTTATTTCTTTAAGGATTTTTAAGGTTTTTTCGGGATTTTTATTGGTTGTTTTTTGGGATTTTTTAAAGGATATTTTAAAGGGTTTTTTTTTTTTTAGGATATTTTGAGGTTCCTTCTTTGGGTTTTTAAGGGTTTTTTAGGATTTTTTGGGTGTTTTTAGGACATTTTCAGGCTTTTTTTTAGGATTTTTATTTTGTTTTTTTGGAATTTTTGGAATTTCTGGAGGATTTTCCGGGGCTTTTTTGGGGATTTCCAGAATTTTGGGGGATTTCATCTGGATTGTTTGGGGATTTTTTTCTTAATTTTTTTTTTTTAATTTTTTGGGGGTTTTTTTGGGGGGGTTTTAAACCAAATTTGGGGGGATTTTATTGGGATTTTTGGGGAATTTTTTCGTATTTGTTTGGGGTTTTTTTTTTTTTGTTGATTTTCTGCGCTTATTTTGAGTTCGTTTTTTGGATTTTTTTGGGTATTTAAAACAAATATTTTGGGGAACTTTGGTGGGATTTTGGGGATTTTTGTCGGGTTTTCTAAACTGTTTTTGTTTTATTATTTTTGGTTTCTTTGGGGGGGTTTAAACCAATTTTGGGGGGGATTTTTTGGGGATTTTGGGGGAATATTTGGGGTTTTTTGGAATTTTTTTTGAATTTTTGGGAATTTTTTTGTGCTTTTTTGGGAATATTTGAGAATTTTTTTAAAGTTTTGGGATTTTTGGTTCTTTTTTTGGATTTTGGGGGAAATTTTGGCAATTTTTTGGTGCTTTTTTGGAATTTTTTGGGGGGCAGATTTTTTGGGATTTTTTTTTGTGCTTTTTCTGTGGATTTTTTTTTAAATTTTTCCCTTTTTTGGGGAATTTCTGGGATTTTTTTTGTGATTTTTGAGATTTTTTGGGGGATTTTTTTGTGCTTTTTTCGGATTTTTGGGGGGAATTTTCGGGATTTTTTCGGTGCTTTTTCTGGGAATTTATTTTCATTGTTTGTGCTTTTTTGGGATTTTTTTTGGGGGGGGGAAATTCTTGGGAATATTTTTGGGGGCTTTTTTTTAGGAATTTCCCCCTTTTTTGGGGCCCCCCCCCCCCCCCATGCCTCCCCTGCTCCTTCTCGGGGCCCTCCTGGCGCTTTCCGGGGGGGTCCCGTCGGTTTTCGGGGGGGTCCCGTCGGTTTTCGGGGGGGTCCCGTTGGTTTTTGGGGGGGTCCCGTTTGTTTTTGGGGGGGTCCCGTCGGTTTTCGGGGGGGTCCCGTCGGTTTTCGGGGGGGTCCCCAAAGGGGGCGTGGCCTGTCCCGGGGGCTGCGACTGCGACCGAACCAACGCCCGCTGCCGGGGGGGGGCCGGGGGCGTCCCCCGGGGGCTCCCCCCGGGCCTGGCCACGCTGTGAGTGCCCCGACCCCGACCCCCCCCCTCAATTCGGGGACCCCCCCCCCAAAAGAGATTTTGGGGTTCCCTTGAGCTCCTTTCCCTCCCCCCCCTCCCTCCCCCCCGTTTTTCCCTCCTTTGGAACGGTCCCGGCAAATTTGGGAGGTCAAAAATTCCCAATTTTGGGAGCCCAAAATCCCCCCCGGGACCCCCAACAATCCAGCCCGGGATACCCCAAAATCCTCCAAATTTGGGAGCCCAAAACCGACCCGGGATCTCCCAAAAAAGTCCCCAAATTTGTGAGCCCCAAAATCCCCAGGGACCCCCCCAAAATCTTCCAAATTTGGAGCACCAAAATCCCGCGCGGGGCCCCCCAAAATCCCCCAAATTGGTACCCCAAATCCTCCCCGGAACCCCCGAAATCCCCCCAGATTTGGGAGATCCCAAAACCCAAAATCCCCCAAATCTGGAGCCCCCAAAATCCCCCCGGGACCCCTCAAAATCCTCCCAATTCGGGACCCCAAAATCCCCCGAATTTGAAACCCCAAAAATCCACCCTGGCACCCCCCAAAATCCCTCCCGGGACCCCCTAAATCCCAAAATCCCCCCAAAATTGTGTCTCCAAACACCCCGGGACCCCCCCAAAACCCCCCCAGTCCCTCCCAGTCCCTCCCAGTATCTCCCAGTACAAACCGGTCCAAAGCCTCTTTGTCCCAGTGACCCCCAGTGACCTCCCAGTCCCTCCCAGTATAAACCAGTAACAAAGACCCCTCTGTCCCAGTGCGTCCCAGTCCTTCCGAGTACAAACCAGTCCCTCCCAGTACAAAGCCGCTCTGTCCCAGTCCCTCCCAGTCCCTCCCAGTCCAAACCAGTACAAAGCTGCCCTGTCCCAGTCCCTCCCAGTCGCTCCCAGTCGCTCCCAGTCCCTCCCAGTCCCTCCCAGTCCAAACCAGTGACAGAGCCGCTCTGTCTGTCTGTCCGTCCCGGCCCCGACAAGCGGCGGCGCCTTTGTACCGGCGCTGGGCGTGGCCTCCCCGCCGCGGCCGCCCCTCCGTATTTGGGCATCCGCTCCTTATATGGGCATGCCCCGCCCACTGTGGGCGTGGCTACTGCCCGCCCCGCCCCGGCCCCGCCCACGGCCCCGCCCCCACCCCGCGCGCGGCGCCGCCGCCGGCCGGACGGAGCCGAAGCCGCGGGAATTTCGGGGCCGTTTTTGGGGCCAATTCGGGAGTTTTTGGGGGCGAATTTGGGGAATTTTCGGCACTTTCGGGGCGCGAGGAGCGGGAGGGGCGCGGGGGGGTGGCGGGGGAGCGGAATTTGGGATTTTTGGGGGGATTTTTCGGGGCGATTTTGGCCATTTTAGGGCGGATTCGGGAATTTTTTGGGGGCGATTTCGGGGGTTTTGGGGGCTATTTTTGGGATTTTGGGGAATTTTCGGGGAATTTTGGGATTTTTTGGGAATTTTTTTGGGAATCGTTGGGGAATTCGGGGCCGCTTTGAGGCGGTGCCGGCTCCGGGCGGGATTTTGGGGCGGATTTTGGGGGCTTTTCTTGGGTTTTTTGGGGGTTTTTGGGGCGGATTTTTGGGGAATTTTTGGGAATCGTTGGAGATTATTTGGGGCTTTTGGGGGTTTTCGAGGGGTTTTTTTTCGGTTTTTTTATTTGACTATTTTGAGATTTGCTTGGGAATTTGGGGAATTTTCGGGGTTTTTTGGGGATTTTTTTTGAGTTTTTGAGTTGAATTTTTGGGATTTTGGGATTTGGGGGTTTTTTTATTTGAGTATTTCGTGATTTTTGGGATTTTTTGGGGGTTTTTTGGGGGACTTTTGGGGCCTTTTTGATTTGAATTTCTGGGGATTTTTTTGAGATTTTGGGGTTTTTTTGTTGCTGTTTTGGGAGTTTTTGGGCTTTCTCGGGGATTTTTTGGGTTTTTTTATTTGAAATTTTTGGGATTTTTTGGTGCTTTTCGGGGATTTTTTTGGGTTCGTTTAAAGATTTTTGAAGGATTTTTTGGGTCTTTTTTGTCCTTTTCGTTATTTTAAGGTTTTTTGGGGGTTTTTAAAGGATTATATTATTTTTTTTTTTTATTTCTTTAAGGATTTTTAAGGTTTTTTCGGGATTTTTATTGGTTGTTTTTTGGGATTTTTTAAAGGATATTTTAAAGGGTTTTTTTTTTTTAGGATATTTTGAGGTTCCTTCTTTGGGTTTTTAAGGGTTTTTTAGGATTTTTTGGGTGTTTTTAGGACATTTTCAGGCTTTTTTTTAGGATTTTTATTTTGTTTTTTTGGAATTTTTGGAATTTCTGGAGGATTTTCCGGGGCTTTTTTGGGGATTTCCAGAATTTTGGGGGATTTCATCTGGATTGTTTGGGGATTTTTTTCTTAATTTTTTTTTTTTAATTTTTTGGGGGTTTTTTTGGGGGGGTTTTAAACCAAATTTGGGGGGATTTTATTGGGATTTTTGGGGAATTTTTTCGTATTTGTTTGGGGTTTTTTTTTTTTTGTTGATTTTCTGCGCTTATTTTGAGTTCGTTTTTTGGATTTTTTTGGGTATTTAAAACAAATATTTTGGGGAACTTTGGTGGGATTTTGGGGATTTTTGTCGGGTTTTCTAAACTGTTTTTGTTTTATTATTTTTGGTTTCTTTGGGGGGGTTTAAACCAATTTTGGGGGGGATTTTTTGGGGATTTTGGGGGAATATTTGGGGTTTTTTGGAATTTTTTTTGAATTTTTGGGAATTTTTTTGTGCTTTTTTGGGAATATTTGAGAATTTTTTTAAAGTTTTGGGATTTTTGGTTCTTTTTTTGGATTTTGGGGGAAATTTTGGCAATTTTTTGGTGCTTTTTTGGAATTTTTTGGGGGGCAGATTTTTTGGGATTTTTTTTTGTGCTTTTTCTGTGGATTTTTTTTTAAATTTTTCCCTTTTTTGGGGAATTTCTGGGATTTTTTTTGTGATTTTTGAGATTTTTTGGGGGATTTTTTTGTGCTTTTTTCGGATTTTTGGGGGGAATTTTCGGGATTTTTTCGGTGCTTTTTCTGGGAATTTATTTTCATTGTTTGTGCTTTTTTGGGATTTTTTTTGGGGGGGGGAAATTCTTGGGAATATTTTTGGGGGCTTTTTTTTAGGAATTTCCCCCTTTTTTGGGGCCCCCCCCCCCCCATGCCTCCCCTGCTCCTTCTCGGGGCCCTCCTGGCGCTTTCCGGGGGGGTCCCGTCGGTTTTCGGGGGGGTCCCGTCGGTTTTCGGGGGGGTCCCGTTGGTTTTTGGGGGGGTCCCGTTTGTTTTTGGGGGGGTCCCGTCGGTTTTCGGGGGGGTCCCGTCGGTTTTCGGGGGGGTCCCCAAAGGGGGCGTGGCCTGTCCCGGGGGCTGCGACTGCGACCGAACCAACGCCCGCTGCCGGGGGGGGGCCGGGGGCGTCCCCCGGGGGCTCCCCCCGGGCCTGGCCACGCTGTGAGTGCCCCGACCCCGACCCCCCCCCTCAATTCGGGGACCCCCCCCCCAAAAGAGATTTTGGGGTTCCCTTGAGCTCCTTTCCCTCCCCCCCTCCCTCCCCCCCGTTTTTCCCTCCTTTGGAACGGTCCCGGCAAATTTGGGAGGTCAAAAATTCCCAATTTTGGGAGCCCAAAATCCCCCCCGGGACCCCCAACAATCCAGCCCGGGATACCCCAAAATCCTCCAAATTTGGGAGCCCAAAACCGACCCGGGATCTCCCAAAAAAGTCCCCAAATTTGTGAGCCCCAAAATCCCCAGGGACCCCCCCAAAATCTTCCAAATTTGGAGCACCAAAATCCCGCGCGGGGCCCCCCAAAATCCCCCAAATTGGTACCCCAAATCCTCCCCGGAACCCCCGAAATCCCCCCAGATTTGGGAGATCCCAAAACCCAAAATCCCCCAAATCTGGAGCCCCCAAAATCCCCCCGGGACCCCTCAAAATCCTCCCAATTCGGGACCCCAAAATCCCCCGAATTTGAAACCCCAAAAATCCACCCTGGCACCCCCCAAAATCCCTCCCGGGACCCCCTAAATCCCAAAATCCCCCCAAAATTGTGTCTCCAAACACCCCGGGACCCCCCCAAAACCCCCCCAGTCCCTCCCAGTCCCTCCCAGTATCTCCCAGTACAAACCGGTCCAAAGCCTCTTTGTCCCAGTGACCCCCAGTGACCTCCCAGTCCCTCCCAGTATAAACCAGTAACAAAGACCCCTCTGTCCCAGTGCGTCCCAGTCCTTCCGAGTACAAACCAGTCCCTCCCAGTACAAAGCCGCTCTGTCCCAGTCCCTCCCAGTCCCTCCCAGTCCAAACCAGTACAAAGCTGCCCTGTCCCAGTCCCTCCCAGTCGCTCCCAGTCGCTCCCAGTCCCTCCCAGTCCCTCCCAGTCCAAACCAGTGACAGAGCCGCTCTGTCTGTCTGTCCGTCCCGGCCCCGACAAGCGGCGGCGCCTTTGTACCGGCGCTGGGCGTGGCCTCCCCGCCGCGGCCGCCCCTCCGTATTTGGGCATCCGCTCCTTATATGGGCATGCCCCGCCCACTGTGGGCGTGGCTACTGCCCGCCCCGCCCCGGCCCCGCCCACGGCCCCGCCCCCACCCCGCGCGCGGCGCCGCCGCCGGCCGGACGGAGCCGAAGCCGCGGGAATTTCGGGGCCGTTTTTGGGGCCAATTCGGGAGTTTTTGGGGGCGAATTTGGGGAATTTTCGGCACTTTCGGGGCGCGAGGAGCGGGAGGGGCGCGGGGGGGTGGCGGGGGAGCGGAATTTGGGATTTTTGGGGGGATTTTTCGGGGCGATTTTGGCCATTTTAGGGCGGATTCGGGAATTTTTTGGGGGCGATTTCGGGGGTTTTGGGGGCTATTTTTGGGATTTTGGGGAATTTTCGGGGAATTTTGGGATTTTTTGGGAATTTTTTTGGGAATCGTTGGGGAATTCGGGGCCGCTTTGAGGCGGTGCCGGCTCCGGGCGGGATTTTGGGGCGGATTTTGGGGGCTTTTCTTGGGTTTTTTGGGGGTTTTTGGGGCGGATTTTTGGGGAATTTTTGGGAATCGTTGGAGATTATTTGGGGCTTTTGGGGGTTTTCGAGGGGTTTTTTTTCGGTTTTTTTATTTGACTATTTTGAGATTTGCTTGGGAATTTGGGGAATTTTCGGGGTTTTTTGGGGATTTTTTTTGAGTTTTTGAGTTGAATTTTTGGGATTTTGGGATTTGGGGGTTTTTTTATTTGAGTATTTCGTGATTTTTGGGATTTTTTGGGGGTTTTTTGGGGGACTTTTGGGGCCTTTTTGATTTGAATTTCTGGGGATTTTTTTGAGATTTTGGGGTTTTTTTGTTGCTGTTTTGGGAGTTTTTGGGCTTTCTCGGGGATTTTTTGGGTTTTTTTATTTGAAATTTTTGGGATTTTTTGGTGCTTTTCGGGGATTTTTTTGGGTTCGTTTAAAGATTTTTGAAGGATTTTTTGGGTCTTTTTTGTCCTTTTCGTTATTTTAAGGTTTTTTGGGGGTTTTTAAAGGATTATATTATTTTTTTTTTTTATTTCTTTAAGGATTTTTAAGGTTTTTTCGGGATTTTTATTGGTTGTTTTTTGGGATTTTTTAAAGGATATTTTAAAGGGTTTTTTTTTTTTTAGGATATTTTGAGGTTCCTTCTTTGGGTTTTTAAGGGTTTTTTAGGATTTTTTGGGTGTTTTTAGGACATTTTCAGGCTTTTTTTTAGGATTTTTATTTTGTTTTTTTGGAATTTTTGGAATTTCTGGAGGATTTTCCGGGGCTTTTTTGGGGATTTCCAGAATTTTGGGGGATTTCATCTGGATTGTTTGGGGATTTTTTTCTTAATTTTTTTTTTTTAATTTTTTGGGGGTTTTTTTGGGGGGGTTTTAAACCAAATTTGGGGGGATTTTATTGGGATTTTTGGGGAATTTTTTCGTATTTGTTTGGGGTTTTTTTTTTTTTGTTGATTTTCTGCGCTTATTTTGAGTTCGTTTTTTGGATTTTTTTGGGTATTTAAAACAAATATTTTGGGGAACTTTGGTGGGATTTTGGGGATTTTTGTCGGGTTTTCTAAACTGTTTTTGTTTTATTATTTTTGGTTTCTTTGGGGGGGTTTAAACCAATTTTGGGGGGGATTTTTTGGGGATTTTGGGGGAATATTTGGGGTTTTTTGGAATTTTTTTTGAATTTTTGGGAATTTTTTTGTGCTTTTTTGGGAATATTTGAGAATTTTTTTAAAGTTTTGGGATTTTTGGTTCTTTTTTTGGATTTTGGGGGAAATTTTGGCAATTTTTTGGTGCTTTTTTGGAATTTTTTGGGGGGCAGATTTTTTGGGATTTTTTTTTGTGCTTTTTCTGTGGATTTTTTTTTAAATTTTTCCCTTTTTTGGGGAATTTCTGGGATTTTTTTTGTGATTTTTGAGATTTTTTGGGGGATTTTTTTGTGCTTTTTTCGGATTTTTGGGGGGAATTTTCGGGATTTTTTCGGTGCTTTTTCTGGGAATTTATTTTCATTGTTTGTGCTTTTTTGGGATTTTTTTTGGGGGGGGGAAATTCTTGGGAATATTTTTGGGGGCTTTTTTTTAGGAATTTCCCCCTTTTTTGGGGCCCCCCCCCCCCCATGCCTCCCCTGCTCCTTCTCGGGGCCCTCCTGGCGCTTTCCGGGGGGGTCCCGTCGGTTTTCGGGGGGGTCCCGTCGGTTTTCGGGGGGGTCCCGTTGGTTTTTGGGGGGGTCCCGTTTGTTTTTGGGGGGGTCCCGTCGGTTTTCGGGGGGGTCCCGTCGGTTTTCGGGGGGGTCCCCAAAGGGGGCGTGGCCTGTCCCGGGGGCTGCGACTGCGACCGAACCAACGCCCGCTGCCGGGGGGGGGCCGGGGGCGTCCCCCGGGGGCTCCCCCCGGGCCTGGCCACGCTGTGAGTGCCCCGACCCCGACCCCCCCCCTCAATTCGGGGACCCCCCCCCCCAAAAGAGATTTTGGGGTTCCCTTGAGCTCCTTTCCCTCCCCCCCCTCCCTCCCCCCCGTTTTTCCCTCCTTTGGAACGGTCCCGGCAAATTTGGGAGGTCAAAAATTCCCAATTTTGGGAGCCCAAAATCCCCCCCGGGACCCCCAACAATCCAGCCCGGGATACCCCAAAATCCTCCAAATTTGGGAGCCCAAAACCGACCCGGGATCTCCCAAAAAAGTCCCCAAATTTGTGAGCCCCAAAATCCCCAGGGACCCCCCCAAAATCTTCCAAATTTGGAGCACCAAAATCCCGCGCGGGGCCCCCCAAAATCCCCCAAATTGGTACCCCAAATCCTCCCCGGAACCCCCGAAATCCCCCCAGATTTGGGAGATCCCAAAACCCAAAATCCCCCAAATCTGGAGCCCCCAAAATCCCCCCGGGACCCCTCAAAATCCTCCCAATTCGGGACCCCAAAATCCCCCGAATTTGAAACCCCAAAAATCCACCCTGGCACCCCCCAAAATCCCTCCCGGGACCCCCTAAATCCCAAAATCCCCCCAAAATTGTGTCTCCAAACACCCCGGGACCCCCCCAAAACCCCCCCAGTCCCTCCCAGTCCCTCCCAGTATCTCCCAGTACAAACCGGTCCAAAGCCTCTTTGTCCCAGTGACCCCCAGTGACCTCCCAGTCCCTCCCAGTATAAACCAGTAACAAAGACCCCTCTGTCCCAGTGCGTCCCAGTCCTTCCGAGTACAAACCAGTCCCTCCCAGTACAAAGCCGCTCTGTCCCAGTCCCTCCCAGTCCCTCCCAGTCCAAACCAGTACAAAGCTGCCCTGTCCCAGTCCCTCCCAGTCGCTCCCAGTCGCTCCCAGTCCCTCCCAGTCCCTCCCAGTCCAAACCAGTGACAGAGCCGCTCTGTCTGTCTGTCCGTCCCGGCCCCGACAAGCGGCGGCGCCTTTGTACCGGCGCTGGGCGTGGCCTCCCCGCCGCGGCCGCCCCTCCGTATTTGGGCATCCGCTCCTTATATGGGCATGCCCCGCCCACTGTGGGCGTGGCTACTGCCCGCCCCGCCCCTGTCCCGCCCACGGCCCCGCCCCCACCCCGCGCGCGGCGCCGCCGCCGGCCGGACGGAGCCGAAGCCGCGGGAATTTCGGGGCCGTTTTTGGGGCCAATTCGGGAGTTTTTGGGGGCGAATTTGGGGAATTTTCGGCACTTTCGGGGCGCGAGGAGCGGGAGGGGCGCGGGGGGGTGGCGGGGGAGCGGAATTTGGGATTTTTGGGGGGATTTTTCGGGGCGATTTTGGCCATTTTAGGGCGGATTCGGGAATTTTTTGGGGGCGATTTCGGGGGTTTTGGGGGCTATTTTTGGGATTTTGGGGAATTTTCGGGGAATTTTGGGATTTTTTGGGAATTTTTTTGGGAATCGTTGGGGAATTCGGGGCCGCTTTGAGGCGGTGCCGGCTCCGGGCGGGATTTTGGGGCGGATTTTGGGGGCTTTTCTTGGGTTTTTTGGGGGTTTTTGGGGCGGATTTTTGGGGAATTTTTGGGAATCGTTGGAGATTATTTGGGGCTTTTGGGGGTTTTCGAGGGGTTTTTTTTCGGTTTTTTTATTTGACTATTTTGAGATTTGCTTGGGAATTTGGGGAATTTTCGGGGTTTTTTGGGGATTTTTTTTGAGTTTTTGAGTTGAATTTTTGGGATTTTGGGATTTGGGGGTTTTTTTATTTGAGTATTTCGTGATTTTTGGGATTTTTTGGGGGTTTTTTGGGGGACTTTTGGGGCCTTTTTGATTTGAATTTCTGGGGATTTTTTTGAGATTTTGGGGTTTTTTTGTTGCTGTTTTGGGAGTTTTTGGGCTTTCTCGGGGATTTTTTGGGTTTTTTTATTTGAAATTTTTGGGATTTTTTGGTGCTTTTCGGGGATTTTTTTGGGTTCGTTTAAAGATTTTTGAAGGATTTTTTGGGTCTTTTTTGTCCTTTTCGTTATTTTAAGGTTTTTTGGGGGTTTTTAAAGGATTATATTATTTTTTTTTTTATTTCTTTAAGGATTTTTAAGGTTTTTTCGGGATTTTTATTGGTTGTTTTTTGGGATTTTTTAAAGGATATTTTAAAGGGTTTTTTTTTTTTAGGATATTTTGAGGTTCCTTCTTTGGGTTTTTAAGGGTTTTTTAGGATTTTTTGGGTGTTTTTAGGACATTTTCAGGCTTTTTTTTAGGATTTTTATTTTGTTTTTTTGGAATTTTTGGAATTTCTGGAGGATTTTCCGGGGCTTTTTTGGGGATTTCCAGAATTTTGGGGGATTTCATCTGGATTGTTTGGGGATTTTTTTCTTAATTTTTTTTTTTTAATTTTTTGGGGGTTTTTTTGGGGGGGTTTTAAACCAAATTTGGGGGGATTTTATTGGGATTTTTGGGGAATTTTTTCGTATTTGTTTGGGGTTTTTTTTTTTTTGTTGATTTTCTGCGCTTATTTTGAGTTCGTTTTTTGGATTTTTTTGGGTATTTAAAACAAATATTTTGGGGAACTTTGGTGGGATTTTGGGGATTTTTGTCGGGTTTTCTAAACTGTTTTTGTTTTATTATTTTTGGTTTCTTTGGGGGGGTTTAAACCAATTTTGGGGGGGATTTTTTGGGGATTTTGGGGGAATATTTGGGGTTTTTTGGAATTTTTTTTGAATTTTTGGGAATTTTTTTGTGCTTTTTTGGGAATATTTGAGAATTTTTTTAAAGTTTTGGGATTTTTGGTTCTTTTTTTGGATTTTGGGGGAAATTTTGGCAATTTTTTGGTGCTTTTTTGGAATTTTTTGGGGGGCAGATTTTTTGGGATTTTTTTTTGTGCTTTTTCTGTGGATTTTTTTTTAAATTTTTCCCTTTTTTGGGGAATTTCTGGGATTTTTTTTGTGATTTTTGAGATTTTTTGGGGGATTTTTTTGTGCTTTTTTCGGATTTTTGGGGGGAATTTTCGGGATTTTTTCGGTGCTTTTTCTGGGAATTTATTTTCATTGTTTGTGCTTTTTTGGGATTTTTTTTGGGGGGGGGAAATTCTTGGGAATATTTTTGGGGGCTTTTTTTTAGGAATTTCCCCCTTTTTTGGGGCCCCCCCCCCCCCCCATGCCTCCCCTGCTCCTTCTCGGGGCCCTCCTGGCGCTTTCCGGGGGGGTCCCGTCGGTTTTCGGGGGGGTCCCGTCGGTTTTCGGGGGGGTCCCGTTGGTTTTTGGGGGGGTCCCGTTTGTTTTTGGGGGGGTCCCGTCGGTTTTCGGGGGGGTCCCGTCGGTTTTCGGGGGGGTCCCCAAAGGGGGCGTGGCCTGTCCCGGGGGCTGCGACTGCGACCGAACCAACGCCCGCTGCCGGGGGGGGGCCGGGGGCGTCCCCCGGGGGCTCCCCCCGGGCCTGGCCACGCTGTGAGTGCCCCGACCCCGACCCCCCCCCTCAATTCGGGGACCCCCCCCCCAAAAGAGATTTTGGGGTTCCCTTGAGCTCCTTTCCCCTCCCCCCCTCCCTCCCCCCCGTTTTTCCCTCCTTTGGAACGGTCCCGGCAAATTTGGGAGGTCAAAAATTCCCAATTTTGGGAGCCCAAAATCCCCCCCGGGACCCCCAACAATCCAGCCCGGGATACCCCAAAATCCTCCAAATTTGGGAGCCCAAAACCGACCCGGGATCTCCCAAAAAAGTCCCCAAATTTGTGAGCCCCAAAATCCCCAGGGACCCCCCCAAAATCTTCCAAATTTGGAGCACCAAAATCCCGCGCGGGGCCCCCCAAAATCCCCCAAATTGGTACCCCAAATCCTCCCCGGAACCCCCGAAATCCCCCCAGATTTGGGAGATCCCAAAACCCAAAATCCCCCAAATCTGGAGCCCCCAAAATCCCCCCGGGACCCCTCAAAATCCTCCCAATTCGGGACCCCAAAATCCCCCGAATTTGAAACCCCAAAAATCCACCCTGGCACCCCCCAAAATCCCTCCCGGGACCCCCTAAATCCCAAAATCCCCCCAAAATTGTGTCTCCAAACACCCCGGGACCCCCCCAAAACCCCCCCAGTCCCTCCCAGTCCCTCCCAGTATCTCCCAGTACAAACCGGTCCAAAGCCTCTTTGTCCCAGTGACCCCCAGTGACCTCCCAGTCCCTCCCAGTATAAACCAGTAACAAAGACCCCTCTGTCCCAGTGCGTCCCAGTCCTTCCGAGTACAAACCAGTCCCTCCCAGTACAAAGCCGCTCTGTCCCAGTCCCTCCCAGTCCCTCCCAGTCCAAACCAGTACAAAGCTGCCCTGTCCCAGTCCCTCCCAGTCGCTCCCAGTCGCTCCCAGTCCCTCCCAGTCCCTCCCAGTCCAAACCAGTGACAGAGCCGCTCTGTCTGTCTGTCCGTCCCGGCCCCGACAAGCGGCGGCGCCTTTGTACCGGCGCTGGGCGTGGCCTCCCCGCCGCGGCCGCCCCTCCGTATTTGGGCATCCGCTCCTTATATGGGCATGCCCCGCCCACTGTGGGCGTGGCTACTGCCCGCCCCGCCCCTGTCCCGCCCACGGCCCCGCCCCCACCCCGCGCGCGGCGCCGCCGCCGGCCGGACGGAGCCGAAGCCGCGGGAATTTCGGGGCCGTTTTTGGGGCCAATTCGGGAGTTTTTGGGGGCGAATTTGGGGAATTTTCGGCACTTTCGGGGCGCGAGGAGCGGGAGGGGCGCGGGGGGGTGGCGGGGGAGCGGAATTTGGGATTTTTGGGGGGATTTTTCGGGGCGATTTTGGCCATTTTAGGGCGGATTCGGGAATTTTTTGGGGGCGATTTCGGGGGTTTTGGGGGCTATTTTTGGGATTTTGGGGAATTTTCGGGGAATTTTGGGATTTTTTGGGAATTTTTTTGGGAATCGTTGGGGAATTCGGGGCCGCTTTGAGGCGGTGCCGGCTCCGGGCGGGATTTTGGGGCGGATTTTGGGGGCTTTTCTTGGGTTTTTTGGGGGTTTTTGGGGCGGATTTTTGGGGAATTTTTGGGAATCGTTGGAGATTATTTGGGGCTTTTGGGGGTTTTCGAGGGGTTTTTTTTCGGTTTTTTTATTTGACTATTTTGAGATTTGCTTGGGAATTTGGGGAATTTTCGGGGTTTTTTGGGGATTTTTTTTGAGTTTTTGAGTTGAATTTTTGGGATTTTGGGATTTGGGGGTTTTTTTATTTGAGTATTTCGTGATTTTTGGGATTTTTTGGGGGTTTTTTGGGGGACTTTTGGGGCCTTTTTGATTTGAATTTCTGGGGATTTTTTTGAGATTTTGGGGTTTTTTTGTTGCTGTTTTGGGAGTTTTTGGGCTTTCTCGGGGATTTTTTGGGTTTTTTTATTTGAAATTTTTGGGATTTTTTGGTGCTTTTCGGGGATTTTTTTGGGTTCGTTTAAAGATTTTTGAAGGATTTTTTGGGTCTTTTTTGTCCTTTTCGTTATTTTAAGGTTTTTTGGGGGTTTTTAAAGGATTATATTATTTTTTTTTTTTATTTCTTTAAGGATTTTTAAGGTTTTTTCGGGATTTTTATTGGTTGTTTTTTGGGATTTTTTAAAGGATATTTTAAAGGGTTTTTTTTTTTTAGGATATTTTGAGGTTCCTTCTTTGGGTTTTTAAGGGTTTTTTAGGATTTTTTGGGTGTTTTTAGGACATTTTCAGGCTTTTTTTTAGGATTTTTATTTTGTTTTTTTGGAATTTTTGGAATTTCTGGAGGATTTTCCGGGGCTTTTTTGGGGATTTCCAGAATTTTGGGGGATTTCATCTGGATTGTTTGGGGATTTTTTTCTTAATTTTTTTTTTTTAATTTTTTGGGGGTTTTTTTGGGGGGGTTTTAAACCAAATTTGGGGGGATTTTATTGGGATTTTTGGGGAATTTTTTCGTATTTGTTTGGGGTTTTTTTTTTTTTGTTGATTTTCTGCGCTTATTTTGAGTTCGTTTTTTGGATTTTTTTGGGTATTTAAAACAAATATTTTGGGGAACTTTGGTGGGATTTTGGGGATTTTTGTCGGGTTTTCTAAACTGTTTTTGTTTTATTATTTTTGGTTTCTTTGGGGGGGTTTAAACCAATTTTGGGGGGGATTTTTTGGGGATTTTGGGGGAATATTTGGGGTTTTTTGGAATTTTTTTTGAATTTTTGGGAATTTTTTTGTGCTTTTTTGGGAATATTTGAGAATTTTTTTAAAGTTTTGGGATTTTTGGTTCTTTTTTTGGATTTTGGGGGAAATTTTGGCAATTTTTTGGTGCTTTTTTGGAATTTTTTGGGGGGCAGATTTTTTGGGATTTTTTTTTGTGCTTTTTCTGTGGATTTTTTTTTAAATTTTTCCCTTTTTTGGGGAATTTCTGGGATTTTTTTTGTGATTTTTGAGATTTTTTGGGGGATTTTTTTGTGCTTTTTTCGGATTTTTGGGGGGAATTTTCGGGATTTTTTCGGTGCTTTTTCTGGGAATTTATTTTCATTGTTTGTGCTTTTTTGGGATTTTTTTTGGGGGGGGGAAATTCTTGGGAATATTTTTGGGGGCTTTTTTTTAGGAATTTCCCCCTTTTTTGGGGCCCCCCCCCCCCCCCATGCCTCCCCTGCTCCTTCTCGGGGCCCTCCTGGCGCTTTCCGGGGGGGTCCCGTCGGTTTTCGGGGGGGTCCCGTCGGTTTTCGGGGGGGTCCCGTTGGTTTTTGGGGGGGTCCCGTTTGTTTTTGGGGGGGTCCCGTCGGTTTTCGGGGGGGTCCCGTCGGTTTTCGGGGGGGTCCCCAAAGGGGGCGTGGCCTGTCCCGGGGGCTGCGACTGCGACCGAACCAACGCCCGCTGCCGGGGGGGGGCCGGGGGCGTCCCCCGGGGGCTCCCCCCGGGCCTGGCCACGCTGTGAGTGCCCCGACCCCGACCCCCCCCCTCAATTCGGGGACCCCCCCCCCAAAAGAGATTTTGGGGTTCCCTTGAGCTCCTTTCCCTCCCCCCCCTCCCTCCCCCCCGTTTTTCCCTCCTTTGGAACGGTCCCGGCAAATTTGGGAGGTCAAAAATTCCCAATTTTGGGAGCCCAAAATCCCCCCCGGGACCCCCAACAATCCAGCCCGGGATACCCCAAAATCCTCCAAATTTGGGAGCCCAAAACCGACCCGGGATCTCCCAAAAAAGTCCCCAAATTTGTGAGCCCCAAAATCCCCAGGGACCCCCCCAAAATCTTCCAAATTTGGAGCACCAAAATCCCGCGCGGGGCCCCCCAAAATCCCCCAAATTGGTACCCCAAATCCTCCCCGGAACCCCCGAAATCCCCCCAGATTTGGGAGATCCCAAAACCCAAAATCCCCCAAATCTGGAGCCCCCAAAATCCCCCCGGGACCCCTCAAAATCCTCCCAATTCGGGACCCCAAAATCCCCCGAATTTGAAACCCCAAAAATCCACCCTGGCACCCCCCAAAATCCCTCCCGGGACCCCCTAAATCCCAAAATCCCCCCAAAATTGTGTCTCCAAACACCCCGGGACCCCCCCAAAACCCCCCCAGTCCCTCCCAGTCCCTCCCAGTATCTCCCAGTACAAACCGGTCCAAAGCCTCTTTGTCCCAGTGACCCCCAGTGACCTCCCAGTCCCTCCCAGTATAAACCAGTAACAAAGACCCCTCTGTCCCAGTGCGTCCCAGTCCTTCCGAGTACAAACCAGTCCCTCCCAGTACAAAGCCGCTCTGTCCCAGTCCCTCCCAGTCCCTCCCAGTCCAAACCAGTACAAAGCTGCCCTGTCCCAGTCCCTCCCAGTCGCTCCCAGTCGCTCCCAGTCCCTCCCAGTCCCTCCCAGTCCAAACCAGTGACAGAGCCGCTCTGTCTGTCTGTCCGTCCCGGCCCCGACAAGCGGCGGCGCCTTTGTACCGGCGCTGGGCGTGGCCTCCCCGCCGCGGCCGCCCCTCCGTATTTGGGCATCCGCTCCTTATATGGGCATGCCCCGCCCACTGTGGGCGTGGCTACTGCCCGCCCCGCCCCTGTCCCGCCCACGGCCCCGCCCCCACCCCGCGCGCGGCGCCGCCGCCGGCCGGACGGAGCCGAAGCCGCGGGAATTTCGGGGCCGTTTTTGGGGCCAATTCGGGAGTTTTTGGGGGCGAATTTGGGGAATTTTCGGCACTTTCGGGGCGCGAGGAGCGGGAGGGGCGCGGGGGGGTGGCGGGGGAGCGGAATTTGGGATTTTTGGGGGGATTTTTCGGGGCGATTTTGGCCATTTTAGGGCGGATTCGGGAATTTTTTGGGGGCGATTTCGGGGGTTTTGGGGGCTATTTTTGGGATTTTGGGGAATTTTCGGGGAATTTTGGGATTTTTTGGGAATTTTTTTGGGAATCGTTGGGGAATTCGGGGCCGCTTTGAGGCGGTGCCGGCTCCGGGCGGGATTTTGGGGCGGATTTTGGGGGCTTTTCTTGGGTTTTTTGGGGGTTTTTGGGGCGGATTTTTGGGGAATTTTTGGGAATCGTTGGAGATTATTTGGGGCTTTTGGGGGTTTTCGAGGGGTTTTTTTTCGGTTTTTTTATTTGACTATTTTGAGATTTGCTTGGGAATTTGGGGAATTTTCGGGGTTTTTTGGGGATTTTTTTTGAGTTTTTGAGTTGAATTTTTGGGATTTTGGGATTTGGGGGTTTTTTTATTTGAGTATTTCGTGATTTTTGGGATTTTTTGGGGGTTTTTTGGGGGACTTTTGGGGCCTTTTTGATTTGAATTTCTGGGGATTTTTTTGAGATTTTGGGGTTTTTTTGTTGCTGTTTTGGGAGTTTTTGGGCTTTCTCGGGGATTTTTTGGGTTTTTTTATTTGAAATTTTTGGGATTTTTTGGTGCTTTTCGGGGATTTTTTTGGGTTCGTTTAAAGATTTTTGAAGGATTTTTTGGGTCTTTTTTGTCCTTTTCGTTATTTTAAGGTTTTTTGGGGGTTTTTAAAGGATTATATTATTTTTTTTTTTTATTTCTTTAAGGATTTTTAAGGTTTTTTCGGGATTTTTATTGGTTGTTTTTTGGGATTTTTTAAAGGATATTTTAAAGGGTTTTTTTTTTTTAGGATATTTTGAGGTTCCTTCTTTGGGTTTTTAAGGGTTTTTTAGGATTTTTTGGGTGTTTTTAGGACATTTTCAGGCTTTTTTTTAGGATTTTTATTTTGTTTTTTTGGAATTTTTGGAATTTCTGGAGGATTTTCCGGGGCTTTTTTGGGGATTTCCAGAATTTTGGGGGATTTCATCTGGATTGTTTGGGGATTTTTTTCTTAATTTTTTTTTTTTAATTTTTTGGGGGTTTTTTTGGGGGGGTTTTAAACCAAATTTGGGGGGATTTTATTGGGATTTTTGGGGAATTTTTTCGTATTTGTTTGGGGTTTTTTTTTTTTTGTTGATTTTCTGCGCTTATTTTGAGTTCGTTTTTTGGATTTTTTTGGGTATTTAAAACAAATATTTTGGGGAACTTTGGTGGGATTTTGGGGATTTTTGTCGGGTTTTCTAAACTGTTTTTGTTTTATTATTTTTGGTTTCTTTGGGGGGGTTTAAACCAATTTTGGGGGGGATTTTTTGGGGATTTTGGGGGAATATTTGGGGTTTTTTGGAATTTTTTTTGAATTTTTGGGAATTTTTTTGTGCTTTTTTGGGAATATTTGAGAATTTTTTTAAAGTTTTGGGATTTTTGGTTCTTTTTTTGGATTTTGGGGGAAATTTTGGCAATTTTTTGGTGCTTTTTTGGAATTTTTTGGGGGGCAGATTTTTTGGGATTTTTTTTTGTGCTTTTTCTGTGGATTTTTTTTTAAATTTTTCCCTTTTTTGGGGAATTTCTGGGATTTTTTTTGTGATTTTTGAGATTTTTTGGGGGATTTTTTTGTGCTTTTTTCGGATTTTTGGGGGGAATTTTCGGGATTTTTTCGGTGCTTTTTCTGGGAATTTATTTTCATTGTTTGTGCTTTTTTGGGATTTTTTTTGGGGGGGGGAAATTCTTGGGAATATTTTTGGGGGCTTTTTTTTAGGAATTTCCCCCTTTTTGGGGCCCCCCCCCCCCCCCATGCCTCCCCTGCTCCTTCTCGGGGCCCTCCTGGCGCTTTCCGGGGGGGTCCCGTCGGTTTTCGGGGGGGTCCCGTCGGTTTTCGGGGGGGTCCCGTTGGTTTTTGGGGGGGTCCCGTTTGTTTTTGGGGGGGTCCCGTCGGTTTTCGGGGGGGTCCCGTCGGTTTTCGGGGGGGTCCCCAAAGGGGGCGTGGCCTGTCCCGGGGGCTGCGACTGCGACCGAACCAACGCCCGCTGCCGGGGGGGGGCCGGGGGCGTCCCCCGGGGGCTCCCCCCGGGCCTGGCCACGCTGTGAGTGCCCCGACCCCGACCCCCCCCCTCAATTCGGGGACCCCCCCCCCAAAAGAGATTTTGGGGTTCCCTTGAGCTCCTTTCCCTCCCCCCCCTCCCTCCCCCGTTTTTCCCTCCTTTGGAACGGTCCCGGCAAATTTGGGAGGTCAAAAATTCCCAATTTTGGGAGCCCAAAATCCCCCCCGGGACCCCCAACAATCCAGCCCGGGATACCCCAAAATCCTCCAAATTTGGGAGCCCAAAACCGACCCGGGATCTCCCAAAAAAGTCCCCAAATTTGTGAGCCCCAAAATCCCCAGGGACCCCCCCAAAATCTTCCAAATTTGGAGCACCAAAATCCCGCGCGGGGCCCCCCAAAATCCCCCAAATTGGTACCCCAAATCCTCCCCGGAACCCCCGAAATCCCCCCAGATTTGGGAGATCCCAAAACCCAAAATCCCCCAAATCTGGAGCCCCCAAAATCCCCCCGGGACCCCTCAAAATCCTCCCAATTCGGGACCCCAAAATCCCCCGAATTTGAAACCCCAAAAATCCACCCTGGCACCCCCCAAAATCCCTCCCGGGACCCCCTAAATCCCAAAATCCCCCCAAAATTGTGTCTCCAAACACCCCGGGACCCCCCCAAAACCCCCCCAGTCCCTCCCAGTCCCTCCCAGTATCTCCCAGTACAAACCGGTCCAAAGCCTCTTTGTCCCAGTGACCCCCAGTGACCTCCCAGTCCCTCCCAGTATAAACCAGTAACAAAGACCCCTCTGTCCCAGTGCGTCCCAGTCCTTCCGAGTACAAACCAGTCCCTCCCAGTACAAAGCCGCTCTGTCCCAGTCCCTCCCAGTCCCTCCCAGTCCAAACCAGTACAAAGCTGCCCTGTCCCAGTCCCTCCCAGTCGCTCCCAGTCGCTCCCAGTCCCTCCCAGTCCCTCCCAGTCCAAACCAGTGACAGAGCCGCTCTGTCTGTCTGTCCGTCCCGGCCCCGACAAGCGGCGGCGCCTTTGTACCGGCGCTGGGCGTGGCCTCCCCGCCGCGGCCGCCCCTCCGTATTTGGGCATCCGCTCCTTATATGGGCATGCCCCGCCCACTGTGGGCGTGGCTACTGCCCGCCCCGCCCCTGTCCCGCCCACGGCCCCGCCCCCACCCCGCGCGCGGCGCCGCCGCCGGCCGGACGGAGCCGAAGCCGCGGGAATTTCGGGGCCGTTTTTGGGGCCAATTCGGGAGTTTTTGGGGGCGAATTTGGGGAATTTTCGGCACTTTCGGGGCGCGAGGAGCGGGAGGGGCGCGGGGGGGTGGCGGGGGAGCGGAATTTGGGATTTTTGGGGGGATTTTTCGGGGCGATTTTGGCCATTTTAGGGCGGATTCGGGAATTTTTTGGGGGCGATTTCGGGGGTTTTGGGGGCTATTTTTGGGATTTTGGGGAATTTTCGGGGAATTTTGGGATTTTTTGGGAATTTTTTTGGGAATCGTTGGGGAATTCGGGGCCGCTTTGAGGCGGTGCCGGCTCCGGGCGGGATTTTGGGGCGGATTTTGGGGGCTTTTCTTGGGTTTTTTGGGGGTTTTTGGGGCGGATTTTTGGGGAATTTTTGGGAATCGTTGGAGATTATTTGGGGCTTTTGGGGGTTTTCGAGGGGTTTTTTTTCGGTTTTTTTATTTGACTATTTTGAGATTTGCTTGGGAATTTGGGGAATTTTCGGGGTTTTTTGGGGATTTTTTTTGAGTTTTTGAGTTGAATTTTTGGGATTTTGGGATTTGGGGGTTTTTTTATTTGAGTATTTCGTGATTTTTGGGATTTTTTGGGGGTTTTTTGGGGGACTTTTGGGGCCTTTTTGATTTGAATTTCTGGGGATTTTTTTGAGATTTTGGGGTTTTTTTGTTGCTGTTTTGGGAGTTTTTGGGCTTTCTCGGGGATTTTTTGGGTTTTTTTATTTGAAATTTTTGGGATTTTTTGGTGCTTTTCGGGGATTTTTTTGGGTTCGTTTAAAGATTTTTGAAGGATTTTTTGGGTCTTTTTTGTCCTTTTCGTTATTTTAAGGTTTTTTGGGGGTTTTTAAAGGATTATATTATTTTTTTTTTTTATTTCTTTAAGGATTTTTAAGGTTTTTTCGGGATTTTTATTGGTTGTTTTTTGGGATTTTTTAAAGGATATTTTAAAGGGTTTTTTTTTTTTTAGGATATTTTGAGGTTCCTTCTTTGGGTTTTTAAGGGTTTTTTAGGATTTTTTGGGTGTTTTTAGGACATTTTCAGGCTTTTTTTTAGGATTTTTATTTTGTTTTTTTGGAATTTTTGGAATTTCTGGAGGATTTTCCGGGGCTTTTTTGGGGATTTCCAGAATTTTGGGGGATTTCATCTGGATTGTTTGGGGATTTTTTTCTTAATTTTTTTTTTTTAATTTTTTGGGGGTTTTTTTGGGGGGGTTTTAAACCAAATTTGGGGGGATTTTATTGGGATTTTTGGGGAATTTTTTCGTATTTGTTTGGGGTTTTTTTTTTTTTTGTTGATTTTCTGCGCTTATTTTGAGTTCGTTTTTTGGATTTTTTTGGGTATTTAAAACAAATATTTTGGGGAACTTTGGTGGGATTTTGGGGATTTTTGTCGGGTTTTCTAAACTGTTTTTGTTTTATTATTTTTGGTTTCTTTGGGGGGGTTTAAACCAATTTTGGGGGGGATTTTTTGGGGATTTTGGGGGAATATTTGGGGTTTTTTGGAATTTTTTTTGAATTTTTGGGAATTTTTTTGTGCTTTTTTGGGAATATTTGAGAATTTTTTTAAAGTTTTGGGATTTTTGGTTCTTTTTTTGGATTTTGGGGGAAATTTTGGCAATTTTTTGGTGCTTTTTTGGAATTTTTTGGGGGGCAGATTTTTTGGGATTTTTTTTTGTGCTTTTTCTGTGGATTTTTTTTTAAATTTTTCCCTTTTTTGGGGAATTTCTGGGATTTTTTTTGTGATTTTTGAGATTTTTTGGGGGATTTTTTTGTGCTTTTTTCGGATTTTTGGGGGGAATTTTCGGGATTTTTTCGGTGCTTTTTCTGGGAATTTATTTTCATTGTTTGTGCTTTTTTGGGATTTTTTTTGGGGGGGGGAAATTCTTGGGAATATTTTTGGGGGCTTTTTTTTAGGAATTTCCCCCTTTTTTGGGGCCCCCCCCCCCCCCCATGCCTCCCCTGCTCCTTCTCGGGGCCCTCCTGGCGCTTTCCGGGGGGGTCCCGTCGGTTTTCGGGGGGGTCCCGTCGGTTTTCGGGGGGGTCCCGTTGGTTTTTGGGGGGGTCCCGTTTGTTTTTGGGGGGGTCCCGTCGGTTTTCGGGGGGGTCCCGTCGGTTTTCGGGGGGGTCCCCAAAGGGGGCGTGGCCTGTCCCGGGGGCTGCGACTGCGACCGAACCAACGCCCGCTGCCGGGGGGGGGCCGGGGGCGTCCCCCGGGGGCTCCCCCCGGGCCTGGCCACGCTGTGAGTGCCCCGACCCCGACCCCCCCCCTCAATTCGGGGACCCCCCCCCCAAAAGAGATTTTGGGGTTCCCTTGAGCTCCTTTCCCTCCCCCCCCTCCCTCCCCCCCGTTTTTCCCTCCTTTGGAACGGTCCCGGCAAATTTGGGAGGTCAAAAATTCCCAATTTTGGGAGCCCAAAATCCCCCCCGGGACCCCCAACAATCCAGCCCGGGATACCCCAAAATCCTCCAAATTTGGGAGCCCAAAACCGACCCGGGATCTCCCAAAAAAGTCCCCAAATTTGTGAGCCCCAAAATCCCCAGGGACCCCCCCAAAATCTTCCAAATTTGGAGCACCAAAATCCCGCGCGGGGCCCCCCAAAATCCCCCAAATTGGTACCCCAAATCCTCCCCGGAACCCCCGAAATCCCCCCAGATTTGGGAGATCCCAAAACCCAAAATCCCCCAAATCTGGAGCCCCCAAAATCCCCCCGGGACCCCTCAAAATCCTCCCAATTCGGGACCCCAAAATCCCCCGAATTTGAAACCCCAAAAATCCACCCTGGCACCCCCCAAAATCCCTCCCGGGACCCCCTAAATCCCAAAATCCCCCCAAAATTGTGTCTCCAAACACCCCGGGACCCCCCCAAAACCCCCCCAGTCCCTCCCAGTCCCTCCCAGTATCTCCCAGTACAAACCGGTCCAAAGCCTCTTTGTCCCAGTGACCCCCAGTGACCTCCCAGTCCCTCCCAGTATAAACCAGTAACAAAGACCCCTCTGTCCCAGTGCGTCCCAGTCCTTCCGAGTACAAACCAGTCCCTCCCAGTACAAAGCCGCTCTGTCCCAGTCCCTCCCAGTCCCTCCCAGTCCAAACCAGTACAAAGCTGCCCTGTCCCAGTCCCTCCCAGTCGCTCCCAGTCGCTCCCAGTCCCTCCCAGTCCCTCCCAGTCCAAACCAGTGACAGAGCCGCTCTGTCTGTCTGTCCGTCCCGGCCCCGACAAGCGGCGGCGCCTTTGTACCGGCGCTGGGCGTGGCCTCCCCGCCGCGGCCGCCCCTCCGTATTTGGGCATCCGCTCCTTATATGGGCATGCCCCGCCCACTGTGGGCGTGGCTACTGCCCGCCCCGCCCCGGCCCCGCCCACGGCCCCGCCCCCACCCCGCGCGCGGCGCCGCCGCCGGCCGGACGGAGCCGAAGCCGCGGGAATTTCGGGGCCGTTTTTGGGGCCAATTCGGGAGTTTTTGGGGGCGAATTTGGGGAATTTTCGGCACTTTCGGGGCGCGAGGAGCGGGAGGGGCGCGGGGGGGTGGCGGGGGAGCGGAATTTGGGATTTTTGGGGGGATTTTTCGGGGCGATTTTGGCCATTTTAGGGCGGATTCGGGAATTTTTTGGGGGCGATTTCGGGGGTTTTGGGGGCTATTTTTGGGATTTTGGGGAATTTTCGGGGAATTTTGGGATTTTTTGGGAATTTTTTTGGGAATCGTTGGGGAATTCGGGGCCGCTTTGAGGCGGTGCCGGCTCCGGGCGGGATTTTGGGGCGGATTTTGGGGGCTTTTCTTGGGTTTTTTGGGGGTTTTTGGGGCGGATTTTTGGGGAATTTTTGGGAATCGTTGGAGATTATTTGGGGCTTTTGGGGGTTTTCGAGGGGTTTTTTTTCGGTTTTTTTATTTGACTATTTTGAGATTTGCTTGGGAATTTGGGGAATTTTCGGGGTTTTTTGGGGATTTTTTTTGAGTTTTTGAGTTGAATTTTTGGGATTTTGGGATTTGGGGGTTTTTTTATTTGAGTATTTCGTGATTTTTGGGATTTTTTGGGGGTTTTTTGGGGGACTTTTGGGGCCTTTTTGATTTGAATTTCTGGGGATTTTTTTGAGATTTTGGGGTTTTTTTGTTGCTGTTTTGGGAGTTTTTGGGCTTTCTCGGGGATTTTTTGGGTTTTTTTATTTGAAATTTTTGGGATTTTTTGGTGCTTTTCGGGGATTTTTTTGGGTTCGTTTAAAGATTTTTGAAGGATTTTTTGGGTCTTTTTTGTCCTTTTCGTTATTTTAAGGTTTTTTGGGGGTTTTTAAAGGATTATATTATTTTTTTTTTTTATTTCTTTAAGGATTTTTAAGGTTTTTTCGGGATTTTTATTGGTTGTTTTTTGGGATTTTTTAAAGGATATTTTAAAGGGTTTTTTTTTTTTTAGGATATTTTGAGGTTCCTTCTTTGGGTTTTTAAGGGTTTTTTAGGATTTTTTGGGTGTTTTTAGGACATTTTCAGGCTTTTTTTTAGGATTTTTATTTTGTTTTTTTGGAATTTTTGGAATTTCTGGAGGATTTTCCGGGGCTTTTTTGGGGATTTCCAGAATTTTGGGGGATTTCATCTGGATTGTTTGGGGATTTTTTTCTTAATTTTTTTTTTTTAATTTTTTGGGGGTTTTTTTGGGGGGGTTTTAAACCAAATTTGGGGGGATTTTATTGGGATTTTTGGGGAATTTTTTCGTATTTGTTTGGGGTTTTTTTTTTTTTGTTGATTTTCTGCGCTTATTTTGAGTTCGTTTTTTGGATTTTTTTGGGTATTTAAAACAAATATTTTGGGGAACTTTGGTGGGATTTTGGGGATTTTTGTCGGGTTTTCTAAACTGTTTTTGTTTTATTATTTTTGGTTTCTTTGGGGGGGTTTAAACCAATTTTGGGGGGGATTTTTTGGGGATTTTGGGGGAATATTTGGGGTTTTTTGGAATTTTTTTTGAATTTTTGGGAATTTTTTTGTGCTTTTTTGGGAATATTTGAGAATTTTTTTAAAGTTTTGGGATTTTTGGTTCTTTTTTTGGATTTTGGGGGAAATTTTGGCAATTTTTTGGTGCTTTTTTGGAATTTTTTGGGGGGCAGATTTTTTGGGATTTTTTTTTGTGCTTTTTCTGTGGATTTTTTTTTAAATTTTTCCCTTTTTTGGGGAATTTCTGGGATTTTTTTTGTGATTTTTGAGATTTTTTGGGGGATTTTTTTGTGCTTTTTTCGGATTTTTGGGGGGAATTTTCGGGATTTTTTCGGTGCTTTTTCTGGGAATTTATTTTCATTGTTTGTGCTTTTTTGGGATTTTTTTTGGGGGGGGGAAATTCTTGGGAATATTTTTGGGGGCTTTTTTTTAGGAATTTCCCCCTTTTTTGGGGCCCCCCCCCCCCCCCATGCCTCCCCTGCTCCTTCTCGGGGCCCTCCTGGCGCTTTCCGGGGGGGTCCCGTCGGTTTTCGGGGGGGTCCCGTCGGTTTTCGGGGGGGTCCCGTTGGTTTTTGGGGGGGTCCCGTTTGTTTTTGGGGGGGTCCCGTCGGTTTTCGGGGGGGTCCCGTCGGTTTTCGGGGGGGTCCCCAAAGGGGGCGTGGCCTGTCCCGGGGGCTGCGACTGCGACCGAACCAACGCCCGCTGCCGGGGGGGGGCCGGGGGCGTCCCCCGGGGGCTCCCCCCGGGCCTGGCCACGCTGTGAGTGCCCCGACCCCGACCCCCCCCCTCAATTCGGGGACCCCCCCCCCCAAAAGAGATTTTGGGGTTCCCTTGAGCTCCTTTCCCTCCCCCCCCTCCCTCCCCCCCGTTTTTCCCTCCTTTGGAACGGTCCCGGCAAATTTGGGAGGTCAAAAATTCCCAATTTTGGGAGCCCAAAATCCCCCCCGGGACCCCCAACAATCCAGCCCGGGATACCCCAAAATCCTCCAAATTTGGGAGCCCAAAACCGACCCGGGATCTCCCAAAAAAGTCCCCAAATTTGTGAGCCCCAAAATCCCCAGGGACCCCCCCAAAATCTTCCAAATTTGGAGCACCAAAATCCCGCGCGGGGCCCCCCAAAATCCCCCAAATTGGTACCCCAAATCCTCCCCGGAACCCCCGAAATCCCCCCAGATTTGGGAGATCCCAAAACCCAAAATCCCCCAAATCTGGAGCCCCCAAAATCCCCCCGGGACCCCTCAAAATCCTCCCAATTCGGGACCCCAAAATCCCCCGAATTTGAAACCCCAAAAATCCACCCTGGCACCCCCCAAAATCCCTCCCGGGACCCCCTAAATCCCAAAATCCCCCCAAAATTGTGTCTCCAAACACCCCGGGACCCCCCCAAAACCCCCCCAGTCCCTCCCAGTCCCTCCCAGTATCTCCCAGTACAAACCGGTCCAAAGCCTCTTTGTCCCAGTGACCCCCAGTGACCTCCCAGTCCCTCCCAGTATAAACCAGTAACAAAGACCCCTCTGTCCCAGTGCGTCCCAGTCCTTCCGAGTACAAACCAGTCCCTCCCAGTACAAAGCCGCTCTGTCCCAGTCCCTCCCAGTCCCTCCCAGTCCAAACCAGTACAAAGCTGCCCTGTCCCAGTCCCTCCCAGTCGCTCCCAGTCGCTCCCAGTCCCTCCCAGTCCCTCCCAGTCCAAACCAGTGACAGAGCCGCTCTGTCTGTCTGTCCGTCCCGGCCCCGACAAGCGGCGGCGCCTTTGTACCGGCGCTGGGCGTGGCCTCCCCGCCGCGGCCGCCCCTCCGTATTTGGGCATCCGCTCCTTATATGGGCATGCCCCGCCCACTGTGGGCGTGGCTACTGCCCGCCCCGCCCCGGCCCCGCCCACGGCCCCGCCCCCACCCCGCGCGCGGCGCCGCCGCCGGCCGGACGGAGCCGAAGCCGCGGGAATTTCGGGGCCGTTTTTGGGGCCAATTCGGGAGTTTTTGGGGGCGAATTTGGGGAATTTTCGGCACTTTCGGGGCGCGAGGAGCGGGAGGGGCGCGGGGGGGTGGCGGGGGAGCGGAATTTGGGATTTTTGGGGGGATTTTTCGGGGCGATTTTGGCCATTTTAGGGCGGATTCGGGAATTTTTTGGGGGCGATTTCGGGGGTTTTGGGGGCTATTTTTGGGATTTTGGGGAATTTTCGGGGAATTTTGGGATTTTTTGGGAATTTTTTTGGGAATCGTTGGGGAATTCGGGGCCGCTTTGAGGCGGTGCCGGCTCCGGGCGGGATTTTGGGGCGGATTTTGGGGGCTTTTCTTGGGTTTTTTGGGGGTTTTTGGGGCGGATTTTTGGGGAATTTTTGGGAATCGTTGGAGATTATTTGGGGCTTTTGGGGGTTTTCGAGGGGTTTTTTTTCGGTTTTTTTATTTGACTATTTTGAGATTTGCTTGGGAATTTGGGGAATTTTCGGGGTTTTTTGGGGATTTTTTTTGAGTTTTTGAGTTGAATTTTTGGGATTTTGGGATTTGGGGGTTTTTTTATTTGAGTATTTCGTGATTTTTGGGATTTTTTGGGGGTTTTTTGGGGGACTTTTGGGGCCTTTTTGATTTGAATTTCTGGGGATTTTTTTGAGATTTTGGGGTTTTTTTGTTGCTGTTTTGGGAGTTTTTGGGCTTTCTCGGGGATTTTTTGGGTTTTTTTATTTGAAATTTTTGGGATTTTTTGGTGCTTTTCGGGGATTTTTTTGGGTTCGTTTAAAGATTTTTGAAGGATTTTTTGGGTCTTTTTTGTCCTTTTCGTTATTTTAAGGTTTTTTGGGGGTTTTTAAAGGATTATATTATTTTTTTTTTTTATTTCTTTAAGGATTTTTAAGGTTTTTTCGGGATTTTTATTGGTTGTTTTTTGGGATTTTTTAAAGGATATTTTAAAGGGTTTTTTTTTTTTTAGGATATTTTGAGGTTCCTTCTTTGGGTTTTTAAGGGTTTTTTAGGATTTTTTGGGTGTTTTTAGGACATTTTCAGGCTTTTTTTTAGGATTTTTATTTTGTTTTTTTGGAATTTTTGGAATTTCTGGAGGATTTTCCGGGGCTTTTTTGGGGATTTCCAGAATTTTGGGGGATTTCATCTGGATTGTTTGGGGATTTTTTTCTTAATTTTTTTTTTTTAATTTTTTGGGGGTTTTTTTGGGGGGGTTTTAAACCAAATTTGGGGGGATTTTATTGGGATTTTTGGGGAATTTTTTCGTATTTGTTTGGGGTTTTTTTTTTTTTGTTGATTTTCTGCGCTTATTTTGAGTTCGTTTTTTGGATTTTTTTGGGTATTTAAAACAAATATTTTGGGGAACTTTGGTGGGATTTTGGGGATTTTTGTCGGGTTTTCTAAACTGTTTTTGTTTTATTATTTTTGGTTTCTTTGGGGGGGTTTAAACCAATTTTGGGGGGGATTTTTTGGGGATTTTGGGGGAATATTTGGGGTTTTTTGGAATTTTTTTTGAATTTTTGGGAATTTTTTTGTGCTTTTTTGGGAATATTTGAGAATTTTTTTAAAGTTTTGGGATTTTTGGTTCTTTTTTTGGATTTTGGGGGAAATTTTGGCAATTTTTTGGTGCTTTTTTGGAATTTTTTGGGGGGCAGATTTTTTGGGATTTTTTTTTGTGCTTTTTCTGTGGATTTTTTTTTAAATTTTTCCCTTTTTTGGGGAATTTCTGGGATTTTTTTTGTGATTTTTGAGATTTTTTGGGGGATTTTTTTGTGCTTTTTTCGGATTTTTGGGGGGAATTTTCGGGATTTTTTCGGTGCTTTTTCTGGGAATTTATTTTCATTGTTTGTGCTTTTTTGGGATTTTTTTTGGGGGGGGGAAATTCTTGGGAATATTTTTGGGGGCTTTTTTTTAGGAATTTCCCCCTTTTTTGGGGCCCCCCCCCCCCCCCATGCCTCCCCTGCTCCTTCTCGGGGCCCTCCTGGCGCTTTCCGGGGGGGTCCCGTCGGTTTTCGGGGGGGTCCCGTCGGTTTTCGGGGGGGTCCCGTTGGTTTTTGGGGGGGTCCCGTTTGTTTTTGGGGGGGTCCCGTCGGTTTTCGGGGGGGTCCCGTCGGTTTTCGGGGGGGTCCCCAAAGGGGGCGTGGCCTGTCCCGGGGGCTGCGACTGCGACCGAACCAACGCCCGCTGCCGGGGGGGGGCCGGGGGCGTCCCCCGGGGGCTCCCCCCGGGCCTGGCCACGCTGTGAGTGCCCCGACCCCGACCCCCCCCCTCAATTCGGGGACCCCCCCCCCCAAAAGAGATTTTGGGGTTCCCTTGAGCTCCTTTCCCTCCCCCCCCTCCCTCCCCCCCGTTTTTCCCTCCTTTGGAACGGTCCCGGCAAATTTGGGAGGTCAAAAATTCCCAATTTTGGGAGCCCAAAATCCCCCCCGGGACCCCCAACAATCCAGCCCGGGATACCCCAAAATCCTCCAAATTTGGGAGCCCAAAACCGACCCGGGATCTCCCAAAAAAGTCCCCAAATTTGTGAGCCCCAAAATCCCCAGGGACCCCCCCAAAATCTTCCAAATTTGGAGCACCAAAATCCCGCGCGGGGCCCCCCAAAATCCCCCAAATTGGTACCCCAAATCCTCCCCGGAACCCCCGAAATCCCCCCAGATTTGGGAGATCCCAAAACCCAAAATCCCCCAAATCTGGAGCCCCCAAAATCCCCCCGGGACCCCTCAAAATCCTCCCAATTCGGGACCCCAAAATCCCCCGAATTTGAAACCCCAAAAATCCACCCTGGCACCCCCCAAAATCCCTCCCGGGACCCCCTAAATCCCAAAATCCCCCCAAAATTGTGTCTCCAAACACCCCGGGACCCCCCCAAAACCCCCCCAGTCCCTCCCAGTCCCTCCCAGTATCTCCCAGTACAAACCGGTCCAAAGCCTCTTTGTCCCAGTGACCCCCAGTGACCTCCCAGTCCCTCCCAGTATAAACCAGTAACAAAGACCCCTCTGTCCCAGTGCGTCCCAGTCCTTCCGAGTACAAACCAGTCCCTCCCAGTACAAAGCCGCTCTGTCCCAGTCCCTCCCAGTCCCTCCCAGTCCAAACCAGTACAAAGCTGCCCTGTCCCAGTCCCTCCCAGTCGCTCCCAGTCGCTCCCAGTCCCTCCCAGTCCCTCCCAGTCCAAACCAGTGACAGAGCCGCTCTGTCTGTCTGTCCGTCCCGGCCCCGACAAGCGGCGGCGCCTTTGTACCGGCGCTGGGCGTGGCCTCCCCGCCGCGGCCGCCCCTCCGTATTTGGGCATCCGCTCCTTATATGGGCATGCCCCGCCCACTGTGGGCGTGGCTACTGCCCGCCCCGCCCCGGCCCCGCCCACGGCCCCGCCCCCACCCCGCGCGCGGCGCCGCCGCCGGCCGGACGGAGCCGAAGCCGCGGGAATTTCGGGGCCGTTTTTGGGGCCAATTCGGGAGTTTTTGGGGGCGAATTTGGGGAATTTTCGGCACTTTCGGGGCGCGAGGAGCGGGAGGGGCGCGGGGGGGTGGCGGGGGAGCGGAATTTGGGATTTTTGGGGGGATTTTTCGGGGCGATTTTGGCCATTTTAGGGCGGATTCGGGAATTTTTTGGGGGCGATTTCGGGGGTTTTGGGGGCTATTTTTGGGATTTTGGGGAATTTTCGGGGAATTTTGGGATTTTTTGGGAATTTTTTTGGGAATCGTTGGGGAATTCGGGGCCGCTTTGAGGCGGTGCCGGCTCCGGGCGGGATTTTGGGGCGGATTTTGGGGGCTTTTCTTGGGTTTTTTGGGGGTTTTTGGGGCGGATTTTTGGGGAATTTTTGGGAATCGTTGGAGATTATTTGGGGCTTTTGGGGGTTTTCGAGGGGTTTTTTTTCGGTTTTTTTATTTGACTATTTTGAGATTTGCTTGGGAATTTGGGGAATTTTCGGGGTTTTTTGGGGATTTTTTTTGAGTTTTTGAGTTGAATTTTTGGGATTTTGGGATTTGGGGGTTTTTTTATTTGAGTATTTCGTGATTTTTGGGATTTTTTGGGGGTTTTTTGGGGGACTTTTGGGGCCTTTTTGATTTGAATTTCTGGGGATTTTTTTGAGATTTTGGGGTTTTTTTGTTGCTGTTTTGGGAGTTTTTGGGCTTTCTCGGGGATTTTTTGGGTTTTTTTATTTGAAATTTTTGGGATTTTTTGGTGCTTTTCGGGGATTTTTTTGGGTTCGTTTAAAGATTTTTGAAGGATTTTTTGGGTCTTTTTTGTCCTTTTCGTTATTTTAAGGTTTTTTGGGGGTTTTTAAAGGATTATATTATTTTTTTTTTTATTTCTTTAAGGATTTTTAAGGTTTTTTCGGGATTTTTATTGGTTGTTTTTTGGGATTTTTTAAAGGATATTTTAAAGGGTTTTTTTTTTTTAGGATATTTTGAGGTTCCTTCTTTGGGTTTTTAAGGGTTTTTTAGGATTTTTTGGGTGTTTTTAGGACATTTTCAGGCTTTTTTTTAGGATTTTTATTTTGTTTTTTTGGAATTTTTGGAATTTCTGGAGGATTTTCCGGGGCTTTTTTGGGGATTTCCAGAATTTTGGGGGATTTCATCTGGATTGTTTGGGGATTTTTTTCTTAATTTTTTTTTTTTAATTTTTTGGGGGTTTTTTTGGGGGGGTTTTAAACCAAATTTGGGGGGATTTTATTGGGATTTTTGGGGAATTTTTTCGTATTTGTTTGGGGTTTTTTTTTTTTTTGTTGATTTTCTGCGCTTATTTTGAGTTCGTTTTTTGGATTTTTTTGGGTATTTAAAACAAATATTTTGGGGAACTTTGGTGGGATTTTGGGGATTTTTGTCGGGTTTTCTAAACTGTTTTTGTTTTATTATTTTTGGTTTCTTTGGGGGGGTTTAAACCAATTTTGGGGGGGATTTTTTGGGGATTTTGGGGGAATATTTGGGGTTTTTTGGAATTTTTTTTGAATTTTTGGGAATTTTTTTGTGCTTTTTTGGGAATATTTGAGAATTTTTTTAAAGTTTTGGGATTTTTGGTTCTTTTTTTGGATTTTGGGGGAAATTTTGGCAATTTTTTGGTGCTTTTTTGGAATTTTTTGGGGGGCAGATTTTTTGGGATTTTTTTTTGTGCTTTTTCTGTGGATTTTTTTTTAAATTTTTCCCTTTTTTGGGGAATTTCTGGGATTTTTTTTGTGATTTTTGAGATTTTTTGGGGGATTTTTTTGTGCTTTTTTCGGATTTTTGGGGGGAATTTTCGGGATTTTTTCGGTGCTTTTTCTGGGAATTTATTTTCATTGTTTGTGCTTTTTTGGGATTTTTTTTGGGGGGGGGAAATTCTTGGGAATATTTTTGGGGGCTTTTTTTTAGGAATTTCCCCCTTTTTTGGGGCCCCCCCCCCCCCCCATGCCTCCCCTGCTCCTTCTCGGGGCCCTCCTGGCGCTTTCCGGGGGGGTCCCGTCGGTTTTCGGGGGGGTCCCGTCGGTTTTCGGGGGGGTCCCGTTGGTTTTTGGGGGGGTCCCGTTTGTTTTTGGGGGGGTCCCGTCGGTTTTCGGGGGGGTCCCGTCGGTTTTCGGGGGGGTCCCCAAAGGGGGCGTGGCCTGTCCCGGGGGCTGCGACTGCGACCGAACCAACGCCCGCTGCCGGGGGGGGGCCGGGGGCGTCCCCCGGGGGCTCCCCCCGGGCCTGGCCACGCTGTGAGTGCCCCGACCCCGACCCCCCCCCTCAATTCGGGGACCCCCCCCCCAAAAGAGATTTTGGGGTTCCCTTGAGCTCCTTTCCCTCCCCCCCCTCCCTCCCCCCCGTTTTTCCCTCCTTTGGAACGGTCCCGGCAAATTTGGGAGGTCAAAAATTCCCAATTTTGGGAGCCCAAAATCCCCCCCGGGACCCCCAACAATCCAGCCCGGGATACCCCAAAATCCTCCAAATTTGGGAGCCCAAAACCGACCCGGGATCTCCCAAAAAAGTCCCCAAATTTGTGAGCCCCAAAATCCCCAGGGACCCCCCCAAAATCTTCCAAATTTGGAGCACCAAAATCCCGCGCGGGGCCCCCCAAAATCCCCCAAATTGGTACCCCAAATCCTCCCCGGAACCCCCGAAATCCCCCCAGATTTGGGAGATCCCAAAACCCAAAATCCCCCAAATCTGGAGCCCCCAAAATCCCCCCGGGACCCCTCAAAATCCTCCCAATTCGGGACCCCAAAATCCCCCGAATTTGAAACCCCAAAAATCCACCCTGGCACCCCCCAAAATCCCTCCCGGGACCCCCTAAATCCCAAAATCCCCCCAAAATTGTGTCTCCAAACACCCCGGGACCCCCCCAAAACCCCCCCAGTCCCTCCCAGTCCCTCCCAGTATCTCCCAGTACAAACCGGTCCAAAGCCTCTTTGTCCCAGTGACCCCCAGTGACCTCCCAGTCCCTCCCAGTATAAACCAGTAACAAAGACCCCTCTGTCCCAGTGCGTCCCAGTCCTTCCGAGTACAAACCAGTCCCTCCCAGTACAAAGCCGCTCTGTCCCAGTCCCTCCCAGTCCCTCCCAGTCCAAACCAGTACAAAGCTGCCCTGTCCCAGTCCCTCCCAGTCGCTCCCAGTCGCTCCCAGTCCCTCCCAGTCCCTCCCAGTCCAAACCAGTGACAGAGCCGCTCTGTCTGTCTGTCCGTCCCGGCCCCGACAAGCGGCGGCGCCTTTGTACCGGCGCTGGGCGTGGCCTCCCCGCCGCGGCCGCCCCTCCGTATTTGGGCATCCGCTCCTTATATGGGCATGCCCCGCCCACTGTGGGCGTGGCTACTGCCCGCCCCGCCCCGGCCCCGCCCACGGCCCCGCCCCCACCCCGCGCGCGGCGCCGCCGCCGGCCGGACGGAGCCGAAGCCGCGGGAATTTCGGGGCCGTTTTTGGGGCCAATTCGGGAGTTTTTGGGGGCGAATTTGGGGAATTTTCGGCACTTTCGGGGCGCGAGGAGCGGGAGGGGCGCGGGGGGGTGGCGGGGGAGCGGAATTTGGGATTTTTGGGGGGATTTTTCGGGGCGATTTTGGCCATTTTAGGGCGGATTCGGGAATTTTTTGGGGGCGATTTCGGGGGTTTTGGGGGCTATTTTTGGGATTTTGGGGAATTTTCGGGGAATTTTGGGATTTTTTGGGAATTTTTTTGGGAATCGTTGGGGAATTCGGGGCCGCTTTGAGGCGGTGCCGGCTCCGGGCGGGATTTTGGGGCGGATTTTGGGGGCTTTTCTTGGGTTTTTTGGGGGTTTTTGGGGCGGATTTTTGGGGAATTTTTGGGAATCGTTGGAGATTATTTGGGGCTTTTGGGGGTTTTCGAGGGGTTTTTTTTCGGTTTTTTTATTTGACTATTTTGAGATTTGCTTGGGAATTTGGGGAATTTTCGGGGTTTTTTGGGGATTTTTTTTGAGTTTTTGAGTTGAATTTTTGGGATTTTGGGATTTGGGGGTTTTTTTATTTGAGTATTTCGTGATTTTTGGGATTTTTTGGGGGTTTTTTGGGGGACTTTTGGGGCCTTTTTGATTTGAATTTCTGGGGATTTTTTTGAGATTTTGGGGTTTTTTTGTTGCTGTTTTGGGAGTTTTTGGGCTTTCTCGGGGATTTTTTGGGTTTTTTTATTTGAAATTTTTGGGATTTTTTGGTGCTTTTCGGGGATTTTTTTGGGTTCGTTTAAAGATTTTTGAAGGATTTTTTGGGTCTTTTTTGTCCTTTTCGTTATTTTAAGGTTTTTTGGGGGTTTTTAAAGGATTATATTATTTTTTTTTTTATTTCTTTAAGGATTTTTAAGGTTTTTTCGGGATTTTTATTGGTTGTTTTTTGGGATTTTTTAAAGGATATTTTAAAGGGTTTTTTTTTTTTTAGGATATTTTGAGGTTCCTTCTTTGGGTTTTTAAGGGTTTTTTAGGATTTTTTGGGTGTTTTTAGGACATTTTCAGGCTTTTTTTTAGGATTTTTATTTTGTTTTTTTGGAATTTTTGGAATTTCTGGAGGATTTTCCGGGGCTTTTTTGGGGATTTCCAGAATTTTGGGGGATTTCATCTGGATTGTTTGGGGATTTTTTTCTTAATTTTTTTTTTTTAATTTTTTGGGGGTTTTTTTGGGGGGGTTTTAAACCAAATTTGGGGGGATTTTATTGGGATTTTTGGGGAATTTTTTCGTATTTGTTTGGGGTTTTTTTTTTTTTGTTGATTTTCTGCGCTTATTTTGAGTTCGTTTTTTGGATTTTTTTGGGTATTTAAAACAAATATTTTGGGGAACTTTGGTGGGATTTTGGGGATTTTTGTCGGGTTTTCTAAACTGTTTTTGTTTTATTATTTTTGGTTTCTTTGGGGGGGTTTAAACCAATTTTGGGGGGGATTTTTTGGGGATTTTGGGGGAATATTTGGGGTTTTTTGGAATTTTTTTTGAATTTTTGGGAATTTTTTTGTGCTTTTTTGGGAATATTTGAGAATTTTTTTAAAGTTTTGGGATTTTTGGTTCTTTTTTTGGATTTTGGGGGAAATTTTGGCAATTTTTTGGTGCTTTTTTGGAATTTTTTGGGGGGCAGATTTTTTGGGATTTTTTTTTGTGCTTTTTCTGTGGATTTTTTTTTAAATTTTTCCCTTTTTTGGGGAATTTCTGGGATTTTTTTTGTGATTTTTGAGATTTTTTGGGGGATTTTTTTGTGCTTTTTTCGGATTTTTGGGGGGAATTTTCGGGATTTTTTCGGTGCTTTTTCTGGGAATTTATTTTCATTGTTTGTGCTTTTTTGGGATTTTTTTTGGGGGGGGGAAATTCTTGGGAATATTTTTGGGGGCTTTTTTTTAGGAATTTCCCCCTTTTTTGGGGCCCCCCCCCCCCCATGCCTCCCCTGCTCCTTCTCGGGGCCCTCCTGGCGCTTTCCGGGGGGGTCCCGTCGGTTTTCGGGGGGGTCCCGTCGGTTTTCGGGGGGGTCCCGTTGGTTTTTGGGGGGGTCCCGTTTGTTTTTGGGGGGGTCCCGTCGGTTTTCGGGGGGGTCCCGTCGGTTTTCGGGGGGGTCCCCAAAGGGGGCGTGGCCTGTCCCGGGGGCTGCGACTGCGACCGAACCAACGCCCGCTGCCGGGGGGGGGCCGGGGGCGTCCCCCGGGGGCTCCCCCCGGGCCTGGCCACGCTGTGAGTGCCCCGACCCCGACCCCCCCCCTCAATTCGGGGACCCCCCCCCCAAAAGAGATTTTGGGGTTCCCTTGAGCTCCTTTCCCTCCCCCCCTCCCTCCCCCCCGTTTTTCCCTCCTTTGGAACGGTCCCGGCAAATTTGGGAGGTCAAAAATTCCCAATTTTGGGAGCCCAAAATCCCCCCCGGGACCCCCAACAATCCAGCCCGGGATACCCCAAAATCCTCCAAATTTGGGAGCCCAAAACCGACCCGGGATCTCCCAAAAAAGTCCCCAAATTTGTGAGCCCCAAAATCCCCAGGGACCCCCCCAAAATCTTCCAAATTTGGAGCACCAAAATCCCGCGCGGGGCCCCCCAAAATCCCCCAAATTGGTACCCCAAATCCTCCCCGGAACCCCCGAAATCCCCCCAGATTTGGGAGATCCCAAAACCCAAAATCCCCCAAATCTGGAGCCCCCAAAATCCCCCCGGGACCCCTCAAAATCCTCCCAATTCGGGACCCCAAAATCCCCCGAATTTGAAACCCCAAAAATCCACCCTGGCACCCCCCAAAATCCCTCCCGGGACCCCCTAAATCCCAAAATCCCCCCAAAATTGTGTCTCCAAACACCCCGGGACCCCCCCAAAACCCCCCCAGTCCCTCCCAGTCCCTCCCAGTATCTCCCAGTACAAACCGGTCCAAAGCCTCTTTGTCCCAGTGACCCCCAGTGACCTCCCAGTCCCTCCCAGTATAAACCAGTAACAAAGACCCCTCTGTCCCAGTGCGTCCCAGTCCTTCCGAGTACAAACCAGTCCCTCCCAGTACAAAGCCGCTCTGTCCCAGTCCCTCCCAGTCCCTCCCAGTCCAAACCAGTACAAAGCTGCCCTGTCCCAGTCCCTCCCAGTCGCTCCCAGTCGCTCCCAGTCCCTCCCAGTCCCTCCCAGTCCAAACCAGTGACAGAGCCGCTCTGTCTGTCTGTCCGTCCCGGCCCCGACAAGCGGCGGCGCCTTTGTACCGGCGCTGGGCGTGGCCTCCCCGCCGCGGCCGCCCCTCCGTATTTGGGCATCCGCTCCTTATATGGGCATGCCCCGCCCACTGTGGGCGTGGCTACTGCCCGCCCCGCCCCGGCCCCGCCCACGGCCCCGCCCCCACCCCGCGCGCGGCGCCGCCGCCGGCCGGACGGAGCCGAAGCCGCGGGAATTTCGGGGCCGTTTTTGGGGCCAATTCGGGAGTTTTTGGGGGCGAATTTGGGGAATTTTCGGCACTTTCGGGGCGCGAGGAGCGGGAGGGGCGCGGGGGGGTGGCGGGGGAGCGGAATTTGGGATTTTTGGGGGGATTTTTCGGGGCGATTTTGGCCATTTTAGGGCGGATTCGGGAATTTTTTGGGGGCGATTTCGGGGGTTTTGGGGGCTATTTTTGGGATTTTGGGGAATTTTCGGGGAATTTTGGGATTTTTTGGGAATTTTTTTGGGAATCGTTGGGGAATTCGGGGCCGCTTTGAGGCGGTGCCGGCTCCGGGCGGGATTTTGGGGCGGATTTTGGGGGCTTTTCTTGGGTTTTTTGGGGGTTTTTGGGGCGGATTTTTGGGGAATTTTTGGGAATCGTTGGAGATTATTTGGGGCTTTTGGGGGTTTTCGAGGGGTTTTTTTTCGGTTTTTTTATTTGACTATTTTGAGATTTGCTTGGGAATTTGGGGAATTTTCGGGGTTTTTTGGGGATTTTTTTTGAGTTTTTGAGTTGAATTTTTGGGATTTTGGGATTTGGGGGTTTTTTTATTTGAGTATTTCGTGATTTTTGGGATTTTTTGGGGGTTTTTTGGGGGACTTTTGGGGCCTTTTTGATTTGAATTTCTGGGGATTTTTTTGAGATTTTGGGGTTTTTTTGTTGCTGTTTTGGGAGTTTTTGGGCTTTCTCGGGGATTTTTTGGGTTTTTTTATTTGAAATTTTTGGGATTTTTTGGTGCTTTTCGGGGATTTTTTTGGGTTCGTTTAAAGATTTTTGAAGGATTTTTTGGGTCTTTTTTGTCCTTTTCGTTATTTTAAGGTTTTTTGGGGGTTTTTAAAGGATTATATTATTTTTTTTTTTTATTTCTTTAAGGATTTTTAAGGTTTTTTCGGGATTTTTATTGGTTGTTTTTTGGGATTTTTTAAAGGATATTTTAAAGGGTTTTTTTTTTTTTAGGATATTTTGAGGTTCCTTCTTTGGGTTTTTAAGGGTTTTTTAGGATTTTTTGGGTGTTTTTAGGACATTTTCAGGCTTTTTTTTAGGATTTTTATTTTGTTTTTTTGGAATTTTTGGAATTTCTGGAGGATTTTCCGGGGCTTTTTTGGGGATTTCCAGAATTTTGGGGGATTTCATCTGGATTGTTTGGGGATTTTTTTCTTAATTTTTTTTTTTTAATTTTTTGGGGGTTTTTTTGGGGGGGTTTTAAACCAAATTTGGGGGGATTTTATTGGGATTTTTGGGGAATTTTTTCGTATTTGTTTGGGGTTTTTTTTTTTTTTGTTGATTTTCTGCGCTTATTTTGAGTTCGTTTTTTGGATTTTTTTGGGTATTTAAAACAAATATTTTGGGGAACTTTGGTGGGATTTTGGGGATTTTTGTCGGGTTTTCTAAACTGTTTTTGTTTTATTATTTTTGGTTTCTTTGGGGGGGTTTAAACCAATTTTGGGGGGGATTTTTTGGGGATTTTGGGGGAATATTTGGGGTTTTTTGGAATTTTTTTTGAATTTTTGGGAATTTTTTTGTGCTTTTTTGGGAATATTTGAGAATTTTTTTAAAGTTTTGGGATTTTTGGTTCTTTTTTTGGATTTTGGGGGAAATTTTGGCAATTTTTTGGTGCTTTTTTGGAATTTTTTGGGGGGCAGATTTTTTGGGATTTTTTTTTGTGCTTTTTCTGTGGATTTTTTTTTAAATTTTTCCCTTTTTTGGGGAATTTCTGGGATTTTTTTTGTGATTTTTGAGATTTTTTGGGGGATTTTTTTGTGCTTTTTTCGGATTTTTGGGGGGAATTTTCGGGATTTTTTCGGTGCTTTTTCTGGGAATTTATTTTCATTGTTTGTGCTTTTTTGGGATTTTTTTTGGGGGGGGGAAATTCTTGGGAATATTTTTGGGGGCTTTTTTTTAGGAATTTCCCCCTTTTTTGGGGCCCCCCCCCCCCCCCATGCCTCCCCTGCTCCTTCTCGGGGCCCTCCTGGCGCTTTCCGGGGGGGTCCCGTCGGTTTTCGGGGGGGTCCCGTCGGTTTTCGGGGGGGTCCCGTTGGTTTTTGGGGGGGTCCCGTTTGTTTTTGGGGGGGTCCCGTCGGTTTTCGGGGGGGTCCCGTCGGTTTTCGGGGGGGTCCCCAAAGGGGGCGTGGCCTGTCCCGGGGGCTGCGACTGCGACCGAACCAACGCCCGCTGCCGGGGGGGGGCCGGGGGCGTCCCCCGGGGGCTCCCCCCGGGCCTGGCCACGCTGTGAGTGCCCCGACCCCGACCCCCCCCCTCAATTCGGGGACCCCCCCCCCCAAAAGAGATTTTGGGGTTCCCTTGAGCTCCTTTCCCTCCCCCCCCTCCCTCCCCCCCGTTTTTCCCTCCTTTGGAACGGTCCCGGCAAATTTGGGAGGTCAAAAATTCCCAATTTTGGGAGCCCAAAATCCCCCCCGGGACCCCCAACAATCCAGCCCGGGATACCCCAAAATCCTCCAAATTTGGGAGCCCAAAACCGACCCGGGATCTCCCAAAAAAGTCCCCAAATTTGTGAGCCCCAAAATCCCCAGGGACCCCCCCAAAATCTTCCAAATTTGGAGCACCAAAATCCCGCGCGGGGCCCCCCAAAATCCCCCAAATTGGTACCCCAAATCCTCCCCGGAACCCCCGAAATCCCCCCAGATTTGGGAGATCCCAAAACCCAAAATCCCCCAAATCTGGAGCCCCCAAAATCCCCCCGGGACCCCTCAAAATCCTCCCAATTCGGGACCCCAAAATCCCCCGAATTTGAAACCCCAAAAATCCACCCTGGCACCCCCCAAAATCCCTCCCGGGACCCCCTAAATCCCAAAATCCCCCCAAAATTGTGTCTCCAAACACCCCGGGACCCCCCCAAAACCCCCCCAGTCCCTCCCAGTCCCTCCCAGTATCTCCCAGTACAAACCGGTCCAAAGCCTCTTTGTCCCAGTGACCCCCAGTGACCTCCCAGTCCCTCCCAGTATAAACCAGTAACAAAGACCCCTCTGTCCCAGTGCGTCCCAGTCCTTCCGAGTACAAACCAGTCCCTCCCAGTACAAAGCCGCTCTGTCCCAGTCCCTCCCAGTCCCTCCCAGTCCAAACCAGTACAAAGCTGCCCTGTCCCAGTCCCTCCCAGTCGCTCCCAGTCGCTCCCAGTCCCTCCCAGTCCCTCCCAGTCCAAACCAGTGACAGAGCCGCTCTGTCTGTCTGTCCGTCCCGGCCCCGACAAGCGGCGGCGCCTTTGTACCGGCGCTGGGCGTGGCCTCCCCGCCGCGGCCGCCCCTCCGTATTTGGGCATCCGCTCCTTATATGGGCATGCCCCGCCCACTGTGGGCGTGGCTACTGCCCGCCCCGCCCCGGCCCCGCCCACGGCCCCGCCCCCACCCCGCGCGCGGCGCCGCCGCCGGCCGGACGGAGCCGAAGCCGCGGGAATTTCGGGGCCGTTTTTGGGGCCAATTCGGGAGTTTTTGGGGGCGAATTTGGGGAATTTTCGGCACTTTCGGGGCGCGAGGAGCGGGAGGGGCGCGGGGGGGTGGCGGGGGAGCGGAATTTGGGATTTTTGGGGGGATTTTTCGGGGCGATTTTGGCCATTTTAGGGCGGATTCGGGAATTTTTTGGGGGCGATTTCGGGGGTTTTGGGGGCTATTTTTGGGATTTTGGGGAATTTTCGGGGAATTTTGGGATTTTTTGGGAATTTTTTTGGGAATCGTTGGGGAATTCGGGGCCGCTTTGAGGCGGTGCCGGCTCCGGGCGGGATTTTGGGGCGGATTTTGGGGGCTTTTCTTGGGTTTTTTGGGGGTTTTTGGGGCGGATTTTTGGGGAATTTTTGGGAATCGTTGGAGATTATTTGGGGCTTTTGGGGGTTTTCGAGGGGTTTTTTTTCGGTTTTTTTATTTGACTATTTTGAGATTTGCTTGGGAATTTGGGGAATTTTCGGGGTTTTTTGGGGATTTTTTTTGAGTTTTTGAGTTGAATTTTTGGGATTTTGGGATTTGGGGGTTTTTTTATTTGAGTATTTCGTGATTTTTGGGATTTTTTGGGGGTTTTTTGGGGGACTTTTGGGGCCTTTTTGATTTGAATTTCTGGGGATTTTTTTGAGATTTTGGGGTTTTTTTGTTGCTGTTTTGGGAGTTTTTGGGCTTTCTCGGGGATTTTTTGGGTTTTTTTATTTGAAATTTTTGGGATTTTTTGGTGCTTTTCGGGGATTTTTTTGGGTTCGTTTAAAGATTTTTGAAGGATTTTTTGGGTCTTTTTTGTCCTTTTCGTTATTTTAAGGTTTTTTGGGGGTTTTTAAAGGATTATATTATTTTTTTTTTTATTTCTTTAAGGATTTTTAAGGTTTTTTCGGGATTTTTATTGGTTGTTTTTTGGGATTTTTTAAAGGATATTTTAAAGGGTTTTTTTTTTTTAGGATATTTTGAGGTTCCTTCTTTGGGTTTTTAAGGGTTTTTTAGGATTTTTTGGGTGTTTTTAGGACATTTTCAGGCTTTTTTTTAGGATTTTTATTTTGTTTTTTTGGAATTTTTGGAATTTCTGGAGGATTTTCCGGGGCTTTTTTGGGGATTTCCAGAATTTTGGGGGATTTCATCTGGATTGTTTGGGGATTTTTTTCTTAATTTTTTTTTTTTAATTTTTTGGGGGTTTTTTTGGGGGGGTTTTAAACCAAATTTGGGGGGATTTTATTGGGATTTTTGGGGAATTTTTTCGTATTTGTTTGGGGTTTTTTTTTTTTTGTTGATTTTCTGCGCTTATTTTGAGTTCGTTTTTTGGATTTTTTTGGGTATTTAAAACAAATATTTTGGGGAACTTTGGTGGGATTTTGGGGATTTTTGTCGGGTTTTCTAAACTGTTTTTGTTTTATTATTTTTGGTTTCTTTGGGGGGGTTTAAACCAATTTTGGGGGGGATTTTTTGGGGATTTTGGGGGAATATTTGGGGTTTTTTGGAATTTTTTTTGAATTTTTGGGAATTTTTTTGTGCTTTTTTGGGAATATTTGAGAATTTTTTTAAAGTTTTGGGATTTTTGGTTCTTTTTTTGGATTTTGGGGGAAATTTTGGCAATTTTTTGGTGCTTTTTTGGAATTTTTTGGGGGGCAGATTTTTTGGGATTTTTTTTTGTGCTTTTTCTGTGGATTTTTTTTTAAATTTTTCCCTTTTTTGGGGAATTTCTGGGATTTTTTTTGTGATTTTTGAGATTTTTTGGGGGATTTTTTTGTGCTTTTTTCGGATTTTTGGGGGGAATTTTCGGGATTTTTTCGGTGCTTTTTCTGGGAATTTATTTTCATTGTTTGTGCTTTTTTGGGATTTTTTTTGGGGGGGGGAAATTCTTGGGAATATTTTTGGGGGCTTTTTTTTAGGAATTTCCCCCTTTTTGGGGCCCCCCCCCCCCCCCATGCCTCCCCTGCTCCTTCTCGGGGCCCTCCTGGCGCTTTCCGGGGGGGTCCCGTCGGTTTTCGGGGGGGTCCCGTCGGTTTTCGGGGGGGTCCCGTTGGTTTTTGGGGGGGTCCCGTTTGTTTTTGGGGGGGTCCCGTCGGTTTTCGGGGGGGTCCCGTCGGTTTTCGGGGGGGTCCCCAAAGGGGGCGTGGCCTGTCCCGGGGGCTGCGACTGCGACCGAACCAACGCCCGCTGCCGGGGGGGGGCCGGGGGCGTCCCCCCGGGGGCTCCCCCCGGGCCTGGCCACGCTGTGAGTGCCCCGACCCCGACCCCCCCCCTCAATTCGGGGACCCCCCCCCCAAAAGAGATTTTGGGGTTCCCTTGAGCTCCTTTCCCTCCCCCCCCTCCCTCCCCCCCGTTTTTCCCTCCTTTGGAACGGTCCCGGCAAATTTGGGAGGTCAAAAATTCCCAATTTTGGGAGCCCAAAATCCCCCCCGGGACCCCCAACAATCCAGCCCGGGATACCCCAAAATCCTCCAAATTTGGGAGCCCAAAACCGACCCGGGATCTCCCAAAAAAGTCCCCAAATTTGTGAGCCCCAAAATCCCCAGGGACCCCCCCAAAATCTTCCAAATTTGGAGCACCAAAATCCCGCGCGGGGCCCCCCAAAATCCCCCAAATTGGTACCCCAAATCCTCCCCGGAACCCCCGAAATCCCCCCAGATTTGGGAGATCCCAAAACCCAAAATCCCCCAAATCTGGAGCCCCCAAAATCCCCCCGGGACCCCTCAAAATCCTCCCAATTCGGGACCCCAAAATCCCCCGAATTTGAAACCCCAAAAATCCACCCTGGCACCCCCCAAAATCCCTCCCGGGACCCCCTAAATCCCAAAATCCCCCCAAAATTGTGTCTCCAAACACCCCGGGACCCCCCCAAAACCCCCCCAGTCCCTCCCAGTCCCTCCCAGTATCTCCCAGTACAAACCGGTCCAAAGCCTCTTTGTCCCAGTGACCCCCAGTGACCTCCCAGTCCCTCCCAGTATAAACCAGTAACAAAGACCCCTCTGTCCCAGTGCGTCCCAGTCCTTCCGAGTACAAACCAGTCCCTCCCAGTACAAAGCCGCTCTGTCCCAGTCCCTCCCAGTCCCTCCCAGTCCAAACCAGTACAAAGCTGCCCTGTCCCAGTCCCTCCCAGTCGCTCCCAGTCGCTCCCAGTCCCTCCCAGTCCCTCCCAGTCCAAACCAGTGACAGAGCCGCTCTGTCTGTCTGTCCGTCCCGGCCCCGACAAGCGGCGGCGCCTTTGTACCGGCGCTGGGCGTGGCCTCCCCGCCGCGGCCGCCCCTCCGTATTTGGGCATCCGCTCCTTATATGGGCATGCCCCGCCCACTGTGGGCGTGGCTACTGCCCGCCCCGCCCCTGTCCCGCCCACGGCCCCGCCCCCACCCCGCGCGCGGCGCCGCCGCCGGCCGGACGGAGCCGAAGCCGCGGGAATTTCGGGGCCGTTTTTGGGGCCAATTCGGGAGTTTTTGGGGGCGAATTTGGGGAATTTTCGGCACTTTCGGGGCGCGAGGAGCGGGAGGGGCGCGGGGGGGTGGCGGGGGAGCGGAATTTGGGATTTTTGGGGGGATTTTTCGGGGCGATTTTGGCCATTTTAGGGCGGATTCGGGAATTTTTTGGGGGCGATTTCGGGGGTTTTGGGGGCTATTTTTGGGATTTTGGGGAATTTTCGGGGAATTTTGGGATTTTTTGGGAATTTTTTTGGGAATCGTTGGGGAATTCGGGGCCGCTTTGAGGCGGTGCCGGCTCCGGGCGGGATTTTGGGGCGGATTTTGGGGGCTTTTCTTGGGTTTTTTGGGGGTTTTTGGGGCGGATTTTTGGGGAATTTTTGGGAATCGTTGGAGATTATTTGGGGCTTTTGGGGGTTTTCGAGGGGTTTTTTTTCGGTTTTTTTATTTGACTATTTTGAGATTTGCTTGGGAATTTGGGGAATTTTCGGGGTTTTTTGGGGATTTTTTTTGAGTTTTTGAGTTGAATTTTTGGGATTTTGGGATTTGGGGGTTTTTTTATTTGAGTATTTCGTGATTTTTGGGATTTTTTGGGGGTTTTTTGGGGGACTTTTGGGGCCTTTTTGATTTGAATTTCTGGGGATTTTTTTGAGATTTTGGGGTTTTTTTGTTGCTGTTTTGGGAGTTTTTGGGCTTTCTCGGGGATTTTTTGGGTTTTTTTATTTGAAATTTTTGGGATTTTTTGGTGCTTTTCGGGGATTTTTTTGGGTTCGTTTAAAGATTTTTGAAGGATTTTTTGGGTCTTTTTTGTCCTTTTCGTTATTTTAAGGTTTTTTGGGGGTTTTTAAAGGATTATATTATTTTTTTTTTTTATTTCTTTAAGGATTTTTAAGGTTTTTTCGGGATTTTTATTGGTTGTTTTTTGGGATTTTTTAAAGGATATTTTAAAGGGTTTTTTTTTTTTTAGGATATTTTGAGGTTCCTTCTTTGGGTTTTTAAGGGTTTTTTAGGATTTTTTGGGTGTTTTTAGGACATTTTCAGGCTTTTTTTTAGGATTTTTATTTTGTTTTTTTGGAATTTTTGGAATTTCTGGAGGATTTTCCGGGGCTTTTTTGGGGATTTCCAGAATTTTGGGGGATTTCATCTGGATTGTTTGGGGATTTTTTTCTTAATTTTTTTTTTTTAATTTTTTGGGGGTTTTTTTGGGGGGGTTTTAAACCAAATTTGGGGGGATTTTATTGGGATTTTTGGGGAATTTTTTCGTATTTGTTTGGGGTTTTTTTTTTTTTGTTGATTTTCTGCGCTTATTTTGAGTTCGTTTTTTGGATTTTTTTGGGTATTTAAAACAAATATTTTGGGGAACTTTGGTGGGATTTTGGGGATTTTTGTCGGGTTTTCTAAACTGTTTTTGTTTTATTATTTTTGGTTTCTTTGGGGGGGTTTAAACCAATTTTGGGGGGGATTTTTTGGGGATTTTGGGGGAATATTTGGGGTTTTTTGGAATTTTTTTTGAATTTTTGGGAATTTTTTTGTGCTTTTTTGGGAATATTTGAGAATTTTTTTAAAGTTTTGGGATTTTTGGTTCTTTTTTTGGATTTTGGGGGAAATTTTGGCAATTTTTTGGTGCTTTTTTGGAATTTTTTGGGGGGCAGATTTTTTGGGATTTTTTTTTGTGCTTTTTCTGTGGATTTTTTTTTAAATTTTTCCCTTTTTTGGGGAATTTCTGGGATTTTTTTTGTGATTTTTGAGATTTTTTGGGGGATTTTTTTGTGCTTTTTTCGGATTTTTGGGGGGAATTTTCGGGATTTTTTCGGTGCTTTTTCTGGGAATTTATTTTCATTGTTTGTGCTTTTTTGGGATTTTTTTTGGGGGGGGGAAATTCTTGGGAATATTTTTGGGGGCTTTTTTTTAGGAATTTCCCCCTTTTTTGGGGCCCCCCCCCCCCCCATGCCTCCCCTGCTCCTTCTCGGGGCCCTCCTGGCGCTTTCCGGGGGGGTCCCGTCGGTTTTCGGGGGGGTCCCGTCGGTTTTCGGGGGGGTCCCGTTGGTTTTTGGGGGGGTCCCGTTTGTTTTTGGGGGGGTCCCGTCGGTTTTCGGGGGGGTCCCGTCGGTTTTCGGGGGGGTCCCCAAAGGGGGCGTGGCCTGTCCCGGGGGCTGCGACTGCGACCGAACCAACGCCCGCTGCCGGGGGGGGGCCGGGGGCGTCCCCCGGGGGCTCCCCCCGGGCCTGGCCACGCTGTGAGTGCCCCGACCCCGACCCCCCCCCTCAATTCGGGGACCCCCCCCCCAAAAGAGATTTTGGGGTTCCCTTGAGCTCCTTTCCCTCCCCCCCTCCCTCCCCCCCGTTTTTCCCTCCTTTGGAACGGTCCCGGCAAATTTGGGAGGTCAAAAATTCCCAATTTTGGGAGCCCAAAATCCCCCCCGGGACCCCCAACAATCCAGCCCGGGATACCCCAAAATCCTCCAAATTTGGGAGCCCAAAACCGACCCGGGATCTCCCAAAAAAGTCCCCAAATTTGTGAGCCCCAAAATCCCCAGGGACCCCCCCAAAATCTTCCAAATTTGGAGCACCAAAATCCCGCGCGGGGCCCCCCAAAATCCCCCAAATTGGTACCCCAAATCCTCCCCGGAACCCCCGAAATCCCCCCAGATTTGGGAGATCCCAAAACCCAAAATCCCCCAAATCTGGAGCCCCCAAAATCCCCCCGGGACCCCTCAAAATCCTCCCAATTCGGGACCCCAAAATCCCCCGAATTTGAAACCCCAAAAATCCACCCTGGCACCCCCCAAAATCCCTCCCGGGACCCCCTAAATCCCAAAATCCCCCCAAAATTGTGTCTCCAAACACCCCGGGACCCCCCCAAAACCCCCCCAGTCCCTCCCAGTCCCTCCCAGTATCTCCCAGTACAAACCGGTCCAAAGCCTCTTTGTCCCAGTGACCCCCAGTGACCTCCCAGTCCCTCCCAGTATAAACCAGTAACAAAGACCCCTCTGTCCCAGTGCGTCCCAGTCCTTCCGAGTACAAACCAGTCCCTCCCAGTACAAAGCCGCTCTGTCCCAGTCCCTCCCAGTCCCTCCCAGTCCAAACCAGTACAAAGCTGCCCTGTCCCAGTCCCTCCCAGTCGCTCCCAGTCGCTCCCAGTCCCTCCCAGTCCCTCCCAGTCCAAACCAGTGACAGAGCCGCTCTGTCTGTCTGTCCGTCCCGGCCCCGACAAGCGGCGGCGCCTTTGTACCGGCGCTGGGCGTGGCCTCCCCGCCGCGGCCGCCCCTCCGTATTTGGGCATCCGCTCCTTATATGGGCATGCCCCGCCCACTGTGGGCGTGGCTACTGCCCGCCCCGCCCCGGCCCCGCCCACGGCCCCGCCCCCACCCCGCGCGCGGCGCCGCCGCCGGCCGGACGGAGCCGAAGCCGCGGGAATTTCGGGGCCGTTTTTGGGGCCAATTCGGGAGTTTTTGGGGGCGAATTTGGGGAATTTTCGGCACTTTCGGGGCGCGAGGAGCGGGAGGGGCGCGGGGGGGTGGCGGGGGAGCGGAATTTGGGATTTTTGGGGGGATTTTTCGGGGCGATTTTGGCCATTTTAGGGCGGATTCGGGAATTTTTTGGGGGCGATTTCGGGGGTTTTGGGGGCTATTTTTGGGATTTTGGGGAATTTTCGGGGAATTTTGGGATTTTTTGGGAATTTTTTTGGGAATCGTTGGGGAATTCGGGGCCGCTTTGAGGCGGTGCCGGCTCCGGGCGGGATTTTGGGGCGGATTTTGGGGGCTTTTCTTGGGTTTTTTGGGGGTTTTTGGGGCGGATTTTTGGGGAATTTTTGGGAATCGTTGGAGATTATTTGGGGCTTTTGGGGGTTTTCGAGGGGTTTTTTTTCGGTTTTTTTATTTGACTATTTTGAGATTTGCTTGGGAATTTGGGGAATTTTCGGGGTTTTTTGGGGATTTTTTTTGAGTTTTTGAGTTGAATTTTTGGGATTTTGGGATTTGGGGGTTTTTTTATTTGAGTATTTCGTGATTTTTGGGATTTTTTGGGGGTTTTTTGGGGGACTTTTGGGGCCTTTTTGATTTGAATTTCTGGGGATTTTTTTGAGATTTTGGGGTTTTTTTGTTGCTGTTTTGGGAGTTTTTGGGCTTTCTCGGGGATTTTTTGGGTTTTTTTATTTGAAATTTTTGGGATTTTTTGGTGCTTTTCGGGGATTTTTTTGGGTTCGTTTAAAGATTTTTGAAGGATTTTTTGGGTCTTTTTTGTCCTTTTCGTTATTTTAAGGTTTTTTGGGGGTTTTTAAAGGATTATATTATTTTTTTTTTTTATTTCTTTAAGGATTTTTAAGGTTTTTTCGGGATTTTTATTGGTTGTTTTTTGGGATTTTTTAAAGGATATTTTAAAGGGTTTTTTTTTTTTTAGGATATTTTGAGGTTCCTTCTTTGGGTTTTTAAGGGTTTTTTAGGATTTTTTGGGTGTTTTTAGGACATTTTCAGGCTTTTTTTTAGGATTTTTATTTTGTTTTTTTGGAATTTTTGGAATTTCTGGAGGATTTTCCGGGGCTTTTTTGGGGATTTCCAGAATTTTGGGGGATTTCATCTGGATTGTTTGGGGATTTTTTTCTTAATTTTTTTTTTTTAATTTTTTGGGGGTTTTTTTGGGGGGGTTTTAAACCAAATTTGGGGGGATTTTATTGGGATTTTTGGGGAATTTTTTCGTATTTGTTTGGGGTTTTTTTTTTTTTGTTGATTTTCTGCGCTTATTTTGAGTTCGTTTTTTGGATTTTTTTGGGTATTTAAAACAAATATTTTGGGGAACTTTGGTGGGATTTTGGGGATTTTTGTCGGGTTTTCTAAACTGTTTTTGTTTTATTATTTTTGGTTTCTTTGGGGGGGTTTAAACCAATTTTGGGGGGGATTTTTTGGGGATTTTGGGGGAATATTTGGGGTTTTTTGGAATTTTTTTTGAATTTTTGGGAATTTTTTTGTGCTTTTTTGGGAATATTTGAGAATTTTTTTAAAGTTTTGGGATTTTTGGTTCTTTTTTTGGATTTTGGGGGAAATTTTGGCAATTTTTTGGTGCTTTTTTGGAATTTTTTGGGGGGCAGATTTTTTGGGATTTTTTTTTGTGCTTTTTCTGTGGATTTTTTTTTAAATTTTTCCCTTTTTTGGGGAATTTCTGGGATTTTTTTTGTGATTTTTGAGATTTTTTGGGGGATTTTTTTGTGCTTTTTTCGGATTTTTGGGGGGAATTTTCGGGATTTTTTCGGTGCTTTTTCTGGGAATTTATTTTCATTGTTTGTGCTTTTTTGGGATTTTTTTTGGGGGGGGGAAATTCTTGGGAATATTTTTGGGGGCTTTTTTTTAGGAATTTCCCCCTTTTTTGGGGCCCCCCCCCCCCCCATGCCTCCCCTGCTCCTTCTCGGGGCCCTCCTGGCGCTTTCCGGGGGGGTCCCGTCGGTTTTCGGGGGGGTCCCGTCGGTTTTCGGGGGGGTCCCGTTGGTTTTTGGGGGGGTCCCGTTTGTTTTTGGGGGGGTCCCGTCGGTTTTCGGGGGGGTCCCGTCGGTTTTCGGGGGGGTCCCCAAAGGGGGCGTGGCCTGTCCCGGGGGCTGCGACTGCGACCGAACCAACGCCCGCTGCCGGGGGGGGGCCGGGGGCGTCCCCCGGGGGCTCCCCCCGGGCCTGGCCACGCTGTGAGTGCCCCGACCCCGACCCCCCCCCTCAATTCGGGGACCCCCCCCCCAAAAGAGATTTTGGGGTTCCCTTGAGCTCCTTTCCCTCCCCCCCCTCCCTCCCCCCCGTTTTTCCCTCCTTTGGAACGGTCCCGGCAAATTTGGGAGGTCAAAAATTCCCAATTTTGGGAGCCCAAAATCCCCCCCGGGACCCCCAACAATCCAGCCCGGGATACCCCAAAATCCTCCAAATTTGGGAGCCCAAAACCGACCCGGGATCTCCCAAAAAAGTCCCCAAATTTGTGAGCCCCAAAATCCCCAGGGACCCCCCCAAAATCTTCCAAATTTGGAGCACCAAAATCCCGCGCGGGGCCCCCCAAAATCCCCCAAATTGGTACCCCAAATCCTCCCCGGAACCCCCGAAATCCCCCCAGATTTGGGAGATCCCAAAACCCAAAATCCCCCAAATCTGGAGCCCCCAAAATCCCCCCGGGACCCCTCAAAATCCTCCCAATTCGGGACCCCAAAATCCCCCGAATTTGAAACCCCAAAAATCCACCCTGGCACCCCCCAAAATCCCTCCCGGGACCCCCTAAATCCCAAAATCCCCCCAAAATTGTGTCTCCAAACACCCCGGGACCCCCCCAAAACCCCCCCAGTCCCTCCCAGTCCCTCCCAGTATCTCCCAGTACAAACCGGTCCAAAGCCTCTTTGTCCCAGTGACCCCCAGTGACCTCCCAGTCCCTCCCAGTATAAACCAGTAACAAAGACCCCTCTGTCCCAGTGCGTCCCAGTCCTTCCGAGTACAAACCAGTCCCTCCCAGTACAAAGCCGCTCTGTCCCAGTCCCTCCCAGTCCCTCCCAGTCCAAACCAGTACAAAGCTGCCCTGTCCCAGTCCCTCCCAGTCGCTCCCAGTCGCTCCCAGTCCCTCCCAGTCCCTCCCAGTCCAAACCAGTGACAGAGCCGCTCTGTCTGTCTGTCCGTCCCGGCCCCGACAAGCGGCGGCGCCTTTGTACCGGCGCTGGGCGTGGCCTCCCCGCCGCGGCCGCCCCTCCGTATTTGGGCATCCGCTCCTTATATGGGCATGCCCCGCCCACTGTGGGCGTGGCTACTGCCCGCCCCGCCCCTGTCCCGCCCACGGCCCCGCCCCCACCCCGCGCGCGGCGCCGCCGCCGGCCGGACGGAGCCGAAGCCGCGGGAATTTCGGGGCCGTTTTTGGGGCCAATTCGGGAGTTTTTGGGGGCGAATTTGGGGAATTTTCGGCACTTTCGGGGCGCGAGGAGCGGGAGGGGCGCGGGGGGGTGGCGGGGGAGCGGAATTTGGGATTTTTGGGGGGATTTTTCGGGGCGATTTTGGCCATTTTAGGGCGGATTCGGGAATTTTTTGGGGGCGATTTCGGGGGTTTTGGGGGCTATTTTTGGGATTTTGGGGAATTTTCGGGGAATTTTGGGATTTTTTGGGAATTTTTTTGGGAATCGTTGGGGAATTCGGGGCCGCTTTGAGGCGGTGCCGGCTCCGGGCGGGATTTTGGGGCGGATTTTGGGGGCTTTTCTTGGGTTTTTTGGGGGTTTTTGGGGCGGATTTTTGGGGAATTTTTGGGAATCGTTGGAGATTATTTGGGGCTTTTGGGGGTTTTCGAGGGGTTTTTTTTCGGTTTTTTTATTTGACTATTTTGAGATTTGCTTGGGAATTTGGGGAATTTTCGGGGTTTTTTGGGGATTTTTTTTGAGTTTTTGAGTTGAATTTTTGGGATTTTGGGATTTGGGGGTTTTTTTATTTGAGTATTTCGTGATTTTTGGGATTTTTTGGGGGTTTTTTGGGGGACTTTTGGGGCCTTTTTGATTTGAATTTCTGGGGATTTTTTTGAGATTTTGGGGTTTTTTTGTTGCTGTTTTGGGAGTTTTTGGGCTTTCTCGGGGATTTTTTGGGTTTTTTTATTTGAAATTTTTGGGATTTTTTGGTGCTTTTCGGGGATTTTTTTGGGTTCGTTTAAAGATTTTTGAAGGATTTTTTGGGTCTTTTTTGTCCTTTTCGTTATTTTAAGGTTTTTTGGGGGTTTTTAAAGGATTATATTATTTTTTTTTTTTATTTCTTTAAGGATTTTTAAGGTTTTTTCGGGATTTTTATTGGTTGTTTTTTGGGATTTTTTAAAGGATATTTTAAAGGGTTTTTTGGTTTTTTTTAGGATATTTTGAGGTTCCTTCTTTGGGTTTTTAAGGGTTTTTTAGGATTTTTTGGGTGTTTTTAGGACATTTTCAGGCTTTTTTTAGGATTTTTATTTTGTTTTTTTGGAATTTTTGGAATTTCTGGAGGATTTTCCGGGGCTTTTTTGGGGATTTCCAGAGTTTTGGGGGATTTCATCTGGATTGTTTGGGGATTTTTTTCTTAATTTTTTTTTTTTAATTTTTTGGGGTTTTTTTTGGGGGGGGGTTTTAAACCAAATTTGGGGGGATTTTATTGGGATCTTTGGGGAATTTTTTCGTATTTGTTTGGGGTTTTTTTTTTTTTTGTCGATTTTCTGTGCTTATTTTGATTTCGTTTTTTGGATTTTTTTGGGTATTTAAAACAAAATTTTGGGGAACTTTGGTGGGATTTTGGGGATTTTTGTCGGGTTTTCCAAACTGTTTCTGTTTTATTATTTTTGGTTTTTTGGGGGGTTTAAACCAATTTTGGGGGGGATTTTTTTGGGATTTTTGGGGAATTTTTGGGGTTTTTTGGAATTTTTTTTTAATTTTTGGGAATTTTTTTGTGCTTTTTTGGGAATATTTGAGAATTTTTTTAAAGTTTTGGGATTTTTGGTCCTTTTTTTGGATTTTGGGGGAAATTTTGGCAATTTTTTTGGTGCTTTTTTGGAATTTTTTTGGGGGCAGGTTTTTTGGGATTTTTTTTGTGCTTTTTCTGTGGATTTTTTTTTAAATTTTTCCCTTTTTTGGGGAATTTCTGAGAATTTTTTTGTGATTTTTGAGATTTTTTGGGGGATTTTTTTGTGCTTTTTTCGGATTTTTGGGGGGAATTTTCGGGATTTTTTCGGTGCTTTTTCTGGGAATTTATTTTCATTGTTTGTGCTTTTTTGGGATTTTTTTTGGGGGGGGGAAATTCTTGGGAATATTTTTGGGGGCTTTTTTTTAGGAATTTCCCCCTTTTTTGGGGCCCCCCCCCCCCCCATGCCTCCCCTGCTCCTTCTCGGGGCCCTCCTGGCGCTTTCCGGGGGGGTCCCGTCGGTTTTCGGGGGGGTCCCGTCGGTTTTCGGGGGGGTCCCGTTGGTTTTTGGGGGGGTCCCGTTTGTTTTTGGGGGGGTCCCGTCGGTTTTCGGGGGGGTCCCGTCGGTTTTCGGGGGGGTCCCCAAAGGGGGCGTGGCCTGTCCCGGGGGCTGCGACTGCGACCGAACCAACGCCCGCTGCCGGGGGGGGGCCGGGGGCGTCCCCCGGGGGCTCCCCCCGGGCCTGGCCACGCTGTGAGTGCCCCGACCCCGACCCCCCCCCTCAATTCGGGGACCCCCCCCCCCAAAAGAGATTTTGGGGTTCCCTTGAGCTCCTTTCCCTCCCCCCCCTCCCTCCCCCCCGTTTTTCCCTCCTTTGGAACGGTCCCGGCAAATTTGGGAGGTCAAAAATTCCCAATTTTGGGAGCCCAAAATCCCCCCCGGGACCCCCAACAATCCAGCCCGGGATACCCCAAAATCCTCCAAATTTGGGAGCCCAAAACCGACCCGGGATCTCCCAAAAAAGTCCCCAAATTTGTGAGCCCCAAAATCCCCAGGGACCCCCCCAAAATCTTCCAAATTTGGAGCACCAAAATCCCGCGCGGGGCCCCCCAAAATCCCCCAAATTGGTACCCCAAATCCTCCCCGGAACCCCCGAAATCCCCCCAGATTTGGGAGATCCCAAAACCCAAAATCCCCCAAATCTGGAGCCCCCAAAATCCCCCCGGGACCCCTCAAAATCCTCCCAATTCGGGACCCCAAAATCCCCCGAATTTGAAACCCCAAAAATCCACCCTGGCACCCCCCAAAATCCCTCCCGGGACCCCCTAAATCCCAAAATCCCCCCAAAATTGTGTCTCCAAACACCCCGGGACCCCCCCAAAACCCCCCCAGTCCCTCCCAGTCCCTCCCAGTATCTCCCAGTACAAACCGGTCCAAAGCCTCTTTGTCCCAGTGACCCCCAGTGACCTCCCAGTCCCTCCCAGTATAAACCAGTAACAAAGACCCCTCTGTCCCAGTGCGTCCCAGTCCTTCCGAGTACAAACCAGTCCCTCCCAGTACAAAGCCGCTCTGTCCCAGTCCCTCCCAGTCCCTCCCAGTCCAAACCAGTACAAAGCTGCCCTGTCCCAGTCCCTCCCAGTCGCTCCCAGTCGCTCCCAGTCCCTCCCAGTCCCTCCCAGTCCAAACCAGTGACAGAGCCGCTCTGTCTGTCTGTCCGTCCCGGCCCCGACAAGCGGCGGCGCCTTTGTACCGGCGCTGGGCGTGGCCTCCCCGCCGCGGCCGCCCCTCCGTATTTGGGCATCCGCTCCTTATATGGGCATGCCCCGCCCACTGTGGGCGTGGCTACTGCCCGCCCCGCCCCGGCCCCGCCCACGGCCCCGCCCCCACCCCGCGCGCGGCGCCGCCGCCGGCCGGACGGAGCCGAAGCCGCGGGAATTTCGGGGCCGTTTTTGGGGCCAATTCGGGAGTTTTTGGGGGCGAATTTGGGGAATTTTCGGCACTTTCGGGGCGCGAGGAGCGGGAGGGGCGCGGGGGGGTGGCGGGGGAGCGGAATTTGGGATTTTTGGGGGGATTTTTCGGGGCGATTTTGGCCATTTTAGGGCGGATTCGGGAATTTTTTGGGGGCGATTTCGGGGGTTTTGGGGGCTATTTTTGGGATTTTGGGGAATTTTCGGGGAATTTTGGGATTTTTTGGGAATTTTTTTGGGAATCGTTGGGGAATTCGGGGCCGCTTTGAGGCGGTGCCGGCTCCGGGCGGGATTTTGGGGCGGATTTTGGGGGCTTTTCTTGGGTTTTTTGGGGGTTTTTGGGGCGGATTTTTGGGGAATTTTTGGGAATCGTTGGAGATTATTTGGGGCTTTTGGGGGTTTTCGAGGGGTTTTTTTTCGGTTTTTTTATTTGACTATTTTGAGATTTGCTTGGGAATTTGGGGAATTTTCGGGGTTTTTTGGGGATTTTTTTTGAGTTTTTGAGTTGAATTTTTGGGATTTTGGGATTTGGGGGTTTTTTTATTTGAGTATTTCGTGATTTTTGGGATTTTTTGGGGGTTTTTTGGGGGACTTTTGGGGCCTTTTTGATTTGAATTTCTGGGGATTTTTTTGAGATTTTGGGGTTTTTTTGTTGCTGTTTTGGGAGTTTTTGGGCTTTCTCGGGGATTTTTTGGGTTTTTTTATTTGAAATTTTTGGGATTTTTTGGTGCTTTTCGGGGATTTTTTTGGGTTCGTTTAAAGATTTTTGAAGGATTTTTTGGGTCTTTTTTGTCCTTTTCGTTATTTTAAGGTTTTTTGGGGGTTTTTAAAGGATTATATTATTTTTTTTTTTATTTCTTTAAGGATTTTTAAGGTTTTTTCGGGATTTTTATTGGTTGTTTTTTGGGATTTTTTAAAGGATATTTTAAAGGGTTTTTTTTTTTTTAGGATATTTTGAGGTTCCTTCTTTGGGTTTTTAAGGGTTTTTTAGGATTTTTTGGGTGTTTTTAGGACATTTTCAGGCTTTTTTTTAGGATTTTTATTTTGTTTTTTTGGAATTTTTGGAATTTCTGGAGGATTTTCCGGGGCTTTTTTGGGGATTTCCAGAATTTTGGGGGATTTCATCTGGATTGTTTGGGGATTTTTTTCTTAATTTTTTTTTTTTAATTTTTTGGGGGTTTTTTTGGGGGGGTTTTAAACCAAATTTGGGGGGATTTTATTGGGATTTTTGGGGAATTTTTTCGTATTTGTTTGGGGTTTTTTTTTTTTTGTTGATTTTCTGCGCTTATTTTGAGTTCGTTTTTTGGATTTTTTTGGGTATTTAAAACAAATATTTTGGGGAACTTTGGTGGGATTTTGGGGATTTTTGTCGGGTTTTCTAAACTGTTTTTGTTTTATTATTTTTGGTTTCTTTGGGGGGGTTTAAACCAATTTTGGGGGGGATTTTTTGGGGATTTTGGGGGAATATTTGGGGTTTTTTGGAATTTTTTTTGAATTTTTGGGAATTTTTTTGTGCTTTTTTGGGAATATTTGAGAATTTTTTTAAAGTTTTGGGATTTTTGGTTCTTTTTTTGGATTTTGGGGGAAATTTTGGCAATTTTTTGGTGCTTTTTTGGAATTTTTTGGGGGGCAGATTTTTTGGGATTTTTTTTTGTGCTTTTTCTGTGGATTTTTTTTTAAATTTTTCCCTTTTTTGGGGAATTTCTGGGATTTTTTTTGTGATTTTTGAGATTTTTTGGGGGATTTTTTTGTGCTTTTTTCGGATTTTTGGGGGGAATTTTCGGGATTTTTTCGGTGCTTTTTCTGGGAATTTATTTTCATTGTTTGTGCTTTTTTGGGATTTTTTTTGGGGGGGGGAAATTCTTGGGAATATTTTTGGGGGCTTTTTTTTAGGAATTTCCCCCTTTTTTGGGGCCCCCCCCCCCCCCATGCCTCCCCTGCTCCTTCTCGGGGCCCTCCTGGCGCTTTCCGGGGGGGTCCCGTCGGTTTTCGGGGGGGTCCCGTCGGTTTTCGGGGGGGTCCCGTTGGTTTTTGGGGGGGTCCCGTTTGTTTTTGGGGGGGTCCCGTCGGTTTTCGGGGGGGTCCCGTCGGTTTTCGGGGGGGTCCCCAAAGGGGGCGTGGCCTGTCCCGGGGGCTGCGACTGCGACCGAACCAACGCCCGCTGCCGGGGGGGGGCCGGGGGCGTCCCCCGGGGGCTCCCCCCGGGCCTGGCCACGCTGTGAGTGCCCCGACCCCGACCCCCCCCCTCAATTCGGGGACCCCCCCCCCCAAAAGAGATTTTGGGGTTCCCTTGAGCTCCTTTCCCTCCCCCCCCTCCCTCCCCCCCGTTTTTCCCTCCTTTGGAACGGTCCCGGCAAATTTGGGAGGTCAAAAATTCCCAATTTTGGGAGCCCAAAATCCCCCCCGGGACCCCCAACAATCCAGCCCGGGATACCCCAAAATCCTCCAAATTTGGGAGCCCAAAACCGACCCGGGATCTCCCAAAAAAGTCCCCAAATTTGTGAGCCCCAAAATCCCCAGGGACCCCCCCAAAATCTTCCAAATTTGGAGCACCAAAATCCCGCGCGGGGCCCCCCAAAATCCCCCAAATTGGTACCCCAAATCCTCCCCGGAACCCCCGAAATCCCCCCAGATTTGGGAGATCCCAAAACCCAAAATCCCCCAAATCTGGAGCCCCCAAAATCCCCCCGGGACCCCTCAAAATCCTCCCAATTCGGGACCCCAAAATCCCCCGAATTTGAAACCCCAAAAATCCACCCTGGCACCCCCCAAAATCCCTCCCGGGACCCCCTAAATCCCAAAATCCCCCCAAAATTGTGTCTCCAAACACCCCGGGACCCCCCCAAAACCCCCCCAGTCCCTCCCAGTCCCTCCCAGTATCTCCCAGTACAAACCGGTCCAAAGCCTCTTTGTCCCAGTGACCCCCAGTGACCTCCCAGTCCCTCCCAGTATAAACCAGTAACAAAGACCCCTCTGTCCCAGTGCGTCCCAGTCCTTCCGAGTACAAACCAGTCCCTCCCAGTACAAAGCCGCTCTGTCCCAGTCCCTCCCAGTCCCTCCCAGTCCAAACCAGTACAAAGCTGCCCTGTCCCAGTCCCTCCCAGTCGCTCCCAGTCGCTCCCAGTCCCTCCCAGTCCCTCCCAGTCCAAACCAGTGACAGAGCCGCTCTGTCTGTCTGTCCGTCCCGGCCCCGACAAGCGGCGGCGCCTTTGTACCGGCGCTGGGCGTGGCCTCCCCGCCGCGGCCGCCCCTCCGTATTTGGGCATCCGCTCCTTATATGGGCATGCCCCGCCCACTGTGGGCGTGGCTACTGCCCGCCCCGCCCCGGCCCCGCCCACGGCCCCGCCCCCACCCCGCGCGCGGCGCCGCCGCCGGCCGGACGGAGCCGAAGCCGCGGGAATTTCGGGGCCGTTTTTGGGGCCAATTCGGGAGTTTTTGGGGGCGAATTTGGGGAATTTTCGGCACTTTCGGGGCGCGAGGAGCGGGAGGGGCGCGGGGGGGTGGCGGGGGAGCGGAATTTGGGATTTTTGGGGGGATTTTTCGGGGCGATTTTGGCCATTTTAGGGCGGATTCGGGAATTTTTTGGGGGCGATTTCGGGGGTTTTGGGGGCTATTTTTGGGATTTTGGGGAATTTTCGGGGAATTTTGGGATTTTTTGGGAATTTTTTTGGGAATCGTTGGGGAATTCGGGGCCGCTTTGAGGCGGTGCCGGCTCCGGGCGGGATTTTGGGGCGGATTTTGGGGGCTTTTCTTGGGTTTTTTGGGGGTTTTTGGGGCGGATTTTTGGGGAATTTTTGGGAATCGTTGGAGATTATTTGGGGCTTTTGGGGGTTTTCGAGGGGTTTTTTTTCGGTTTTTTTATTTGACTATTTTGAGATTTGCTTGGGAATTTGGGGAATTTTCGGGGTTTTTTGGGGATTTTTTTTGAGTTTTTGAGTTGAATTTTTGGGATTTTGGGATTTGGGGGTTTTTTTATTTGAGTATTTCGTGATTTTTGGGATTTTTTGGGGGTTTTTTGGGGGACTTTTGGGGCCTTTTTGATTTGAATTTCTGGGGATTTTTTTGAGATTTTGGGGTTTTTTTGTTGCTGTTTTGGGAGTTTTTGGGCTTTCTCGGGGATTTTTTGGGTTTTTTTATTTGAAATTTTTGGGATTTTTTGGTGCTTTTCGGGGATTTTTTTGGGTTCGTTTAAAGATTTTTGAAGGATTTTTTGGGTCTTTTTTGTCCTTTTCGTTATTTTAAGGTTTTTTGGGGGTTTTTAAAGGATTATATTATTTTTTTTTTTATTTCTTTAAGGATTTTTAAGGTTTTTTCGGGATTTTTATTGGTTGTTTTTTGGGATTTTTTAAAGGATATTTTAAAGGGTTTTTTTTTTTTAGGATATTTTGAGGTTCCTTCTTTGGGTTTTTAAGGGTTTTTTAGGATTTTTTGGGTGTTTTTAGGACATTTTCAGGCTTTTTTTTAGGATTTTTATTTTGTTTTTTTGGAATTTTTGGAATTTCTGGAGGATTTTCCGGGGCTTTTTTGGGGATTTCCAGAATTTTGGGGGATTTCATCTGGATTGTTTGGGGATTTTTTTCTTAATTTTTTTTTTTTAATTTTTTGGGGGTTTTTTTGGGGGGGTTTTAAACCAAATTTGGGGGGATTTTATTGGGATTTTTGGGGAATTTTTTCGTATTTGTTTGGGGTTTTTTTTTTTTTGTTGATTTTCTGCGCTTATTTTGAGTTCGTTTTTTGGATTTTTTTGGGTATTTAAAACAAATATTTTGGGGAACTTTGGTGGGATTTTGGGGATTTTTGTCGGGTTTTCTAAACTGTTTTTGTTTTATTATTTTTGGTTTCTTTGGGGGGGTTTAAACCAATTTTGGGGGGGATTTTTTGGGGATTTTGGGGGAATATTTGGGGTTTTTTGGAATTTTTTTTGAATTTTTGGGAATTTTTTTGTGCTTTTTTGGGAATATTTGAGAATTTTTTTAAAGTTTTGGGATTTTTGGTTCTTTTTTTGGATTTTGGGGGAAATTTTGGCAATTTTTTGGTGCTTTTTTGGAATTTTTTGGGGGGCAGATTTTTTGGGATTTTTTTTTGTGCTTTTTCTGTGGATTTTTTTTTAAATTTTTCCCTTTTTTGGGGAATTTCTGGGATTTTTTTTGTGATTTTTGAGATTTTTTGGGGGATTTTTTTGTGCTTTTTTCGGATTTTTGGGGGGAATTTTCGGGATTTTTTCGGTGCTTTTTCTGGGAATTTATTTTCATTGTTTGTGCTTTTTTGGGATTTTTTTTGGGGGGGGGAAATTCTTGGGAATATTTTTGGGGGCTTTTTTTTAGGAATTTCCCCCTTTTTTGGGGCCCCCCCCCCCCCCCATGCCTCCCCTGCTCCTTCTCGGGGCCCTCCTGGCGCTTTCCGGGGGGGTCCCGTCGGTTTTCGGGGGGGTCCCGTCGGTTTTCGGGGGGGTCCCGTTGGTTTTTGGGGGGGTCCCGTTTGTTTTTGGGGGGGTCCCGTCGGTTTTCGGGGGGGTCCCGTCGGTTTTCGGGGGGGTCCCCAAAGGGGGCGTGGCCTGTCCCGGGGGCTGCGACTGCGACCGAACCAACGCCCGCTGCCGGGGGGGGGCCGGGGGCGTCCCCCGGGGGCTCCCCCCGGGCCTGGCCACGCTGTGAGTGCCCCGACCCCGACCCCCCCCCTCAATTCGGGGACCCCCCCCCCAAAAGAGATTTTGGGGTTCCCTTGAGCTCCTTTCCCTCCCCCCCCTCCCTCCCCCCCGTTTTTCCCTCCTTTGGAACGGTCCCGGCAAATTTGGGAGGTCAAAAATTCCCAATTTTGGGAGCCCAAAATCCCCCCCGGGACCCCCAACAATCCAGCCCGGGATACCCCAAAATCCTCCAAATTTGGGAGCCCAAAACCGACCCGGGATCTCCCAAAAAAGTCCCCAAATTTGTGAGCCCCAAAATCCCCAGGGACCCCCCCAAAATCTTCCAAATTTGGAGCACCAAAATCCCGCGCGGGGCCCCCCAAAATCCCCCAAATTGGTACCCCAAATCCTCCCCGGAACCCCCGAAATCCCCCCAGATTTGGGAGATCCCAAAACCCAAAATCCCCCAAATCTGGAGCCCCCAAAATCCCCCCGGGACCCCTCAAAATCCTCCCAATTCGGGACCCCAAAATCCCCCGAATTTGAAACCCCAAAAATCCACCCTGGCACCCCCCAAAATCCCTCCCGGGACCCCCTAAATCCCAAAATCCCCCCAAAATTGTGTCTCCAAACACCCCGGGACCCCCCCAAAACCCCCCCAGTCCCTCCCAGTCCCTCCCAGTATCTCCCAGTACAAACCGGTCCAAAGCCTCTTTGTCCCAGTGACCCCCAGTGACCTCCCAGTCCCTCCCAGTATAAACCAGTAACAAAGACCCCTCTGTCCCAGTGCGTCCCAGTCCTTCCGAGTACAAACCAGTCCCTCCCAGTACAAAGCCGCTCTGTCCCAGTCCCTCCCAGTCCCTCCCAGTCCAAACCAGTACAAAGCTGCCCTGTCCCAGTCCCTCCCAGTCGCTCCCAGTCGCTCCCAGTCCCTCCCAGTCCCTCCCAGTCCAAACCAGTGACAGAGCCGCTCTGTCTGTCTGTCCGTCCCGGCCCCGACAAGCGGCGGCGCCTTTGTACCGGCGCTGGGCGTGGCCTCCCCGCCGCGGCCGCCCCTCCGTATTTGGGCATCCGCTCCTTATATGGGCATGCCCCGCCCACTGTGGGCGTGGCTACTGCCCGCCCCGCCCCTGTCCCGCCCACGGCCCCGCCCCCACCCCGCGCGCGGCGCCGCCGCCGGCCGGACGGAGCCGAAGCCGCGGGAATTTCGGGGCCGTTTTTGGGGCCAATTCGGGAGTTTTTGGGGGCGAATTTGGGGAATTTTCGGCACTTTCGGGGCGCGAGGAGCGGGAGGGGCGCGGGGGGGTGGCGGGGGAGCGGAATTTGGGATTTTTGGGGGGATTTTTCGGGGCGATTTTGGCCATTTTAGGGCGGATTCGGGAATTTTTTGGGGGCGATTTCGGGGGTTTTGGGGGCTATTTTTGGGATTTTGGGGAATTTTCGGGGAATTTTGGGATTTTTTGGGAATTTTTTTGGGAATCGTTGGGGAATTCGGGGCCGCTTTGAGGCGGTGCCGGCTCCGGGCGGGATTTTGGGGCGGATTTTGGGGGCTTTTCTTGGGTTTTTTGGGGGTTTTTGGGGCGGATTTTTGGGGAATTTTTGGGAATCGTTGGAGATTATTTGGGGCTTTTGGGGGTTTTCGAGGGGTTTTTTTTCGGTTTTTTTATTTGACTATTTTGAGATTTGCTTGGGAATTTGGGGAATTTTCGGGGTTTTTTGGGGATTTTTTTTGAGTTTTTGAGTTGAATTTTTGGGATTTTGGGATTTGGGGGTTTTTTTATTTGAGTATTTCGTGATTTTTGGGATTTTTTGGGGGTTTTTTGGGGGACTTTTGGGGCCTTTTTGATTTGAATTTCTGGGGATTTTTTTGAGATTTTGGGGTTTTTTTGTTGCTGTTTTGGGAGTTTTTGGGCTTTCTCGGGGATTTTTTGGGTTTTTTTATTTGAAATTTTTGGGATTTTTTGGTGCTTTTCGGGGATTTTTTTGGGTTCGTTTAAAGATTTTTGAAGGATTTTTTGGGTCTTTTTTGTCCTTTTCGTTATTTTAAGGTTTTTTGGGGGTTTTTAAAGGATTATATTATTTTTTTTTTTTATTTCTTTAAGGATTTTTAAGGTTTTTTCGGGATTTTTATTGGTTGTTTTTTGGGATTTTTTAAAGGATATTTTAAAGGGTTTTTTTTTTTTAGGATATTTTGAGGTTCCTTCTTTGGGTTTTTAAGGGTTTTTTAGGATTTTTTGGGTGTTTTTAGGACATTTTCAGGCTTTTTTTTAGGATTTTTATTTTGTTTTTTTGGAATTTTTGGAATTTCTGGAGGATTTTCCGGGGCTTTTTTGGGGATTTCCAGAATTTTGGGGGATTTCATCTGGATTGTTTGGGGATTTTTTTCTTAATTTTTTTTTTTTAATTTTTTGGGGGTTTTTTTGGGGGGGTTTTAAACCAAATTTGGGGGGATTTTATTGGGATTTTTGGGGAATTTTTTCGTATTTGTTTGGGGTTTTTTTTTTTTTGTTGATTTTCTGCGCTTATTTTGAGTTCGTTTTTTGGATTTTTTTGGGTATTTAAAACAAATATTTTGGGGAACTTTGGTGGGATTTTGGGGATTTTTGTCGGGTTTTCTAAACTGTTTTTGTTTTATTATTTTTGGTTTCTTTGGGGGGGTTTAAACCAATTTTGGGGGGGATTTTTTGGGGATTTTGGGGGAATATTTGGGGTTTTTTGGAATTTTTTTTGAATTTTTGGGAATTTTTTTGTGCTTTTTTGGGAATATTTGAGAATTTTTTTAAAGTTTTGGGATTTTTGGTTCTTTTTTTGGATTTTGGGGGAAATTTTGGCAATTTTTTGGTGCTTTTTTGGAATTTTTTGGGGGGCAGATTTTTTGGGATTTTTTTTTGTGCTTTTTCTGTGGATTTTTTTTTAAATTTTTCCCTTTTTTGGGGAATTTCTGGGATTTTTTTTGTGATTTTTGAGATTTTTTGGGGGATTTTTTTGTGCTTTTTTCGGATTTTTGGGGGGAATTTTCGGGATTTTTTCGGTGCTTTTTCTGGGAATTTATTTTCATTGTTTGTGCTTTTTTGGGATTTTTTTTGGGGGGGGGAAATTCTTGGGAATATTTTTGGGGGCTTTTTTTTAGGAATTTCCCCCTTTTTTGGGGCCCCCCCCCCCCCCCATGCCTCCCCTGCTCCTTCTCGGGGCCCTCCTGGCGCTTTCCGGGGGGGTCCCGTCGGTTTTCGGGGGGGTCCCGTCGGTTTTCGGGGGGGTCCCGTTGGTTTTTGGGGGGGTCCCGTTTGTTTTTGGGGGGGTCCCGTCGGTTTTCGGGGGGGTCCCGTCGGTTTTCGGGGGGGTCCCCAAAGGGGGCGTGGCCTGTCCCGGGGGCTGCGACTGCGACCGAACCAACGCCCGCTGCCGGGGGGGGGCCGGGGGCGTCCCCCGGGGGCTCCCCCCGGGCCTGGCCACGCTGTGAGTGCCCCGACCCCGACCCCCCCCCTCAATTCGGGGACCCCCCCCCCAAAAGAGATTTTGGGGTTCCCTTGAGCTCCTTTCCCTCCCCCCCCTCCCTCCCCCCCGTTTTTCCCTCCTTTGGAACGGTCCCGGCAAATTTGGGAGGTCAAAAATTCCCAATTTTGGGAGCCCAAAATCCCCCCCGGGACCCCCAACAATCCAGCCCGGGATACCCCAAAATCCTCCAAATTTGGGAGCCCAAAACCGACCCGGGATCTCCCAAAAAAGTCCCCAAATTTGTGAGCCCCAAAATCCCCAGGGACCCCCCCAAAATCTTCCAAATTTGGAGCACCAAAATCCCGCGCGGGGCCCCCCAAAATCCCCCAAATTGGTACCCCAAATCCTCCCCGGAACCCCCGAAATCCCCCCAGATTTGGGAGATCCCAAAACCCAAAATCCCCCAAATCTGGAGCCCCCAAAATCCCCCCGGGACCCCTCAAAATCCTCCCAATTCGGGACCCCAAAATCCCCCGAATTTGAAACCCCAAAAATCCACCCTGGCACCCCCCAAAATCCCTCCCGGGACCCCCTAAATCCCAAAATCCCCCCAAAATTGTGTCTCCAAACACCCCGGGACCCCCCCAAAACCCCCCCAGTCCCTCCCAGTCCCTCCCAGTATCTCCCAGTACAAACCGGTCCAAAGCCTCTTTGTCCCAGTGACCCCCAGTGACCTCCCAGTCCCTCCCAGTATAAACCAGTAACAAAGACCCCTCTGTCCCAGTGCGTCCCAGTCCTTCCGAGTACAAACCAGTCCCTCCCAGTACAAAGCCGCTCTGTCCCAGTCCCTCCCAGTCCCTCCCAGTCCAAACCAGTACAAAGCTGCCCTGTCCCAGTCCCTCCCAGTCGCTCCCAGTCGCTCCCAGTCCCTCCCAGTCCCTCCCAGTCCAAACCAGTGACAGAGCCGCTCTGTCTGTCTGTCCGTCCCGGCCCCGACAAGCGGCGGCGCCTTTGTACCGGCGCTGGGCGTGGCCTCCCCGCCGCGGCCGCCCCTCCGTATTTGGGCATCCGCTCCTTATATGGGCATGCCCCGCCCACTGTGGGCGTGGCTACTGCCCGCCCCGCCCCTGTCCCGCCCACGGCCCCGCCCCCACCCCGCGCGCGGCGCCGCCGCCGGCCGGACGGAGCCGAAGCCGCGGGAATTTCGGGGCCGTTTTTGGGGCCAATTCGGGAGTTTTTGGGGGCGAATTTGGGGAATTTTCGGCACTTTCGGGGCGCGAGGAGCGGGAGGGGCGCGGGGGGGTGGCGGGGGAGCGGAATTTGGGATTTTTGGGGGGATTTTTCGGGGCGATTTTGGCCATTTTAGGGCGGATTCGGGAATTTTTTGGGGGCGATTTCGGGGGTTTTGGGGGCTATTTTTGGGATTTTGGGGAATTTTCGGGGAATTTTGGGATTTTTTGGGAATTTTTTTGGGAATCGTTGGGGAATTCGGGGCCGCTTTGAGGCGGTGCCGGCTCCGGGCGGGATTTTGGGGCGGATTTTGGGGGCTTTTCTTGGGTTTTTTGGGGGTTTTTGGGGCGGATTTTTGGGGAATTTTTGGGAATCGTTGGAGATTATTTGGGGCTTTTGGGGGTTTTCGAGGGGTTTTTTTTCGGTTTTTTTATTTGACTATTTTGAGATTTGCTTGGGAATTTGGGGAATTTTCGGGGTTTTTTGGGGATTTTTTTTGAGTTTTTGAGTTGAATTTTTGGGATTTTGGGATTTGGGGGTTTTTTTATTTGAGTATTTCGTGATTTTTGGGATTTTTTGGGGGTTTTTTGGGGGACTTTTGGGGCCTTTTTGATTTGAATTTCTGGGGATTTTTTTGAGATTTTGGGGTTTTTTTGTTGCTGTTTTGGGAGTTTTTGGGCTTTCTCGGGGATTTTTTGGGTTTTTTTATTTGAAATTTTTGGGATTTTTTGGTGCTTTTCGGGGATTTTTTTGGGTTCGTTTAAAGATTTTTGAAGGATTTTTTGGGTCTTTTTTGTCCTTTTCGTTATTTTAAGGTTTTTTGGGGGTTTTTAAAGGATTATATTATTTTTTTTTTTTATTTCTTTAAGGATTTTTAAGGTTTTTTCGGGATTTTTATTGGTTGTTTTTTGGGATTTTTTAAAGGATATTTTAAAGGGTTTTTTTTTTTTTAGGATATTTTGAGGTTCCTTCTTTGGGTTTTTAAGGGTTTTTTAGGATTTTTTGGGTGTTTTTAGGACATTTTCAGGCTTTTTTTTAGGATTTTTATTTTGTTTTTTTGGAATTTTTGGAATTTCTGGAGGATTTTCCGGGGCTTTTTTGGGGATTTCCAGAATTTTGGGGGATTTCATCTGGATTGTTTGGGGATTTTTTTCTTAATTTTTTTTTTTTAATTTTTTGGGGGTTTTTTTGGGGGGGTTTTAAACCAAATTTGGGGGGATTTTATTGGGATTTTTGGGGAATTTTTTCGTATTTGTTTGGGGTTTTTTTTTTTTTGTTGATTTTCTGCGCTTATTTTGAGTTCGTTTTTTGGATTTTTTTGGGTATTTAAAACAAATATTTTGGGGAACTTTGGTGGGATTTTGGGGATTTTTGTCGGGTTTTCTAAACTGTTTTTGTTTTATTATTTTTGGTTTCTTTGGGGGGGTTTAAACCAATTTTGGGGGGGATTTTTTGGGGATTTTGGGGGAATATTTGGGGTTTTTTGGAATTTTTTTTGAATTTTTGGGAATTTTTTTGTGCTTTTTTGGGAATATTTGAGAATTTTTTTAAAGTTTTGGGATTTTTGGTTCTTTTTTTGGATTTTGGGGGAAATTTTGGCAATTTTTTGGTGCTTTTTTGGAATTTTTTGGGGGGCAGATTTTTTGGGATTTTTTTTTGTGCTTTTTCTGTGGATTTTTTTTTAAATTTTTCCCTTTTTTGGGGAATTTCTGGGATTTTTTTTGTGATTTTTGAGATTTTTTGGGGGATTTTTTTGTGCTTTTTTCGGATTTTTGGGGGGAATTTTCGGGATTTTTTCGGTGCTTTTTCTGGGAATTTATTTTCATTGTTTGTGCTTTTTTGGGATTTTTTTTGGGGGGGGGAAATTCTTGGGAATATTTTTGGGGGCTTTTTTTTAGGAATTTCCCCCTTTTTTGGGGCCCCCCCCCCCCCCCATGCCTCCCCTGCTCCTTCTCGGGGCCCTCCTGGCGCTTTCCGGGGGGGTCCCGTCGGTTTTCGGGGGGGTCCCGTCGGTTTTCGGGGGGGTCCCGTTGGTTTTTGGGGGGGTCCCGTTTGTTTTTGGGGGGGTCCCGTCGGTTTTCGGGGGGGTCCCGTCGGTTTTCGGGGGGGTCCCCAAAGGGGGCGTGGCCTGTCCCGGGGGCTGCGACTGCGACCGAACCAACGCCCGCTGCCGGGGGGGGGCCGGGGGCGTCCCCCGGGGGCTCCCCCCGGGCCTGGCCACGCTGTGAGTGCCCCGACCCCGACCCCCCCCCTCAATTCGGGGACCCCCCCCCCCAAAAGAGATTTTGGGGTTCCCTTGAGCTCCTTTCCCTCCCCCCCCTCCCTCCCCCCCGTTTTTCCCTCCTTTGGAACGGTCCCGGCAAATTTGGGAGGTCAAAAATTCCCAATTTTGGGAGCCCAAAATCCCCCCCGGGACCCCCAACAATCCAGCCCGGGATACCCCAAAATCCTCCAAATTTGGGAGCCCAAAACCGACCCGGGATCTCCCAAAAAAGTCCCCAAATTTGTGAGCCCCAAAATCCCCAGGGACCCCCCCAAAATCTTCCAAATTTGGAGCACCAAAATCCCGCGCGGGGCCCCCCAAAATCCCCCAAATTGGTACCCCAAATCCTCCCCGGAACCCCCGAAATCCCCCCAGATTTGGGAGATCCCAAAACCCAAAATCCCCCAAATCTGGAGCCCCCAAAATCCCCCCGGGACCCCTCAAAATCCTCCCAATTCGGGACCCCAAAATCCCCCGAATTTGAAACCCCAAAAATCCACCCTGGCACCCCCCAAAATCCCTCCCGGGACCCCCTAAATCCCAAAATCCCCCCAAAATTGTGTCTCCAAACACCCCGGGACCCCCCCAAAACCCCCCCAGTCCCTCCCAGTCCCTCCCAGTATCTCCCAGTACAAACCGGTCCAAAGCCTCTTTGTCCCAGTGACCCCCAGTGACCTCCCAGTCCCTCCCAGTATAAACCAGTAACAAAGACCCCTCTGTCCCAGTGCGTCCCAGTCCTTCCGAGTACAAACCAGTCCCTCCCAGTACAAAGCCGCTCTGTCCCAGTCCCTCCCAGTCCCTCCCAGTCCAAACCAGTACAAAGCTGCCCTGTCCCAGTCCCTCCCAGTCGCTCCCAGTCGCTCCCAGTCCCTCCCAGTCCCTCCCAGTCCAAACCAGTGACAGAGCCGCTCTGTCTGTCTGTCCGTCCCGGCCCCGACAAGCGGCGGCGCCTTTGTACCGGCGCTGGGCGTGGCCTCCCCGCCGCGGCCGCCCCTCCGTATTTGGGCATCCGCTCCTTATATGGGCATGCCCCGCCCACTGTGGGCGTGGCTACTGCCCGCCCCGCCCCGGCCCCGCCCACGGCCCCGCCCCCACCCCGCGCGCGGCGCCGCCGCCGGCCGGACGGAGCCGAAGCCGCGGGAATTTCGGGGCCGTTTTTGGGGCCAATTCGGGAGTTTTTGGGGGCGAATTTGGGGAATTTTCGGCACTTTCGGGGCGCGAGGAGCGGGAGGGGCGCGGGGGGGTGGCGGGGGAGCGGAATTTGGGATTTTTGGGGGGATTTTTCGGGGCGATTTTGGCCATTTTAGGGCGGATTCGGGAATTTTTTGGGGGCGATTTCGGGGGTTTTGGGGGCTATTTTTGGGATTTTGGGGAATTTTCGGGGAATTTTGGGATTTTTTGGGAATTTTTTTGGGAATCGTTGGGGAATTCGGGGCCGCTTTGAGGCGGTGCCGGCTCCGGGCGGGATTTTGGGGCGGATTTTGGGGGCTTTTCTTGGGTTTTTTGGGGGTTTTTGGGGCGGATTTTTGGGGAATTTTTGGGAATCGTTGGAGATTATTTGGGGCTTTTGGGGGTTTTCGAGGGGTTTTTTTTCGGTTTTTTTATTTGACTATTTTGAGATTTGCTTGGGAATTTGGGGAATTTTCGGGGTTTTTTGGGGATTTTTTTTGAGTTTTTGAGTTGAATTTTTGGGATTTTGGGATTTGGGGGTTTTTTTATTTGAGTATTTCGTGATTTTTGGGATTTTTTGGGGGTTTTTTGGGGGACTTTTGGGGCCTTTTTGATTTGAATTTCTGGGGATTTTTTTGAGATTTTGGGGTTTTTTTGTTGCTGTTTTGGGAGTTTTTGGGCTTTCTCGGGGATTTTTTGGGTTTTTTTATTTGAAATTTTTGGGATTTTTTGGTGCTTTTCGGGGATTTTTTTGGGTTCGTTTAAAGATTTTTGAAGGATTTTTTGGGTCTTTTTTGTCCTTTTCGTTATTTTAAGGTTTTTTGGGGGTTTTTAAAGGATTATATTATTTTTTTTTTTATTTCTTTAAGGATTTTTAAGGTTTTTTCGGGATTTTTATTGGTTGTTTTTTGGGATTTTTTAAAGGATATTTTAAAGGGTTTTTTTTTTTTAGGATATTTTGAGGTTCCTTCTTTGGGTTTTTAAGGGTTTTTTAGGATTTTTTGGGTGTTTTTAGGACATTTTCAGGCTTTTTTTTAGGATTTTTATTTTGTTTTTTTGGAATTTTTGGAATTTCTGGAGGATTTTCCGGGGCTTTTTTGGGGATTTCCAGAATTTTGGGGGATTTCATCTGGATTGTTTGGGGATTTTTTTCTTAATTTTTTTTTTTTAATTTTTTGGGGGTTTTTTTGGGGGGGTTTTAAACCAAATTTGGGGGGATTTTATTGGGATTTTTGGGGAATTTTTTCGTATTTGTTTGGGGTTTTTTTTTTTTTGTTGATTTTCTGCGCTTATTTTGAGTTCGTTTTTTGGATTTTTTTGGGTATTTAAAACAAATATTTTGGGGAACTTTGGTGGGATTTTGGGGATTTTTGTCGGGTTTTCTAAACTGTTTTTGTTTTATTATTTTTGGTTTCTTTGGGGGGGTTTAAACCAATTTTGGGGGGGATTTTTTGGGGATTTTGGGGGAATATTTGGGGTTTTTTGGAATTTTTTTTGAATTTTTGGGAATTTTTTTGTGCTTTTTTGGGAATATTTGAGAATTTTTTTAAAGTTTTGGGATTTTTGGTTCTTTTTTTGGATTTTGGGGGAAATTTTGGCAATTTTTTGGTGCTTTTTTGGAATTTTTTGGGGGGCAGATTTTTTGGGATTTTTTTTTGTGCTTTTTCTGTGGATTTTTTTTTAAATTTTTCCCTTTTTTGGGGAATTTCTGGGATTTTTTTTGTGATTTTTGAGATTTTTTGGGGGATTTTTTTGTGCTTTTTTCGGATTTTTGGGGGGAATTTTCGGGATTTTTTCGGTGCTTTTTCTGGGAATTTATTTTCATTGTTTGTGCTTTTTTGGGATTTTTTTTGGGGGGGGGAAATTCTTGGGAATATTTTTGGGGGCTTTTTTTTAGGAATTTCCCCCTTTTTTGGGGCCCCCCCCCCCCCCCATGCCTCCCCTGCTCCTTCTCGGGGCCCTCCTGGCGCTTTCCGGGGGGGTCCCGTCGGTTTTCGGGGGGGTCCCGTCGGTTTTCGGGGGGGTCCCGTTGGTTTTTGGGGGGGTCCCGTTTGTTTTTGGGGGGGTCCCGTCGGTTTTCGGGGGGGTCCCGTCGGTTTTCGGGGGGGTCCCCAAAGGGGGCGTGGCCTGTCCCGGGGGCTGCGACTGCGACCGAACCAACGCCCGCTGCCGGGGGGGGGCCGGGGGCGTCCCCCGGGGGCTCCCCCCGGGCCTGGCCACGCTGTGAGTGCCCCGACCCCGACCCCCCCCCTCAATTCGGGGACCCCCCCCCCAAAAGAGATTTTGGGGTTCCCTTGAGCTCCTTTCCCTCCCCCCCCTCCCTCCCCCCCGTTTTTCCCTCCTTTGGAACGGTCCCGGCAAATTTGGGAGGTCAAAAATTCCCAATTTTGGGAGCCCAAAATCCCCCCCGGGACCCCCAACAATCCAGCCCGGGATACCCCAAAATCCTCCAAATTTGGGAGCCCAAAACCGACCCGGGATCTCCCAAAAAAGTCCCCAAATTTGTGAGCCCCAAAATCCCCAGGGACCCCCCCAAAATCTTCCAAATTTGGAGCACCAAAATCCCGCGCGGGGCCCCCCAAAATCCCCCAAATTGGTACCCCAAATCCTCCCCGGAACCCCCGAAATCCCCCCAGATTTGGGAGATCCCAAAACCCAAAATCCCCCAAATCTGGAGCCCCCAAAATCCCCCCGGGACCCCTCAAAATCCTCCCAATTCGGGACCCCAAAATCCCCCGAATTTGAAACCCCAAAAATCCACCCTGGCACCCCCCAAAATCCCTCCCGGGACCCCCTAAATCCCAAAATCCCCCCAAAATTGTGTCTCCAAACACCCCGGGACCCCCCCAAAACCCCCCCAGTCCCTCCCAGTCCCTCCCAGTATCTCCCAGTACAAACCGGTCCAAAGCCTCTTTGTCCCAGTGACCCCCAGTGACCTCCCAGTCCCTCCCAGTATAAACCAGTAACAAAGACCCCTCTGTCCCAGTGCGTCCCAGTCCTTCCGAGTACAAACCAGTCCCTCCCAGTACAAAGCCGCTCTGTCCCAGTCCCTCCCAGTCCCTCCCAGTCCAAACCAGTACAAAGCTGCCCTGTCCCAGTCCCTCCCAGTCGCTCCCAGTCGCTCCCAGTCCCTCCCAGTCCCTCCCAGTCCAAACCAGTGACAGAGCCGCTCTGTCTGTCTGTCCGTCCCGGCCCCGACAAGCGGCGGCGCCTTTGTACCGGCGCTGGGCGTGGCCTCCCCGCCGCGGCCGCCCCTCCGTATTTGGGCATCCGCTCCTTATATGGGCATGCCCCGCCCACTGTGGGCGTGGCTACTGCCCGCCCCGCCCCGGCCCCGCCCACGGCCCCGCCCCCACCCCGCGCGCGGCGCCGCCGCCGGCCGGACGGAGCCGAAGCCGCGGGAATTTCGGGGCCGTTTTTGGGGCCAATTCGGGAGTTTTTGGGGGCGAATTTGGGGAATTTTCGGCACTTTCGGGGCGCGAGGAGCGGGAGGGGCGCGGGGGGGTGGCGGGGGAGCGGAATTTGGGATTTTTGGGGGGATTTTTCGGGGCGATTTTGGCCATTTTAGGGCGGATTCGGGAATTTTTTGGGGGCGATTTCGGGGGTTTTGGGGGCTATTTTTGGGATTTTGGGGAATTTTCGGGGAATTTTGGGATTTTTTGGGAATTTTTTTGGGAATCGTTGGGGAATTCGGGGCCGCTTTGAGGCGGTGCCGGCTCCGGGCGGGATTTTGGGGCGGATTTTGGGGGCTTTTCTTGGGTTTTTTGGGGGTTTTTGGGGCGGATTTTTGGGGAATTTTTGGGAATCGTTGGAGATTATTTGGGGCTTTTGGGGGTTTTCGAGGGGTTTTTTTTCGGTTTTTTTATTTGACTATTTTGAGATTTGCTTGGGAATTTGGGGAATTTTCGGGGTTTTTTGGGGATTTTTTTTGAGTTTTTGAGTTGAATTTTTGGGATTTTGGGATTTGGGGGTTTTTTTATTTGAGTATTTCGTGATTTTTGGGATTTTTTGGGGGTTTTTTGGGGGACTTTTGGGGCCTTTTTGATTTGAATTTCTGGGGATTTTTTTGAGATTTTGGGGTTTTTTTGTTGCTGTTTTGGGAGTTTTTGGGCTTTCTCGGGGATTTTTTGGGTTTTTTTATTTGAAATTTTTGGGATTTTTTGGTGCTTTTCGGGGATTTTTTTGGGTTCGTTTAAAGATTTTTGAAGGATTTTTTGGGTCTTTTTTGTCCTTTTCGTTATTTTAAGGTTTTTTGGGGGTTTTTAAAGGATTATATTATTTTTTTTTTTATTTCTTTAAGGATTTTTAAGGTTTTTTCGGGATTTTTATTGGTTGTTTTTTGGGATTTTTTAAAGGATATTTTAAAGGGTTTTTTTTTTTTTAGGATATTTTGAGGTTCCTTCTTTGGGTTTTTAAGGGTTTTTTAGGATTTTTTGGGTGTTTTTAGGACATTTTCAGGCTTTTTTTTAGGATTTTTATTTTGTTTTTTTGGAATTTTTGGAATTTCTGGAGGATTTTCCGGGGCTTTTTTGGGGATTTCCAGAATTTTGGGGGATTTCATCTGGATTGTTTGGGGATTTTTTTCTTAATTTTTTTTTTTTAATTTTTTGGGGGTTTTTTTGGGGGGGTTTTAAACCAAATTTGGGGGGATTTTATTGGGATTTTTGGGGAATTTTTTCGTATTTGTTTGGGGTTTTTTTTTTTTTGTTGATTTTCTGCGCTTATTTTGAGTTCGTTTTTTGGATTTTTTTGGGTATTTAAAACAAATATTTTGGGGAACTTTGGTGGGATTTTGGGGATTTTTGTCGGGTTTTCTAAACTGTTTTTGTTTTATTATTTTTGGTTTCTTTGGGGGGGTTTAAACCAATTTTGGGGGGGATTTTTTGGGGATTTTGGGGGAATATTTGGGGTTTTTTGGAATTTTTTTTGAATTTTTGGGAATTTTTTTGTGCTTTTTTGGGAATATTTGAGAATTTTTTTAAAGTTTTGGGATTTTTGGTTCTTTTTTTGGATTTTGGGGGAAATTTTGGCAATTTTTTGGTGCTTTTTTGGAATTTTTTGGGGGGCAGATTTTTTGGGATTTTTTTTTGTGCTTTTTCTGTGGATTTTTTTTTAAATTTTTCCCTTTTTTGGGGAATTTCTGGGATTTTTTTTGTGATTTTTGAGATTTTTTGGGGGATTTTTTTGTGCTTTTTTCGGATTTTTGGGGGGAATTTTCGGGATTTTTTCGGTGCTTTTTCTGGGAATTTATTTTCATTGTTTGTGCTTTTTTGGGATTTTTTTTGGGGGGGGGAAATTCTTGGGAATATTTTTGGGGGCTTTTTTTTAGGAATTTCCCCCTTTTTTGGGGCCCCCCCCCCCCCCCATGCCTCCCCTGCTCCTTCTCGGGGCCCTCCTGGCGCTTTCCGGGGGGGTCCCGTCGGTTTTCGGGGGGGTCCCGTCGGTTTTCGGGGGGGTCCCGTTGGTTTTTGGGGGGGTCCCGTTTGTTTTTGGGGGGGTCCCGTCGGTTTTCGGGGGGGTCCCGTCGGTTTTCGGGGGGGTCCCCAAAGGGGGCGTGGCCTGTCCCGGGGGCTGCGACTGCGACCGAACCAACGCCCGCTGCCGGGGGGGGGCCGGGGGCGTCCCCCGGGGGCTCCCCCCGGGCCTGGCCACGCTGTGAGTGCCCCGACCCCGACCCCCCCCCTCAATTCGGGGACCCCCCCCCCAAAAGAGATTTTGGGGTTCCCTTGAGCTCCTTTCCCTCCCCCCCCTCCCTCCCCCCCGTTTTTCCCTCCTTTGGAACGGTCCCGGCAAATTTGGGAGGTCAAAAATTCCCAATTTTGGGAGCCCAAAATCCCCCCCGGGACCCCCAACAATCCAGCCCGGGATACCCCAAAATCCTCCAAATTTGGGAGCCCAAAACCGACCCGGGATCTCCCAAAAAAGTCCCCAAATTTGTGAGCCCCAAAATCCCCAGGGACCCCCCCAAAATCTTCCAAATTTGGAGCACCAAAATCCCGCGCGGGGCCCCCCAAAATCCCCCAAATTGGTACCCCAAATCCTCCCCGGAACCCCCGAAATCCCCCCAGATTTGGGAGATCCCAAAACCCAAAATCCCCCAAATCTGGAGCCCCCAAAATCCCCCCGGGACCCCTCAAAATCCTCCCAATTCGGGACCCCAAAATCCCCCGAATTTGAAACCCCAAAAATCCACCCTGGCACCCCCCAAAATCCCTCCCGGGACCCCCTAAATCCCAAAATCCCCCCAAAATTGTGTCTCCAAACACCCCGGGACCCCCCCAAAACCCCCCCAGTCCCTCCCAGTCCCTCCCAGTATCTCCCAGTACAAACCGGTCCAAAGCCTCTTTGTCCCAGTGACCCCCAGTGACCTCCCAGTCCCTCCCAGTATAAACCAGTAACAAAGACCCCTCTGTCCCAGTGCGTCCCAGTCCTTCCGAGTACAAACCAGTCCCTCCCAGTACAAAGCCGCTCTGTCCCAGTCCCTCCCAGTCCCTCCCAGTCCAAACCAGTACAAAGCTGCCCTGTCCCAGTCCCTCCCAGTCGCTCCCAGTCGCTCCCAGTCCCTCCCAGTCCCTCCCAGTCCAAACCAGTGACAGAGCCGCTCTGTCTGTCTGTCCGTCCCGGCCCCGACAAGCGGCGGCGCCTTTGTACCGGCGCTGGGCGTGGCCTCCCCGCCGCGGCCGCCCCTCCGTATTTGGGCATCCGCTCCTTATATGGGCATGCCCCGCCCACTGTGGGCGTGGCTACTGCCCGCCCCGCCCCTGTCCCGCCCACGGCCCCGCCCCCACCCCGCGCGCGGCGCCGCCGCCGGCCGGACGGAGCCGAAGCCGCGGGAATTTCGGGGCCGTTTTTGGGGCCAATTCGGGAGTTTTTGGGGGCGAATTTGGGGAATTTTCGGCACTTTCGGGGCGCGAGGAGCGGGAGGGGCGCGGGGGGGTGGCGGGGGAGCGGAATTTGGGATTTTTGGGGGGATTTTTCGGGGCGATTTTGGCCATTTTAGGGCGGATTCGGGAATTTTTTGGGGGCGATTTCGGGGGTTTTGGGGGCTATTTTTGGGATTTTGGGGAATTTTCGGGGAATTTTGGGATTTTTTGGGAATTTTTTTGGGAATCGTTGGGGAATTCGGGGCCGCTTTGAGGCGGTGCCGGCTCCGGGCGGGATTTTGGGGCGGATTTTGGGGGCTTTTCTTGGGTTTTTTGGGGGTTTTTGGGGCGGATTTTTGGGGAATTTTTGGGAATCGTTGGAGATTATTTGGGGCTTTTGGGGGTTTTCGAGGGGTTTTTTTTCGGTTTTTTTATTTGACTATTTTGAGATTTGCTTGGGAATTTGGGGAATTTTCGGGGTTTTTTGGGGATTTTTTTTGAGTTTTTGAGTTGAATTTTTGGGATTTTGGGATTTGGGGGTTTTTTTATTTGAGTATTTCGTGATTTTTGGGATTTTTTGGGGGTTTTTTGGGGGACTTTTGGGGCCTTTTTGATTTGAATTTCTGGGGATTTTTTTGAGATTTTGGGGTTTTTTTGTTGCTGTTTTGGGAGTTTTTGGGCTTTCTCGGGGATTTTTTGGGTTTTTTTATTTGAAATTTTTGGGATTTTTTGGTGCTTTTCGGGGATTTTTTTGGGTTCGTTTAAAGATTTTTGAAGGATTTTTTGGGTCTTTTTTGTCCTTTTCGTTATTTTAAGGTTTTTTGGGGGTTTTTAAAGGATTATATTATTTTTTTTTTTTATTTCTTTAAGGATTTTTAAGGTTTTTTCGGGATTTTTATTGGTTGTTTTTTGGGATTTTTTAAAGGATATTTTAAAGGGTTTTTTTTTTTTAGGATATTTTGAGGTTCCTTCTTTGGGTTTTTAAGGGTTTTTTAGGATTTTTTGGGTGTTTTTAGGACATTTTCAGGCTTTTTTTTAGGATTTTTATTTTGTTTTTTTGGAATTTTTGGAATTTCTGGAGGATTTTCCGGGGCTTTTTTGGGGATTTCCAGAATTTTGGGGGATTTCATCTGGATTGTTTGGGGATTTTTTTCTTAATTTTTTTTTTTTAATTTTTTGGGGGTTTTTTTGGGGGGGTTTTAAACCAAATTTGGGGGGATTTTATTGGGATTTTTGGGGAATTTTTTCGTATTTGTTTGGGGTTTTTTTTTTTTTGTTGATTTTCTGCGCTTATTTTGAGTTCGTTTTTTGGATTTTTTTGGGTATTTAAAACAAATATTTTGGGGAACTTTGGTGGGATTTTGGGGATTTTTGTCGGGTTTTCTAAACTGTTTTTGTTTTATTATTTTTGGTTTCTTTGGGGGGGTTTAAACCAATTTTGGGGGGGATTTTTTGGGGATTTTGGGGGAATATTTGGGGTTTTTTGGAATTTTTTTTGAATTTTTGGGAATTTTTTTGTGCTTTTTTGGGAATATTTGAGAATTTTTTTAAAGTTTTGGGATTTTTGGTTCTTTTTTTGGATTTTGGGGGAAATTTTGGCAATTTTTTGGTGCTTTTTTGGAATTTTTTGGGGGGCAGATTTTTTGGGATTTTTTTTTGTGCTTTTTCTGTGGATTTTTTTTTAAATTTTTCCCTTTTTTGGGGAATTTCTGGGATTTTTTTTGTGATTTTTGAGATTTTTTGGGGGATTTTTTTGTGCTTTTTTCGGATTTTTGGGGGGAATTTTCGGGATTTTTTCGGTGCTTTTTCTGGGAATTTATTTTCATTGTTTGTGCTTTTTTGGGATTTTTTTTGGGGGGGGGAAATTCTTGGGAATATTTTTGGGGGCTTTTTTTTAGGAATTTCCCCCTTTTTTGGGGCCCCCCCCCCCCCCCATGCCTCCCCTGCTCCTTCTCGGGGCCCTCCTGGCGCTTTCCGGGGGGGTCCCGTCGGTTTTCGGGGGGGTCCCGTCGGTTTTCGGGGGGGTCCCGTTGGTTTTTGGGGGGGTCCCGTTTGTTTTTGGGGGGGTCCCGTCGGTTTTCGGGGGGGTCCCGTCGGTTTTCGGGGGGGTCCCCAAAGGGGGCGTGGCCTGTCCCGGGGGCTGCGACTGCGACCGAACCAACGCCCGCTGCCGGGGGGGGGCCGGGGGCGTCCCCCGGGGGCTCCCCCCGGGCCTGGCCACGCTGTGAGTGCCCCGACCCCGACCCCCCCCCTCAATTCGGGGACCCCCCCCCCAAAAGAGATTTTGGGGTTCCCTTGAGCTCCTTTCCCTCCCCCCCCTCCCTCCCCCCCGTTTTTCCCTCCTTTGGAACGGTCCCGGCAAATTTGGGAGGTCAAAAATTCCCAATTTTGGGAGCCCAAAATCCCCCCCGGGACCCCCAACAATCCAGCCCGGGATACCCCAAAATCCTCCAAATTTGGGAGCCCAAAACCGACCCGGGATCTCCCAAAAAAGTCCCCAAATTTGTGAGCCCCAAAATCCCCAGGGACCCCCCCAAAATCTTCCAAATTTGGAGCACCAAAATCCCGCGCGGGGCCCCCCAAAATCCCCCAAATTGGTACCCCAAATCCTCCCCGGAACCCCCGAAATCCCCCCAGATTTGGGAGATCCCAAAACCCAAAATCCCCCAAATCTGGAGCCCCCAAAATCCCCCCGGGACCCCTCAAAATCCTCCCAATTCGGGACCCCAAAATCCCCCGAATTTGAAACCCCAAAAATCCACCCTGGCACCCCCCAAAATCCCTCCCGGGACCCCCTAAATCCCAAAATCCCCCCAAAATTGTGTCTCCAAACACCCCGGGACCCCCCCAAAACCCCCCCAGTCCCTCCCAGTCCCTCCCAGTATCTCCCAGTACAAACCGGTCCAAAGCCTCTTTGTCCCAGTGACCCCCAGTGACCTCCCAGTCCCTCCCAGTATAAACCAGTAACAAAGACCCCTCTGTCCCAGTGCGTCCCAGTCCTTCCGAGTACAAACCAGTCCCTCCCAGTACAAAGCCGCTCTGTCCCAGTCCCTCCCAGTCCCTCCCAGTCCAAACCAGTACAAAGCTGCCCTGTCCCAGTCCCTCCCAGTCGCTCCCAGTCGCTCCCAGTCCCTCCCAGTCCCTCCCAGTCCAAACCAGTGACAGAGCCGCTCTGTCTGTCTGTCCGTCCCGGCCCCGACAAGCGGCGGCGCCTTTGTACCGGCGCTGGGCGTGGCCTCCCCGCCGCGGCCGCCCCTCCGTATTTGGGCATCCGCTCCTTATATGGGCATGCCCCGCCCACTGTGGGCGTGGCTACTGCCCGCCCCGCCCCGGCCCCGCCCACGGCCCCGCCCCCACCCCGCGCGCGGCGCCGCCGCCGGCCGGACGGAGCCGAAGCCGCGGGAATTTCGGGGCCGTTTTTGGGGCCAATTCGGGAGTTTTTGGGGGCGAATTTGGGGAATTTTCGGCACTTTCGGGGCGCGAGGAGCGGGAGGGGCGCGGGGGGGTGGCGGGGGAGCGGAATTTGGGATTTTTGGGGGGATTTTTCGGGGCGATTTTGGCCATTTTAGGGCGGATTCGGGAATTTTTTGGGGGCGATTTCGGGGGTTTTGGGGGCTATTTTTGGGATTTTGGGGAATTTTCGGGGAATTTTGGGATTTTTTGGGAATTTTTTTGGGAATCGTTGGGGAATTCGGGGCCGCTTTGAGGCGGTGCCGGCTCCGGGCGGGATTTTGGGGCGGATTTTGGGGGCTTTTCTTGGGTTTTTTGGGGGTTTTTGGGGCGGATTTTTGGGGAATTTTTGGGAATCGTTGGAGATTATTTGGGGCTTTTGGGGGTTTTCGAGGGGTTTTTTTTCGGTTTTTTTATTTGACTATTTTGAGATTTGCTTGGGAATTTGGGGAATTTTCGGGGTTTTTTGGGGATTTTTTTTGAGTTTTTGAGTTGAATTTTTGGGATTTTGGGATTTGGGGGTTTTTTTATTTGAGTATTTCGTGATTTTTGGGATTTTTTGGGGGTTTTTTGGGGGACTTTTGGGGCCTTTTTGATTTGAATTTCTGGGGATTTTTTTGAGATTTTGGGGTTTTTTTGTTGCTGTTTTGGGAGTTTTTGGGCTTTCTCGGGGATTTTTTGGGTTTTTTTATTTGAAATTTTTGGGATTTTTTGGTGCTTTTCGGGGATTTTTTTGGGTTCGTTTAAAGATTTTTGAAGGATTTTTTGGGTCTTTTTTGTCCTTTTCGTTATTTTAAGGTTTTTTGGGGGTTTTTAAAGGATTATATTATTTTTTTTTTTATTTCTTTAAGGATTTTTAAGGTTTTTTCGGGATTTTTATTGGTTGTTTTTTGGGATTTTTTAAAGGATATTTTAAAGGGTTTTTTTTTTTTAGGATATTTTGAGGTTCCTTCTTTGGGTTTTTAAGGGTTTTTTAGGATTTTTTGGGTGTTTTTAGGACATTTTCAGGCTTTTTTTTAGGATTTTTATTTTGTTTTTTTGGAATTTTTGGAATTTCTGGAGGATTTTCCGGGGCTTTTTTGGGGATTTCCAGAATTTTGGGGGATTTCATCTGGATTGTTTGGGGATTTTTTTCTTAATTTTTTTTTTTTAATTTTTTGGGGGTTTTTTTGGGGGGGTTTTAAACCAAATTTGGGGGGATTTTATTGGGATTTTTGGGGAATTTTTTCGTATTTGTTTGGGGTTTTTTTTTTTTTGTTGATTTTCTGCGCTTATTTTGAGTTCGTTTTTTGGATTTTTTTGGGTATTTAAAACAAATATTTTGGGGAACTTTGGTGGGATTTTGGGGATTTTTGTCGGGTTTTCTAAACTGTTTTTGTTTTATTATTTTTGGTTTCTTTGGGGGGGTTTAAACCAATTTTGGGGGGGATTTTTTGGGGATTTTGGGGGAATATTTGGGGTTTTTTGGAATTTTTTTTGAATTTTTGGGAATTTTTTTGTGCTTTTTTGGGAATATTTGAGAATTTTTTTAAAGTTTTGGGATTTTTGGTTCTTTTTTTGGATTTTGGGGGAAATTTTGGCAATTTTTTGGTGCTTTTTTGGAATTTTTTGGGGGGCAGATTTTTTGGGATTTTTTTTTGTGCTTTTTCTGTGGATTTTTTTTTAAATTTTTCCCTTTTTTGGGGAATTTCTGGGATTTTTTTTGTGATTTTTGAGATTTTTTGGGGGATTTTTTTGTGCTTTTTTCGGATTTTTGGGGGGAATTTTCGGGATTTTTTCGGTGCTTTTTCTGGGAATTTATTTTCATTGTTTGTGCTTTTTTGGGATTTTTTTTGGGGGGGGGAAATTCTTGGGAATATTTTTGGGGGCTTTTTTTTAGGAATTTCCCCCTTTTTTGGGGCCCCCCCCCCCCCCCATGCCTCCCCTGCTCCTTCTCGGGGCCCTCCTGGCGCTTTCCGGGGGGGTCCCGTCGGTTTTCGGGGGGGTCCCGTCGGTTTTCGGGGGGGTCCCGTTGGTTTTTGGGGGGGTCCCGTTTGTTTTTGGGGGGGTCCCGTCGGTTTTCGGGGGGGTCCCGTCGGTTTTCGGGGGGGTCCCCAAAGGGGGCGTGGCCTGTCCCGGGGGCTGCGACTGCGACCGAACCAACGCCCGCTGCCGGGGGGGGGCCGGGGGCGTCCCCCGGGGGCTCCCCCCGGGCCTGGCCACGCTGTGAGTGCCCCGACCCCGACCCCCCCCCTCAATTCGGGGACCCCCCCCCCAAAAGAGATTTTGGGGTTCCCTTGAGCTCCTTTCCCTCCCCCCCCTCCCTCCCCCCCGTTTTTCCCTCCTTTGGAACGGTCCCGGCAAATTTGGGAGGTCAAAAATTCCCAATTTTGGGAGCCCAAAATCCCCCCCGGGACCCCCAACAATCCAGCCCGGGATACCCCAAAATCCTCCAAATTTGGGAGCCCAAAACCGACCCGGGATCTCCCAAAAAAGTCCCCAAATTTGTGAGCCCCAAAATCCCCAGGGACCCCCCCAAAATCTTCCAAATTTGGAGCACCAAAATCCCGCGCGGGGCCCCCCAAAATCCCCCAAATTGGTACCCCAAATCCTCCCCGGAACCCCCGAAATCCCCCCAGATTTGGGAGATCCCAAAACCCAAAATCCCCCAAATCTGGAGCCCCCAAAATCCCCCCGGGACCCCTCAAAATCCTCCCAATTCGGGACCCCAAAATCCCCCGAATTTGAAACCCCAAAAATCCACCCTGGCACCCCCCAAAATCCCTCCCGGGACCCCCTAAATCCCAAAATCCCCCCAAAATTGTGTCTCCAAACACCCCGGGACCCCCCCAAAACCCCCCCAGTCCCTCCCAGTCCCTCCCAGTATCTCCCAGTACAAACCGGTCCAAAGCCTCTTTGTCCCAGTGACCCCCAGTGACCTCCCAGTCCCTCCCAGTATAAACCAGTAACAAAGACCCCTCTGTCCCAGTGCGTCCCAGTCCTTCCGAGTACAAACCAGTCCCTCCCAGTACAAAGCCGCTCTGTCCCAGTCCCTCCCAGTCCCTCCCAGTCCAAACCAGTACAAAGCTGCCCTGTCCCAGTCCCTCCCAGTCGCTCCCAGTCGCTCCCAGTCCCTCCCAGTCCCTCCCAGTCCAAACCAGTGACAGAGCCGCTCTGTCTGTCTGTCCGTCCCGGCCCCGACAAGCGGCGGCGCCTTTGTACCGGCGCTGGGCGTGGCCTCCCCGCCGCGGCCGCCCCTCCGTATTTGGGCATCCGCTCCTTATATGGGCATGCCCCGCCCACTGTGGGCGTGGCTACTGCCCGCCCCGCCCCTGTCCCGCCCACGGCCCCGCCCCCACCCCGCGCGCGGCGCCGCCGCCGGCCGGACGGAGCCGAAGCCGCGGGAATTTCGGGGCCGTTTTTGGGGCCAATTCGGGAGTTTTTGGGGGCGAATTTGGGGAATTTTCGGCACTTTCGGGGCGCGAGGAGCGGGAGGGGCGCGGGGGGGTGGCGGGGGAGCGGAATTTGGGATTTTTGGGGGGATTTTTCGGGGCGATTTTGGCCATTTTAGGGCGGATTCGGGAATTTTTTGGGGGCGATTTCGGGGGTTTTGGGGGCTATTTTTGGGATTTTGGGGAATTTTCGGGGAATTTTGGGATTTTTTGGGAATTTTTTTGGGAATCGTTGGGGAATTCGGGGCCGCTTTGAGGCGGTGCCGGCTCCGGGCGGGATTTTGGGGCGGATTTTGGGGGCTTTTCTTGGGTTTTTTGGGGGTTTTTGGGGCGGATTTTTGGGGAATTTTTGGGAATCGTTGGAGATTATTTGGGGCTTTTGGGGGTTTTCGAGGGGTTTTTTTTCGGTTTTTTTATTTGACTATTTTGAGATTTGCTTGGGAATTTGGGGAATTTTCGGGGTTTTTTGGGGATTTTTTTTGAGTTTTTGAGTTGAATTTTTGGGATTTTGGGATTTGGGGGTTTTTTTATTTGAGTATTTCGTGATTTTTGGGATTTTTTGGGGGTTTTTTGGGGGACTTTTGGGGCCTTTTTGATTTGAATTTCTGGGGATTTTTTTGAGATTTTGGGGTTTTTTTGTTGCTGTTTTGGGAGTTTTTGGGCTTTCTCGGGGATTTTTTGGGTTTTTTTATTTGAAATTTTTGGGATTTTTTGGTGCTTTTCGGGGATTTTTTTGGGTTCGTTTAAAGATTTTTGAAGGATTTTTTGGGTCTTTTTTGTCCTTTTCGTTATTTTAAGGTTTTTTGGGGGTTTTTAAAGGATTATATTATTTTTTTTTTTATTTCTTTAAGGATTTTTAAGGTTTTTTCGGGATTTTTATTGGTTGTTTTTTGGGATTTTTTAAAGGATATTTTAAAGGGTTTTTTGGTTTTTTTTAGGATATTTTGAGGTTCCTTCTTTGGGTTTTTAAGGGTTTTTTAGGATTTTTTGGGTGTTTTTAGGACATTTTCAGGCTTTTTTTAGGATTTTTATTTTGTTTTTTTGGAATTTTTGGAATTTCTGGAGGATTTTCCGGGGCTTTTTTGGGGATTTCCAGAGTTTTGGGGGATTTCATCTGGATTGTTTGGGGATTTTTTTCTTAATTTTTTTTTTTAATTTTTTGGGGTTTTTTTTGGGGGGGGGGTTTTAAACCAAATTTGGGGGGATTTTATTGGGATCTTTGGGGAATTTTTTCGTATTTGTTTGGGGTTTTTTTTTTTTTGTCGATTTTCTGTGCTTATTTTGATTTCGTTTTTTGGATTTTTTTGGGTATTTAAAACAAAATTTTGGGGAACTTTGGTGGGATTTTGGGGATTTTTGTCGGGTTTTCCAAACTGTTTCTGTTTTATTATTTTTGGTTTTTTGGGGGGTTTAAACCAATTTTGGGGGGGATTTTTTTGGGATTTTTGGGGAATTTTTGGGGTTTTTTGGAATTTTTTTTTAATTTTTGGGAATTTTTTTGTGCTTTTTTGGGAATATTTGAGAATTTTTTTAAAGTTTTGGGATTTTTGGTCCTTTTTTTGGATTTTGGGGGAAATTTTGGCAATTTTTTTGGTGCTTTTTTGGAATTTTTTTGGGGGCAGGTTTTTTGGGATTTTTTTTGTGCTTTTTCTGTGGATTTTTTTTTAAATTTTTCCCTTTTTTGGGGAATTTCTGAGAATTTTTTTGTGATTTTTGAGATTTTTTGGGGGATTTTTTTGTGCTTTTTTCGGATTTTTGGGGGGAATTTTCGGGATTTTTTCGGTGCTTTTTCTGGGAATTTATTTTCATTGTTTGTGCTTTTTTGGGATTTTTTTTGGGGGGGGGAAATTCTTGGGAATATTTTTGGGGGCTTTTTTTTAGGAATTTCCCCCTTTTTTGGGGCCCCCCCCCCCCCCCATGCCTCCCCTGCTCCTTCTCGGGGCCCTCCTGGCGCTTTCCGGGGGGGTCCCGTCGGTTTTCGGGGGGGTCCCGTCGGTTTTCGGGGGGGTCCCGTTGGTTTTTGGGGGGGTCCCGTTTGTTTTTGGGGGGGTCCCGTCGGTTTTCGGGGGGGTCCCGTCGGTTTTCGGGGGGGTCCCCAAAGGGGGCGTGGCCTGTCCCGGGGGCTGCGACTGCGACCGAACCAACGCCCGCTGCCGGGGGGGGGCCGGGGGCGTCCCCCGGGGGCTCCCCCCGGGCCTGGCCACGCTGTGAGTGCCCCGACCCCGACCCCCCCCCTCAATTCGGGGACCCCCCCCCCCAAAAGAGATTTTGGGGTTCCCTTGAGCTCCTTTCCCTCCCCCCCCTCCCTCCCCCCCGTTTTTCCCTCCTTTGGAACGGTCCCGGCAAATTTGGGAGGTCAAAAATTCCCAATTTTGGGAGCCCAAAATCCCCCCCGGGACCCCCAACAATCCAGCCCGGGATACCCCAAAATCCTCCAAATTTGGGAGCCCAAAACCGACCCGGGATCTCCCAAAAAAGTCCCCAAATTTGTGAGCCCCAAAATCCCCAGGGACCCCCCCAAAATCTTCCAAATTTGGAGCACCAAAATCCCGCGCGGGGCCCCCCAAAATCCCCCAAATTGGTACCCCAAATCCTCCCCGGAACCCCCGAAATCCCCCCAGATTTGGGAGATCCCAAAACCCAAAATCCCCCAAATCTGGAGCCCCCAAAATCCCCCCGGGACCCCTCAAAATCCTCCCAATTCGGGACCCCAAAATCCCCCGAATTTGAAACCCCAAAAATCCACCCTGGCACCCCCCAAAATCCCTCCCGGGACCCCCTAAATCCCAAAATCCCCCCAAAATTGTGTCTCCAAACACCCCGGGACCCCCCCAAAACCCCCCCAGTCCCTCCCAGTCCCTCCCAGTATCTCCCAGTACAAACCGGTCCAAAGCCTCTTTGTCCCAGTGACCCCCAGTGACCTCCCAGTCCCTCCCAGTATAAACCAGTAACAAAGACCCCTCTGTCCCAGTGCGTCCCAGTCCTTCCGAGTACAAACCAGTCCCTCCCAGTACAAAGCCGCTCTGTCCCAGTCCCTCCCAGTCCCTCCCAGTCCAAACCAGTACAAAGCTGCCCTGTCCCAGTCCCTCCCAGTCGCTCCCAGTCGCTCCCAGTCCCTCCCAGTCCCTCCCAGTCCAAACCAGTGACAGAGCCGCTCTGTCTGTCTGTCCGTCCCGGCCCCGACAAGCGGCGGCGCCTTTGTACCGGCGCTGGGCGTGGCCTCCCCGCCGCGGCCGCCCCTCCGTATTTGGGCATCCGCTCCTTATATGGGCATGCCCCGCCCACTGTGGGCGTGGCTACTGCCCGCCCCGCCCCGGCCCCGCCCACGGCCCCGCCCCCACCCCGCGCGCGGCGCCGCCGCCGGCCGGACGGAGCCGAAGCCGCGGGAATTTCGGGGCCGTTTTTGGGGCCAATTCGGGAGTTTTTGGGGGCGAATTTGGGGAATTTTCGGCACTTTCGGGGCGCGAGGAGCGGGAGGGGCGCGGGGGGGTGGCGGGGGAGCGGAATTTGGGATTTTTGGGGGGATTTTTCGGGGCGATTTTGGCCATTTTAGGGCGGATTCGGGAATTTTTTGGGGGCGATTTCGGGGGTTTTGGGGGCTATTTTTGGGATTTTGGGGAATTTTCGGGGAATTTTGGGATTTTTTGGGAATTTTTTTGGGAATCGTTGGGGAATTCGGGGCCGCTTTGAGGCGGTGCCGGCTCCGGGCGGGATTTTGGGGCGGATTTTGGGGGCTTTTCTTGGGTTTTTTGGGGGTTTTTGGGGCGGATTTTTGGGGAATTTTTGGGAATCGTTGGAGATTATTTGGGGCTTTTGGGGGTTTTCGAGGGGTTTTTTTTCGGTTTTTTTATTTGACTATTTTGAGATTTGCTTGGGAATTTGGGGAATTTTCGGGGTTTTTTGGGGATTTTTTTTGAGTTTTTGAGTTGAATTTTTGGGATTTTGGGATTTGGGGGTTTTTTTATTTGAGTATTTCGTGATTTTTGGGATTTTTTGGGGGTTTTTTGGGGGACTTTTGGGGCCTTTTTGATTTGAATTTCTGGGGATTTTTTTGAGATTTTGGGGTTTTTTTGTTGCTGTTTTGGGAGTTTTTGGGCTTTCTCGGGGATTTTTTGGGTTTTTTTATTTGAAATTTTTGGGATTTTTTGGTGCTTTTCGGGGATTTTTTTGGGTTCGTTTAAAGATTTTTGAAGGATTTTTTGGGTCTTTTTTGTCCTTTTCGTTATTTTAAGGTTTTTTGGGGGTTTTTAAAGGATTATATTATTTTTTTTTTTATTTCTTTAAGGATTTTTAAGGTTTTTTCGGGATTTTTATTGGTTGTTTTTTGGGATTTTTTAAAGGATATTTTAAAGGGTTTTTTTTTTTTAGGATATTTTGAGGTTCCTTCTTTGGGTTTTTAAGGGTTTTTTAGGATTTTTTGGGTGTTTTTAGGACATTTTCAGGCTTTTTTTTAGGATTTTTATTTTGTTTTTTTGGAATTTTTGGAATTTCTGGAGGATTTTCCGGGGCTTTTTTGGGGATTTCCAGAATTTTGGGGGATTTCATCTGGATTGTTTGGGGATTTTTTTCTTAATTTTTTTTTTTTAATTTTTTGGGGGTTTTTTTGGGGGGGTTTTAAACCAAATTTGGGGGGATTTTATTGGGATTTTTGGGGAATTTTTTCGTATTTGTTTGGGGTTTTTTTTTTTTTGTTGATTTTCTGCGCTTATTTTGAGTTCGTTTTTTGGATTTTTTTGGGTATTTAAAACAAATATTTTGGGGAACTTTGGTGGGATTTTGGGGATTTTTGTCGGGTTTTCTAAACTGTTTTTGTTTTATTATTTTTGGTTTCTTTGGGGGGGTTTAAACCAATTTTGGGGGGGATTTTTTGGGGATTTTGGGGGAATATTTGGGGTTTTTTGGAATTTTTTTTGAATTTTTGGGAATTTTTTTGTGCTTTTTTGGGAATATTTGAGAATTTTTTTAAAGTTTTGGGATTTTTGGTTCTTTTTTTGGATTTTGGGGGAAATTTTGGCAATTTTTTGGTGCTTTTTTGGAATTTTTTGGGGGGCAGATTTTTTGGGATTTTTTTTTGTGCTTTTTCTGTGGATTTTTTTTTAAATTTTTCCCTTTTTTGGGGAATTTCTGGGATTTTTTTTGTGATTTTTGAGATTTTTTGGGGGATTTTTTTGTGCTTTTTTCGGATTTTTGGGGGGAATTTTCGGGATTTTTTCGGTGCTTTTTCTGGGAATTTATTTTCATTGTTTGTGCTTTTTTGGGATTTTTTTTGGGGGGGGGAAATTCTTGGGAATATTTTTGGGGGCTTTTTTTTAGGAATTTCCCCCTTTTTTGGGGCCCCCCCCCCCCCCATGCCTCCCCTGCTCCTTCTCGGGGCCCTCCTGGCGCTTTCCGGGGGGGTCCCGTCGGTTTTCGGGGGGGTCCCGTCGGTTTTCGGGGGGGTCCCGTTGGTTTTTGGGGGGGTCCCGTTTGTTTTTGGGGGGGTCCCGTCGGTTTTCGGGGGGGTCCCGTCGGTTTTCGGGGGGGTCCCCAAAGGGGGCGTGGCCTGTCCCGGGGGCTGCGACTGCGACCGAACCAACGCCCGCTGCCGGGGGGGGGCCGGGGGCGTCCCCCGGGGGCTCCCCCCGGGCCTGGCCACGCTGTGAGTGCCCCGACCCCGACCCCCCCCCTCAATTCGGGGACCCCCCCCCCAAAAGAGATTTTGGGGTTCCCTTGAGCTCCTTTCCCTCCCCCCCCTCCCTCCCCCCCGTTTTTCCCTCCTTTGGAACGGTCCCGGCAAATTTGGGAGGTCAAAAATTCCCAATTTTGGGAGCCCAAAATCCCCCCCGGGACCCCCAACAATCCAGCCCGGGATACCCCAAAATCCTCCAAATTTGGGAGCCCAAAACCGACCCGGGATCTCCCAAAAAAGTCCCCAAATTTGTGAGCCCCAAAATCCCCAGGGACCCCCCCAAAATCTTCCAAATTTGGAGCACCAAAATCCCGCGCGGGGCCCCCCAAAATCCCCCAAATTGGTACCCCAAATCCTCCCCGGAACCCCCGAAATCCCCCCAGATTTGGGAGATCCCAAAACCCAAAATCCCCCAAATCTGGAGCCCCCAAAATCCCCCCGGGACCCCTCAAAATCCTCCCAATTCGGGACCCCAAAATCCCCCGAATTTGAAACCCCAAAAATCCACCCTGGCACCCCCCAAAATCCCTCCCGGGACCCCCTAAATCCCAAAATCCCCCCAAAATTGTGTCTCCAAACACCCCGGGACCCCCCCAAAACCCCCCCAGTCCCTCCCAGTCCCTCCCAGTATCTCCCAGTACAAACCGGTCCAAAGCCTCTTTGTCCCAGTGACCCCCAGTGACCTCCCAGTCCCTCCCAGTATAAACCAGTAACAAAGACCCCTCTGTCCCAGTGCGTCCCAGTCCTTCCGAGTACAAACCAGTCCCTCCCAGTACAAAGCCGCTCTGTCCCAGTCCCTCCCAGTCCCTCCCAGTCCAAACCAGTACAAAGCTGCCCTGTCCCAGTCCCTCCCAGTCGCTCCCAGTCGCTCCCAGTCCCTCCCAGTCCCTCCCAGTCCAAACCAGTGACAGAGCCGCTCTGTCTGTCTGTCCGTCCCGGCCCCGACAAGCGGCGGCGCCTTTGTACCGGCGCTGGGCGTGGCCTCCCCGCCGCGGCCGCCCCTCCGTATTTGGGCATCCGCTCCTTATATGGGCATGCCCCGCCCACTGTGGGCGTGGCTACTGCCCGCCCCGCCCCGGCCCCGCCCACGGCCCCGCCCCCACCCCGCGCGCGGCGCCGCCGCCGGCCGGACGGAGCCGAAGCCGCGGGAATTTCGGGGCCGTTTTTGGGGCCAATTCGGGAGTTTTTGGGGGCGAATTTGGGGAATTTTCGGCACTTTCGGGGCGCGAGGAGCGGGAGGGGCGCGGGGGGGTGGCGGGGGAGCGGAATTTGGGATTTTTGGGGGGATTTTTCGGGGCGATTTTGGCCATTTTAGGGCGGATTCGGGAATTTTTTGGGGGCGATTTCGGGGGTTTTGGGGGCTATTTTTGGGATTTTGGGGAATTTTCGGGGAATTTTGGGATTTTTTGGGAATTTTTTTGGGAATCGTTGGGGAATTCGGGGCCGCTTTGAGGCGGTGCCGGCTCCGGGCGGGATTTTGGGGCGGATTTTGGGGGCTTTTCTTGGGTTTTTTGGGGGTTTTTGGGGCGGATTTTTGGGGAATTTTTGGGAATCGTTGGAGATTATTTGGGGCTTTTGGGGGTTTTCGAGGGGTTTTTTTTCGGTTTTTTTATTTGACTATTTTGAGATTTGCTTGGGAATTTGGGGAATTTTCGGGGTTTTTTGGGGATTTTTTTTGAGTTTTTGAGTTGAATTTTTGGGATTTTGGGATTTGGGGGTTTTTTTATTTGAGTATTTCGTGATTTTTGGGATTTTTTGGGGGTTTTTTGGGGGACTTTTGGGGCCTTTTTGATTTGAATTTCTGGGGATTTTTTTGAGATTTTGGGGTTTTTTTGTTGCTGTTTTGGGAGTTTTTGGGCTTTCTCGGGGATTTTTTGGGTTTTTTTATTTGAAATTTTTGGGATTTTTTGGTGCTTTTCGGGGATTTTTTTGGGTTCGTTTAAAGATTTTTGAAGGATTTTTTGGGTCTTTTTTGTCCTTTTCGTTATTTTAAGGTTTTTTGGGGGTTTTTAAAGGATTATATTATTTTTTTTTTTTATTTCTTTAAGGATTTTTAAGGTTTTTTCGGGATTTTTATTGGTTGTTTTTTGGGATTTTTTAAAGGATATTTTAAAGGGTTTTTTGGTTTTTTTTAGGATATTTTGAGGTTCCTTCTTTGGGTTTTTAAGGGTTTTTTAGGATTTTTTGGGTGTTTTTAGGACATTTTCAGGCTTTTTTTAGGATTTTTATTTTGTTTTTTTGGAATTTTTGGAATTTCTGGAGGATTTTCCGGGGCTTTTTTGGGGATTTCCAGAGTTTTGGGGGATTTCATCTGGATTGTTTGGGGATTTTTTTCTTAATTTTTTTTTTTAATTTTTTGGGGTTTTTTTTGGGGGGGGGGTTTTAAACCAAATTTGGGGGGATTTTATTGGGATCTTTGGGGAATTTTTTCGTATTTGTTTGGGGTTTTTTTTTTTTTGTCGATTTTCTGTGCTTATTTTGATTTCGTTTTTTGGATTTTTTTGGGTATTTAAAACAAAATTTTGGGGAACTTTGGTGGGATTTTGGGGATTTTTGTCGGGTTTTCCAAACTGTTTCTGTTTTATTATTTTTGGTTTTTTGGGGGGTTTAAACCAATTTTGGGGGGGATTTTTTTGGGATTTTTGGGGAATTTTTGGGGTTTTTTGGAATTTTTTTTTAATTTTTGGGAATTTTTTTGTGCTTTTTTGGGAATATTTGAGAATTTTTTTAAAGTTTTGGGATTTTTGGTCCTTTTTTTGGATTTTGGGGGAAATTTTGGCAATTTTTTTGGTGCTTTTTTGGAATTTTTTTGGGGGCAGGTTTTTTGGGATTTTTTTTGTGCTTTTTCTGTGGATTTTTTTTTAAATTTTTCCCTTTTTTGGGGAATTTCTGAGAATTTTTTTGTGATTTTTGAGATTTTTTGGGGGATTTTTTTGTGCTTTTTTCGGATTTTTGGGGGGAATTTTCGGGATTTTTTCGGTGCTTTTTCTGGGAATTTATTTTCATTGTTTGTGCTTTTTTGGGATTTTTTTTGGGGGGGGGAAATTCTTGGGAATATTTTTGGGGGCTTTTTTTTAGGAATTTCCCCCTTTTTTGGGGCCCCCCCCCCCCCCCATGCCTCCCCTGCTCCTTCTCGGGGCCCTCCTGGCGCTTTCCGGGGGGGTCCCGTCGGTTTTCGGGGGGGTCCCGTCGGTTTTCGGGGGGGTCCCGTTGGTTTTTGGGGGGGTCCCGTTTGTTTTTGGGGGGGTCCCGTCGGTTTTCGGGGGGGTCCCGTCGGTTTTCGGGGGGGTCCCCAAAGGGGGCGTGGCCTGTCCCGGGGGCTGCGACTGCGACCGAACCAACGCCCGCTGCCGGGGGGGGGCCGGGGGCGTCCCCCGGGGGCTCCCCCCGGGCCTGGCCACGCTGTGAGTGCCCCGACCCCGACCCCCCCCCTCAATTCGGGGACCCCCCCCCCAAAAGAGATTTTGGGGTTCCCTTGAGCTCCTTTCCCTCCCCCCCCTCCCTCCCCCCCGTTTTTCCCTCCTTTGGAACGGTCCCGGCAAATTTGGGAGGTCAAAAATTCCCAATTTTGGGAGCCCAAAATCCCCCCCGGGACCCCCAACAATCCAGCCCGGGATACCCCAAAATCCTCCAAATTTGGGAGCCCAAAACCGACCCGGGATCTCCCAAAAAAGTCCCCAAATTTGTGAGCCCCAAAATCCCCAGGGACCCCCCCAAAATCTTCCAAATTTGGAGCACCAAAATCCCGCGCGGGGCCCCCCAAAATCCCCCAAATTGGTACCCCAAATCCTCCCCGGAACCCCCGAAATCCCCCCAGATTTGGGAGATCCCAAAACCCAAAATCCCCCAAATCTGGAGCCCCCAAAATCCCCCCGGGACCCCTCAAAATCCTCCCAATTCGGGACCCCAAAATCCCCCGAATTTGAAACCCCAAAAATCCACCCTGGCACCCCCCAAAATCCCTCCCGGGACCCCCTAAATCCCAAAATCCCCCCAAAATTGTGTCTCCAAACACCCCGGGACCCCCCCAAAACCCCCCCAGTCCCTCCCAGTCCCTCCCAGTATCTCCCAGTACAAACCGGTCCAAAGCCTCTTTGTCCCAGTGACCCCCAGTGACCTCCCAGTCCCTCCCAGTATAAACCAGTAACAAAGACCCCTCTGTCCCAGTGCGTCCCAGTCCTTCCGAGTACAAACCAGTCCCTCCCAGTACAAAGCCGCTCTGTCCCAGTCCCTCCCAGTCCCTCCCAGTCCAAACCAGTACAAAGCTGCCCTGTCCCAGTCCCTCCCAGTCGCTCCCAGTCGCTCCCAGTCCCTCCCAGTCCCTCCCAGTCCAAACCAGTGACAGAGCCGCTCTGTCTGTCTGTCCGTCCCGGCCCCGACAAGCGGCGGCGCCTTTGTACCGGCGCTGGGCGTGGCCTCCCCGCCGCGGCCGCCCCTCCGTATTTGGGCATCCGCTCCTTATATGGGCATGCCCCGCCCACTGTGGGCGTGACTACTGCCCGCCCCGCCCCTGTCCCGCCCCGGCCCCGCCCACGGCCCCGCCCACCCCGCGCGCGGCGCCGCCGGCCGGAGCCGGAGCCGAAGCCGCGGGAATTTCGGGGCCGTTTTTGGGGCCAATTCGGGAATTTTTGGGGGCGAATTTGGGGAATTTTCGGCACTTTCGGGGCGCGAGGAGCGGGAGGGGCGCGGGGGGGGGGCGGGGGAGCGGAATTTGGGATTTTTGGGGGGATTTTTCGGGGCGATTTTGGCCATTTTAGGGCGGATTCGGGGAATATTTGGGGGGGATTTCGGGGGTTTTGGGGGCTATTTTTGGGATTTTGGGGAATTTTCGGGGAATTTTGGGATTTTTTGGGAATTTTTTTGGGAATCGTTGGGGAATTCGGGGCCGCTTTGAGGCGGTGCCGGCTCCGGGCGGGATTTTGGGGCGGATTTTGGGGGCTTTTCTTGGGTTTTTTGGGGGTTTTTGGGGCGGATTTTTGGGGAATTTTTGGGAATCGTTGGAGATTATTTGGGGCTTTTGGGGGTTTTCGAGGGGTTTTTTTTTTCGGTTTTTTTATTTGAATATTTTGAGATTTGCTTGGGAATTTGGGGAATTTTCGGGTTTTTTTGGGGATTTTTTTTGAGTTTTTGAGTTGAATTTTTGGGATTTTGGGATTTGGGGTTTTTTTTATTTGAGTATTTCGTGATTTTTGGGATTTTTTGGGGGTTTTTTTGGGGACTTTTGGGGACTTTTTGATTTGAATTTTTGGGGATTTTTTTGAGATTTTGGGGTTTTTTTGTTGCCGTTTTGGGAGTTTTTGGGCTTTCTCGGGGATTTCTTGGGTTTTTTTATTTGAAATTTTTGGGTCTTTTTTGTCCTTTTCGTTATTTTAAGGTTTTTTGGGGGTTTTTAAAGGATTATATTATTTTTTTTTTTTATTTCTTTAAGGATTTTTAAGGTTTTTTCGGGATTTTTTTTGGTTGTTTTTTGGGATTTTTTAAAGGATATTTTAAAGGGTTTTTTGGTTTTTTTTAGGATATTTTGAGGTTCCTTCTTTGGGTTTTTAAGGGTTTTTTAGGATTTTTTGGGTGTTTTTAGGACATTTTCAGGCTTTTTTTAGGATTTTTATTTTGTTTTTTTGGAATTTTTGGAATTTCTGGAGGATTTTCCGGGGCTTTTTTGGGGATTTCCAGAGTTTTGGGGGATTTCATCTGGATTGTTTGGGGATTTTTTTCTTAATTTTTTTTTTTAATTTTTTGGGGTTTTTTTTGGGGGGGGGGTTTTAAACCAAATTTGGGGGGATTTTATTGGGATCTTTGGGGAATTTTTTCGTATTTGTTTGGGGTTTTTTTTTTTTTGTCGATTTTCTGTGCTTATTTTGATTTCGTTTTTTGGATTTTTTTGGGTATTTAAAACAAAATTTTGGGGAACTTTGGTGGGATTTTGGGGATTTTTGTCGGGTTTTCCAAACTGTTTCTGTTTTATTATTTTTGGTTTTTTGGGGGGTTTAAACCAATTTTGGGGGGGATTTTTTTGGGATTTTTGGGGAATTTTTGGGGTTTTTTGGAATTTTTTTTTAATTTTTGGGAATTTTTTTGTGCTTTTTTGGGAATATTTGAGAATTTTTTTAAAGTTTTGGGATTTTTGGTCCTTTTTTTGGATTTTGGGGGAAATTTTGGCAATTTTTTTGGTGCTTTTTTGGAATTTTTTTGGGGGCAGGTTTTTTGGGATTTTTTTTGTGCTTTTTCTGTGGATTTTTTTTTAAATTTTTCCCTTTTTTGGGGAATTTCTGAGAATTTTTTTGTGATTTTTGAGATTTTTTGGGGGATTTTTTTGTGCTTTTTTCGGATTTTTGGGGGGAATTTTCGGGATTTTTTCGGTGCTTTTTCTGGGAATTTATTTTCATTGTTTGTGCTTTTTTGGGATTTTTTTTTGGGGGGGGAAATTCTTGGGAATTTTTTTGGGGGCTTTTTTTTAGGAATTTCCCCCTTTTTTGGGGACCCCCCCCCCCCGATGCCTCCCCTGCTCCTTCTCGGGGCCCTCCTGGCGCTTTCCGGGGGGGTCCCGTCGGTTTTTGGGGGGGTCCCGTCGGTTTTCGGGGGGGTCCCGTCGGTTTTCGGGGGGGTCCCGTTTGTTTTCGGGGGGGTCCCGTCGGTTTTCGGGGGGGTCCCGTCGGTTTTCGGGGGGGTCCCGGTTTTTGGGGGGGTCCCCAAAGGGGGCGCGGCCTGTCCCGGGGGCTGCGACTGCGACCGAACCAACGCCCGCTGCCGGGGGGGGGCCGGGGGCGTCCCCCGGGGGCTCCCCCCGGGCCTGGCCACGCTGTGAGTGCCCCGACCCCGACCCCCCCCCCAATTCGGGGACCCCCCCCCCCCCCCAAAAGAGATTTTGGGGTTCCCTTGAGCTCCTTTCCCTCCCCCCCCCCCCTCCCTCCCCCCCGTTTTCCCTCCTTTGGAACGGTCCCGGCAAATTTGGGAGGTCAAAAATTCCCAATTTTGGGAGCCCAAAATCCCCCCCCGGGACCCCCAAAAATCCAGCCCGGGATACCCCAAAATCCTCCAAATTTGGGAGCCCAAAACCGACCCGGGATCTCCCAAAAAAGTCCCCAAATTTGTGAGCCCCAAAATCCCCAGGGACCCCCCCAAAATCTTCCAAATTTGGAGCACCAAAATCCCGCGCGGGGCCCCCCAAAATCCCCCAAATTGGTACCCCAAATCCTCCCCGGAACCCCCGAAATCCCCCCAGATTTGGGAGATCCCAAAACCCAAAATCCCCCAAATCTGGAGCCCCCAAAATCCCCCCGGGACCCCTCAAAATCCTCCCAATTCGGGACCCCAAAATCCCCCGAATTTGAAACCCCAAAAATCCACCCTGGCACCCCCCAAAATCCCTCCCGGGACCCCCTAAATCCCAAAATCCCCCCAAAATTGTGTCTCCAAACACCCCGGGACCCCCCCAAAACCCCCCCAGTCCCTCCCAGTCCCTCCCAGTATAAACCAGTAACAAAGAGCCCTCTGTCCCAGTGCGTCCCAGTCCTTCCAAGTACAAATCAGTACAAACCAGTACAAACCGGTCCAAAGCCTCTTTGTCCCAGTGACCCCCAGTGACCTCCCAGTCCCTCCCGGTATAAACCAGTAACAAAGACCCCTCTGTCTGTCCCAGTGCGTCCCAGTCCTTCCGAGTACAAACCAGTACAAACCAGTACAAATCAGTACAAACCAGTACAACGCTGCCCTGTCCCAGTCCCTCCCAGTCCGTCCCAGTATGTCCCAGTCCCTCCCAGTATCTCCCAGTCCCTCCCAGTCCCTCCCAGTCCCTCCCAGTATCTCCCAGTACAAACCGGTCCAAAGCCTCTTTGTCCCAGTGACCCCCAGTGACCTCCCAGTCCCTCCCAGTATAAACCAGTAACAAAGAGCCCTCTGTCCCAGTGCGTCCCAGTCCTTCCGAGTACAAACCAGTCCCTCCCAGTACAAAGCCGCTCTGTCCCAGTCCCTCCCAGTCCCTCCCAGTCCAAACCAGTACAAAGCTGCCCTGTCCCAGTCCCTCCCAGTCCCTCCCAGTCCAAACCAGTGACAGAGCCGCTCTGTCTGTCTGTCCGTCCCGGCCCCGACAAGCGGCGGCGCCTTTGTACCGGCGGCGCTGGGCGTGGCCTCCCCGCCGCGGCCGCCCCTCCGTATTTGGGCATCCGCTCCTTATATGGGCAGGCTCCGCCCACTGTGGGCGTGGCTACTGCCCGCCCCGCCCCTGTCCCGCCCACGGCCCCGCCCCCACCCCGCGCGCGGCGCCGCCGCCGGCCGGACGGAGCCGAAGCCGCGGGAATTTCGGGGCCGTTTTTGGGGCCAATTCGGGAGTTTTTGGGGGCGAATTTGGGGAATTTTCGGCACTTTCGGGGCGCGAGGAGCGGGAGGGGCGCGGGGGGGTGGCGGGGGAGCGGAATTTGGGATTTTTGGGGGGATTTTTCGGGGCGATTTTGGCCATTTTAGGGCGGATTCGGGAATTTTTTGGGGGCGATTTCGGGGGTTTTGGGGGCTATTTTTGGGATTTTGGGGAATTTTCGGGGAATTTTGGGATTTTTTGGGAATTTTTTTGGGAATCGTTGGGGAATTCGGGGCCGCTTTGAGGCGGTGCCGGCTCCGGGCGGGATTTTGGGGCGGATTTTGGGGGCTTTTCTTGGGTTTTTTGGGGGTTTTTGGGGCGGATTTTTGGGGAATTTTTGGGAATCGTTGGAGATTATTTGGGGCTTTTGGGGGTTTTCGAGGGGTTTTTTTTCGGTTTTTTTATTTGACTATTTTGAGATTTGCTTGGGAATTTGGGGAATTTTCGGGGTTTTTTGGGGATTTTTTTTGAGTTTTTGAGTTGAATTTTTGGGATTTTGGGATTTGGGGGTTTTTTTATTTGAGTATTTCGTGATTTTTGGGATTTTTTGGGGGTTTTTTGGGGGACTTTTGGGGCCTTTTTGATTTGAATTTCTGGGGATTTTTTTGAGATTTTGGGGTTTTTTTGTTGCTGTTTTGGGAGTTTTTGGGCTTTCTCGGGGATTTTTTGGGTTTTTTTATTTGAAATTTTTGGGATTTTTTGGTGCTTTTCGGGGATTTTTTTGGGTTCGTTTAAAGATTTTTGAAGGATTTTTTGGGTCTTTTTTGTCCTTTTCGTTATTTTAAGGTTTTTTGGGGGTTTTTAAAGGATTATATTATTTTTTTTTTTTATTTCTTTAAGGATTTTTAAGGTTTTTTCGGGATTTTTATTGGTTGTTTTTTGGGATTTTTTAAAGGATATTTTAAAGGGTTTTTTTTTTTTTAGGATATTTTGAGGTTCCTTCTTTGGGTTTTTAAGGGTTTTTTAGGATTTTTTGGGTGTTTTTAGGACATTTTCAGGCTTTTTTTTAGGATTTTTATTTTGTTTTTTTGGAATTTTTGGAATTTCTGGAGGATTTTCCGGGGCTTTTTTGGGGATTTCCAGAATTTTGGGGGATTTCATCTGGATTGTTTGGGGATTTTTTTCTTAATTTTTTTTTTTTAATTTTTTGGGGGTTTTTTTGGGGGGGTTTTAAACCAAATTTGGGGGGATTTTATTGGGATTTTTGGGGAATTTTTTCGTATTTGTTTGGGGTTTTTTTTTTTTTGTTGATTTTCTGCGCTTATTTTGAGTTCGTTTTTTGGATTTTTTTGGGTATTTAAAACAAATATTTTGGGGAACTTTGGTGGGATTTTGGGGATTTTTGTCGGGTTTTCTAAACTGTTTTTGTTTTATTATTTTTGGTTTCTTTGGGGGGGTTTAAACCAATTTTGGGGGGGATTTTTTGGGGATTTTGGGGGAATATTTGGGGTTTTTTGGAATTTTTTTTGAATTTTTGGGAATTTTTTTGTGCTTTTTTGGGAATATTTGAGAATTTTTTTAAAGTTTTGGGATTTTTGGTTCTTTTTTTGGATTTTGGGGGAAATTTTGGCAATTTTTTGGTGCTTTTTTGGAATTTTTTGGGGGGCAGATTTTTTGGGATTTTTTTTTGTGCTTTTTCTGTGGATTTTTTTTTAAATTTTTCCCTTTTTTGGGGAATTTCTGGGATTTTTTTTGTGATTTTTGAGATTTTTTGGGGGATTTTTTTGTGCTTTTTTCGGATTTTTGGGGGGAATTTTCGGGATTTTTTCGGTGCTTTTTCTGGGAATTTATTTTCATTGTTTGTGCTTTTTTGGGATTTTTTTTGGGGGGGGGAAATTCTTGGGAATATTTTTGGGGGCTTTTTTTTAGGAATTTCCCCCTTTTTTGGGGCCCCCCCCCCCCCCCATGCCTCCCCTGCTCCTTCTCGGGGCCCTCCTGGCGCTTTCCGGGGGGGTCCCGTCGGTTTTCGGGGGGGTCCCGTCGGTTTTCGGGGGGGTCCCGTTGGTTTTTGGGGGGGTCCCGTTTGTTTTTGGGGGGGTCCCGTCGGTTTTCGGGGGGGTCCCGTCGGTTTTCGGGGGGGTCCCCAAAGGGGGCGTGGCCTGTCCCGGGGGCTGCGACTGCGACCGAACCAACGCCCGCTGCCGGGGGGGGGCCGGGGGCGTCCCCCGGGGGCTCCCCCCGGGCCTGGCCACGCTGTGAGTGCCCCGACCCCGACCCCCCCCCTCAATTCGGGGACCCCCCCCCCAAAAGAGATTTTGGGGTTCCCTTGAGCTCCTTTCCCTCCCCCCCTCCCTCCCCCCCGTTTTTCCCTCCTTTGGAACGGTCCCGGCAAATTTGGGAGGTCAAAAATTCCCAATTTTGGGAGCCCAAAATCCCCCCCGGGACCCCCAACAATCCAGCCCGGGATACCCCAAAATCCTCCAAATTTGGGAGCCCAAAACCGACCCGGGATCTCCCAAAAAAGTCCCCAAATTTGTGAGCCCCAAAATCCCCAGGGACCCCCCCAAAATCTTCCAAATTTGGAGCACCAAAATCCCGCGCGGGGCCCCCCAAAATCCCCCAAATTGGTACCCCAAATCCTCCCCGGAACCCCCGAAATCCCCCCAGATTTGGGAGATCCCAAAACCCAAAATCCCCCAAATCTGGAGCCCCCAAAATCCCCCCGGGACCCCTCAAAATCCTCCCAATTCGGGACCCCAAAATCCCCCGAATTTGAAACCCCAAAAATCCACCCTGGCACCCCCCAAAATCCCTCCCGGGACCCCCTAAATCCCAAAATCCCCCCAAAATTGTGTCTCCAAACACCCCGGGACCCCCCCAAAACCCCCCCAGTCCCTCCCAGTCCCTCCCAGTATCTCCCAGTACAAACCGGTCCAAAGCCTCTTTGTCCCAGTGACCCCCAGTGACCTCCCAGTCCCTCCCAGTATAAACCAGTAACAAAGACCCCTCTGTCCCAGTGCGTCCCAGTCCTTCCGAGTACAAACCAGTCCCTCCCAGTACAAAGCCGCTCTGTCCCAGTCCCTCCCAGTCCCTCCCAGTCCAAACCAGTACAAAGCTGCCCTGTCCCAGTCCCTCCCAGTCGCTCCCAGTCGCTCCCAGTCCCTCCCAGTCCCTCCCAGTCCAAACCAGTGACAGAGCCGCTCTGTCTGTCTGTCCGTCCCGGCCCCGACAAGCGGCGGCGCCTTTGTACCGGCGCTGGGCGTGGCCTCCCCGCCGCGGCCGCCCCTCCGTATTTGGGCATCCGCTCCTTATATGGGCATGCCCCGCCCACTGTGGGCGTGGCTACTGCCCGCCCCGCCCCTGTCCCGCCCACGGCCCCGCCCCCACCCCGCGCGCGGCGCCGCCGCCGGCCGGACGGAGCCGAAGCCGCGGGAATTTCGGGGCCGTTTTTGGGGCCAATTCGGGAATTTTTGGGGGCGAATTTGGGGAATTTTCGGCACTTTCGGGGCGCGAGGAGCGGGAGGGGCGCGGGGGGGGGCGCGGGGGAGCGGAATTTGGGATTTTTTGGGGGATTTTTCGGGGCGATTTTGGCCATTTTAGGGCGGATTCGGGAATTTTTGGGGGGGATTTCGGGGGTTTTGGGGGCTATTTTTGGGATTTTGGGGAACTTTCGGGGAATTTTGGGATTTTTTTGAAGAATTTCTTTGGGAATCGTTGGGGAATTCGGGGCCGCTTTGAGGCGGTGCCGGCTCCGGGCGGGATTTTGGGGCGGATTTTGGGGGCTTTTCTTGGGTTTTTTGGGGGTTTTTGGGGCGGATTTTTGGGGAATTTTTGGGAATCGTTGGAGATTATTTGGGGCTTTTGGGGGTTTTCGAGGGGTTTTTTTTCGGTTTTTTTATTTGAATATTTTGAGATTTGCTTGGGAATTTGGGGAATTTTCGGGTTTTTTTGGGGATTTTTTTTGAGTTTTTGAGTTGAATTTTTGGGATTTTGGGATTTGGGGGGGGTTTTTTTATTTGAGTATTTCGTGATTTTTGGGATTTTTTGGGGGTTTTTTTGGGGACTTTTGGGGCCTTTTTGATTTGAATTTTTGGGGATTTTTTTGAGATTTTGGGGTTTTTTTGTTGCTGTTTTGGGAGTTTTTGGGCTTTCTCGGGGATTTTTTGGGTTTTTTTATTTGAAATTTTTGGGATTTTTTGGTGCTTTTCGGGGATTTTTTTGGGTTCGTTTAAAGATTTTTGAAGGATTTTTTGGGTCTTTTTTGTCCTTTTCGTTATTTTAAGGTTTTTTGGGGGTTTTTAAAGGATTATGTTATTTTTTTTTTATTTCTTTAAGGATTTGTAAGGTTTTTTCGGGATTTTTTTTTGGTTGTTTTTTGGGATTTTTTAAAGGATATTTTAAAGGGTTTTTTTTTTTTTAGGATATTTTGAGGTTCCTTCTTTGGGTTTTTAAGGGTTTTTTAGGATTTTTTGGGTGTTTTTAGGACATTTTCAGGCTTTTTTTAGGATTTTTATTTTGTTTTTTTGGAATTTTTGGAATTTCTGGAGGATTTCCCGGGGCTTTTTTGGGGATTTCCAGAATTTTGGGGGATTTCATCTGGATTGTTTGGGGATTTTTTTCTTAATTTTTTTTTTTAATTTTTTTTGGGTTTTTTTGGGGGGGTTTTAAACCAAATTTGGGGGGATTTTATTGGGATTTTTGGGGAATTTTTTCGTACTTGTTTGGGTTTTTTTTTTTTTTTTTTTGTTGATTTTCTGTGCTTATTTTGATTTCGTTTTTTGGATTTTTTTGGGTATTTAAAACAAAATTTTGGGGAACTTTGGTGGGATTTTGGGGATTTTTGTCGGGTTTTCTAAACTGTTTCTGTTTTATTATTTTTGGTTTTTTGGGAGGTTTAAACCAATTTTGGGGGGGATTTTTTTGGGATTTTTGGGGAATATTTGGGGTTTTTTGGAATTTTTTTTGAATTTTTGGGAATTTTTTTGTGCTTTTTTGGGAATATTTGAGAATTTTTTTAAAGTTTTGGGATTTTTGGTTCTTTTTTGGGATTTTGGGGGAAATTTTGGCAATTTTTTTGGTGCTTTTTTGGAATTTTTTGGGGGGCAGATTTTTTGGGATTTTTTTTTTGTGCTTTTTCTGTGGATTTTTAAAAAAATTTTCCCCTTTTTTGGGGAATTTCTGAGAATTTTTTTGTGATTTTTGAGATTTTTTGGGGGATTTTTTTGTGCTTTTTTGGGATTTTTGGGGGGAATTTTCGGGATTTTTTCGGTGCTTTTTCTGGGAATTTATTTTCATTGTTTGTGCTTTTTTGGGATTTTTTTTGGGGGGGGAATTCTTGGGAATTTTTTGGGGGCTTTTTTTAGGAATTTCCCCCTTTTTTGGGGACCCCCCCCCCCGATGCCTCCCCTGCTCCTTCTCGGGGCCCTCCTGGCGCTTTCCGGGGGGGTCCCGTCGGTTTTCGGGGGGGTCCCGTTGGTTTTCGGGGGGGTCCCGTCGGTTTTTGGGGGGGTCCCGTTTGTTTTTGGGGGGGTCCCGTCGGTTTTTGGGGGGGTCCCCAGAGGGGGCGTGGCCTGTCCCGGGGGCTGCGACTGCGACCGAACCAACGCCCGCTGCCGGGGGGGGGCCGGGGGCGTCCCCCGGGGGCTCCCCCCGGGCCTGGCCACGCTGTGAGTGCCCCGACCCCGACCCCCCCCCCAATTCGGGACCCCCCCCCCAAAAGAGATTTTGGGGTTCCCTTGAGCTCCTTTCCCTCCCCCCCCTCCCTCCCCCCCGTTTTCCCTCCTTTGGAACGGTCCCGGCAAATTTGGGAGGTGAAAAATTCCCAATTTTGGGAGCCCAAAATCCTCCCCGGGACCCCCAAAAATCCAGCCCGGGATACCCCAAAATCCTCCAAATTTGGGAGCCCAAAACCGACCCGGGATCCTCCAAAATCCCCCAAATTTGTGAGCCCCAAAATCCCCTCGGGACCCCTCAAAATCCTCCCAATTTGGGACCCCAAAATCCCCCAAATTTGAAACCCCAAAAATTCACCCTGGCACCTCCCAAAATCCCTCCCGGGACCCCCTAAATCCCAAAATCCCCCCAAAATTGTGTCTCCAAACACCCCAGGACCCCCCCAAAACCCCCCAAATTTGGAACCCCAAAATCTCCCCCGGGACCTCCCAAATCCGCCAAAATCCTGCAAATTTGGGACCCGCCAGAATCCCCCAAATTTGGGACCCGAAAACCCCATGAGCTCCTAAATTGGGACCCCAAATCCCCCCAAAATCCCCCAAATCCCCCCAAATTTGGGACCCCCCCAAACCCCAAAATCCCCCAAATTTGGGACCCCCCAAAAATTCCCCTGAAATTTTCCAAATTCCCCAATTCTCCCATTTCCCCCCAAATTCCCCAAATTTCCCTGAAATTCACCCCAATTTTCCCATTTCCCTCCAAATTTCCCCAAATTCCCCAAAATTCCCCCAATTTCCCCCCAAAATTCTCCCAATTTTCCCAAATTTCACCAGAAATTTCCCCCAATTTTTCCTCAAATTCCCACAAAATCCCCAAAAATCCCCAAAATTCCCCCACTTTTCCCATTTTCTGCCCAAATTTTCCCCAAAATCCCTCAAATTTCCCTAAATTTTCCAAAAATGTCCTAAAAATTCCACTCTAATTTCCCCAGTTTTCCAATTTTCATCCCAAATTCCCCCAGTTTTTCCCATTTTTCCCATTTTGTCCCATTTTGCCCAGTTTCCCCCCAATTTTTCCCATTTGCCCCATTCTTTTCCCATTTTTTCCCAATTTTCCCAAATTTTCCCAATTTTTCCCTACTTTTCCCATTTTCTCGTTTTTCCCCCCATTTTTCCCCAACTTCTCCCATTTTTTCCCGTTTTCCCCCCAATTCTTCCCATTTTCTGCCGTTCTTTTCCCATTTTTCCCAATTTTCCCAATTTTTCCAATTTCCCCATTTTCCCCCCAATTTTTCCCATTTTTCCCTTTTTTTTGCCCCAATTTTCCCCACTTCTCCCCCCCGTGTTTTTCCCGTTTTTTCCCCCAAATTTCCCCAATTTTTCCCATTTCCCCAGTTTTTCCCCCAATTTTTCCCATTTCCCCCCAATTTTCCCGTTTTTCCCGTTTTTTCCCCCATTTCCAGCTCGCTGCTCCGCTGGGACATCGAGGAGCTGCCCCAGGGGAGCTTCCGGCACCTCCCGGCGCTGACGCTGCTGTGAGTCCCCAAAATCCCCAAAATGGCCCAAAACCGCCCCAAAACACCTCAAAATCACCCCAAAATGGCCCAAAAAATCACCCCAAAAATATCCCAAAATATCCCCCAAAACACCCCCAAAACGCCCCAAAAACGCCCCCAAAACACCCCCAAAACATCCCAAAATATCCCAAAATATCCCCCAAAAACGCCCCAAAAATGCCCCCAAAACATCCCAAAATGTCCCAAAAAAAACCATCCCAAAAATATCCCAAAATATCCCAAAAATATCTCCCAAAATGTCCCAAAAATCACTAAAATGTCCCAAAACCATCCCAAAAATATCCAAAAATATCCAAAACCATCCCTAAATGTCCCAAAATCACCCAAAATCACCCAAAATATCCCCAAATCCCCCAAAATATCCCCAAAAAATCACCCCCAAACCCCCCAAATTCCTTGAAACACAAAAAAATCCCCTAAAAACAACGAAAAAACCCCCAAATCCCCAAAACCCCCCAAAATCCCCCAAATATCCCCAAATGGCCCAAAATCAGCCCAAATATCCCCAAATCACCCCCAAAATCTCCCAAATCCCCCAAAACCAACTCAAAATGCCCCAAATGATCCCAAAATCCCCCAAAATATCCCCAAATCCCCAAAATGTCCCCAAAACACCCCAAAAACCCCCCAGATCCCCAAAACACAAAAAAATCCCCAAAAAACAACCAAAAACCCCCAAAATCCCCCCCGAAAAATCCCCCAAAATATCCCAAAAATCCGAAAATATCCCAAAGTCCCCCAAAATATCCCCCAAATGTCCCAAATGTCCCAAATGTCCCCAAATTGTCCCCAAAATGTGTCCCCAATGTCCCCAAAATGGCCCAAATTATCCCCAAAATGGACCTGAAAATCTCCCAAAAATGTCCCCAAATGTCCCAAAATTTGTCCCCGATGTCCCCAAATTGTCCCCGAACGGACCCAAAATTGCCACAAAAGGTCCCAAAAATGTCCCAAAGTTGTCCCAAAATGTCCCCAAAATTGTCCCGAAAATCTCCTAAAATGTCCCCAAATGTCCCCAAATTGTCCCCAAATGTCCTCAAATGTCCCCGAAATTGACCCCGAATGTCCCCAAATTGTCCCAAATGTCCCAAAATTGACCCCAAATGTCCCCAAATTAACCCAAAAGTTCCCAAAATTGACCCGAAAATCTCCTAAAATGTCCCCAAATGTCCCCAAATGTCCCCAGTGTCCCCAAAATGTCCCCCTCTCCCCCAGCCTGGTGGCCTCGGGGCGCCTGGGGAGCGTCGGGGACGGAGCCTTCGAGGGGCTGGGGGCGCTGGAGTACCTGTGAGTCACACTGGGGATACTGGGTATACTGGTTTGCACTGGGAACGACTGGTTTCGACTGGTTTGGACTAGTTTGGACTGGTTTATACTGGGAGGGACTGGTTTGGACTGTTTTACTGGTTTGGACTGGTTTGGACTGGTTTGGACTGCTTATACTAGTTTGTACTGGTTTGTACTGGTTTGTACTGGTTTATACTGGGAGGGACTGGTTTATACTGGTTTGTACTGGTTTGGACTGGTTTGGACCGGTTATACTGGTTTGTACTGGTTTGTACTGGTTTGTACTGGTTTGGACCGGTTATACTGGTTTGGACTGGTTTGGACTGGTTTGGACTGGTTTGGACCGGTTATACTGGTTTGTACTGGTTTATACTGGTTTGGATGGGGAATGGAGCTGGGGGCACTCGAGTCCCTTTGAGTGATACTGGGGATACTGGTTATACTGGTTTGGACTGGTTTGGACTGGTTTGGAATGGTTTGGACTGGTTTGGACTGGGAGGGACCAGGACAAACTGGGAGGGACTGGTTATATTGGTTTGTACTGGTTTATACTGGTCTGTACTGGTTTGTACCAGTCCATACTGCTCCATACTGCTCCATACTGGTCTGTACTGGTCTGTAACTGGTCCATACTGGTCCGTACTGGTCCATACTGGTCCATACTGGTCCGTACTGGTCCGTACTGGTCCATACTGGTCTGTAACTGGTCCATACTGGTCCATACTGGGCAGGTTCCTGGAGGACTCCCAGCTCCGCTCCCTCCCCCCTGCAGCTCTCCGGGGGCTCCGGGGGCTCCTGTTCCTGTGAGTGTCCCCAAGTGTCCCCAAATGTCCCCAAATGTCCCCAAATGTCCCCAATGTTCCCAATGTCCCCAAATGTCCCCAATGTCCTCAATCCCCCCAATCCCCCCAATGTCCCCAAATGTCCCCAATGTTCCCAATGTCCCCAAATCCCCCAATGTCCCCGATGTCCCCAGATGTCCCCAAATGTCCCCAGTGTCCCCAATGTCCCCAAATGTCCCCAAATGTCCCCAATGTCCCCAATGTCCCCAAATCCCCAAATGTCCCCAATGTTCCCAATGTCCCCAAATCCCCCAATGTCCCCGATGTCCCCAGATGTCCCCAAATGTCCCCAATGTCCCCGATGTCCCCAAATGTCCCCGATGTCCCCGATGTCCCCGATGTCCCCGATGTCCCCAAATGTCCCCAAATGTCCCCAATGTCCCCAATGTCCCCAGTGTCCCCAATGTCCCCAAATGTCCCCAATGTCCCCAATGTCCCCAGTGTCCCCAATGTCCCCAATGTCCCCAATGTCCCCAATGTCCCCAATGTCCCCGCTGTCCCCGCAGGAGTCTGGCCGACAACCTCCTGCAGTCGCTGCCCCGCGGCCTCTTCCAGGAGCTGCCCAACCTCGGCCACCTGTGGGTGACACTGGGGGGGTTGGGGACATTGGGGACACTGGGGGACATTGGGGGGGTTGGGGACATTTGGGGGATTTGGGGACATTGGGAACATTGGGGGGGTTGGGGACATTTGGGGGGGTTGGGGACATTGGGGACATCGGGGATGTTGGGGATTTTGGGGACATTTGAGGACATTGGGGACATTCGGGGGTTGGGGACACTGGGGACATTGGGGACATTTGGGGGATTTGGGGACATTGGGAACATTGGGGACATTTGGGGGTTGGGGACATCTGGGGACATTGGGGACGTTTGGTGACCTTTGGGGACACTGGGGGGTTGGGAGGGTTGGTGCCACTTTGGTGCCACTTTTTGTCACTTTGCTGTCGTTTGGTGCCATTTTGTGCCACTCTGGTGGCATTTGGTGACATTTGATGCCACCCGATGTCCCTTCAGTGCCACTTCAGTGCCACTCCGGTGCCACCTGGTGCCACTCGATGTCCCTTTAGTGCCACTCTAGTGCCATTTGGTGCCATTTTTGTCACTTTGGTGCCATTTTTGTCACTTTGCTGCCACTTTTTGCCACTCTGGTGACACCTGGTGACATTTAGTGCCACTTTGGTGCCATTTTTCTCACTTTTGTGCCACTTTTTGCCACTTTGGGACCACCTAGTGCCACTTTGGTGCCACTTGGTGCCATTTGATGCCACTTTGGTGCCACTTTTTGTCACTTTGGTGCCACGTTTGCCACTCTGGTGACCCCTGGTACCACTTAGTGCCACTTGATGTCCCTTTAGTGCCACTTTGCTGCCATTTGGTGCCACTTTTTGCCACTCTGGCGCCATTTGGTGCCATTTTTTGCCACTTTGGTGACCCCTGGTGCCACTTAGTGCCACTTTGATGTCACTTGGTGCCACTTTGGTGCCACCTTGATGTCACTTGGTGCCACTCTGGTGCCATTTTTGTCACTTTGGTGCCACCTGGTGCCACTCTGGTGCCACTTGGTGCCATTTGATGTCCTTTTAGTGCCACTTTGGTGCCACTCTGGCGCCATTTGGTGCCATTTTTTGTCATTTTGTTGCCATTTTTCTCATTTTGCTGCCACTTTTTGCCACTCTGCTGAAACCTGGTGACACCTGGTGGCATTTAGTGCCACTTTGGTGCCGCTTTTCTCACCTTGGTGCCATTTTTTGTCACTTTGGTGCCACATTTTGCCATTTTTCCCACTTTGCTGCCGTTTTTTCCCCGCTTTGCTGCCCCTTCGTGCCACCCGGCGACCCTCGGTGCTCCCGACGCGCCAACCCGTGGCGTCCCCAACGTGCCAACCTGGGATGTCCCCGACCTGTGGTGTCCCCAACGTGCCAACCTGGGATGTCCCCGACCCGTGGCGTCCCCAATGTGCCAACCTGGGATGTCCCCGTGGTGTCCCCGTGGTGTCCCTGCGATGTCCCCAATGCGGTGTCCCCAATGCGGTGTCCCCGATGTGTCGACCCTTGGTGTCGTTGACCCGTGGTGTCCCCGACGTGCCCACCTGTGGTGTCCCCGGCGTGATGTCCCCCGGTGTCCCCGTGGTGTCCCCAATGCGGTGTCCCTGTGGTGTCCCTGTGGTGTCCCCCGGTGTCCCCATGGTGCCCCCAATGCGGTCTCCCTGTGGTGTCCCCAACGTGGTGTCCCCAACCTGTGGTGTCCCCAACGCGGTGACCCCGACGTGGCTGTCCCCCGGTGTCCCCAACACGGTGATCCCAACGTGGCCATGCCCCGCTGTCCCCAACGCGGTGACCCCAACGTGGCCATTCCCCGGTGTCCCCAACGCGGTGACCCCGACGTGGCTGTCCCCCGCTGTCCCCCGGTGTCCCCAACGCGGTGACCCCGACGTGGCTGTCCCCGCTGTCCCCAACGCGGTGACCCCGACGTGGCTGTCCCCCCACTGTCCCCAACGCGGTGACCCCGACGTGGCCATGCCCCGCTGTCCCTAACGCGGTGACCCCAACGTGGCTGTCCCCGCTGTCCCCAACGCGGTGACCCCGACGTGGCTGTCCCCGCTGTCCCCGCTGTGCCCGGCGCAGGGACCTGCGGGGGAACCCGCTGCGCTGTGACTGCGCGCTGCGCTGGCTGCTGCGCTGGCTGCGCGCCCGGCCCGGCCCCGGCCCCGAGGGCGGCGCCCGCTGCCACGGCCCCGCGGCGCTGGCCGGCACCGCCCTGGCACTGCTCGGGCCCCGGCAGCTCCAGTGCGGTGACTGGTTTATACTGGGAGGGACTGGGAGGGGACTGGGAAGGAACTGGGACAAAGTGCGAGGGAACTGGGGGGGACTGGGATGGACTGGAACAAACTGGGAGGGAACTGGGACAAAGTGGGATGGAACTGGGAGGGACTGGGAGCAACTGGGAGGGACTGGGAAGGACTGGGAGGGAACTGGGAGGGAACTGGGAGGGACTGGGGGGGGACTGGGAGGGAACTGAGAGGGACTGGGAGGGACTGGGGGGGCACTGGGAAGAGATTGGGGGGGACTGGGGGGAAGTGGGATGGACTGGGACAAACTGGGATATACTGGGTTGGACTGAGAGGGACTGGGGGGGACTGGGAGGGAACTGGGAGGGGATTGTGGGGAACTGGTTTATACTGGGAGGAACTGGGAGGGGACCAGGGGGGACTGGAGGGAACTGAGATGGACTGGGAGGGAACTGGGACAAACTGGGAGGGAACTGGGGGGGGACTTGGAGGGACTGGGATATACTGGGAAAAGATGGGGGGGAACTGGGAGGGGATTGGGGGGAGCTGGGGGGAACTGGGATGGACTGGAATGGACTGGGAGGGAACTGGGAAAAACTGGGAGGGAACTGGGATGGACTGGGGGGGGACTGGGAGGGAACTGGGAGGAACTGGGAGGGACTGGGAGGGACTGGGAGGGACTGGGGGGGACTGGGGGGGACTGGGAGGGACTGGGAGGGACTGGGATGGACTGGGAGGGACTGGGGGGACTGGGAGGGACTGGGAGGGACTGGGATGGACTGGGAGGGACTGGGAGGGACTGGGAGGGAACGTGGGATGGACTGGGAGGGACTGGGAGGGAACTGGGAGGGAACTGGGAGGGAACTGGGAGGGACTGGGGGGAGAAAATCCAGGGGATTTTGGGGGGGAAAATGGGACTGGGAGGGACTGGGACATACTGGGTTATACTGGGAGGGACTGGGGGAAAAACTCCGGTGGTTTTAGGGTGAGAAATGGGAATTTCAGGGGTAAAATTGGAAATTTTAAATGGGAAAATGGGACTGGGATATACTGGGGTATACTGGGATGGACTGGGACAAACTGGGACAAACTGGGACAAACTGGGAGGGACCGGGGGGAGAAAATCCGGGGGGTTTGGGGGTGAAAATGGGGCATGGAGGGGACTGGCTTGTGCTGGTTTGTACTGGGATATACTGGAGGGACTGGTTTGTACTGGTTTATACTGGGATATACTGGCAGGGACTGGGACGGGGGGTTTTGTGGGGGGGAGTGGGACTGGGAGGGGCTGGGGCTGTCCCATGTCCCTGGGGATGTCCCCAACTCTCCCTATGTCCCCAGCCATGTCCCCAAGATGTCAGCAAGCTGTCCCCAAGCTGTCCCTGGGCTGTGCCCATGTCCCCAGGGATGTCCCCACGCTGTCCCCACATCTCCAGCGATGTCCCCAAGCTGTCCCCACATCCCCAGCCATGTCCCCACGCTGTCCCCGGGGTGTCCCCAACTGTCCCCATGTCCCCAGAGCTGCGGCCGCTCCAGGCGCTGCCATTCTCCTCGCTCGGGGGACACCCGAGGGTGGCCCTGGGGCTGTCCCTGCTCTGTCCCTCTGTCCCCGGTGATGTCCCCAGGGATGTCCCCAAGCTGTCCCCACATCCCCAGCCATGTCCCCATGTCCCCAGGGATGTCCCCAACTGTCCCCAACTGTCCCCATGTCCCCAGAGCTGCGGCCGTTCCAGGCGCTGCCGTTCTCCTCGCTCGGGGCCGAGCCCTTCGCGCTCGGGGGGCACCCTGGGGTGGCCCTGGCGCAGCCGGCGGCCGGAGCCTGCGCCCTGCTGGAGTGGGACCAGCTGGGGGGCAGCTTCCGCGCCCAGCGCGTCATCAACGGTGAGCGAAACGGGGCAAAAATGGGGGGAAACGGGAAAAAATGGGGGAAAACGGCCAAAAACTGGGGGGAAACGGCGAAAAAATGAGGGAAAATGGGGAAAAAACGGGGGAGAAATGGGGAAAATGGGGCGGGAGTGGGGACAGCTCGGGGGGAGCTTCTGAGCCCACAGCGTCCTCAACAGCGAGAGAAATGGGGTAAAACAGGCGAAAAACGGGGGGGAAACAGGCAAAACGGGAAAAAACAGGGAAAAATGGGAAAAAATGGGGGAAAAATGGGGAAAAAATGGGGGAGAAATGGGGAAAATGGGGTGGGAGTGGGAGCAGCTCAGGGGGAGCTTCTGAGCCCACAGAGTCCTCAACAGTGAGAGAAATGGGGTAAAACGGGTGAAAAATGGGGGAACAACGGGGGAAAAACGGGAAAAAAAGGGGAAAATGGCAAAAAAATGGGGGAAAAAATGAGAAAAAATGGGGGAGAAATGGGGAAAATGGGGGGGAGTGGGAACAGCTTGGGGGGAGGTTCTGAGCCCAGCGCATCATCAACGGCAAGAGAAATGGGGGAAAAATGGGGAAAAATGGGGGGAAATTGGGGGAAAATGGGGGGAAATGGCGAAAAAATTGGGGGAAATGGCGAAAAACTGGGGGGAACTAGAGCAAAATGGGGAAATGGGGTAAAAATGGGGGGAAATGGGGAAAAATTTGGGGAAATTGGGGAAAACGGGGTGGGAGTGGGAGCAGCTTGGGGGGGATTCTGAGCCCACAGCGTCGTCAGCGGTGAGAGAAAAGGGGAAAACGGGGAAAAACGGGGGGAAATTGGAAAAATGGGGGATAAATTGGTGAAAATGGGAGGAAAAGTGGGAAAAATTGGGGGAAAATGGGAAAAAAACGAAGGAAAAATGGGGGAAATGAGGGGAAAATGGGGTGGGAGGTTCTGTGTGCCCACCATCGTGAACAGCGAGAGAAATGGGGGGAAATGGGAAAAAATGGGGGGAAAATGGGGAAATGGGGAAAAAATGGGGGGAAATGGGAAAATGGTGAAAAACTGAAAGAACTCTGAGAAAATGGGAGAAATGGGGGGGAAATGGAGAAAAATGGGAAGAAAATGTTGAAAAAGAAGGAGGAAATGGTGAAAAAATGGGAGTAGATGGGGGAAATGGGGTTAAAATGGTGGAAAAGGGGGGAAATCAGGTAAAATGGAAAAAATAAAAAATGGGGGGATATGGGAAAAAATGGGGGAAATAGGGAAATGGGGGAAAAATAGGGAAAAATGGGGGAATGGAAAAAACTGAAAAAATGGTTAAAAAGGGTGGAAATGGGAAAATGGTGAAAAAATTGAAAGAATTATGAGAAAATGGAGGAAATGGGGGGAAAATTGGGGAAAATTGAAGGAATTGGAGAAAAACGGGGAGAAAATGTTGAAAAAGAAGGAGGAAATGGGGAAAAATGGGAATTGATGGGGGAAATGGGGTTAAAATGATGGAAAACGGGATAAAATAGAGGGAAATGGGGAAAAAGGGATAGAACAGTGAAAAAAAAAACAAGAAAAAGAGGGGGAAAGGGGCAAAAATGGGGGGAAAAATGATGAAAAAAAATAGGGGGGAGGTTCTGTTCCCCCATCATAACCAACAGTGAGAGAAACGGGGTAAAATGGGGAAAAAGGGGGAAAATAGTGAATAAATGGGGGGAAATGGGAAAAAACAGGGGGGGTGGGGGGAAATGGAGTAAAATGGAGGGGAAAACGGGAGAAAAATGGTGAAAATAAAAGAAAATTGGGGAAAAGGGGGAGAAATGGGGGGGAATGGGGAAAATGGAAAAAAATGGAGAAAATTGCGAAAAAATGGGACAAATGGGGAAAACGGGGTGGGAATGGGGAAAATGGGGTGAAAATGGGGAAAACGGGGTGGGAATGGTTAAAAATGGGGTGGGAATGGTTAAAGTTGGGTGAGGAACATCAAGAGGGACCCGAGGACACCAAGAGTTGGGGTGACCCCCCAGAAATGGCCTCGGGGACCCCAAAAATGGGCTGAGGGTCCCCAAAATGACCTTGGGGGAGAACAAAGGAATTGCCCCGATGTCCCCAAGGTCCTCAAGGTGCTCAAAGGTCCCCAAATGTCCCCAGATGTCCCCAAATGTCCCCAGATGTCCCCGAGCCCTCCAATAACCACCAAGGTCCCAAAGGTCCCCAACATCTCCGATGTCCCCAAGGTCCCAGTGTCCCCAAGGTCCCAGTGTCCCCAAGGTCCCTGATAGTCCCCAGTGTCCCCGCTGTCCCCAGTGTCCCCAAGGTCCCTGCTGTCCCAGTGTCCCCAATGTCCCTGCTGTCCCCAGTGTCCCCGCTGTCCCCAAGGTCCCTGCTGTCCCCAGTGTCCCCGATGTCCCCAAGGTCCCTGCTGTCCCCAGTGTCCCCGCTGTCCCCAAGGTCCCTGCTGTCCCCAGTGTCCCCGCTGTCCCCAAGGTCCCTGCTGTCCCCGGTGTCCCTGCTGCCCCCGTGTCCCCGCCGACGTCCCCTCCGTCCCCCCAGGCTCCTCACCGGTGGCCTGCCACCCGGTCCCGCTGGGTGACACCCTGCTGCTGGTGGTGGCCCAGCTGGGCGGCGGCTCCTGGGTGTGGCGGCGCTCGGGCGGCCCCGGCTCGGCCTTCGTGCGCCACCAGGCCCTGGGCGCCGGCCGCCTGCGCCGGCCCCACGCCGTGGCCGCCGCGCGCCTGGCCGGGCACCTCTACCTGGGGGTGGCCGACAGCTCCAAGGGCGGCACCAGCACCGTGTTCCGCTGGGCCTCGGGCGGCTTCTACCCGCACCAGGCGCTGCGGCCGTGGCAGCGCGACACCCACCTGGAGTTCCTGGAGCTGGGCGGGCGGCCGGCCCTGGTGCTCTGCGGCGCCGCGCGCCGGCCGCTCGTCTACCGCTGGAGCGGCGACGCCTTCGCGCCGCACACCGACATCCCCCACGTGCCCGACGCCTACGCCGCCAAGCACTTCCGCCTGCGGGGCAGCGTCTTCCTGTGCCTCACCAGGTTCCTGGGCGACGCCAAGGTGATGGCGGTGGGCTTGGGGGGTGGTGGGGTCATGGTGGGTGGGGGGGTGGGTGGGGGTCCAGCAAGGTCATGGGGGGTCAGCAGGGATTGGGGATGCAGCGGGGTCATGGGGTTATGGGGGTCCATCAAGGCCATGGGGTTATGGGGGTCCATCAAGGTCATGTGGTTATGGGGGTCCATCAAGCTCACGGGGTTATGGGGGTCCATTAGGGTCATGGGGTTATGGGGTTCCATCAAGGTCATGTGGTCATGAGGGGGTCAGCAGGGTCATGGGTCCATTGGGTTCCATCATGGTTGTGTGGTCATGGGGGTCCATCAAGGTCATGTGGTTATGGGGTTCCATCAAGGTTGTGTGGTCATGAAGGTCCATCAAGGCCATGGGGTCATGGAGGGTCACCAGGGTCATGGAGTTCCATCAAGGCCATGTGGTCATGGAAGGTTCCCAAGGTCATGGGGTCATGGGGGGTCACCAGGGTCATGGGTCCATGGGGTTCCATCAAGGCCATGTGGTCATGGGGGGGCATCAGGGCCACGAGTGGTCACAGGTGGGGCCACCAGGGTGATGATGGCCACCCCATGGCCATGGGGGCCCATCAGGGCCACGAGGCCCCACCTCTGACCCCTGAGCCAAGTGCAGGTGAAGTGCAGGGAGGGCCCCAACCCAACCCACCCCATGGTGCCACCACCCACCCCATGGTGCCACCACCCACCCCATTGTCCCACCACCCATCCCATGGTGCCATCACTGATCCATGAACCCAGCCCAACCCACGGTGCCACCACCCACCCCATGGTCCCACCACCCACCCCATGGTGCCATCTCCATCCCATGGTCCCACCACCCACCCCACGGTGCTACCACCCACCGCATGGTCCCACCACCCACCCCACGGTGCCACCACCCACCCCACGGTCCCACCACCCACCCCATGGTCCCACCACCCACCCCACGGTGCCATCTCCATCCCATGGTCCCACCACCCACCCCATGGTGCCACCACCCACCCCAGGGTGCCACCACCCACCAAATGGTGCCATCTCCATCCCAACCAACCCAACCCATCCAACCCAACCCAACCAAACCAAACCCAACCCAACCCACCCAACCAACCTAACCAACCAAACCCAACCAACCAAACCAACCCAACCAACCAACCCAAACCCAGCCCACCCAACCCAACCCACCCCATGGTCCCACCACCCACCCCACGGTGCCATCTCCATCCCATGGTCCCACCACCCACCCCATGGTGCCACCACCCACCCCAGGGTGCCACCACCCACCAAATGGTGCCATCTCCATCCCAACCAACCCAACCCATCCAACCCAACCCAACCAAACCAAACCCAACCCAACCCACCCAACCAACCTAACCAACCAAACCCAACCAACCAAACCAACCCAACCAACCAACCCAAACCCAGCCCACCCAACCCAACCCACCCCATGGTCCCACCACTCCAGGTGATGCGCTGGGAGGGCTCCATGTTCCGCGAGGTGCAGCAGGTGCCGGCCCGCGGCTCTCTGGTCTTCCAGCCGCTGCTCCTGGCCGGCCACCGCTACGTCCTGCTGGGCAACGACTTCGCCCCGAGCCGCGTCTTCCGCCTGGGCGCCGGCGGCCGCCTGGAGCCCGCCCAGGACCTGCCCGCGCCCACCCCCCGCGCCTTCGTCCCCGTCGCCGTCGGCCACCGCCACTTCCTGGTGGCCTCCAGCTTCAAGGGGGCCACCCAGATCTACGCCCACGTCACCGAGGACGTCGGCACCTGAGGGGACGGCCAGGCGCGCCCGGTGGCCGCCCGCCGCCGGGGGATGCCCGGAGCTGCCGTCGTGTCCCTGAGGCTGGGGGACATCAGGGGACGTGTGGTGGCAGCCGAGGATGGTGGCCACCAGTCCACTGTGGAGATGGGGACATCAGGGGACATGAGGGGAACATGTGGTGGCATCTGGAGGGACGTGTGGTGGCATCTGGTGGGACGTGGGCATGGTGGCCACCCTGATGTTGTGGAGATGTGGGCGTGAAGGGACACCGTGGGGACAAGGTGGGGACACTGTGGGGACACCGTGAGGACGGCGGTGCCACCACGGCCTCGTGCAGCTGCAGGGACGTGGGGACATCGCCGTGGGCTCGGTCACCAGAGGGACGCGGGGACATTGACCAGACACCAGCAGGGACCTGAGGCCACCCTCGCGCGACATCCCCAAGGCCACCGGCGACCTGATGTCCCCAAGGACACCATCACCCTGATGTCCCCAAGGACACCATCACCCCGATGTCCCCAAGTTCACCACTGACCCAACGTCCCCAAGACCACCATTGCCTCAGTGTCCCCTCCTGGTGCCACCATCACCCCGAAGTCCCCAGGGCCACCATGGCCCCGATCTCCCCAAGGCCACCATGGCCCTGATGTCCCCAAGTCCACCATCACCCCGATGTCCCCAAAGCCACCATGGCCCCGATGTCCCCAAGGCCACCATGGCCTCAGCGTCCCCTCCTGGTACCACCATGGCCCCGATGTCCCCAAGCCCTTGTGTCCCCTCCCGGTGCCACCGCTGTCCCGCCGTCCCCATGTCCCCTCCCCCAGTGACCAAAATCCATTTTTTTTTCACCCATTTTTATTCATTGCCTTTCTTGGGGACATTTTGGGGAAAATTTGGGGACATTTCGGGGAAATCAATGCCACCCCTCCCCCCATCCGGTGTCACCTGTTGGGGACATTTGGGGACACCTGGGGACAGCTCAGGCTCCTGCGGAGAGAGGGGGGGTCAGGGGGTGGCACCGTCCCGCGGTGTCCCCAAAGTGTCCCCGCGGTGTCCCCAAGGTGTCCCCAGGGGGAGGGGACACTCACCTGTCCCAGCCAGAGGTGACAGCTCCGGGGGGGGGGGGGGGGGCGGTGCCTGCGGGGGAGGGGAGGGGACACTGAGGTGTCCCCAGACTGTCCCCAAGTGTCCCCCAAATGTCCCCGATGTCCCCAATCCCCCAACCCCAAATCCCCCTCAGTGTCCCCAAGGTCCCCAAAACGTCCCCAAATCCCCCAAAAAGTGTCCCCGATGTCATCCCCCAACGTTCCCAAATCCCCCGATGACCCTAAATGTCCTCGAATATCCCCAAATTGTCCCCGAATGTCCCCAAATGTCCCCGGGTTTCAGCTGGCCTTGCTCCGGCACTTGCACTTCCCACCTGAGGAGACACAGAGGTGACACAGAGGTGACACAGAGGTGACACAGCGGTGACACACAGGTGACACAGGTGACACACAGGTGACACAGGTGACACAGGTGACACACAGGTGACACAGGTGACACACAGGTGACACAGAGGTGACACACAGGTGACACAGAGGTGACACAGGTGACACAGAGGTGACACAATGACACACCAGTGACACACAGGTGACACAGGTGACACACAGGTGACACAGAGGTGACACACCAGTGACACACAGGTGACACAGGTGACACAGAGGTGACACAGTGGTGACACACAGGTGACACAGGTGACACACAGGCGACACACAGGTGACACAGAGGTGACACAGGTGACACAGAGGTGACACAGAGGTGACACAGCGGTGACACACAGGTGACACAGGTGACACACAAGTGACACAGGTGACACACAGGTGACACAGGTGACACACAGGTGACATACAGGTGACACAGAGGTGACATACAGGTGACACACAGGTGACACACAGGTGACATACAGGTGACATACAGTGATACAGAGGTGACACAGGTGACAGGGGTGGCACTCACTGAGCAGGACGACGACCCCCAGCACGCTCAGCACTGCGGCCACCGCGAGACCACCGACGCGCCGGTGACACCAGTCTGGGACAGGGACAGGGACACTGGGACAGCTGGGGGTACCTTGGGGACATGTTGGGGACACCTGGGAGTACCTGGGGACACCCTGTGGACACCTGGGGACACCTTGGGGACACCCTGGGGCACCCTGGGGACACCTTGGGGACACCTGGGGGTACCTTGGGGACACTTTGGGGACACCCTGGGGGTACCTGGTGACACCTTGGGGACACTTTGGGGACCCTCCCAGTCCCTCCCAGTTCCCGCACTCACCGAACTGGAAGGGACTGGAGGCATCTGGGGGGGAGGGAGGGGTCAGAGAGACTAGCACGGACCAGTATAAACCAGTATAAGCCAGTATGGACCAGCATGGACCAGTAGAAACCAGTATGGACCAGTATAAACCAGTTCAGGCTTTCCATCCCAGTCACTCCCAGTTTGTCCCAGTTTGTCCCTGTCCCTCCCAGTTTGCCCCAGTTTGTCCCAGTCACTCACCGGGGTGTCGCCTCTGGCCAGGGACAGAACTGGGGGGGGAGGGGACACCAGTTAAACCAGTTTGGGCTGGGACTGGGCCCAGTTCCTCCCAGTAACCCCCGAAATCCTCCCAGTCCCTCCCAGTACAAACCAGTCCCTCCCAGTCCCTCCCAATATAAACCAGTTCCCTCCCAGTCCCTCCCAGTACAAACCAGTCCCTCCCAGTCCATCCCAGTCCCCCCCAGTCCCTCCCAGTCCGTCCCAGTCCCTCCCAGTCCAAACCAGTACCTCCCAGTCCAAACCAGTTCCCGGAGCTGTTCCCACTCCATTCCGTCACCTTTGATCCCTGGGTGGGTGGAGGGGACTGGGACAAACTGGGACAAACTGGGACAAACTGGGACAAACTGGGAAAAACTGGGAGCGACTGGGGGGGGACTGGGACAAACTGGGACAAACTGGGAGGGACTGGGAGGGGACTGGGGACGGGTGAGTCACTGGGATTCCTGAGCAGGGCAGGACTGGGACGAACTGGGGGAAACTGGGACAAACTGGGGGGAGCCGGGGGGGACTGGGACCAACTGGGGACTACTGGGAGAGAACTGGGCAAACTGGGAGAGACTGGGATGGATGGGGGGTTACTGGGATGTTACTGGGAGGGACTGGGGGGGTTATTGGGAGGTTACTGGGGGGTTACTGGGATGAACTGGGAGTCACTGGGGCTCCACTCACCTTCCCAGAGCAGCCGCGGGAACTGGAAATGGGGGCGGGGGAGAAATGGGAGGGGGCGGGGCACGGAACGAGGGGGCGTGGCCAATGGAAGGGGCGTGGCCAAATATGGGGGCGGGGCAGAGGTTTGGCCGCGGAAGGACTGGGATGAACTGAGGGATACTGGGATGAACTGGGAGTGACACTGGGGGATGCTGGGAGCACTGGGACAGACTGGGAGTGGCACTGGGATGCACTGGGACAAACTGGGATGGACTGGGACGAACTGGGAGTGGCACTGGTAGAACTGGGAGATACTGGGAGGCACAGGGGCAAACTGGGCTGCACTGGGAGGGACTGGAGGGGCACTGGGGCTGTACTGGGAGGAACTAGCCTGGACTGGGATGAACTGGGCTTTACTGGGAGGGACTGGAGGGGTTGAAAGGGCTGGTCCCGCCTCTGTCGCCTCCCATTGGCTGAGGCTCCCGCCCATCACTGTCTGCAACCAATCAGCACCCGGGAACAGCACCTGGAGGCGGGGCCTGGTGTCGGCGCCATTTTAGCGACTTTGAGCCTACAAGCCCCGTCATGCACAGCGGCTCCATGGCGGCCTAACTACAAGTCCCGTCAGGCCCCGCGCTCCACAGCGCTCCCCTTATCCGCCTCCATGAGCCTCACAGGAGCCCCCCAGACCCTGCGGGACCCCCGAGAGCCCCCCCGAGCCCATTCGGGCTCCTGAACGCCTCCTCGAACGCCCAGATGCCCCAAACCACAAAGAGGCCTCCGAGCGCCACCTAAGGGACTACAGATCCCACCATGCACCGCGGCACGCACGGAGCGCCGTTACAGCTAGGAGTCCAGCTCCCGTCATGCCCTGCGGCGACAGAGACCCCCTCAGAGCCGAGTTCCGGCCCGACAATTCCCGTCACGTCCTGAGCCCCACGGAGACCCCTCAGAGCTCCCCAGGGGCTTCCCGACCCCACAGAATCCCCCCAGGTGCCCCTGTAGACCCACACCTGCCCTCCAGGACCCCCAACCGCTCCGTTACAGAGAATTCCGGGACTACAGCTCTCATCATGCCCCGCGGCGCCCATTGCGCGTATTTACGGCCATGCCCCCATTTCCCGTGATGCCCCGCGGCCTCACTTAGCCCCTTTAAGGCAGCGACTCCATCTCCCATCATGCCCCGCGCCCCATAGAGCCCCGCTATACCCGCGACTCCATCTCCCATCATGCCCCGCGCCCCATAGAGCACCGTTATACCCGCGACTCCATCTCCCATCATGCCCCGCGCCCCATAGAGCCCCGTTATACCCGCGACTCCATCTCCCATCATGCCCCGCGCCCCATAGAGCACCGTTATACCCGCGCCTACAACTCCCATCATCCCCCGCGCCCCATAGAGCACCGTTATACCCGCGCCTACAACTCCCATCATCCCCCGCGCCCCTTAGAGCCCCGTTAGCGCTTCCCCCAATGCCCCCCTAAATTCTCTCCCCAGACCCAAAAAACCACAATATCCCCAAAACAGGAAGAAAAACCCAAGTTATTTGGTCACCAAAACTCAGAGACCCTCGACCTTTAATATTTCATTTTTCCTCCTCTTTAAAACGTTCCTTTCCCCTCATTTCCGTGCAGTCTGCTGGCACTGTGATTTGACCTTCTCTCATGGCGGGGATCCCTCCCAGGAGCTCGGGGCCATCTCAGGGCTCCTCAGGGGATTTCTGGGGTGCCTCAGAGCAGGGTCCGGCCTCGCTGCGTTGGCAAAACCCCGAAGCGCCGCTTCAGGGCCAGGCGGTGCCGGGAGAATTTATCATCGGGGGAGAAGCGGGCGGGGTGCGCCAAGCGTGTGGGGACCCCGTCCGGGGACACCTTCTGTGGGGACTGAGCGTCAGGGAGAGCCCAAATTCCCCCCTGAGCACAGCCAAACTGACCCGCATCGCTCCCAGCACGCACCGCGGACACCCAAACACCGCGGGTCCCCTCCGAGTCCTCCCCTAAATCCCCCAAAAGCGCCCCAAAAGCGCCCGGTACCCGCAGGGTGTAGACGCGCTCCCCGCCCTCGTTCTCCTAGCACTGCAGGAACATGGCGGCGCCAGCGCGGCACCCGGCCGGAAGTCGCCTCAGGAGAAAAGGGGAAAAGGCGGGCTTTACACCGGAAATCGGCGAGAGGGACGATGGGAAATGTAGTCCCGAAAGAGAGCGGAAAGTACCGCCCAACCCAGCAGATCCGAGGGGGGAAATTTGGGCCCAAGAAAGGAGATTTTGGGGTGAAAACGGGAGTTTGGGTTAAAAAAAAAAATATGGAATTTGGGTCTTAAAAGGGGAATTTGGGCCCAAGAAAGGAGATTTTGGGGTGAAAACGGGAGTTTGGGTAAAAAAAAAAAATATGGAATTTGGGTCTTAAAAGGGGAATTTGGGCCCAAAAAGGAGGAATCTGTGTCCAGGAAGGGAAAGTTTGGGCTCAAAAGGCGCATTCGGGTCCAAAAAGAGAGAATTTGGGCCCAAAAAAGGGGATTTGAGCAAGAAAAGGGGGAAATTTGGACCGAAAAAGGGGGATTTGGTTTCAAAAAGGGAGAATTTCGACCAAAAAAATCGGGAATTTGTGCCCCAAAAAGGGGAATTTGGGTGCCTAGATGGGAAGTCTGGACCCCAAAAGGGGGAGTTTGGGTCCAAAAATGGAGAATTTGGGCCATAGTTTGGGGTTTGAGCACTAAAATTGAGCAGTTTGGACCTAAAAAGTAGAATCTGGATTTAAAAAAAAACAGGAGTCCGACCTTCAAAAGTCAACCCAGGGAGGCAGGGGGAAGATTTTGGGGTGAAAAAGTGAGTTTGGGTTCAAAGTAAGGGAGTTTGGGTCTGAAAGTGCGAGGAACAGAATTCACGGTTTGGAGTTTTTAAAGTTTAATAATAATAATAATGGCAATAGGATAAAAAAAGGAGAATAATTCCAGCGGGGTGACATCTCTGAGGCGCGTGCATATTCATGATTTCGTTATTTGTGAAAAACTCGTTGTGTTGAAATTTTAGGAGTTTAAATTTTAGCTTTCCCCCCCATCTTGTAAATCAATCTTTGAAAATCTGAGATTTCCAGAGAAGGAGGCAATAATGTTTTTTTTTTTTTTGAGATTTTGGTGTCTGTTGCTGTTCTTTTAATATTGTGCTCTAGGCTAAAAAGTGTGTGTGCCACACTGCTGAAAAGAGATGAATACAGGAAAAATTTAAGAGAGATTAATACGGAAAAACTGAAAAGAGATTAATACAGAAAAAATTTAAAAGAGATGAATGCAGGGAAAATTGAAAAGATTAATACAGGAATAATTAAACGAGATAAGTACAGGAAAAACTTAAAAGAGATTAACACAGGAAAAATTTAAATGAGATTAATGCAGCAAAACATAAAAGAGATTAACACAGGAAAAAATTAAAAGAGATTAATACAGGAAAAAATTAAAAGAGATTAATGCAGGAAAAACTTAAGATATATTAATACAGGAAAACTGAAAAGAGATTAATAGAGGACAAACTTAAAAGAGATGAATGCAGGAAAAATTTAAAATATTAATACAGGAATAGTTAAACGAGATTAATAGAGGAAAAACTTAAAAGATATTAATATGGAAAACTGAAAAGAGATTAATACAGGGAAGCTTAAAAGAGATGAATACAGGAAAAATTTAAAAGAGATTAATATGGAAAAACTGAAAAAAGATTAACATAGGAAAACTTAGATGAATACAGGAAAAATATAGAAGATATTAATACAGGAAAAATTTAAACAAAATTAATGCAGCAAAATTTAAGAGACTTAATACAGCACTATTTAAAAGAGACTAATACAGCAAAATTTAAAAGAGATTAATGCAGCAAAACTCAAAATATATTAATGCAGGAAAAATTTAAAAGATATTAATAAAGCCAAATTTAAGAGATTAATACAGGAAAAACTGAAAAGAGATTAAAACAGCAAAACTTAAAAGAGATTTATACAGGAAAAATTTAGAAGAAATTAATACAGGAAAACTTAAACGAGATGAATACAGCCAAATTTAAGAATTAATACAGCACTATTTAAAAGAGATTAATATGGAAAAATTTAAAAGAGATTAATACAAGAAAAATGTAAAAGAGGTTAATAAAAGAGATTAATACAGCCAAATTTAAAAGACTAGTACAGCAAAACTTAAAGGAGATTAATACAGGAAAAATTTAAAAGAGATTAATACAGCAAAACATAAAAGAGATTAATGCAGGAAAAACTTAACTTAAAAGAGATTAATAAAGGAAAAATGTAAGACATTAATATAGCCAAATTTAAGACATTAATACAGCAAAACTTAAAAGAGATTAATACAGCACTATTAAAATGAAAAAGAGATTAATACAGCCAAATTTAAAAAATGTTAATACAGCCAAATTTAAGAGATGAATGCTGCATATCTTTCCAACATAACACATATCGCATTCAGTATTCATTTTAATATTTGCCAAACGCCAATCATATATCAGGGATTTTCACACTACTCAAACATTCTTTCAAATTTCTGATGTTTTGGGAGCTCCTTTGCCTGACCCCTTCACTCTCTGGCTCAGAGACATCCTGAGGGTCAGGATTTATTATTTCATTTTTATATTTTATTTTATTTTATTTTACTTTATTTTTTAAATTCTTTAATTTTATTTATTTTGTTTTGTTTTACTTTATTTTATCTATTCTTGTGTCTCCACCCTGCTGTTTCACAGCCTCTGATGACATTTTAGTATGTCCTCCTGAAATTAATACGGTGATCTCTAATTGTGCTCCTGAAATTAAGATGGTGTTCCCTAACTGTCCTTGTTAATCTTAACATGGCGTTCTCTAATTGTCCTCCTGAAATTAACATGGTATTCTCTAATTGTACTCACTAAATTAACATGGTATTCTCTAATAGTCCTCATTATTTTTAACATCATATTCTCTAATTGTCCTCCTTCAATTACCATGGTATTCTCTAATTGTCTTCGTTAAATTAACATGGCGTTCTCTAATTGACCTCCTTAAATTAACATGGTATTCTCTAATTGTGCTCCTTAATTGTAACATGCTATTCTCTAATTGTCCTCCTGAAATTAACATAGTGTTCTCTAATTGTCTTTGTTAATTTTAACACAGAGCTCTCTAATTGTCCTCCTTAAATTAACATGGTATTCTCTAATTGTCTTCGTTAAATTAACATGGTGTTCTCTAATTGTGCTCCTGAAACTAACATGGTGATCTCTAATCATCTTTGTTATATTTAATGTGGTGTTCTCTAATTGTCCTCCTGAATTTAACGTGGTGTTCTCTAATCGTCCTCCTGAAATTAACAAAGTGCTCTCTAATTGTCCTCATTATTTTAACATGATGTTCTCTAATTGTGCTCCTTAAATTAACATGGTGTTTTTTAATTGTCCTCCTGAAATTTAACATGGTGTTCTCTAATTGTCCTCCTGAAATGAACATGCTGTTCCCTAATTGTCCTCATTAATTTAGCATGGTGTTCTCTAATTGTCCTCCTGAAATTAACATGGGGGTTGGTCCCCGCAGGCTCAGGTGGCCCCAGCAGACGCAGCCTGGCGGATCAGTTCTCCACAGCGCTGCAGCAGGACAGCCAGCCCCGGCGACACGGGAAAGGCCGTGACTTCCAGAGCCGGCGGAGTTGATCTTGCACATTCTGGAGTCGGGAGGAGGGAATGGCCTGCACAGCTAAATTGATGTAATGAGTTTGAAGGGCCAGGCATGAGATGGCGGGGCTGGCGTCATTCGCCATGTCCTGAAGGGCTGCGAGAGAGAGGAACAGAACCACCGTCAGAGCCTGCGTCTGCAGAAACATGGGGACACCCTCCTGCCACGTCCATGCCAGGCAGCTCTTGCCATGGCCTGGAGGAAGCAGGAGACAAGAAGGGCGAGCTGGAAGGTGCTGGCCACGAATCTGCCACAGGCCCCCGAAAGGTCTGTGTGCTCAGCCCACGCTGCCCTTGGTGCACGCCGGGCCAGGGAAGGCAGCTGCCAGCGGCAGCCCCCGCTGAGAGCCCGCTGGCCTCACTCACCCCTGCAGAGGATCCGGAACTCTTGCTGCTGTCCTCTCAGGCAGCGCCCGGCGATCCCTTGGGAACAGAGAGCGTGAGCTGGCTGGAGAGCCACAGCTGCCGCCCACGGGCGCTGCCAGCCCTGAGGCCACACGGCCTCCTGGCCCGGCAGGGCTCAGCCCGGGCCCCTGCCGCATCCTGCCGCCCAAGGGCACGGCTGCCAGAGGGCGGTGGCAGCGCCGAGGCCAGGCGGGGCTCCAGATGGCCGCGCTGGGATGCTGCTGCCGGGGCAGCAGGCGGGGCTGGGGCCGAGCTGCGGCGGGGCGGGGAAGGAGCCGGGCTGCTGGCTCACCATGAACCTGACGGCCGCCTCTCGCAGGGGCTCCTGTGGGCTCTGCAGGTAGGGCAGGGCCCGGCGCAGGTGCTCGGCCGCTCGGCTCCTGTCCTCTGCCAGCTGGAGAGAGCAGCAGGCACAAAGGGAAGGGTTGGTGTGGGCCCTGCCCCTCGGCCGGGCGCTCCCTAGGCCGGGCGCCGCTCCCCCTGCCCACACAGCCCCGAGGCCCGGCCAGCAGCCGCAGGCGCCGGGCTCCGCAGGGAGCAGAGGGCCCGGCGAGCCGCGGTGCCGCCCCGCGGCAGAGCCCGGCTGCCTCGGGGCTCCCTCAGCGCCGGGCTTGGGGCCAGAGGAGCCTGGAGCAGAGCCCGGGTGGCCCCGGGAAGGCAGCGGCGTGTGGGGCGCCGGCCGGTGCCCCTGCGTGCAGCACTGGGCAGGGGCTGCAGCTGCCAGCCCCACAGACTGGGCACCGTGGGCAGGCGGCTTCTCCAGGCTGGGGCTGGGGCTTCTGGGCTGTCCTTACCAAGCGCTCGGCAAAGCTCCACATCTGATCTCTGTTCACCAGGTGCTGAAGATCCCTTCTCTTCAGGAATCTTACTGCAGAAAGCAGCGTTTCCAGAGAGGCCTGCAGAGCGGCAGAGAGCCGGAGATGGCACCGCAGCCCAGGGCACAGGAGCCGCGTCCCTGTGCCAAGGCCAGGAGGGAGCTGGAGCCCATGAGGAGGAGCCAGGCTGTGGGGAGACAGCTGAGCCCCCTGCCATGGGGACCCCGGCGCCCAGGAGCCCTCACCTGTGCCACACCCCAGTTCTCATCGTGGCAGTTGAAGAAGAGTGGGAGCAGGCTCTGCCTCACATGCTTCTTCAGGGGCTTTTTTCCCTTGGCCACCACCAAGTTCATCACCTCTTGGAAGAGGCGAACGGAGAGCAGCTTCACAAGGCTGTTGTCCTGTTGGAAAGGAAGCAGAACCCCTCCACATCAGCTGCTTCAGGCCCCCCTGTGAACAGGCCCAAGGCACCGGGCTTCCAGGCGGCGCCCGGTGCCCATGGCTGGGGGCAAAGAGCTTTACATTGTCGAAGAGTTGCCAGAGCGCCTCAGCCAGCTGCAGGGCGATGGGGCTGGCTATTGCTATCTCTTTGTTGAAGAGCAGAGAGCTGGTCATCTCAACAATGTCTTCATCCACGGCCCGCAGGAGGTTGCCAAGGCTTTCAGTCAGGCTGTACATTCTTTGGTTCTGTGTGGAAAACAAGGCTGGGCAACCCGACGCTGCTGCTGCTGCTGCAGGGCTCAGAGGCCGAAGGCCTGTCCCAGAGCACTCAGGCAGCTGAACAGTGACCCTGGAGAGCTGGGAGCAGCTGCCACAGCTCCCAAAGCCCAGCCAAGCCCAAGGGGCTGCTTTCCCCAGCCCCACGCTGCCGGCACAGCTTCAGCTGCTGCCTCCTTCTCACCATCGAGGGGTCCTGGCTGAGCACCACGAGGCCTCTGAGCGCCACGCGACATATCTCTCTGGACCGTCTCTTCAGGTGCCTTGTCATGATCTGCAGGACCTTTTCACCGCATTCACTCAAGTCCAGGCAGTCCAGGACCTGAAAGGCACAGAGCAGTGACAGGAGTGCCCAGCTGGCAGGAGCTCAGAACCGCACAGGGCTGAGCCAAGGCAGCAGCACAGGGCACCATCCCAGGCAGCTGCGGCTACCAGAGGGCAGAGGCGTGGGAGGCAGCTGAGCGAGGCAGCGCTGGCCATCGGGCTCACCTCCACCAGGAACGTCAGGGCGGGCAGTTCCCAGTCTGAAATGTCTTGGCTGAGTAGGTCAAAGAGGCAGGATGCGATCCTGCAGCGCCAGATGATGGAGACACGGCGCATCTCCCTGGGGGGGAGAAAAAAGCACCATTGCTCCTGAGCTGAGTGGCCAAACCTCTCCCAGGGCTGACTCACAGAGGTCTGGTCTTCTCCCGAGCACTCCCGAGCACGGGTGCTTTGGGAGGCAGCTGCTCCAGGGCACCCTCCTCTCCCAGCCTTTTCAAATCTGCTCATCCCTCCCTTGGGGACAAGGCCCTGCCGCCCGTGAGCACGGGGACTGCGTGGGGTGATCTGGGCACAAAGGAGAGGGGCGGTGGGGAGAATGAGGTCTCACCTGGCCAGCAGACCCACTGCATAGTGGTGGGTGTGGGCACAGAGCAGCATGTTCCAGGCACACCTGCGTTCCATTGCTACCACCACGTCCTCGTACTGCATTTGGCAGAGCAGGGACTTCAGGGTCTGCAGTGCAAAGCTGTGTGCAGAGCAAAGCCCAGGTCACGCTGGGAGGCCCGGCTCCTGCCCTGGGAGCATGGCAGGGATGGGGAGGCTGGGAAGACTGGGATGGAGCACCTGTTGGGGTGGGCTGCAAGGTCGTGTTGCTCCTGGCATCTCTTCCAGAAGGTATCCACCTCTTCTGGCATATCCAGCGTGCTGATGTAAGCTTGGAAGAGCAGACGCAGAAGGAGTTTGGGGAAATATACCTGCACTACAGGTGGGCACCAGGTCAGATTGAAGACCCTCCACATTGTTACTGTTGCCTGCAAGAAATGAAACACCCAGAGACAGCAATCAGTGCCAAGACATGCATGTGGCATGGCCCCGGCCTGCGAGGGAGAGGCCAAGGGAGACACAGGGGGAGCAGCCGGCCTGGTGGCCCAGAACCTTGCCCCCAAGCCAGGTTTCAGCCCAGTGCCTGAGGCAGGGAGATGCAGCTGGGGGCAGGGCAGAGAGCTAGCTGCTGGAGAGGTGGCCTGGGGGCTGGCAAAGGCCGCTTCCAGAAACTCACAGCCAGGGCAAAGACCCCTGTGCTGTCCCCATCAGAGGTGTACACGCTGTCCTCTGGCCAGGCGCTCAGCACATCGAGGAGGATCTGCAGCGCCGGCTCGGCGGTCCTGCTCGAGGACATGATGGTCCCCCACATGGTCACGGCAGCTCTGTGGGGCCAGAGCTCTGTGTCAGGGCGGGTCTCAGCCACAGCAGCGTGGCCTGGGCAGCTGCAGGGGCCCGCGCTGGCCCTCAGGCCGGCCTCTGACTCCTGCCCCTGGCTGGCAGCAGCCAGCCAGCCCACGTGGGTCCAGGCCCTGAGGGGCAGGGAGGGAGCATGGCAGCAGGCTCTGGAGTTGACATGCCAGGACTGGAAAACAGAGGGGCCAGAGGCTCCTGGAACTCTCCACCTGTCTGGCAGGGACAGGCTCTATGGGGTGGGGGGACAGGTGAAGCCTAAGGCCTCAAGGCAGGTGGGGATGCCATGCCTGTCACACGATGGGGCCCAGCGCAAGAGAGTGATCAGCACGTCAGAGGGGTATTCCTTGGTCAGCTCCAGAAGGGCCTTGTCCAGCCTGTGCTCAGCAGACTCGTTGGCCGTGAGCCACCGGTGGATGTACCTCACCATGGCTGGCACCTACAGAAGGCGCAGGGAGACTTGGAGAGCTGCCAGAGCAGCAACTTGCCCAGCTTGCCCTGAGAAGTGCTTCCCTTTCCACCACATTGGGCTGGGCCTCAAAGGCTGAGGGAGCCCAGCACACCCAGCATGATGTGCCACAGCAGTCCTGGGGCAATCAAGCCCTTGCCCCAGACTGCTTACTTGCTTTGCATTGGAGACACCCTTCTCCACCAGCAAATCCAGCATGGCAGCACTGGTCTCGGCACTGAAGAGGTGAAAGCTTGCCAAGATCCCGGTGCCCACACCTGTAGCCATGCAGCCCAGCAACCCAGCTCTGCCACTCACCCTCCTGCAGCTGCTTGAATGGCACCACCTCTTCAGTCTCATGCCCTGGGGCAGCTCCAGGGCCTTTGTCCTCTTCCTCCACCCCGGCCAGCTTGGGCACTCTCGGGGCTCTCTGCTCCATGTCAGTGACTGGATCTATAGCTACTTGCAGGAGAGATGCCTCGGAAAAGCTCCGAGTCAGCAAGTCCTGCTTTCGTGCCTGGAAGGCACCTTCAAGAGAGAAGCCTGAGGAAGGCTACAGGACAGCAAGTCCTTCTCTCTGGTCTCGAGGGCTCCTGCCACAAGGACAGGAGACTCCTGTCAAGGATTGTGCTCTTGCCTCAAGGGCACTGGTGGCAGGGATGGGAGATGCCTCCAGGGCACCAAGTCCCTCGCTCTGCCCTCGAGGGCACCTGCAGAAGAGAAGCCTCAGGAAGGCCACAGGTCAGCAAGTCCTGTGGTCTGGCCTTGAGGTCAGCTGCAGGAGTAACGCCTCAGAAATCTCTGGGTCAGACACGAACGAGTGCGCTGTGCGAGGACTCCTCACAGCACTGCTCTGTCCCGTCCTGTCCTGTCGCGTGCTCGGAGCACTGTGGCATGGTCCTGTCACTGTCAGCTCCCATGTCACCACGTGTCACAAAGGGCCCTTTGACACACTGTTCCATGCCATGGTGACCATGCTGCACGTGTCACAAAGGGCCCCTGCACACACTGCCCCCTGCCCTGGGGGCACCCCCAGCCCACCCAAAGTGGCTCAGGTTGGAAGGAATCCCTTCCCCCAAGCGTCCAAGACAGCCCAGCACGGTCTTTAGGAGCAGCTCAAACCATCAGCAAACGCTGCCCTGCTCTGCTGGCTCAGGGCAGCAGAAGGAGCCCCCAGGGCTGCCGACGCAGCCGCGCTGGGAAGGGCACGGGGCCCTGCACAGAAGCTGGCACGGCCTCCTCGGGACACGTCCCACATGGTGGCCACCCTAAACCCGCGGGTGTGGCACACACAAGGAACTGTGGGCCAGGGCACGAATGCTGCTCTGAGCCCTGGGGCCCGGGGAGCGCTGACACCAGCAGCTGTGGCAGAGTCCCTGCCCAAGCAGACCTGCCACCCCCCGAGCCCTGGCAGCGCTGGTGCCCGTCTCCTGCCCCAGAGACCTGTGCCCCTGGGGGACTTCTGTGCCAGAGGGAGCCAAACCCACCTGCACTGGGGGCTGTGCTCCTGCTTGGCAGGAACACCTGGAGCAACTGCTGGCAACACTTGGTCTCTGTCAGAAGCTCTTACTCCATGCTGAAATTATTTTCTCATTGAAGTTATTGCCTTCAGCACAAAAACACCTCAGCGACAAAGGCACAGAAAAATCTGGCAAGGAAGAATCCTCCATTCAGGAAAGCTTTACATCCCATTGCTCAACTCAAGTGGTTCCAAAACATTGCAAACTTCCCAAAGTAATTGGGATGGCCTGAGGAGGTGAAGATTTGGAATTTTGCTTCCCATCTCAAAGCAGCAACTCATTTGCCTTAACCTCATCCATTGAGGGTCACTTTACAGAACATAACGCTACACAAAAAAAGGGCAAAACCAAGAGCCATTGTTTGGTTTGCAAATGGTTTTCTATGAAGGGATGATAATATCCTAGGTCTCTTAAGGAATAAAAGCTCTCAAGAAATGAAAGTCCACTCAGTGGTACAAAAGTAGCTCAAACAAATGAGTAGATGGCAAAAGGGCTAATCCTCCCCCTGCTACAGATATCTAATTGTCCAGTAAAGTACAGCTCTCCCCTCTTCTTCCCTGCAGGAGAATCAGGACCATGAAAAGGAAAAGTCACAAATATTCTTTCTGCCCTGCGTAACCAAAGCTGTGCCAAAGCACAGATGCTGCCTTCAAAGTGACTCAAATTCCAGCCTAGAGCTCTCACCTTCCAGAAAACTCCTTCCCCAACACCCCACTAACACCAACTCCCCCCAAACTGCTGCACAGAAGCCCTCAGCACCCTGTCAGGGACCCCGGCTGTCCCCATCCCTCTGCAGAGCTTTCCCACCCTCCAGCAGACGCCCTGGTTCCCTGCACAGTGCCCTGGCATGGCCTCAGGAGGATCTGCTCCAAGGGCTTCCCCTGGAGCAAGCTCAGGCTGCCAGGCCTATGGATCCTGGATCATCCTTCCCACCGAGCCTTCCTGTGCACGGCTGTTCCATCTGCACCTTCGGGCTCAGCTCAGACTTCTCCACTAAACCAGGAGTGCTGGTAAAGGATGGAGAGCAGCCTGGCAAGCTCTTTCTCCAGCTCCCTCTTTACTCTTGGGGAGGTAGAACATTCCACAGGAAAGCAACTGATGCCACAAGGAGGGGTGGCCTCAAGCACCTTTGGCAATGAAACAAAGCCTCTGTTTGACATAAGTAAGCACAAGCAAGTCACAAAAGTAAACAGGTAATTAGCACAGCCATACATAGGAACTCAGCCCCAGTTAGCATAAGAAAAACCTGGCAGGCCTAACTTGACCTGAGAGTGACTTGACACAAAGCTTTAGACATAGTCTACCAGAAGAACTAAGGGCAAGTGTGGAGTCAGCCCTGTGCAGGGAAGCCATGAGGAAGACTTTGTGCTGCTTTAGGGCATCGAGACCGCTCCTGGCCAGCGCTTGGACATCAGCTTCAAGTATAGGAATCTGAGCCAATGTATTTCCAACCCCCTGCCTACCGAATCGCCTCAGCAGCGTAAAGATGGACGGTATGTTTGGTACAATTCCTGCATCAACCCACTGAAATTTATACCTGGTGGAGGAATATTTTAGTGGGGTGCAGACCCCCGCCCTCCCGCCAGGTCAGTAAAAGAGCTTTTGGTAGACAGTGCATTTGTCTGCCAATTTCTTTGAATGAGGGAGACCCCTCAGGACTGCTATATCCTGAGGGAACACCACTGGCCTTGACCTGTAGGCAGCTGCACAAGCTTAAAATCTGCTGCCTCAGCTTCCAGGACCTCTCTTGGCCAGCATCCTGACGTGGATGCAGAACTGTTGTGAGGCACTGCTGGGACCCAGCAGGACAGGACTGCCTGTGTCGTGTCCACATAGCACCCCTCACACAGCCAGGGTCATCCCGAAACCAGAGAAATGCTCAGGTGTCAGCAGAGGGGAGCAAGGAGCACTGGGCTCCTCTCAGGGTATCTCAGCTGGGCTCGCTCCACAACACCCCCACCATTTTAAGGCCTGCTGATGCCCAGCTGCCAGAAATGCCTCCCTTGTTCTCTCCAAGATGCACAGGGAGAGCCAAGAAGCAGGACACCTTGGGAGGCAATCCTTCCAAGCCTTTTCTGAGGCCAGGCACACACCAAGATCAGCCAAGACTCTCCACCACGCTGCCTGGCCCACCCAGCCCAGTCTGTGCTGGCCCTGGGCCACAGCAGCTTCCACCAAGCAAGGGCAAATGCATGTAGCCAAGAGTTGAAACACAGCAGGCAGGGAAGATGTGAAACGCGTGTGCGTAAAGGCCTGTTAATTCACAGCTCTCAGAGAGAGCTTTGGGGCTCACAGCTGGACAGAGATGCTCCTGCTCACCCCTCTGTCCAAAGGGGGGTAACACACCTTGCTGCAGGTGCTTGGGTCAGTCTCTGCAGGTCCAGGTGGATGCCAAACCTGCTCTTCACAGCCTTCTCCCTTGCCCTGCCCCTCTGCCAAGCAACACATGCCTGAAGGACTGAAAAGACCCCAGAGAGCCAAAGGGGAACACTTGCACCTGCTCACTGGGAGCTCCCTGGGAAGCACTGTCCTTGAGAAGCAAGTCCCTTTCCTCCAAAGGCATTTCCCCAAATGTGCAGCTTTCCTGGGGAACACCAACACACTCTTAAGAATAGCTGGCAAGGTTGAATGACTTCAGGTCCTCTGAGGACAGGCACTCCAGCTGTAGCTCGTATTCCCCCAAGTGTGTTTCCAGGTGGAGGTTCCGAGGTGCATCCCCAGGCCCTCTACAAACACAAGCTGCTCACTGCCTCTTCACCTGCCTCAACTCCTGCCTGCGCCCACGGCACCAAGACCAGGCTGTTCCCAGCCAGAGCCCAGAGCCCTGCTCCTGCAGGACGCTCTTGCCAGCACCTTCCAGGCCTCTCTGCTGTGCACACAGCGCTTTTCATGCCCGCTCCCAACAGGCTCTGGAAGGCAGAGCACAGCCTGGCTGCCTCTACCACCAGCACAGCCCAAACACAGGCGGAGGAAGAAGCAGCAGGGTTTTTTTTGCAGCCATACCCAGGAGAAACCTGAAGGGTGCCCTCCCTCTGCTCTCACTTGGTTGCCTTTCTGACTGCCTCTGAGGCTGGGGCTGCCATTCCTGGGTTCTGGGGACCAGAACCACACCTGGGATCCCGGCACTGCCTGACAGCGCTCCAGGCTCTGGCACAGTCTGAGTCTCGGGCACCGTGCTGCTGCTTCATTTGCTCTTAGGCACACCCAAAGCTCTCTGTTAAGCCCAGATAGTCTCTGGTTCTGCCCTCTCCAGGGATTGCAGCTCCCTGCCCAGGCATTGCAGCTCGCCTGGCCAGCCCCTGCTGACTGCCCACTGCCCTCATTCACACTCAAGGAGGTCTGAGATGAAATCAGAGCACCAAGACAAGGATAAGAAAGGAGGGCCCTCGCCACCCACAGGGGAGCCAATGTTTGAGATCATCCCCAAGTCCCTGATGTACGAAAGTCTCTGCAATCTGCACAAAGACATTGTACGACAGGGACGTGAGGCTTATACAACCTGGTTACACCGGGTCTGGGACCTTATGGGTACAGGCATGCAACTGGATGGTGGTGAGGCAAGGAATTTGGGACCCTTGACCCAGGACTCAGGTATTTATCAGAATTTTGTAAGGGAGCCAGGCTCCCTTTTCCTCTGGGAGTGGCTTTTAATGAGTGTCAGAGAGAGGTTTGTCCACAAGGAGAGAATGCAGGAGCACCACCACAGAATGAGCTGGAAGACCCTTGAGGAAGGGATCCAACAGCTGAGAAAAGTGGCAGTATTGGAGGTACTCTTTGGGAGGGATGGACAGCATGATAATGACCCCGGCAAGGTCAGGTGCACAGGGCAAATGCCGTGGAATCTGGCAAATCTAGGGCCATGTCAATACACCACCTTCATTGCAACGATTAATGCTGATACCAGCCGAGAGACAGTGGGTTCTGCTGCAAACAAGTTTAGAAATTGTGAGAGGATGATCAATGGTGAGATGCAGGCTCATGTCTCTGCTGTGATCAAGGAACTCAAAGAGGAGTTTAAAGAGAAGATGAGGAAGATGAAGGAGGAGGTGAGGAAGATCAATGCAGCACCAGTGCAAGTCACAGGCCCAATAGTCAGAGCCCAATACGCCCAGCTAGAGAGAGAGGATACACCCCACAAACTTACTTGTGGGGGTTTTTTTGCATGGGGAAGACATGGGAAGGAGAGATGGGAAACCCACTTCTGTCCTGGCAGTGAGGGTGCATCCACTCAAGGAGGGAAACACTAACCGAGGGAATTCCAGTAAAGTGAAGGTAGCCTCAGCCTCCCCTGACCGAGCAGCCGGGTATGATCTGTCAGATCCCCTTGAAGGTACCACTAGTATGTATGCCTAGGAAAGAAATAATAACCAGGGTTAGAGGGGCCCTGCCTCTAGCCAGAGAGAGTCACCGGAAAATCAGGTCTTCTGGATGGTGTGGATGCAATGGCCACAGGCATATGATGCCTTAGTTGATACTGGTGCGCAGTGTACCCTGCTACCATCAGGACATGTGGGGGCAGAACCTGTTTCCATTGCCGGGGTGACAGGGGGATCGCAGCAATTGGCCCTGTTGGGAGCCGAGGTGAGCCTGACTGGGAAGGAGTGGCAGAAACATCCTATTGTGACCGGCCCAGAGGCCCCGTGTGTTCTGGGCATAGACTTCCTCCGGAATGGCTGTTACAAAGACCCAAAGGGACTCAGGAGGGCTTTTGGCATAGCTGCTGTAGAGGCAGAGGGCATTAAGCAGTTGAACACCTTGCCTGGACTATCAGAAAACCCATCTGCAGTAGGACTCCTGAGGGTGGAAGAGCAGCAAGTACCAATTGCCGCCTCGACAGTGCACGACCGGCAGTATCGGACAAATTGAGGTGCTGTGATCCCCATCCACAGAATGATCCGTGACTGCAGAGCCAAGGGGTGTTCAGCAAAACCCCACCCTTGAACAGCCCCACTTGGCCTGTGTGCAAGTCTGGCAGAGAATGGAGATTGCCTGTGCATTATTGTGCCGTGAATGAAGTGGCTCCACTGCTGAGCGCTGCTGTGCCGGACATGCTGGAATTCCAGCACGAGCTGGAGTCCAAGGCAGCAAAGTGGTACGCCACTATTGACATTGCCAAGGTGTTTTTCTCCATTCCTCTGGCAGCAGAATGCAGGCCTCAGTTTGCTTTCACCTGGAGGGGCGTTCAGTACACCTGGAACTGACTGCCCCAGGGGTGGAAGCGCAGCCCCACCATCTGCCATGGACGGATCCAGGCTGCACTAGAAAAGGGTGAAGCTCCAGAACACCTGCAGTACATCGATGGCATCATTGTGTGGGGGAACACGGCAATGGAAGTATTTGAGTAAGGACAGCAGATCATCCAGATTCTGTTGAGAGCCAGCTTCACCATCAAGAAGAGCAAAGTCAAAGGACCTGCCTGAGAGATCCAGTTCCTGGGAGCAAAGTTGCAAGACGGACAGTGTCACATTCCCACCGAGGCCACCAATAAGATCACTGCGATGTCCCCACCAACCAGCCAGAAGGACACACAAGCTTTCCTATGCTCCATTGGCTTTTGGAGAATGCCCATTCCCGAGTACAACCAGACTGTGAGCCTTCTCTACCTGGTCACCCACAAGAAGAACGATTTTCACTGGGGCCCTGCGCAGCAGCAAGCCTTTGCCCAGATCAAGCAGGAGATCACTCATGCTGTAGCCCTTGGCCCAGTCAGGACAGGAGCAGAGGTGAAGAATATGTTCTACTCTGCAGCCAGGAGCAATGGTTTGTCCTGGAGCCTTTGGCAGGAGGAGCCTGGGGAGACTCGAGGCTGACCACTGGGATTCCGGAGCTGAAGTTACAGAGGGTCTGAAGCCAACTACACTCCTACAGAGAAGGAAATCTTGGCCGCCTATGAAAGAGTTCAAGCCACCTTGGAGGTGATTGTCATGGAAACACAACTCCTTCTGGCACCCCGACTGCTGGTGCTGGGGTGGATGTTTAAAGGAAAAGTTTCCTCTCCCACCATGCCACTGACACCACATGGAACAAAAGGATTGTTCTGCTGTCCTTCATAAGAGTAAATGTTGTTCTGTTCTCCTGTCCTTGTCACTGTGCTCACCCTGCATGAGGTGTGTCTGCAAGCCCTCCAACCTCTGGGCTTGGGGTGGGCAAGTGTTCCTGAGGGAACAGGGATGGGGCAGCTGGGCTGGACTGACCCAAGGGATGTTCCATTCCATGTGACACCATGATCAGCAATCAACTGAGAGAACTGGTTGACAAGGGGGGTAGGGGATTAATTTCTGTTTGAAGATATTTTTCTTTCAAAACAGCACCTACACATACAGAATCTTATCCTGCCACAAGGTTGTCAAACATTTTCTGCTGATAGGCAATTTCCCGTGGATTTGCTTTTCTTCTGTTAGTGCTTTTTTTTAGTTGGGTTTGGAAGGTTTTTTTGGTCGGTTTTGTTTTTTTCCCTGTTGAACTGCCTTTCTTCTGATGCATACGTTTTTTCTCCCTTTCCTTGTGCCTTGCTTGGCACCTGATGGCAAGACAAATTTACCCAACTCAGTCATCTTGCCCAGTTATGTTTAGCAGTCACCATTACTAGATGAGTTCAGTCACAGACTCCCTGCAATTTGGCAGCATCCACCAAGAATTGAAAGTGCATTTCATGTCCTTGTAGAGATAATAGAAATAATCCACAGTGGTGGTCAAGGGCTGGTCACTGAGGGATGTCAGCAGGACGTGGCTGCCAAGAGGACTCTGTACCATGGATGACATTTGAGCCTCATTGTTCAGCCAAATTCCCACCCACCCCATGTTCCACTCCTTCAGCCCGGGTCTCTCCAGTCTGGCTCTGAGGAGACCACAGCAGACCCTGTCACAGGCCTGCTGAAGCCTGGGCACACAACATCCCCTTCTTTTCCCTCCCACGTGGGTTCTGCAGTCCCTGCCTTGTCCTGCCAGTGCCTGGAATGGCTGCAGGAGGATTTGCTACATCCCGTTCCCTGCTGGCCCTGCCCAGTCCGTGACTCTCCCAGTCCCCCTCCCTGCCCAGACTGGTTCCATGTCTGCCCTTCCCAAGTGCCCAGGACCCTCTGGGATGGCTCTGGCCTTTCCAGGGAGTTTGAGAGAGGTGCCACAGTGACGCTGCCCAGCCTTCTCAACAGGCCTGACACCAAAGGCCTTTTCCACATCCCTCAGTCCCAGATCAGTGGCCAGAACACAGCACATCCCTGTCCAGGTCCTCAGGGTGGTTCAGAAGGGAGGCAGCAGGGTTTTCTCCCCACAGACCCTCACTCCATCCAATGTCTCTCTGTGCAGTCCATGGCTGCCCTGAGCATTTTTTCCTGGAGCCTCCCTGCCCAGGATGTTTGTCTCTATGCTGTTCTAACCACAGCCCAGCAAAGAATTCAGGTGCTTTCCCAGAGGAGGTTACTCTCAGAGTAAAATGGCCTCAAGGCACTGTTTGTGCCACTGGAATTGTGCCACCCCCGAGTGCTGCTGATGGTGTTTGTGCTCACACAGGTTCATCTCCCCACACACACACACACACACGATGCACTGCTAAAATCTCCCCAGTACACAGCAAACATGGCCTGCTGGCCTGGTCACTTGGTGTCCCTCCATGCAGGGACAAACAACCTCCTGCAGGTGGGGGAGAGGCCAGTGCTGGCAATGGTGGTTGCAGGGGCTGGTGTGGGAGAATTGTCGTGGGGCACCTTCCCAGGCTGTCCCCAGAACAAAGACACAGCCCAGGCCCTGCTCTGCTCCTCCATCAGGTCCATGCCAGGAGCTCTGGCTGTGCCAGGACACTGCTGTGTGCCCCCCTGCACACTCGCCCTCTGCCCAGGCACTGGGCTTTGCTGTGCCAGGGCATTCCTGGAGCACATTGCTGACAGCAGCTCTGGAGGAGAGCAAAGCCTTCCTGCCCTGCCCTCAGGAGATGCCCTTTGCTGATGGAGCTGCTGTGCTGGAGCCCAGCTGTGTCCCAGCAGTGCCCACGGCCTGTCCCTGCCTGTGGTCACAGCACGGACACGCAGCAGGACAGTGACCAAGCTGCCAGAGCACTGCGGCCTTACAGCCACAGCAGGGCTGGGAAGGAGAGGGTGGAGTTGGGAAGGGCAGCTCCAAAAGGACCAGTCCCTGCTGCTCCCTGGCAGTGCTGCTCTGCTGGAGCTCTCTTCCTCTTCTCCCCTCTAACTTCATGCAGGCCTCAGACTGGAATCCCAGATAAAACAGGCACTGCAGGGTAGTTTATTTTGTTCCAATGTAGCAATAGCACAAACCTGGTTAACAGAGCTTATGGGTCACATCCAAGAGGCAGACAGTGACTTAGATGGTGGGGGTTAAAAAATGTTATTGATGATAATTTATGAGCGAAAAACCCACTGAGCATTACCCAAGGGCCTGCTGTCCTTGGCCCCTGCCCGCTCATCCAGGCTGAGATGGACACTGATGGTTTCTGTGCCAGGCTCTCCCAGCCCAGCCCAGCTCCCTGCAAGCTCTGCCAGCTGTCCTGAGCTCTGGGCAGCACCAAGGGCCTCTCCCCAGCACAGCCCAGCCGGCTCTGGCCCCACCGCTCCGCTCAGGCCAGGCTGCTCTGGGCACTGCCCCACGGCCTCAGCCCCTGCCAAGGGCACAGCAGCAGCTGCAGCTCAGCCAGGACTCAGCCCCACCATGGGGGAACGGGCCTGGCCAAGGCAAAGGAGGCTCCCTGGGTGTCCTGCTCTCCTCTCCAGGAGATCTGAGAGCTCTGCAGCCCCTCCTGCCATCTTGTCTGCCCAGGCCAGCACAAGAGCCCCGGCCTTGGGGCCCTCCAGAGCTGCTCCTGCTCCAGGCCCAGGGCCCATCCCAGAGCTGGGGCAGCCACAAAGCTGTGCCCATTTCTGTTCATTCCTGCGCTGATGGGGATGGATCCTCAGCACCTTGGAGGTTGGTGATGAACTTTACTACTCCAGAGGCCTCTTCTTTCTTGAGCTCTTCAGTATAGAAATTTAGTGACAAAGGCTCATTCATATTTCTTCAAAACACCCAAACAAGACAAGCCCATGGAAATAATTCAAGTCTTGAATTCTTCAGTCGTTAATTCGACAGATTGCAGAAGTGTATTTAAAGTCAACCTACTATATTGAAAACAGTGCAGAGGGAATTGTTTTGTCCTGTTTACTTTTCCTATTTATAGGTTGATATCAGCAATTCCCCAGTTGATACGGATCCCTAGCATTTCCTAATCCATTTTTAATAGGTATGAAAATCAAGAGCCCTTGTTGCTGACAATCTGAAGAGGGTCCCACGGAGAGCCAGCTGGAGTAATGACACCCAAACCAATATGGCTTGATGTCATCCTCCTTTATTGTCTAATTTTTTCATATTTTATTCCTTCATCGCCTTACAAAATACATAGTAAATTAACATTCATTGGTTAACGTAATAAATATAATTATATTACGTTAACCAATGAATATTTATTTGCTATTGTCATGTATTGATTGGCTGTTATTCTACAAGTGTCTGATCAGGTTATAGTACAGGACAGTTTTCATATACTACTCAGCGTCCTGCATTGACTATTGTGTTTGTACAAGGCTTATTGTTTTTCCAAGGATGTCCTAAGTACTTTAAATTAACTAAAGTAATTCAGTAATCTGCAGGCCAGTGTTGTCCAGCTCCTGCAAAGGAATAGCATCAAGAATAGCATGTCCTTGTTCCACGAGAAATTCCTCGACACCCTGTGGATCAAAGGATCCTTTGTGATCCTCCAGATCCTCATGGAACCAAGGGTGCATTGAGGCACAGCTGGGCCTTGTTGCAAGCAAAGAAACCTCTGTAAAAAGCAGGGTAACTCACAGAACCAAGGAGTCCATTGTTAGAGGATAAAACCTATGGAGCCAAGGGTCCATGGTGACAAAGAGGGGCCTCATGGAAGCAAGGGGTCACTGCGACACAGTGGGACTCATGGTACGAATTGTCCATTATGACAATGTGGATTCACGGAGACCGTGGTGACACTAAGGAACCTCATGGATCCACAGGGCCATTGTGGTGCTGAAGAACTTCATGGACGCCAGGGTTTATCGTGACACAGCAGGCCCGCATTGGAAGAGAGGAACCATTGATGACAGTACAGAAACTCATGGAAGCAAGGGACATGGACTCATGGGACCATTGTGACACAGCAGGGCCACATGGAACCAAGGAGACCAGTGACATTTAGGTACCTCATGGAACCAAGGGTCCATTGTGACACAGCAGGGCCACATGGAACCAAGGAGACCACGGTGACCCTACGGAAGCTCATGGAACCAAGGATCCATTGTGACACTGCAGAAACAAGGAGACCATGGCTGACACTATGGAAGCTCATGGAACCAAACAGCCATTGTGACACTGCAAGGTGTTGTTGAACCGGGAAGACCATTGTGACCCTAGAAAACTTGATTGGCACTAAGGGTTTATTGTGACACAGCAGGGTCCCATGAAACCAGTTGTCCATTGTGACAATGCAGATCTGATAGGACCATGGTGACATTACAGAAGCTCATGGAACCATGGGTCCATTGTGATAAAGCAAGGCCTCATGGAACCAAGGAGACCATTGTGACATCATGGAATCTCGTGGAACCAAGTGTCCATTGTTACAGTCCGGAACCAAAGAGACCATGGTGAAATGATGGAATCTGATGGAACCAAGGGTCCATTGTTACAGTCCAGAATCACGGAGACCATTGTGACATTGTGGAAACTCGTGGACCCAAGGGTCCATAGTTACAGTTCGTAACCAAGGAGACCATTGTGACATCGTGGAACCTCATGGAACCAAGGGTCCATTGTTACAGTCTGCAACCAAGGAGACCATTGTGACATCGTGGAACCTCACGGAACCAAGAAGATCATTGTGACATCATGGAACTTTGTGGAAGCAAGTGTCCATTGTTCCAGTCCAGAACCAAAGAGACCATTGTGACATCACGGAACCTTGTGGAACCAAGGGTCTATTGTTACAGTCCAGAACCACAGAGACCACTTTGACATCATGGAATATCATGGAACCAAGGGTCCATCTTTACAGTCTAGAACCAAGGAGACCATTGTGGCATCATGGAACCTTGTGGAACCAAGGGTCCATTGTTCCAGTCCAAAACCATAGAGACCATTGTGACATCATGAAATCTCATGGAACCAAGTGTCCATTGTTAGAGTCTGGAACCAAGGAGACCATTGTGACATCATGGAACCACATGGAACCAAGAGTCCATTGTTGCAGTTCAGAACCACAGAGAACATTGTGACATCATGGAACCTCATGGAACCAGGGCTCTATTGTTCCAGTCGGAACCAAGGAGACCATTGTGACATCACGGAACCTCGTGGAACCAAGGGTCGATTGTTGCAGTTCAAAACCACAGAGAACATTGCGACATCATGGAACCTCATGGAACCAAGAAGATCATTGTGACATCATGGAACTTTGTGGAACCAAGTGTCCATTGTTCCAGTCAAGAACCAAAGAGACCATTGTGACATCACGGAACCTCGTGGAACCAAGGGTCCATTGTTACAGTCTGCAACCAAGGAGACCATTGTGACATCATGGAACCTCGTGGAACCAAGGGTCTATTGTTGCAGTTCAGAACCACAGAGAACATTGCGACATCATGGAACCTCATGGAACCAAGGGTCTCCAGAATCAAGGACACCATTGTGACCGTACAGAACCTCACAGAACCAAGATTCCATTTTTATGCAGTGGGGCCTCATGGAACCAAGGAAACACTGTGACACAGCAGGGCCGCATGGAACCAATGGTCCATAGAGATACTGCCTATCCAAGGAGACCATGGTGATGCTGTGGAACCTCATGGAATCAGGTGGCCATTGTGACACAGCAGAATCTTTTGGAATCAAGGTAACCATGTTATGCTATGGAACCTCATGGAACCAAGGGGCCATTGTGACATTGTGTGGTCTCATTGGAACAAAGGACATGGTTAATGGGACAGAGGCTCCTGGAAACTATGGGACCTTGTGACACTGCAGGGCCTCATGCTTCCTTTGTCTACTGGAGATCTCTGCTCTTTTCTGTGATCAGGGCATACAGAGGTTTAACAAGTAACCCATAGCTATAAATCCATAGTCTGCACCACCCTGTCATGCCTAAAAAGGTTCTCAGTTCTTTCACTGTCTGAGGTCTCGGGGTCTGACATATTGCTTCTTTGCGATCTTGGCCCAAGGTCCTTTGTCCAGCACTCACTTCATAACCCAGGTAAATGACTGTTTGCCTCACCATCTGGGCTTTCTTCTGGGATACTCGATACCCCTGCAGGCCCAAAAAGTTTAGGAGGCTTACCGTCCAATCCACGCATGTTTCCTGGGTCTGGGTGGCTATCAGGAGATCATCCACGTACTGAAGCAACTGTCCTTCTCCTGGTGGATGTTCCCAAGATTCTAAATCCTTGGCAAGCTGTTCTCCAAATATAGTAGGAGAGTTCTTGTATCCCTGTTGTAATACACACCATGTGAGCTGGTTCCTCCGTCCAGTTTTGGGGTTCTCCCATTCAAATGCGAAAATTTTCTAGCTGGCTTCGTGGAGAGGGAGGCAAAAGAAAGCCTCCTTTAAATCTAAAACGGTAAACCATGTTAGTTCAGGTGTTAAACGAGTTAACAAGGTATAAGGGTTAGCAACTACTGGGTACAAGTCTTCAGTTACCCTGTTAATAGCCCTTAAATCTTGTACTAGCCTGTATGACCCATCAGGCTTCTTTACTGGCAAAATGGGGGTATTAAAATCAGATTGACACTCTTTTAACAGTCCTATTTGCCAAAAAATTTCTATAATTGGGCTAATCCTTTCCCTATCTTCTTTCTTCAGGGGGTATTGTTTAACCCTTACTGCCCGTTCCCCCTCCTTAAGCTTGATTTGTATAGGTACTGCATTCTTTTCTCTCCCTGGTATATTAGAAGCCCATACCCCAGGGAATACTTGATCCATTATTTTCCTGAAGTTTTTCTCTTCTTCACTTACACTTTCAAGTTCTTTGGTTATTATTAACATTAGGCTCAACAACTCCACGTATTGTTGGTCCTTTACCTCCAAGCTAATGTCTCCATTTTTAAATATTATTTTTGCATCCAGCTGCTCTAGCAGATCCCTGCCCAAAAGTGCAGATGGAGCATTAGGCATTTATAAAAACCGGAGAATTCCCCATTGCTTTCCCAATTTATATTTTAACGGTTTGCAAAAATATGCTCTTTCAGATTGGCCAGTAGCCCCTTTTACCATAACATAATCATTTGTTAAATGTATTAAGGCCTTATTCAACACTGAAAATGTTGCCCCTGTGTCTACTAAAAATTCCACTTCCTTTTCTTTATTCCCTAGTTTAACTATAACCAGAGGGTGCCCTAGGGTAGGGCCCTCCGGTCCTCCTCAGTCCTCCTTCGCATGAGCAACCACTCTTTCTCCCCCCCGATCACTTTTTCTCTGTTCGTCACCTCTTCTTCGTTCTGGGCACTGGTTCTTCCAGTGTCCAAATTTCCTGCAAAATGCACATTGATCTTTTCCCAGTCAGGGTGGTCCTTGTCTTGGCGGGTCTTGCTCACATTTTTCCTTTCCTTCCTCCCTTGCTACTGCTACTAATTTCTTCATCCCTTGTTTATATCCTTCCTCCCGGTTACTAAAGACTCTCCACGCTTCATCTAATAGAGTCTCCAAGTCTCGGCTATTTGGGCCCCGGATCTTCTGAAGTTTCCACCTGATATCTCCTGTGGATTGTCCTAAAAACAAATTTATTAGTTGTTCTATTCCTTCCTCCGATCCAGGGTCCAGAGTGGTGTATCGCCGCATTGCGTCCCATAGGTGATCTAAAAAATCAGAGGGTGTTTGAGAGGGACCTTGTTTAACAGCATATAAAGCTGACCAGTTTATGGTCTTAGGAATTGCTCGTTCTAGTCCTTTCACTATAAAGTCTTGATATCTCTTAAGCTGTGCTAATTCATCAGGTTCATTGGGATCCCACATCGGCTCCTGAAGAGGAAATACATCTTTAATATCCTCTTGTGTTGATACGCAAGCATCCTCAGCTAAGTCCTTGGATACTTTTAAAACCAACTGCTTCTCTGTTTCTGTTAAAGCATCAAGTAGTAACTGCATGTCTGCCCAATCAGGTAAATGCTGCTTAACCATAAACTTTAACCTTTTGGCAACGCCTATCGGGTCATTTCGATAACCCTTAGCAGTCTTTTCCCAAGCCTCTAAATACATTGAGAAAAAGGGGACCTTAATTATCCTTGGCTCCCCATCAGAGGCTATAGCTTGCCTTAAGGGTGCTTGTATGACTCCTTTAGTTTGCTTTCTAGTTGTTTGTGGGGGTGGGTTCATTCTGCTTTGCCTTCTGGTCCTTGACGCTATCGGACCTTGTGGGGAAGGCTTGGGACTTGGTTCAGATTCATCCCATTCACTATCACTACTGGGCAATGGTGGATAAAACCTCGAGGGTTCCCCTGATCTAGGAGTTGGTGGGGAAACTCTTGCTTTAATTACTGTTTTTTCCAGGGTAGACGAACCAGAGGATAGGTTTGGGGAGGCTGAAGTTGGTGAGGGTTCTGATTTCACTCGTTCCCCCACCCTCTCTTCTACCCCCTCCCTTCCTGGTTTCTAGGTGGTGGTAAAAGTGCCTCCGCTGTCCCTTGTTCTAAGATCTCTGTTGCATGTACTTTACTTGGGTGTGAGCATCTTTGATTTATTGAACATGTGCTGCAACACCGTTTGAGCTTTTCCTTGTTAGCCTTATTATCCTTTTCAAGAGCCAGTACCAGTGGATCAGACGGTGGCCTAATCCCACAATCCCTTTGCCACTCAGGGTGATTTCGAAGACTGAAAAACATATCAGCATAAGTTACTTCTTGCCACTTTTGTTCACGCCTAAGGAAAAGCATTAACTGTAATAAAGTCTCATAGTCTAAAGTACCATTTGCTGGCCATTTCAACCCCCCATCAAGTCTATAGAGTGGCCACCACTGTGTAGAAAATTTAACAAGTTCCCTTTTAGTTTCACTACCACCATAGCCCACCAGTGCTTTCCAGTGTGTTAAGATACACCCTAAAGGGGTTCCCCTGGGAATCTCTTTGCTCTCATTTGCCCCCATGTTCAGGGTTTTTTCTTTTCAAAACGTCTTTTGATCTTATCCCAGTTCTTAAGCTTTACCTGGTATTCTTCTGGTACAAAAATATGCTGGCCACACTCAACTCGAAGTATGTCCACTGGTTTCTTCAAAGTTCCTGAAACTCCGTTTTCTAACAGTTCAAATATTTTACTGCTACCAGGAACCTCTTGACCAGTCACCAACAAAACTTGTATAACTTTTTGGGTAGCCTCTTGTTCTTTTGAACGACAAAAAGCACAAATTCCAGTCTTAGGTATTAGCCACCTGTACCCTTTTCGGACCCACAAATCCTGACAGACTACACACCAAAATACAATCCACGGATTACAATAACAATCTTTATTTGGGCAGGGGAATACTCCTGAACCAGGCTTTCGGTTCCTGTTTCTCCCGGTCCTGGTCATATAGCTATGCTAGCAAAAAAAAGGGATAAAACAATTTGTTAGTTAATTTTCACCTTTTCTCCCTTCAAAACAAGGTTCAGAGCAGCAGCTGTTGAGGAAAACTTGTTATACAAAAGAAAAAGGGAAAAAGAAAGAAACAAAACAAAAAAACCAACAACAACAAAAAAAAACAAACTTAAATTGCAAGTTATTAATCACACATTAAATCAAATCCTCTGTTATGTTTTGCTCTGGGTATATTACTGTTAAAATTCGTTTAAAACCTGTAAGCAACCTTTCATACACTGTAGCAAGTTTGCAGCGAAAAGCCAAGCGTATCTCCTGTCGCACTGTAAACAAAGGACAAATGGAAATCTTATAAACAGTCAGTCCAGTTTTGACCGAAATTTCGTGACTCCACACTGCACTGAGAGCTGTGTGAACCACTGCTATAGCCTGTTCTAAAAATTTTTGGATTTCTGATCAAATTTCTCTCACCCTTTGATTGAGAATGTTACAAAATGCAAAGTTCGGCTGTGTATTCGCAGCTGCAAAACCGGGTTTCTCTTTTTCCAGGAGGACCTAAATTCTAATAGTTTAGGCTCACAAAAAAACCCCTGGGGTTTTTCACAACCCCGAACACATTCAACAAATGTTCTAACAAGGTCTTGCTAAAATCACACAAACTTCAGTCAAAACACAACACAAATCTTTCAACAAGGAGTGGAGGGGAGGGAAAAATAAACTACTAGCAAACACTCACCCGCTAAACCTGGGGTTTTCCAGGCAGTTGAAAAATGTATCCTGAGGTCACAGAGCCTGAATTCTCCTCTAGTTATCTGGGAGACAAATGACCTCTTAATCACCAGGACTATCTTAAAAGTAGTTTAGGCTTTTCACTTCACCCACTAGCTATAAAACAAAAATTCAGCTTACAAAGCTTTTCATCCAACAACATATCAAATAAAATTTTCACAGCCAAAAGCACACGCTGCCCAAATTCACACAAATACACACAATCTAAGCACCATGCAAATACTTTAAATCAGTCTGCACTCCCAAAGGTCAGTATTTCTTTGCAAAGCAAATAACAATTTCACAAACTTCTTACAACTTCAAGTTCACAAAGCTCCTAAAAACACTTACAAAAATTAATAACACACGCCAAATCACACAAATTATAATGCTCACAGCACTAACTCTTACAGACCACAACAAATACAATGCTCAAATAGTTTTCCACAGCCTAAACACACAAAATCACAAACTCACTAAACAAAGACGGATCCGGTTACAACACACACATACAGCGCTTCGGGCCACAACTCAAATTGTCACAAGCAGGACCCTTCGCGTCCCAAAATTCAAACCACCCAAATTATGGATTACTAAGGTGCACCTTCCAAATTACAAACTGAGATCAGAGCCACCACCCCTGCTCCAATCCAAATCCACAACACCACAGCCGCTGCCTCCTCTACAAGGCACAGACTGCTAAACTTCTGGTACTGCTGCCTCCTCTACGAGACACAGACTAAAAAACTTCTGGTGCTGCTGCCTCCTCTACGAGGCACAGACTAAAAAACTTCTGGTGCTGCTGCCTCCTCTACGAGGCACAGACTACCAACCTCGGATACGAGACGTCTCTCGTGTCTTTTTAACTGCCTATATAATAAGGTACTTTCCCCCAAATATAACTATACCTCTTGTCCGTAGTCCAGCAGGTTCTGGTCTTTCCCCGCGTAGTCAGCGAGATCGCAGGATCCCTCTTCCCAGAAATTTCTGGGTGGGCGCCCAGAGGGGTCCTGGACCCCACTGGCCCCACGGCCAGAGAGAGCAGTCCTCCTGGCTGGCTCGCCAAAATGATTTATTAAAAAAAATATGGATATTGATCTAGTATCGATATCCAACTGTGATGGACAAAAACTCTCTAACAGTTTAAAGTTAGAAAGTGTATGTTTATTCGATGCCGGGCAGCGTGCGGGATAGCTCCCAAATACACACCGCACCTTCCAGGTGATTACACAGTCTTTTTATCCATACAAGTATTGAATACACAAAATACAAATACATATTCATAATTTTGGTACATCCCATTCCCCGCTTCGTATGCTAATCACTCCAAAAGCTATTAAGCATGCGTAGTTTGTCCCTTGAAATGGGTCGGTGGTCCCTTTCATGGGGAGGGGTCCCAAAATGAGGAAGTAAATGAAGTCTTCCTCGTTCTGACCTTTCTACCTTTTCAATGCAACTATGACAAATGAACTCTTGGTAGAACTCCCATTCCTTGTCTTCAATTGGTTTCAGAACAGAGGAGGCCCACAATTGTCTTATGTTCCTAAAAGCTATTTGTCAGTTTCTATATTCTTCATTATAAACCCAGCTAACTAAACATTGTGCTGACAAGCAATTAATTATTAGTTAACTACTAACTCCTAACTTCATCAAGGCCTACTCATTTATTATTCTTATTTTAATCAACTCTAGTAAGACTTATTTCTCTTAGCTCCTCAAAATCTCTAAATGCCTTAAAGTTTACGTTTCAAGATGAGCAAGTGCTGCAGTTGTGCCTGGAAGGCACCTGCAACAGAGAGGCCTCGGGAAGGCTACAGGGCAGTAAGTCTTGCAGTCTGTCTTCGAGGGCACAGCAAGAGAGAAGTCTCAGAAAAGAAACGGGACAGCAAGTCCCGCAGTCCGTCCTCGAAGGCACTGGCGGCAGGGATGGCAGATGCTTTGGAAATGCTCCGGGCCACCGAATCCTGCAGTCCGGCCTCAACGTCAACTGCACAGGGAATGCCTTGGAAAAGCTCCGGGTCAGCAAGGAAGGGGTTGGCTGTGTGGGGGCTCCTCACAGCACTGCTCTGTCCCGTCCTGTCCTGTTGGGTGCACCGAGCACTGTGGCATGGCCGTGTTGCTGCCAGCACGTATGTCAGGACGTGTCAAAAAGGGTCACCCTTGTACACTCTGGCCCTTTCCATCCCACAGTGACCACAGTGTCACAAAGAGCCCAAGGACACACATCCACGTGCCCTGGGGACACACCCACTCCACCCAAACTGCTCCAGCTTGCAAGGAAGACCTTCCCCCAAGTGGTGAAGACACCACCCAAGGGGTGAAGTTCCAAGAGGAACTTTAGGAACGGCCCAAACAACAAGCAGCTGCTCCTCTGCTCTGCCTGCTCAGGGCTGCAGAAGGAGCCCTCACAGCTGCCAACAGAGACGAAGCAGGAAGGACACCTGGAGCTTCTACAGAAGCTGCCATGGCCTCTTTGGGACCAGTTCCAGTGCTGGAAGGCCCTCATACATGCAGGTCTGTGACGCAGACACGGGACATGTGGGCCAGAGCACGAATGCTGCTCTGACTCCTGGCGAGCACTGACATCAGCAGGTGTGGCAGAGTCCCTGCCAAAGGAGACCAGCCACCCCAAGCTCTGCCAGTGCTGGTGCCTGTCAGCTGCCACAGAGACCTGTGGCCCCGGGGGACTTGTGTGCCAGAGGACAGCCAAAGCCAACGTGCCTTGGTGTCTATGGGATCCTTTCTGCAGGTGGCTGCAGGCAGGAGCACCTGGAGCAGCACTTGGTAGCCACACTTGGGAGCTGTCAAAAGCTGTTGCTCCTTCCTAGAATGATTTTTGCTTGGAAGTGATAATCTGCAGCACAAAAACACCATCCACTGTTGACTTCCAGAGGACAATGACATTCTTACAGAGATACTGTCAAGTTCCCTTGTGTCCTTCTGTTTTTCTTGCTTTCTGGGAAAGAACATCAGCCCAGCATCTGATGCCCAATGCTCCGGTTGCTGCCTGGCTGGCTGTGGCCAGCAGCTCATGTCCAAAGACAAGCGGGTGCTGCCTTCTGGGCAAGGGAATGGACAGGCACGAGCAGAGAATTTCCCTGGTGAAGCTGGGAGGAACCTGGGGAAATGCAGAAGACTGGGATAACGCTGGCATGAGAGAAGCCGTTCTGTGTCCCTGATGACGGGGCCAGCAGTGTGAAGGAAGAGCCAAGAGAAGCACTGGAAGCAGACACATCCTGCCGCTTTCTGCTGTTCCACGGACACGGAACACACTTGTTCCCACAGCTCCAGAAGACTTGAAGCAGGAAGAAAAACATTCAGCAGGACCACCAAAGGCCAAGGGGCTTCTGGCCACTTTCCCTTGCCCACCGCATACTTGGGCAACTTGCCGAGTGCAAGCGCCCTTTTTCCCCTCCTCCCCATTGGCCTGAAGAATCTGGGCACCAAGAGAAAGCTCCTGGACCTCCGGGTATGACAACAGCAATTTATTAATGCTATCCTGGGGTGAAAGGAAGTGCTTTCAGAAGGGGTTGGTCCCCGCAGGCTCAGGTGGCCCCAGCAGACGCAGCCTGGCGGATCAGTTCTCCACAGCGCTGCAGCAGGACAGCCAGCCCCGGCGACACGGGAAAGGCCGTGACTTCCAGAGCCGGCGGAGTTGATCTTGCACATTCTGGAGTCGGGAGGAGGGAATGGCCTGCACAGCTAAATTGATGTAATGAGTTTGAAGGGCCAGGCATGAGATGGCGGGGCTGGCGTCATTCGCCATGTCCTGAAGGGCTGCGAGAGAGAGGAACAGAGCCACCGTCAGAGCCTGCGTCTGCAGAAACATGGGGACACCCTCCTGCCACGTCCATGCCAGGCAGCTCTTGCCATGGCCTGGAGGAAGCAGGAGACAAGAAGGGCGAGCTGGAAGGTGCTGGCCACGAATCTGCCACAGGCCCCCGAAAGGTCTGTGTGCTCAGCCCACGCTGCCCTTGGTGCACGCCGGGCCAGGGAAGGCAGCTGCCAGCGGCAGCCCCCGCTGAGAGCCCGCTGGCCTCACTCACCCCTGCAGAGGATCCGGAACTCTTGCTGCTGTCCTCTCAGGCAGCGCCCGGCGATCCCTTGGGAACAGAGAGCGTGAGCTGGCTGGAGAGCCACAGCTGCCGCCCACGGGCGCTGCCAGCCCTGAGGCCACACGGCCTCCTGGCCCGGCAGGGCTCAGCCCGGGCCCCTGCCGCATCCTGCCGCCCAAGGGCACGGCTGCCAGAGGGCGGTGGCAGCGCCGAGGCCAGGCGGGGCTCCAGATGGCCGCGCTGGGATGCTGCTGCCGGGGCAGCAGGCGGGGCTGGGGCCGAGCTGCGGCGGGGCGGGGAGGGAGCCCGGGCTGCTGGCTCACCCATGAACCTGACGGCCGCCTCTCGCAGGGGCTCCTGTGGGCTCTGCAGGTAGGGCAGGGCCCGGCGCAGGTGCTCGGCCGCTCGGCTCCTGTCCTCTGCCAGCTGGAGAGAGCAGCAGGCACAAAGGGAAGGGTTGGTGTGGGCCCTGCCCCTCGGCCGGGCGCTCCCTAGGCCGGGCGCCGCTCCCCCTGCCCACACAGCCCCGAGGCCCGGCCAGCAGCCGCAGGCGCCGGGCTCCGCAGGGAGCAGAGGGCCCGGCGAGCCGCGGTGCCGCCCCGCGGCAGAGCCCGGCTGCCTCGGGGCTCCCTCAGCGCCGGGCTTGGGGCCAGAGGAGCCTGGAGCAGAGCCCGGGTGGCCCCGGGAAGGCAGCGGCGTGTGGGGCGCCGGCCGGTGCCCCTGCGTGCAGCACTGGGCAGGGGCTGCAGCTGCCAGCCCCACAGACTGGGCACCGTGGGCAGGCGGCTTCTCCAGGCTGGGGCTGGGGCTTCTGGGCTGTCCTTACCAAGTGCTCGGCAAAGCTCCACATCTGATCTGTGTTCACCAGGTGCTGAAGATCCCTTCTCTTCAGGAACCTTACTGCAGAAAGCAGCGTTTCCCGAGAGGCCTGCAGAGCGGCAGAGAGGCGGACATGGCACCGCAGCCCAGGGCACAGGAGCCGCGTCCCTGTGCCAAGGCCAGGAGGGAGCTGGAGCCCATGAGGAGGAGCCAGGCTGAGGGGAGACAGCTGAGCCCCCTGCCATGGGGACCCCGGCGCCCAGGAGCCCTCACCTGTGCCACACCCCAGTTCTCATCGTGGCAGTTGAAGAAGAGTGGGAGCAGGCTCTGCCTCACATGCTTCTTCAGGGGCTTTTTTCCCTTGGCCACCACCAAGTTCATCACCTCTTGGAAGAGGCGAACGGAGAGCAGCTTCACAAGGCTGTTGTCCTGTTGGAAAGGAAGCAGAACCCCTCCACATCAGCTGCTTCAGGCCCCCCTGTGCACAGGCCCAAGGCACCGGGCTTCCAGGCGGCGCCCGGTGCCCATGGCTGGGGGCACAGAGCCTTACATTGTCGAAGAGTTGCCAGAGCGCCTCAGCCAGCTGCAGGGCGATGGGGCTGGCTATTGCTATCTTCTTGTTGAAGAGCAGAGAGCTGAGAACAACGACGGTCATCTCAACAATGTCTTCATCCACGGCCCGCAGGAGGTTGCCAAGGCTTTCAGTCAGGCTGTACATTCTTTGGTTCTGTGTGGAAAACAAGGCTGGGCAACCCGACGCTGCTGCTGCTGCTGCAGGGCTCAGAGGCCGAAGGCCTGTCCCAGAGCACTCAGGCAGCTGAACAGTGACCCTGGAGAGCTGGGAGCAGCTGCCACAGCTCCCAAAGCCCAGCCAAGCCCAAGGGGCTGCTTTCCCCAGCCCCACGCTGCCAGCACAGCTTCAGCTGCTGCCTCCTTCTCACCATCGAGGGGTCCTGGCTGAGCACCACGAGGCCTCTGAGCGCCACGCGACGCATCTCTCTGGACCGTCTCTTCAGGTGCCTTGTCATGATCTGCAGGACCTTTTCACCGCATTCACTCAAGTCCAGGCAGTCCAGGACCTGAAAGGCACAGAGCAGTGACAGGAGTGCCCAGCTGGCAGGAGCTCAGAACCGCACAGGGCTGAGCCAAGGCAGCAGCACAGGGCACCATCCCAGGCAGCTGCGGCTACCAGAGGGCAGAGGCGTGGGAGGCAGCTGAGCGAGGCAGCGCTGGCCATCGGGCTCACCTCCACCAGGAACGTCAGGGCGGGCAGTTCCCAGTCTGAAATGTCTTGGCTGAGTAGGTCAAAGAGGCAGGATGCGATCCTGCAGCGCCAGATGATGGAGACACGGCGCATCTCCCTGGGGGGGAGAAAAAAGCACCATTGCTCCTGAGCTGAGTGGCCAAACCTCTCCCAGGGCTGACTCACAGAGGTCTGGTCTTCTCCCGAGCACTCCCGAGCACGGGTGCTTTGGGAGGCAGCTGCTCCAGGGCACCCTCTTCTCCCAGCCTTTTCAGCTCATCCCTCCCTTGGGGACAAGGCCCTGCCGCCCATGAGCACGGGGACTGCGTGGGGTGATCTGGGCACAAAGGAGAGGGGCGGTGGGGAGAATGAGTTCTCACCTGGCCAGCAGACCCACTGCATAGTGGTGGGTGTGGGCACAGAGCAGCATGTTCCAGGCACACCTGCGTTCCATTGCTAGCACCACGTCCTCGTACTGCATTTGGCAGAGCAGGGCCTTCAGGGTCTGCAGTGCAAAGCTGTGTGCAGAGCAAAGCCCAGGTCACGCTGGGAGGCCCGGCTCCTGCCCTGGGAGCATGGCAGGGATGGGAAGGCTGGGAAGACTGGGATGGAGCACCTGTTGGGGTGGGCAGCAAGGTCGTGTTGTTCCTGGCATCTCTTCCAGAAGGTATCCACCTCTTCTGGCATATCCAGCGTGCTGATGTAAGCTTGGAAGAGCAGACGCAGAAGGAGATTGGGGAAATATACCTGCACTACAGGTGGGCACCAGGTCAGATTGAAGACCCTCCACATTGTCACTGTTGCCTGCAAGAAATGAAACACCCAGAGACAGCAATCAGTGCCAAGACATGCATGTGGCATGGCCCCGGCCTGCGAGGGAGAGGCCAAGGGAGACACAGGGGGAGCAGCCGGCCTGGTGGCCCAGAACCTTGCCCCCAAGCCAGGTTTCAGCCCAGTGCCTGAGGCAGGGAGATGCAGCTGGGGGCAGGGCAGAGAGCTAGCTGCTGGAGAGGTGGCCTGGGGGCTGGCAAAGGCCGCTTCCAGAAACTCACAGCCAGGGCAAAGACCCCTGTGCTGTCCCCATCGGAGGTGTACACGCTGTCCTCTGGCCAGGCGCTCAGCACATCGAGGAGGATCTGCAGCGCCGGCTCGGCGGTCCTGCTCGAGGACATGATGGTCCCCCACATGGTCACGGCAGCTCTGTGGGGCCAGAGCTCTGTGTCAGGGCGGGTCTCAGCCACAGCAGCGTGGCCTGGGCAGCTGCAGGGGCCCGCGCTGGCCCTCAGGCCGGCCTCTGACTCCTGCCCCTGGCTGGCAGCAGCCAGCCAGCCCACGTGGGTCCAGGCCCTGAGGGGCAGGGAGGGAGCATGGCAGCAGGCTCTGGAGTTGACATGCCAGGACTGGAAAACAGAGGGGCCAGAGGCTCCTGGAACTCTCCACCTGTCTGGCAGGGACAGGCTCTACGGGGTGGGGGGACAGGTGAAGCCTAAGGCCTCAAGGCAGGTGGGGATGCCATGCCTGTCACACGATGGGGCCCAGCGCAAGAGAGTGATCAGCACGTCAGAGGGGTATTCCTTGGTCAGCTCCAGAAGGGCCTTGTCCAGCCTGTGCTCAGCAGACTCGTTGGCCGTGAGCCACCGGTGGATGTACCTCACCATGGCTGGCACCTACAGAAGGCGCAGGGAGACTTGGAGAGCTGCCAGAGCAGCAACTTGCCCAGCTTGCCCTGAGAAGTGCTTCCCTTTCCACCACATTGGGCTGGGCCTCAAAGGCTGAGGGAGCCCAGCACACCCAGCATGATGTGCCACAGCAGTCCTGGGGCAATCAAGCCCTTGCCCCAGACTGCTTACTTGCTTTGCATTGGAGACACCCTTCTCCACCAGCAAATCCAGCATGGCAGCACTGGTCTCGGCACTGAAGAGGTGAAAGCTTGCCAAGATCCCGGTGCCCACACCTGTGCTCTCTTCCTGCCAAATGCACGTGATGAATTGACGGATGGTCTGCAGGAGAAGGGCAGGAAGAGAGGGAGAATGCATGGAGTGCTCCAACCACTCGGTGCTGGGCTGAGCAGTGCCAGCAGGCCCAGCCCAGGTGGGGATGGCCGCAGGTACCTGCGCTGTTCTGCGGAAGCGGCCACGGGCGGGTTCCTGTTCTTGTGTGCGCTGCACGGCTGCACCTGGTAAAGAGCGAGCGTGGCCAGAGCTGCTGAGGGGCTGCAGGAGAGGCCGGAGAACACAGCCCAGCCCTGTTCTGCCCGGCAGGGAGAGCCTCATGATGCCCCAGGGATGGAGCATGGCTGCCACGGGGTCCAGCCCCAGCCCAGCTTCTGTCCTATCCATGGGCATGTCCGATGGGATGGGATGGGATGGGATGGGATGGGATGGGATGGGATGGGATGGGATGGGATGGGATGGGATGGGATGGGATGGGATGGGATGGGATGGGATGGGATGCGATGGGATGCGATGGGATGGGATGGGATGGGATGCGATGGGATGCGATGGGATGGGATGGGATGCGATGGGATGCGATGGGATGCAATGGGATGCAATGGGATGCAATGGGATGGGATGTGGCCAAGCTGGCTTCAGCCACTAGCCATGCAGCCCAGCAACCCAGCTCTGCCACTCACCCTCCTGCAGCTGCTTGAATGGCACCACCTCTTCAGTCTCATGCCCTGGGGCCTTTGTCCTCTTCCTCCACCCCGGCCAGCTTGGGCACTCTTAGGGGTTTCTGCTCCATGTCAGTGACTGGATCTATAGCTACTTGCAGGAGAGATGCCTCGGAAAAGCTCGGAGTCAGCAAGTCCTGCTTTCGTGCCTGCAAGGCACCTTCAAGAGAGAAGCCTGAGGAAGGCTACAGGACAGCAAGTCCTTCTCTCTGGTCTCGAGGGCTCCTGCCACAAGGACAGGAGACTCCTGTCAAGGATTGTGCTCTTGCCTCAAGGGCACTGGTGGCAGGGATGGGAGATGCCTCCAGGGCACCAAGTCCCTCGCTCTGCCCTCGAGGGCACCTGCAGAAGAGAAGCCTCAGGGAGGCCACAGGTCAGCAAGTCCTGTGGTCTGGCCTTGAGGTCAGCTGCAGGAGTAACGCCTCAGAAATCTCTGGGTCAGACACGAACGAGTGCGCTGTGCGAGGGCTCCTCACAGCACTGCTCTGTCCCGTCCTGTCCTGTCGCGTGCTCGGAGCACTGTGGCATGGTCCTGTCACTGTCAGCTCCCATGTCACCACGTGTCACAAAGGGCCCTTGGACACACTGTTCCATGCCATGGTGACCATGCTGCACGTGTCACAAAGGGCCCCTGCACACACTGCCCCCTGCCCTGGGGGCACCCCCAGCCCACCCAAAGTGGCTCAGGTTGGAAGGAATCCCTTCCCCCAAGCGTCCAAGACAGCCCAGCACGGTCTTTAGGAGCAGCTCAAACCATCAGCAAACGCTGCCCTGCTCTGCTGGCTCAGGGCAGCAGGAGCCCCCAGGGCTGCCGACGCAGCCGCGCTGGGAAGGGCACGGGGCCCTGCACAGAAGCTGGCACGGCCTCCTCGGGACACGTCCCGTCTGGTGGCCATCCTAAACCCGCGGGTGTGACACAGACAAGGAACGTGTGGGCCAGGGCACGAATGCTGCTCTGAGCCCTGGGGCCCGGGGAGCGCTGACATCAGCAGCTGTGGCAGAGTCCCTGCCCAAGCAGACCTGCCACCCCCGAGCCCTGGCAGGGCTGGTGCCCGTCTCCTGCCCCAGAGACCTGTGCCCCTGGGGGACTTCTGTGCCAGAGGGAGCCAAACCCACCTGCACTGGGGGCTGTGCTCCTGCTTGGCAGGAACACCTGGAGCAACTGCTGGCAACACTTGGTCTCTGTCAGAAGCTCTTACTCCATGCTGAAATTATTTTCTCATTGAAGTTATTGCCTTCAGCACAAAAACACCTCAGCGACAAAGGCACAGAAAAATCTGGCAAGGAAGAATCCTCCATTCAGGAAAGCTTTACATCCCATTGCTCAACTCAAGTGGTTCCAAAACATTGCAAACTTCCCAAAGTAATTGGGATGGCCTGAGGAGGTGAAGATTTGGAATTTTGCTTCCCATCTCAAAGCAGCAACTCATTTGCCTTAACCTCGGCCATTGAGGGTCACTTTACAGAACATAACACTACACAAAAAAAGGGCAAAACCAAGAGCCATTGTTTGGTTTGCAAATGGTTTTCTATGAAGGGATGATAATATCCTAGGTCTCTTAAGGAATAAAAGCTCTCAAGAAATGAAAGTCCACTCAGTGGTACAAAAGTAGCTCAAACAAATGAGTAGATGGCAAAAGGGCTAATCCTCCCCCTGCTACAGATATCTAATTGCCCAGTAAAGTACAGCTCTCCCCTCTTCTTCCCTGCAGGAGAATCAGGACCATGAAAAGTCCCAAATATTCTTTCTGCCCTGCGTAACCAAAGCTGTGCCAAAGCACAGATGCTGCCTTCAAAGTGACTCAAATTCCAGCCTAGAGCTCTCACCTTCCAGAAAACTCCTTCCCCAACACCCCACTAACACCAACTCCCCCCAAACTGCTGCACAGAAGCCCTCAGCACCCTGTCAGGAACCCTGGCTGTCCCTGTCCCTCTGCAGAGCTTTCCCACCCTCCAGCAGACGCCCTGGTTCCCTGCACAGTGCCGTGGCATGGCCTCAGGAGGATCTGCTCCAAGGCCTTCCCCTGGAGCAAGCTCAGGCTGCCAGGCCTATGGATCCTGGATCATCCTTCCCACCGAGCCTTCCCGTGCACGGCTGTTCCATCTGCACCTTCGGGCTCAGCTCAGACTTCTCCACTAAACCAGGAGTGCTGGTAAAGGCTGGAGAGCAGCCTGGCAAGCTCTTTCTCCAGCTCCCTCTTTACTCTTGGGGAGGTAGAACATTCCACAGGAAAGCAACTGATGCCACAAGGAGGGGTGGCCTCAAGCACCTTTGGCAATGAAACAAAGCCTTTGTTTGACATAAGTAAGCACAAGCAAGTCACAAAAGTAAACAGGTAATTAGCACAGCCATACATGAGAACTCAGCACCATAAGAAAAAACATAAGAAAAACCTGGCAGGCCTAACTTGACCTGAGAGTGACTTGACACAAAGCTTTAGACATAGTCTACCAGAAGAACTAAGGGCAAGTGTGGAGTCAGCCCTGTGCAGGGAAGCCATGAGGAAGACTTTGTGCTGCTTTAGGGCATCGAGACCGCTCCTGGCCAGCGCTTGGACATCAGCTTCAAGTATAGGAATCTGACCCAATGTATTTCCAACCCCCTGCCTACCGAATTGCCTCAGCAGCGTAAAGATGGACGGTATGTTTGGTACAATTCCTGCATCAACCCACTGAAATTTATACCTGGTGGAGGAATATTTTAGTGGGGTGCAGACCCCCGCCGTCCTGCCAGGTCAATAAAAGAGCTTTTGGTAGACAGTGCATTTGTCTGCCAATTTCTTTGAATGAGGGAGACCCCTCAGGACTGCTATATCCTGAGGGAACACCACTGGCCTTGACCTGTGGCAGCTGCACAAGCTTAAAATCTGCTGCCTCAGCTTCCAGGACCTCTCTTGGCCAGCATCCTGACATGGATGCAGAACTGTTGTGAGGCACTGCTGGGACCCAGCAGGACAGGACTGCCTGTGTCGTGTCCACATAGCACCCCTCACACAGCCAGGGTCATCCCGAAACCAGACAAATGCTCAGGTGTCAGCAGAGAGGAGCAAGGAGCACTGGGCTCCTCTCAGGGTATCTCAGCTGGGCTCGCTCCACAACACGCCCCCATTTGAAGGCCTGCTGATGCCCAGCTGCCAGAAATGCCTCCCTTGTTCTCTCCAAGATGCACAGGGAGAGCCAAGAAGCAGGACACCTTGGGAGGCAAATCTTCCAAGCCTTTTCTGAGGCCAGGCACACACCAAGATCAGCCAAGACTCTCTACCACGCTGCCTGGCCCACCCAGCCCAGTCTGTGCTGGCCCTGGGCCACAGCAGCTCCCGGCAAGCAGGAGGCAAATGCATCTTGCCAAGAGTTGAAACACAGCAGGCAGGGAAGATGTGAAAAGTGTGTGTGTAAAGGCCTGTTAATTCACAGCTCTCAGAGAGAGCTTTGGGGCTCACAGATGGACAGAGATGCTCCTGCTCACCCCTCTGTCCAAAGCGGGGGAATCACACCTAGCTGCAGGTGCTTGGGTTGGTCTCTGCAGGTCCAGGTGGATGCAAAACCTGCTCTTCACAGCCTTCTCCCTTGCCCTGCCCCTCTGCCAAGCACAACATGCCTGAAGGACTGAAAAGACCCCAGAGAGCCAAAGGGGAACACTTGCACTTGCTCCCTGGGAGCTCCCTGGGAAGCACTGTCCTTGAGAAGCAAGCCCCTTTCCTCCAAAGGCATTTCCCCAAATGTGCAGCTTTCCTGGGGAACACCAACACACACTTAAGAATAGCTGGCAAGGTTGAATGACTTCAGGTCCTCTGAGGACAGGCACTCCAGCTGTAGCTCCTATTCCCCCAAGTGTGTTTCCAGGTGGAGGCTCAGACGTGCAGCCCCAGGCCCTCTACAAACACAAGCTGCTCAGTGCCTCTTCACCTGCCTCAACTCCTGCCTGCGCCCACGGCACCAAGACCAGGCTGTTCCCAGCCAGAGCCCAGAGCCCTGCTCCTGCAGGACGCTCTTGCCAGCACCTTCCAGGCCTCTCTGCTGTGCACACAGCGCTTTTCATGCCCGCTCCCAACAGGCTCTGGAAGGCAGAGCACAGCCTGGCTGCCTCTGCCACCAGCACAGCCCAAACACAGGCGGAGGAAGAAGCAGCAGGGGTTTTTTTGCAGCCATACCCAGGAGAAACCGGAAGGGTGCCCTCCCTCTGCTCTCACTTGGTTGCCTTTCTGACTGGCTCTGAGGCTGGGGCTGCCATTCCTGGGTTCTGGGGACCAGAACCACACCTGGGATCCCGGCACTGCCTGACAGCGCTCCAGGCTCTGGCACAGTCTGAGTCTCGGGCACCGTGCTGCTGCTTCATTTGCTCTTAGGCACAGCCAAAGCTCTCTGTTAAGCCCAGATAGTCTCTGGTTCTGCTCTCTCCAGGGATTGCAGCTCCCTGCCCAGGCATTGCAGCTCGCCTGGCCAGCCCCTGCTGACTGCCCACTGCCCTCATTCACACTCAAGGAGGTCTGAGATGAAATCAGAGCACCAAGACAAGGATAAGAAAGGAGGGCCCTCGCCACCCACAGGGGAGCCAATGTTTGAGATCATCCCCAAGTCCCTGATGTACGAAAGTCTCTGCAATCTGCACAAAGACATTGTTCGACAGGGACGTGAGGCTTATACAACCTGGTTACACCGGGTCTGGGACCTTATGGGTACAGGCATGCAACTGGATGGTGGTGAGGCAAGGAATTTGGGACCCTTGACCCAGGACTCAGGTATTTATCAGAATTTTGTAAGGGAGCCAGGCTCCCTTTTCCTCTGGGAGTGGCTTTTAATGAGTGTCAGAGAGAGGTTTGTCCACAAGGAGAGAATGCAGGAGCACCACCACAGAATGAGCTGGAAGTCCCTTGAGGAAGGGATCCAACAGCTGAGAAAAGTGGCAGTATTGGAGGTACTCTTTGGGAGGGATGGACAGCATGATAATGACCCTGGCAAGGTCAGGTGCACAGGGCAAATGCCGTGGAATCTGGCAAATTTAGGGCCATGTCAATACACCACCTTCATTGCAACGATTAATGCTGATACCAGCCGAGAGACAGTGGGTTCTGCTGCAAACAAGTTTAGAAGTTGTGAGAGGATGATCAATGGCGAGATGCAGGCTCATGTCTCTGATATGATCAAGGAACTCAAAGAGGAGTTTAAAGAGAAGATGAGGAAGATGAAGGAGGAGGTGAGGAAGATCAATGCAGCACCAGTGCAAGTCACAGGCCCAATAGTCAGAGCCCAATACGCCCAGCTAGAGAGAGAGGATACACCCCACAAACTTACTTGTGGGGGGTTTTTTGCATGGGGAAGACATGGGAAGGAGAGATGGGAAACCCACTTCTGTCCTGGCAGTGAGGGTGCATCCACTCAAGGAGGGAAACACTAACCGAGGGAATTCCAGTAAAGTGAAGGTAGCCTCAGCCTCCCCTGACCGAGCAGCCGGGTATGATCTGTCAGATCCCCTTGAAGGTACCACTAGTATGTATGCCTAGGAAAGAAATAATAACCAGGGTTAGAGGGGCCCTGCCTCTAGCCAGAGAGAGTCACCGGAAAATCAGGTCTTCTGGATGGTGTGGATGCAATGGCCACAGGCATATGATGCCTTAGTTGATACTGGTGCGCAGTGTACCCTGCTACCATCAGGACATGTGGGGGCAGAACCTGTTTCCATTGCCGGGGTGACAGGGGGATCGCAGCAATTGGCCCTGTTGGGAGCCGAGGTGAGCCTGACTGGGAAGGAGTGGCAGAAACATTCTATTGTGACTGGCCCAGAGGCCCCGTGTGTTCTGGGCATAGACTTCCTCCGGAATGGCTGTTACAAAGACCCAAAGGGACTCAGGAGGGCTTTTGGCATAGCTGCTGTAGAGGCAGAGGGCATTAAGCAGTTGAACACCTTGCCTGGACTATCAGAAAACCCATCTGCAGTAGGACTCCTGAGGGTGGAAGAGCAGCAAGTACCAATTGCCACCTTGACAGTGCACGACCGGCAGTATCGGACAAATGGAGGGCTGTGATCCCCATCCACAGAATGATCCGTGAGCTGGAGAGCCAAGGGGTGTTCAGCAAAACCCCACCCTTGAACAGCCCCACTTGGCCTGTGTGCAAGTCTGGCAGAGAATGGAGATTGCCTGTGCATTATTGTGCCGTGAATGAAGTGGCTCCACTGCTGAGCGCTGCTGTGCCGGACATGCTGGAATTCCAGCACGAGCTGGAGTCCAAGGCAGCAAAGTGGTACGCCACTATTGACATTGCCAAGGTGTTTTTCTCCATTCCTCTGGCAGCAGAATGCAGGCCTCAGTTTGCTTTCACTTGGAGGGGCGTTCAGTACACCTGGAACTGACTGCCCAAGGAGTGGAAGCGCAGCCCCACCATCTGCCATGGACTGATCCAGGCTGCACTGGAAAAGGGTGAAGCTCTGGAACACCTGCAGTACATCGATGGCATCATTGTGTGGGGGAACACGGCAATGGAAGTATTTGAGTAAGGACAGCAGATCATCCAGATTCTGCTGAGAGCCAGCTTCACCATCAAGAAGAGCAAAGTCAAAGGACCTGCCCGAGAGATCCAGTTCCTGGGAGCAAAGTTGCAAGACGGACAGTGTCACATTCCCACTGAAGTCACCAATAAGATCACTGCGATGTCCCCACCAACCAGCAAGAAGGACACACAAGCTTTCCTATGCTCCACTGGCTTTTGGAGAATGCCCATTCCCAAGCACAACCAGACTGTGAGCCTTCTCTACATGGTCACCCACAAGAAGAACGATTTTCACTGGGGCCCTGCGCAGCAGCAAGCCTTTGTCCAGATCAAGCAGGAGGTCGCTCATGCTGTAGCCCTTGGCCCAGTCAGGACAGGAGCAGAGGTGAAGAATGTGTTCTACTCTGCAGCCAGGAGCAATGGTTTGTCCTGGAGCCTTTGGCAGGAGGAGCCTGGGGAGACTCGAGGCTGACCACTGGGATTCCGGAGCTGAAGTTACAGAGGGTCTGAAGCCAACTACACTCCTACAGAGAAGGAAATCTTGGCCGCCTATGAAAGAGTTCAAGCCACCTTGGAGGTGATTCTCATGGAAACACAACTCCCCCTGGCACCCCGACTGCTGGTGCTGGGGTGGATGTTTAAAGGAAAAGTTTCCTCTCCCACCATGCCACTGACACCACATGGAACAAAAGGATTGTTCTGCTGTCCTTCATAAGAGTAAATGTTGTTCTGTTCTCCTGTCCTTGTCACTGTGCTCACCCTGCATGAGGTGTGTCTGCAAGCCCTCCAACCTCTGGGCTTGGGGTGGGCAAGTGTTCCTGAGGGAACAGGGATGGGGCAGCTGGGCTGGACTGCCCCAAGGGATGTTCCATTCCATGTGACACCATGATCAGCAATCAACTGAGAGAACTGGGTGACAAGGGGGGTCGGGGATTAATTTCTGTTTAAAGATATTTTTCTTTCAAAACAGCACCTACACATACAGAATCTTATCCTGCCACAAGGTTGTCAAACATTTTCTGCTGATAGGCAATTACCTGTGGATTAGCTTTTCTTCTGTTAGTGCTTTTTTTTTAGTTGGGTTTGGAAGGTTTTTTTGGTCGGTTTTGTTTTTTTCCCTGTTGAACTGCCTTTCTTCTGATGCATACGTTTTTTCTCCCTTTCCTTGTGCCTTGCTTGGCACCTGATGGCAAGACAAATTTACCCAACTCAGTCATCTTGCCCAGTTATGTATAGCAGTCACCATTACTAGATGAGTTCAGTCACAGACTCCCTGCAATTTGGCAGCATCCACCAAGAATTGAAAGTGCATTTCATGTCCTTGTAGAGATAATAGAAATAATCCACAGTGGTGGTCAAGGGCTGGTCACTGAGGGATGTCAGCAGGGCATGGCTGCCAAGAACACTGTACCATGGATGATATTTGAGCCTCATTGTTCAGCCAAATTCCCACCCACCCCATGTTCCACTCCTTCAGCCCGGGTCTCTCCAGTCTGGCTCTGAGGAGACCACAGCAGACCCTGTCACAGGCCTGCTGAAGCCTGTGCACACAACATCCCCTTCTTTTCCCTCCCACGTGTGTTCTGCAGTCCCTGCCTTGTCCTGCCAGTGCCTGGAATGGCTGCAGGAGGATTTGCCACATCCCGTTCTTTGCCGAGCCTGACCAGTCCGTGACTCTCCCAGTCCCCCTCCCTGCCCAGACTGGTTCCATGTCTGCCCTTCCCAAGTGCCCAGGACCCTCTGGGATGGCTCTGGCCTTTCCAGGGAGTTTGAGAGAGGTGCCACAGTGACGCTGCCCAGCCTTCTCAACAGGCCTGACACCAAAGGCCTTTTCCACATCCCTCAGTCCCAGATCAGTGGCCAGAGCACAGCACAGCCCTGTCCAGGTGCTCAGGGTGGTTCAGAAGGGAGGCAGCAGGGTTTTCTCCCCACAGACCCTCACTCCATCCAATGTCTCTCTGTGCAGTCCATGGCTGCCCTGAGCATTTTTTCCTGGAGCCTCCCTGCCCAGGATGTTTGTCTCTATGCTGTCCTAACCACAGCCCAGCAAAGAATTCAGGTGATTTCCCCAGAGGAGGTTACTCTCATTGTAAAATGGCCTCAAGGCACTGTTTGTGCCACTGGAATTGTGCCACCCCCGAGTGCTGCTGATGGTGTTTGTGCTCACACAGGTTCATCTCCCCACACACACTCACACACACACGATGCACTGCTAAAATCTCCCCAGTACACAGCAAACATGGCCTGCTGGCCTGGTCACTTGGTGTCCCTCCATGCAGGGACAAACAACCTCCTGCAGGTGGGGGAGAGGCCAGTGCTGGCAATGGTGGTTGCAGGGGCTGGTGTGGGACAATTGTCATGGGGCACCTTCCCAGGCTGTCCCCAGAACAAAGACACAGCCCAGGCCCTGCTCTGCTCCTCCATCAGGTCCATGCCAGGAGCTCTGGCTGTGCCAGGACACTGCTGTGTGCCCCCCTGCACACTCGCCCTCTGCCCAGGCACTGGGCTTTGCTGTGCCAGGGCATTCCTGGAGCACATTGCTGACAGCAGCTCTGGAGGAGAGCAAAGCCTTCCTGCCCTGCCCTCAGGAGAGGCCCTTTGCTGATGGAGCTGCTGTGCTGGAGCCCAGCTGTGTCCCAGCAGTGCCCACGGCCTGTCCCTGCCTGTGGTCACAGCACGGACACGCAGCAGGACAGTGACCAAGCTGCCAGAGCACTGCGGCCTTACAGCCACAGCAGGGCTGGGAAGGAGAGGGTGGAGTTGGGAAGGGCAGCTCCAAAAGGACCAGTCCCTGCTGCTCCCTGGCAGTGCTGCTCTGCTGGAGCTCTCTTCCTCTTCTCCCCTCTAACTTCATGCAGGCCTCAGACTGGAATCCCAGATAAAACAGGCACTGCAGGGTAGTTTATTTTGTTCAAATGTAGCGATAGCACAAACCGTGGTGTACAGAGCTTATGGGTCACATCCAAGAGGCAGACAGTGACTTAGATGGTGGGGGTTAAAAAATGTTATTGATGATAATTTATGAGCGAAAAACCCACTGAGCATTACCCAAGGGCCTGCTGTCCTTGGCCCCTGCCCGCTCATCCAGGCTGAGATGGACACTGATGGTTTCTGTGCCAGGCTCTCCCAGCCCAGCCCAGCTCCCTGCAAGCTCTGCCAGCTGTCCTGAGCTCTGGGCAGCACCAAGGGCCTCTCCCCAGCACAGCCCAGCCGGCTCTGGCCCCACAGCTCTGCTCAGGCCTGGCTGCTCTGGGCACTGCCCCACGGCCTCAGCCCCTGCCAAGGGCACAGCAGCAGCTGCAGCTCAGCCAGGACTCAGCCCCACCATGGGGGAACGGGCCTGGCCAAGGCAAAGGAGGCTCCCTGGGTGTCCTGCTCTCCTCTCCAGGAGATCTGAGAGCTCTGTAGCCCCTCCTGCCATCCCATCTGCCCAGGCCAGCACAAGAGCCCCGGCCTTGGGGCCCTCCAGAGCTGCTCCTGCTCCAGGCCCAGGGCCCATCCCAGAGCTGGGGCAGCCACAAAGCTGTGCCCATTTCTGTTCATTCCTGCGCTGATGGGGATGGATCCTCAGCACCTTGGAGGTTGGTGATGAACTTTACTACTCCAGAGGCCTCTTCTTTCTTGAGCTCTTCAGTATAGAAATTTAGTGACAAAGGCTCATTCATATTTCTTCAAAACACCCAAACAAGACAAGCCCATGGAAATAATTCAAGTCTTGAATTCTTCAGTTGTTAATTCGACAGATTGCAGAAGTGTATTTAAAGTCAACCTACTATATTGAAAACAGTGCAGAGGGAATTGTTTTGTCCTGTTTACTTTTCCTATTTATAGATTGATATCAGCAATCCCCAGTTGATATGGATCCCTAGCATCTCCTAATCCATTTTTAATAGGTGTGAAAATCAAGACCCCTTGTTGCTGACAATCTGAAGAGGGTCCCACGGAGAGCCAGCTGGAGTAATGACACCCAAACCAATATGGCTTGATGTCATCCTCCTTTATTGTCTAATTTTTTCATATTTTATTCCTTCATCGCCTTACAAAATACATAGTAAATTAACATTCATTGGTTAACGTAATAAATATAATTATATTACGTTAACCAATGAATATTTATTTGCTATTGTCATGTATTGATTGGCTGTTATTCTACAAGTGTCTGATCAGGTTATAGTACAGGACAGTTTTCATATACTACTCAGCGTCCAGCATTGACTATTGTGTTTGTACAAGGCTTATTGTTTTTCCAAGGATGTCCTAAGTACTTTAAATTAACTAAAGTAATTCAGTAATCTGCAGGCCAGGGTTGTCCAGCTCCTGCAAAGGAATAGCATCAAGAATAGCATGTCCTTGTTCTACGAGAAATTCCTCGACACCCTGTGGATCAAAGGATCCTTTGTGATCCTCCAGATCCTCATGGAACCAAGGGTGCATTGAGGCACAGCTGGGCCTTGTTGCAAGCAAAGAAACCTCTATAAAAAGCAGGGTAACTCACAGAACCAAGGAGTCCATTGTTAGAGGATAAAACCTATGGAACCAAGGGTCCATGGTGACAAAGAGGGGCCTCATGGAAACAAGGGATCACTGTGACACAGTGGGACTCATGGTACGAATTGTCCATTATGACAATGTGGATTCACGGAGACCGTGGTGACACTAAGGAACCTCATGGATCCACAGGGCCATTGTGGTGCTGAAGAACTTTATGGACCCCAGGGTTTATTGTGACACAGCAGGCCCGCATTGGAAGAGAGGAACCATTGATGACACTACAGAAACTCATGGAACCAAGGGACATGGACTCATGGGACCATTGTGACACAGCAGGGCCACATGGAACCAAGGAGACCAGTGACATTTAGGTACCTCATGGAACCAAGGGTCCATTGTGACACAGCAGGGCCACATGGAACCAAGGAGACCACGGTGACCCTACGGAAGCTCATGGAACCAAGGATCCATTGTGACACTGCAGAAACAAGGAGACCATGGCTGACACTATGGAAGCTCATGGAACCAAACAGTCATTGTGACACTGCAAGGTGTCGTTGAACCGGGAAGACCATTGTGACCCTAGAAAACTTGATTGGCACTAATGGTTTATTGTGACACAGCAGGGTCCCATGAAACCAGTTGTCCATTGTGACAATGCAGATCTGATAGGACCATGGTGACATTACGGAAGCTCATGGAACCATGGGTCCATTGTGATAAAGCAAGGCCTCATGGAACCAAGAAGATCATTGTGACATCATGGAACTTTGTGGAACCAAGTGTCCATTGTTCCAGTCAAGAACCAAAGAGACCATTGTGACATCACAGAACCTCATGGAACCAAGGGTCTATTGTTGCAGTTCAGAACCACAGAGAACATTGCGACATCATGGAACCTCATGGAACCAAGGGTCTCCAGAATCAAGGACACCATTGTGACCGTACAGAACCTCACAGAACCAAGATTCCATTTTTATGCAGTGGGGCCTCATGGAACCAAGGAAACACAGCAGGGCCGCATGGAACCAATGGTCCATAGAGATACTGCGTATCCAAAGGGACCATGGTGATGCTGTGGAACCTCATGGAATCAGGTGGCCATTGTGACACAGCAGAATCTTTTGGAATCAAGGTAACCATGTTATGCTATGGAACCTCATGGAACCAAGGGGCCATTGTGACATTGTGTGGTCTCATTGGAACAAAGGACATGGTTAATGGGACAGAGGCTCCTGGAAACTATGGGACCTTGTGACACTGCAGGGCCTCATGCTTCCTTTGTCTACTGGAGATCTCTGCTCTTTTCTGTGATCAGGGCATACAGAGGTTTAACAAGTAACCCATAGTTATAAATCCATCGTCTGCACCACCCTGTCATGCCTAAAAAGGTTCTCAGTTCTTTCACTGTCTGAGGTCTCGGGGTCTGACATATTGCTTCTTTGCGATCTTGGCCCAAGGTCCTTTGTCCAGCACTCACTTCATAACCCAGGTAAATGACTGTTTGCCTCACCATCTGGGCTTTCTTCTGGGATACTCGATACCCCTGCAGGCCCAAAAAGTTTAGGAGGCTTACCGTCCAATCCACGCATGTTTCCTGGGTCTGGGTGGCTATCAGGAGATCATCCACATACTGAAGCAACTGTCCTTCTCCTGGTGGAGGTTCCCAAGATTCTAAATCCTTGGCAAGCTGTTCCCCAAATATAGTAGGAGAGTTCTTGTATCCCTGTTGTAATACACACCATGTGAGCTGGTTCCTCCGTCCAGTTTTGGGGTTCTCCCATTCAAATGCGAAAATTTTCTGGCTGGCTTCGTGGAGAGGGAGGCAAAAGAAAGCCTCCTTTAAATCTAAAACGGTAAACCATGTTAGTTCAGGTGTTAAACGAGTTAACAAGGTATAAGGGTTAGCAACTACTGGGTACTAGTCTTCAGTTACCCTGTTAATAGCCCTTAAATCTTGTACTAACCTGTATGACCCATCAGGCTTCTTTACTGGCAAAATGGGGGTATTAAAATCAGATTGACACTCTTTTAACAGTCCTATTTGCCAAAAAATTTCTATAATTGGGCTAATCCTTTCCCTATCTTCTTTCTTCAGGGGGTATTGTTTAACCCTCACTGCCCGTTCCCCCTCCTTAAGCTTGATTTGTATAGGTACTGCATTCTTTGCTCTCCCTGGTATATTAGAAGCCCATACCCCAGGAAATACTTGATCCATTATTTTCCTGAAGTTTTTCTCTTCTTCACTTACACTTTCAAGTTCTTTGGTTATTAACATTAGGCTCAACAACTCCACGTATTGTTGGTCCTTTACCTCCAAGCTAATGTCTCCATTTTTAAATATTATTTTTGCATCCAGCTGCTCTAGCAGATCCCTGCCCAAAAGTGCAGATGGAGCATTAGGCATTTACAAAAACCGGTGAATTCCCCATTGCTTTCCCAATTTATATTTTAACGGTTTGCAAAAATATGCTCTTTCAGATTGGCCAGTAGCCCCTTTTACCATAACATAATCATTTGTTAAATGTATTAGGGCCTTATTCAACACTGAAAATGTTGCCCCTGTGTCTACTAAAAATTCCACTTCCTTTTCTTTATTCCCTAGTTTAACTATAACCAGAGGGTCCCCTAGGGTAGGGCCCTCCGGTCCTCCTCAGTCCTCCTTTGCATGAGCAACCACTCTTTCTCCCCTGCGATCGCTTTTTCTCTGTTCGTCACCTCTTCTTCGTTCTGGGCACTGGTTCTTCCAGTGTCCAAATTTCCTGCAAAATGCACATTGATCTTTTCCCAGTCGGGGTGGTCCTTGTCTTGGCGGGTCTTGCTCACATTTTTCCTTTCCTTCCTCCCTTGCTACTGCTACTAATTTCCTCATCCCTTGTTTATATCCTTCCTCCCGGTTACTAAAGACTCTCCACGCTTCATCTAATAGAGTCTCCAAGTCTCGGCTATTTGGGCCCCGGATCTTCTGAAGTTTCCACCTGATATCTCCTGTGGATTGTCCTAAAAACAAATTTATTAGTTGTTGTATTCCTTCCTCTGATCCAGGGTCCAGAGTGGTGTATCGCCGCATCGCGTCCCGTAGGTGATCTAAAAAATCAGAGGGTGTTTGAGAGGGACCTTGTTTAACAGCATATAAAGCTGACCAGTTTATGGTCTTAAGAATTGCTCGTTCTAGTCCTTTCACTATAAAGTCTTGATATCTCTTAAGCTGTGCTAATTCATCAGGTTCATTGGGATCCCACATCTGGTCCTGAAGAGGAAATACATCTTTAATATCCTCTTGTGTTGATACGCAAGCATCCTCAGCTAAGTCCTTGGATACTTTTAAAACCGACTGCTTCTCTGTTTCTGTTAAAGCATCAAGTAGTAACTGCATGTCTGCCCAATCAGGTAAATGCTGCTTAACCATAAACTTTAACCTTTTGGCAACGCCTATCGGGTCATTTCGATAACCCTTAGCAGTCTTTTCCCAAGCCTCTAAATCCATTGAGAAAAAGGGGACCTTAATTATCCTTGGCTCCCCATCAGAGTCTATAGCTTGCCTTAAGGGTGCTTGTATGACTCCTTTAGTTTGCTTTCTAGTTGTTTGTGGGGGTGGGTTCATTCTGCTTTGCCTTCTGGTCCTTGACGCTATTGGACCTTGTGGGGAAGGCTTGGGACTTGGTTCAGATTCATCCCATTCACTATCACTACTGGGCAATGGTGGATAAAACCTCGAGGGTTCCCCTGATCTAGGAGTTGGTGGGGAAACTCTTGCTTTAATTACTGTTTTTTCCAGGGTAGACGAACCAGAGGATAGGTTAGGGGAGGCTGAAGTTGGTGAGGGTTCTGATTTCACTCGTTCCCCCACCCTCTCTTCTACCCCCTCCCTTCCTGGTTTCTAGGTGGTGGTAAAAGTGCCTCCGCTGTCCCTTGTTCTAAGATCTCTGTTGCATGTACTTTACTTGGGTGTGAGCATCTTTGATTTATTGAACATGTGCTGCAACACCGTTTGAGCTTTTCCTTGTTAGCCTTATTATCCTTTTCAAGAGCCAGTACCAGTGGATCAGACGGTGGCCTAATCCCACAATCCCTTTGCCACTCAGGGTGATTTCGAAGACTGAAAAACATATCAGCATAAGTTACTTCTTGCCACTTTTGTTCACGCCTAAGGAAAAGCATTAACTGTAATAAAGTCTCATAGTCTAAAGTACCATTTGCTGGCCATTTCAACCCCCCATCAAGTCTATAGAGTGGCCACCACTGTGTAGAAAATTTAACAAGTTCCCTTTTAGTTTCACTACCACCATAGCCCACCAGCGCTTTCCAGTGTGTTAAGATACACCCTAAAGGGGTTCCCCTGGGAATCTCTTTGCTCTCATTTGCCCCCATGTTCAGGGTTTTTTCTTTTCAAAACGTCTTTTGATCTTATCCCAGTTCTTAAGCTTTACCTGGTATTCTTCTGGTACAAAAATATGCTGGCCACAGTCAACTCGAAGTATGTCCACTGGTTTCTTCAAAGTTCCTGAAACTCCGTTTTCTAACAATTCAAATATTTTACTGCTACCAGGAACCTCTTGACCAGTCACCAACAAAACTTGTATAACTTTTTGGGTAGCCTCTTGTTCTTTTGAACGACAAAAAACACAAATTCCAGTCTTAGGTATTAGCCACCTGTACCCTTTTCGGACCCACAAATCCTGACAGACTACACACCAAAATACAATCCACGGATTACAATAACAATCTTTATTTGGGCAGGGGAATACTCCTGAACCAGGCTTTCGGTTCCTGTTTCTCCCGGTCCTGGTCATATAGCTATGCTAGCAAACAAAAGGGATAAAACAATTTGTTAGTTAATTTTCACCTTTTCTCCCTTCAAAACAAGGTTCAGAGCAGCAGCTGTTGAGGAAAACTTGTTATACAAAAGAAAAAGGGAAAAAGAAAAAAACAAAGAAAAAACAATTTAAAAAATGCAAGTTATTAATCACTCATTAAATCAAATCCTCTGTTATGTTTTGCTCTGGGTATATTACTGTTAAAATTCGTTTAAAACCTGTAAGCAACCTTTCATACACTGTAGCAAGTTTGCAGCTAAAAGCCAAGCGTATCTCCTGTCGCACTGTAAACAAAGGACAAATGGAAATCTTATAAACAGTCAGTCCAGTTTCGACCGAAATTTCGCGACTCCACACTGCACTGAGAGCTGTGTGAACCACTGCTATAGCCTGTTCTAAAAATTTTTGGATTTCTGATCAAATTTCTCTCACCCTTTGATTGAGAATGTTACAAAATGCAAAGTTCGGCTGTGTATTCGCAGCTGCAAAACCGGGTTTCTCTTTTTCCAGGAGGACCTAAATTCTAATAGTTTAGGCTCACAAAAAAAACCCCTGGGGTTTTTCACAACCCCGAACACATTCAACAAATGTTCTAACAAGGTCTTGCTAAAATCACACAAACTTCAGTCAAAACACAACACAAATCTTTCAACAAGTGTCGGAATCTGTGGGTATTGGTGATTCCGAGATTGTAGAAAGTCTCTGTCTTTCTGCCCCGTTGCCAAAGAAGAAGCCATAGTTCATCTGTGCTGGTTTCAAGGTTGTTTATTTTTGCTTATCTCTAACATGTTCTGCTGCCCTGCCGCAGGTCTGTCCTGCAGGGCAGCGTGCGGGGCTCTGCCCCTCAGTGGGATGGTACAAACATTATATACCAGAAATTACGTGTACTATATTTACAATAATGTGCCAATATCTATCATCTACGTTGAACAGTGTGTCCCCAGCCTAAACCAATAGAAAAATGCCAACATCACCAAGAACATGGAGGTAAGGAAGAAGAAGGAGGAAGAACAGGATCAGGTCCACTTTCCTCCATCTTAGAACTCCTGACCCCCCTGTACAAAGTAAAACCCCCCCTGTACAGGTGTTAAAACCCCCCTGTACAATACTAAAAAATTTTACCCTCTAATTTGTGACTACTTTTACCATATCATCTAACCCTCTGTGACTGCTTGTTCCACCTTTAAAGTTGGTAATTCATTCCATGGTTCAAACTCAAAATCACAGCTGTTTTCTGCTGTTTGCCAGGGTCTAAAATGCTTCTGACCAAGGCCTGGAACCTCTAAAAATGTCTGAGGGACATTTTGAGTTCCGACAAACAAGGAGTGGAGAGGAGGGAGAAATAAACTACTAGCAAACACTCACCCTCTAAACCTGGGGTTTTCCAGGCAGTTGAAAAATGTATCCTGAGGTCACAGAGCCTGAATTCTCCTCTAGTTATCTGGGAGACAAATGACCTCTTAATCACCAGGACTATCTTAAAAGTAGTTTAGGCTTTTCACTTCACCCACTAGCTATAAAACAAAAATTCAGCTTACAAAGCTTTTCATCCAACAACATATCAAATAAAATTTTCACAGCCAAAAGCACACGCTGCCCAAATTCACACAAATACACACAATCTAAGCACCATGCAAATACTTTACATCAGTCTGCACTCCCAAAGGTCAGTATTTCTTTGCAAAGCAAATAACAATTTCACAAACTTCTTACAACTTCAAGTTCACAAAGCTCCTAAAAACACTTACAAAAATTAATAACACACGCCAAATCACACAAATTATAATGCTCACAGCACTAACTCTTACAGACCACAACAAATACAATGCTCAAATAGTTTTCCACAGCCTAAACACACAAAATCACAAACTCACTAAACAAAGACGGATCCGGTTACAACACACACATACAGCGCTTGGGGCCACAACCCAAATTGTCACAGCAGGACGCTTCGCGTCCCAAAATTCAGACTAACCACCCAAATTATGGATTACTAAGGTGCACCTTCCAAATTACAAACTGAGATCAGAGCCACCCCTGCTCCAATCCAAATCCACAACACCACAGCCGCTGTCTCCTCTACGAGGCACAGACTGCTAAACCTCTGGTACTGCTGCCTCCTCTACGAGACACAGACTACAAAACTTCTGGTGCTGCTGCCTCCTCTACGAGACACAGACTAAAAAACTTCTGGTACTGCTGCCTCCTCTACGAGACACAGACTAAAAAACTTCTGGTGCTGCTGCCTCCTCTACGAGGCACAGACTACCAACCTCGGATATGAGACGTCTCTCGTGTCTTTTTAACTGCCTATATAATAAGGTACTTTCCCCCAAATATAACTATACCTCTTGTCCGTAGTCCAGCAGGTTCTGGTCTTTCCCCGAGTAGTCAGCGAGATCGCAGGATCCCTCTTCCCAGAAATTTCTGGGTGGGCGCCCAGAGGGGTCCTGGACCCCACCGGCCCCACGGCCAGAGAGAGCAGTCCTCCTGGCTGGCTCGCCAAAATGATTTATTAAAGAAATATGGATATTGATCTAGTATCGATATCCAACTGTGATGGACAAAAACTCTCTAACAGTTTAAAGTTAGAAAGTGTATGTTTATTCGACGCCGGGCAGCGTGCGGGATAGCTCCCAAATACACACCGCACCTTCCAGGTGATTACAGAGTCTTTTTATCCATACAAGTATTGAATACACAAAATACAAATACATATTCATAATTTTGGTACATCCCATTCCCCGTTTCGTATGCTAATCACTCCAAAAGCTATTAAGCATGCGTAGTTTGTCCCTTGAAATGGGTGGGTGGTCCCTTTAATGGGGAGGGGTCCCAAAATGAGGAAGTAAATGAAGTCTTCCTCGTTCTGACCTTTCTACCTTTTCAATGCAAGTATGACAAATGAACTCTTGGTAGAACTCCCATTCCTTGTCTTCAATTGGTTTCAGAACAGAGGAGGCCCACAATTGTCTTATGTTCCTAAAAGCTATTTATCAGTTTCTATATTCTTTATTATAAACCCAGCTAACTAAACATTGTGCTGACAAGCAATTAATTATTAGTTAACTACTAACTCCTAACTTCATCAAGGCCTACTCATTTATTATTCTTATTTTAATTAACTCTAGTAAGGCTTATTTCTTTTAGCTCCTCAAAATCTCTAAATGCCTTAAAGTTTACGTTTCACTAAAGGAAATGAAACAAAATTTGCCAATAAAATTTCTTTTTCAGGTAAGTTTCTTATACCAGGCAAATAGAAGAGCCATTCTTTCAAGAAAGGAGAAAAGAAAAAGGGGTTGGAATAAAACCCAAAACCCAAAACCAAACCAAATCAAACCAAACCACAAAAATCAAAGAAAAAACCCCAAAAAATCCAAAACAAAACCAGAAAACCCGAACCAAAAGCCCTACACCTCACCTGCCCCCCAAAAAACACACCAAAAAACTAAAAACAACACAGAAAAATACAAAAATCTCTGTTGGTCTTGAAAGTGGGCGGTTTATGGGCTGGGATGGGGCTGATAGAGCTGTCCAGCTCTGGGGTGTAACGAGGCTGTGAGCTTCCCCTGGCTTCAGGGCCACAGGTGTTGAGTTGGCACCCTTGTGGCAAGCGTTTTCAGGGGGCAACAGGTATGCTCTTGCTCCAAGCAAGCCTGGGGCAATCAGGTCTACCCGTCTCCGGAGCCATCAGGTCTACCAGGATCTGGGGACTCCCGGCTCGTGGAGGCGCCCATGTGATGGGCAGTGACGGGTGACAGCAGGTCATCCCCAGCTCTGGGCTGGCACAGGGTTATCAGGTCTACCCAGCTCCGGGGTCACCTGGTTCGTGGCAGGACCTTCAGGGCGGGCAGTGGCGAGGGTCAACAGGTCTAGCCTGACGCTGAGTGACCGTAAGGTGTTGTGGCCAGGTCTACCCTGGTTCCGGGGCTGCCCGGTTCATTGCAGCGCCCTGGATGCGAGCAGTGGCAGGGGGCAATAGGTCTACCCCCACTCCAGGCCGGCCCGAGCCCATCACATCTACACGTCTTTAGGGCCTCCAAACTCGTGGTGCCGCGTGTGTGGCAGTTTATCACGGGGGATAACAGGTCTACCCTGACTCTGGGTCAGCCTGGGGTCATCAGGTCTACCCTGTTCCCGGGGCCGCAGGGCTAGTTGTGGCGCCTGGGAGGCGGGCGATGGAGTAAGACAAGAGGTCTTCCCCAGTGCTGGGTGGCCATATGCTATGTCGGTGCCAGAACAACAGGTCTACCCAAGGGCTGAGCAACCGGAGGCTGTCCAGCACAGAACAACAGGCCTTCCCTGCTCCGGGGACACCAGGCTCCAAGCGGCCTCTGGGCAGCAGCCGGTGGCGGGGGACAGCAGATATACCCCAGCTCCGATCCGGCATGCGGCCATCAGGTCTACCTGGCTCCGCGGCTGCCGGGCTAGGTGTGGCGTCCGGGCTGCGGGTGGTTGTGGCAGACAACAAGTCTACTCTGGCTCCGGGCCAGCCAGGGGCCATCAGGTCCACCTGGCTCTGTGGCCACTGGGCTCATGGCGATGCCTAGGTGGCACGCGATGGTGTGGGACAACAGGTCTACCCAGCCAGGGAGCCACCGGGCTCATGGCAGTTGCCTAGTGGCAGGCGTTGATGGGGGACAACAGGTCAACCCCAGCTCCATACTGGCCCAGGACAACAGGGCTACCCAGCCATGGAACCACCAGTCTCATGGCAGCGGCCATGTGGCAGTTCATGGGGGACAAGTCAACCTCTGCTCTGGGCTGGCCCAGGACAACAGGTCTACCCGAGTCTGGAACCACCAGACTCAGGGTGGTGCATGTATGGGATGCGGTGTTGGGGGACAACAGGTCTACCCTCTCTTTGCACTGGCTCAGGGTCATCAGGACTACACGGCTCCAAGGCCACCGTGCTCATGGCAGCGTCCATGTGGCAGGCGTTGGCAAGGTACAGCAGGTCTACCCCGGCTCATGGCTCACTCTGTACAACAGGTATAATCAGGCTCCTGGGCTGCCGGGTTTGTGGCGGCACCCGAGCTGTGTGAGGTGGCCGGGTATAGCGGGTCTACCCCGGCTTTGGGTTGGCCAGGGTAATAAGGTCTACCCTGCTCCGGGGCCGCCGGGCTTAGAGTGGCACCCGTGTGGCACGCGTTGGCGAGGACAACAGGTCTAGCCCAGCTCCAGACTGGCCTGGGGCCATCAGGTCTGCCCCGCTCCAGGAACAGTGTACTCATGGCGGTGCCTCTGTGGTGGGCATGGGCACAGGACAACAAGTCTACCCCGGCGCTAGGTGGCCGTCAGGTGCCGTGGCCAGGACAACAGATCTACCCTAATGCCAGGCAGCCTGAGTCTGTCCGGCCAAGGACAATAGGTCTACTCTGTCTCTGGAGCCACTGGGTTCATTGCAGCACCCTGGCTGCGAGCGGTGACAGGGAGCAATAGGTCTATCCCGGCTCCAGGCTGGCTCCAGACCATCACGTCTACCCATCTTCGGGGCAGCCAGGCTCGCGGCAGCGCCTTTGTGGCGGTCGTTCACGGGGAAAACAAGTCTACTCCAGCTCTGGACCTTCTGGGATTATCAGGTCTACCCTTCTCTGGGGCTGCCAGACGGGGGGCAGCACCCATGCGGTGGGCTTTGGCGGGGACAACAGGTCTACCCGGTCTCCGGGCCGGCCCAGGGTGATCACGTCTACCGCGCTCCTGGGCCAACGGGTTCGTGGCAGCTCCTGGGCAGCAGGGCAGTGTCGGGGGACAACAGGTCTGCCCCGACCCCGGGCCGGCCCGGGGCCATCAGGTATGCCCAGCCACGGGGCCGCTGGGCTCTGGGCGGCGCCCATGCAGCGAGCGTTCGTGGGGCACAACAGATCTACCCCGGCTCCGGCCTAGCCCGGGACTATCAGGTGTACCCGGCCCTGCAGTGGTGCTCAGGCATCGTGCGGTGGCGGGGGACCAAAGGTCTACCCCGGCTCCGGGCCAGCCAGGGGCCATCAGGACTACCCCTCTCCACGGCCACCATGCTTGTGGCGGCGCCCAAACTGCAGGCGGGATGGGACTCTGACAGATTGCAGACTTAGGATTTATTATCTGTCTGTATCATACAAGCAAAAAGCAAGAGACACAGAGAAAATAGCAACATCTATGCAAATCCAGATCCAAGACAAGATGGCAGCTTATGAAAAGCGTTTTTTTACATATTCTTTGATCCAACGGCATAAAAGAAAAGGGGCAAAGTCATTATACTCTTACTGATAAGACAAGGACCCACATGGGTTTAATATTAACTAAAGGACTGCTATGAACTTCAAACAGTACACAATAATTCACTAAATAAGATTTAAACTTTTTCTATCTTTGCAAAGCATATAGCTAGGACTTTTCATATATCGAACTATCAATAAGTTCTTGTTCTTTCTTGTTTCTTATGATAAATAAAAATGGATTCACTTGGTTCTTACTTTCCTAGCTTCCCATGAGAAGGTTTTGAAATTTCCCAGCCTTTCTCAGCTTTATGTCTACTTTCTGGGGCCTTTTCCCACTTTCTAAATTTTTTTTACCTTTTTATGTTCCTACACCACGCAACAGGAATTCCATCCTTGGCGAGGGGGCAGGGTTTCACTATGTCAGATTCTACCAAGTTCCTGCTCTTGGACAATTCCCGGGAAGGCACATCCACTTCTCTGAAAAAACAGTTGCAGTTTTGTTCCACTTTCATCATTGTAAAATATTTCCTCCTTCTAACAAATGTAAATGCAGCCTCACTGAGAGACATTGACCTTTGTTCTGCCACTGCAAGATTTGGGAGAAAATACCTTTGACCGCTATTTTTCCATTTTCACAGACATTTGAGAGGACCCAAAAACCTCCCAAGATGGGGTTTGGAGGCCTCATCACATAACCAGCAGGTAGAGGCTGTGGGCTCTGGGCTCACTGGTGTGGAGGCTGAGGACAGAACAGGAGTAGCCTGGGAGGGACTGAAGGGTGGTTTCCACTTTCTCAAACTTTGCTGACAACTTGCTGATTCTTGCTGACTCTTCTTCTATCTACAAATATTACTGTTCTTGGTCCTTGAACTGATTACTTTGTTATCAGAAGACTGGATTGTGCCTCTGCTGAATGTGTCCATTGTCCTGCAAAAATTGCTCAGTATCCCCCAGTTTGGCAGAACGTGAATTGGCTACTCAGGTGAACTTGGAGTTTGATAGATTGCACTTGTTAGTGAAGAACCTTGAATGTGTTCATGTTTCTGCAAGCAAGAAGGGTTTGAGCAGGCTGCCTGAGGTGTATCAACAGCTTGCACCATGACCAAGTGCGGGAGTGAAGACCTGCCTTCCGAGGACCTGAGAATTGTTTGTGCTTGACGATGAGAAGAGAAACAGGGAGCATGAGATTGAGAGCACACCAGAAACATCACCTCCTGAGCCGGACAAGGACACCTTACCAGAGACATCCCCAGCTCAGACAGAGAACCTCAGAGAACAGACACTGGCAGACATCGTTACCATGACTGTTCCTGACCAAAATCCACCGTATCCTTCCTGTGGTTCCTGGGTGAACTGTGTGTTGGGCTTGATTGAACATCTGAGGGTAGCCCACGGGAAAAGGAGGGTTTGTTTTCGGTGTGCTAAATGTGGGTAAGAGATGAGTACTTATCACAGCATTGTTTTTCACCTTCCTAAATGCAGGGAAACAGCGGAAATGGCTTCAGCCAGGGAGTGGATCTGTGAGGTATGTGGCAGGGACTTCAAGACAAAAATTGGTCTGAGACAACCCAAAAGATTGGCACACTCATGGGTTAGAAATCAGGAAAGGGTCGCCGTTTCCCACCCAAAACAGACTTCCAAGCCAACAGAAGATGGTGGAGTAAAGAGAAGGAAGAACTGCTGATAAGATTGGAGGCCCAGTTTGAGGGGAACAAAACCATCAATAAACTCATTGCAGAACACACATCACAACCAAAATGGCTAAACAAATCAGCACTAAAATGAGATTTCTGCTCAAGAAACCAGCTGAGGATGTAGATAAGGAACCTGGAATGAGTCATGGAACCAGGAGAGCCGCTGTGTGCCTGAGAAGGGACTTGGCCATTGATCTTGAGAGGAGTCAGCCTGGGAGACCAGCAGCTGGAAGGAAAACAGATCCCAAGATGAGTCACCACCCTGATAAAGATAACAACAGCTGGGAAACACCAACCGACAGAGGGAGGGGCAGCTGCAGGCCCATTATCTCAGAACCCTCAGTGAATTGCTATCAGCTGGGACAATTCACACCTTCCCAAGGGCATTTCAAGAACTTTCTAGGTGCCCACAGCAGCCTTGGGGCTCTGTGCCCCATGGCCTCCCTGCTGGGCAGCCATTGCCAGCTCCTGCAGAGCCCTTGACACCTGTGGGGCTTCACAGACAGCCCTGCCCCGGCCTCTGCTGGTGTCTGGGCCAGCAGAGAGGCCGGCCAGGGCTGGCCATGGCCAGGAACAGGCCCTGAGCCCCGCAGGAGGATGGAGCTGGGCCACAGCCAAACTCAGCCCAGGGCAGAGCTGGGCTCAGCAGCCAGGGCTGCGCACAGCTGGGGACAGATACTAGCAGTGACAAATGTCCTGGGACCCCTCCCTGCTCTGTCCATGCCCCAAGGGCACAGAACAGCCTCCTCTCTCGGGCTCTTGCCTGTTTTCAATGCCTTGCCCAGGCGCTGGCCCTGCCCCACAAGGCCTGGGCTGAGTCCTGCCCCTGCACACTCCGCCAGGCTGAGATGGACACTGATGGTTTCTGTGCCAGGCTCTCCCAGCCCAGCCCAGCCCAGCTCCCTGCAAGCTCTGCCAGCTGCCCTGAGCTCTGGGCAGCACCAAGGGCCTCTCCCCAGCACAGCCCAGCTGGCTCTGGCCCCACAGCTCTGCTCAGGCCAGGCTGCTCTGGGCACTGCCCCACGGCCTCAGCCCCTGCCAAGGGCACAGCAGCAGCTGCAGCTCAGCCAGGACTCAGCCCCACCATGGGGGAATGGGCTTGGCCAAGGCCAAAGGAGCTCCCTGGCTGCCCTGCTCCCCTCTGGCTGAGGTGCTGAGCGCTCTGCAGCCCCTCCTGCCATCCCATCTGCCCAGGCCAGCACAAGAGCCCCGGCCTCGGGGCCCTGCAGAGCTGCTCCTGCTCCAGGCCCAGGGCCCATCCCAGAGCTGGGGCAGCCACAAAGCTGTGCCCATTTCTGTTCATTCCTGCGCTGATGACAGTGGATCCTCAGCACCTTGGAGGTTGCTGATGAATTTTACTACTCCACAGGCCTCTTCTTCCTTGAGCTCTTCCATTCAGGGTTGAAGGCTGGGGTGGGTAGAGGTGGGATGGGCGGGGTTAAGGGGGTTCCTGTATCCAGGGAAAGGAGCTCCACGGCTCCCCGGTGCCCCCATTCCCCGCAAAAGGTGAGAAAACCCGGGCTGGCTGGGAATAGGGGTCCCCGGGTGTCCTCGGCGTTGAGGAAAGGAGGGGCTGGGCGCTGGGAAAGGCAGGAATAGGGGTCCAGGGGATCTCTGGGTGAAGGAAAAGGGGGCTCTGGGGGCTGGGAGAGGCGGGATGGCCGGGAAAGGGGTGCGGGGGTTGCTGGTGCCAGATAAGGGGGTGCAGGGTAGAACCCATGCCGGGAATGGGGTGCGGGGGGATGGCGGCCCCCGGGAATGGGGGTTCAGGGCCCCTCGGTGCTCCGGAATGGGCGATCAAAGAGTCCCTCCCGGTGCCGGGGTCCCCCTCGCCTCTCGCCGCCGCCCCGGGGCCCAGGAGCGCCCCCAGCCCCAGCGCGGGAGCCATGGCGCCGCTCCGCTGCGGCCCCGCCCCCAGAGCCGCCTCCGGCCCCGCCATTGGCTCCGCTCTTTGTTGCCCGCCAATGGCAGCCCGAGGCTCTAGTGATGTCATCGGTCGCCGGGCAGATCCCGGCGGCGCAGGGCGGGAAAGGCGTCGCAGCGTTTTTCACAGACAGCGTCCGGACGTCCGTAATTCTTTGCTTTTTATTGTCTTGTAATTGTCCTAACTCCTAACTTTTTATTACTGTAATTGTTAATTTATTACTCTAATTATTAAACTTTTAAAATCTTAAAAACCAAGTGACTGGCGTTTTTCACAGAAAGCACCGAAGTCAGTAGCTCCAGTGCCAATCTCCTTTGAAAATCGCTGCGGCTCGGCCCGGCTCGGCCCGGCCCCGCCCGGCCCCGCCCATCGGGTGCCGCGGGTGCCTGGAAACCGCGAACGCGGCGGCGGCGTCTGTGCCGTGCGGCGGTGATGGGCTCGGCACGGCTCAGCAGCCACAGAGCGGCTCCGGGCTGGGTGTGCCAGCCTGGGCTCCTGCAGGGGCTGCACTGGGCCATTGGCCGAGTGACTGTTCACAGAGCATCGCTCTCTGCAAAGGAGTCCCGAATTTGCAGAGCATCGGTCTCTGCAAAGGATTCCCGAACATGCAGAGCATTGGTCTCTGCTACACAGTCCTGAATTTCCTTTGAAGGTAAAGATTGACTAAAGCTGAACTGTTTGGTTTTGTCTCATCTGTGCTCGGAAAGAGAATGCCAAAGGGAAATGCAGGGTGTGATAATGCCAGTCCTCTGGTGCAGCAGTTCAGCAGCATGGACAGCTGAGTGGATGAATGACATATCGTCTACTGATTGTGCTTTTTTGCACTGAAGAAATGCAACATTTTCTAAATGTACTAGTCTATGCATTTTTTTTTCCCCTATAGTGATTGCTTAAACTGCTTAAAGGTGAATGAGTTCTGGTCAAGTTTCAGTGGGTTGTTATCATCTGGTTATTAAAATTATTAGGGAGATGCCTCTGAATTGCCAAAGTCAATAGTCTGGATTTTATTTAACAGTAAATGTGAGGAATAGAGAGAGAAAGAAAGAAAAAGTGTCAGGGAGGGTGGGGTTCGGAAGAGGGAGGAGAAAGAGAGTGACAGAGACTGATTAAGTAAAAAATATCACCATTCCATGGATCCCATCAGCATACCATAAAATCCTCTCCTGGTCTTCTCTGTGGTGAGGTCTCTCTCGCAAAACGTAAGACTCCAGTGGATTAATGCAGATTTGGGCAAGGTGGGACTGCCCAGGTACCTCCCTGGGGCGGGGCAAGTCTGACTCCATCTATTGCTACTTTCAAATAATATCAAATCTTTAGCACCAGTATATCCTTTGAGTCTGCCATGAATTGGGTTCTGGATTTTCAGATCTGTTGTGTTACTTGGCATGGCCTGCAGTCATCTGGTGCAAGGCCTCAGGGATGGGTCTGGGCGCACTTTGGAGGTCTTTGATGGGAGGTTTGTGTGCAAACCTGGCCTCAGCAGATGAGTCTGTGGCTATGAATTCCCTGCCCTGAACCCAGACAGAGCTGATTTTCAGGACAGCTGCTGGGTTTGGCTTTGTTGTGGATAGGTTTTCTCCTCAGCTTTGTTTACTTCTCCCCAGACCTGAGATAAGTGGGCAATAGTGTCACCTTTGTCTTGTTTCAAGTTCCCTTAGGCAGCCTAACTCACAGTCCAAAGTTCCAGTCAGGAGGCGTTTTCAGGGAAGGGTGGGCTTGGGTGGTCACAGCTTCTTTCTGCAGTCACAATGGGCAGAAAGTCCTTTATAACAAGATTTAAGCCATTAGCCATAACATTGCAGTCTCTCACAAGTCCTGTGCGGAAGAGCTGAGAGAACAGGGCTGGTTTAGCCTAAAGAAGAGGAGATCCACTTGAGCTATTTTTAAGTATTTAATATTTAAGCTACATCTTTGTCTGTTCTAACTATTATTAATGTTCAGATTTTTACCTCCAGGTTTCAGTATGATCCATCTTTGAATTGCACAACATAGCCATATCGTTCGAATCAAGTCCAGCTAGAGGCCTAACAATACCAGCTACTTACACCAAACAAGCATTTAGCTACTTCCAAATACTATAAAATTTTTAGCACCAGTATGTGCCTTGAATCTGCCATGATTGGGTTCTGGATTTTCAGAGTTCCATTGTTGCTCCTTCCAGTTTCATTGAGGCATTGTCGTTTATCTGGGATATCCTCCCTTCAAAATGGCTTCCGGATTCCAGAAAAGATCCTGAAACCCCGTCTTTGGTCGAGGGAAGCGCTGAAGTCTTTCAGTGTAAGTACCCACTGGGGCTGTGTTAAGGCTGGAAACTCCTCTCGTGTCCCTCCTCTCCCTGCCCCTGTTGTCCAGCAGTGCTGTGAAGCTGCAGACGCCCTCCCCACCTCTTTGTGCCGTGCTCCTGTTGGTGGGGGCTGTCCTGGTGCAGTAGGGAACACCGTGTGTTGCCTCAGGGTCTTGCCTGGCTGAGCCAAGTGAAACCAATGTGCAGCTGAAGCTGCGAGCGTGTGTTCTGTCCCTTTCCCTTTGCCACAGCAATTCCTTCTGTCAGGCTGGGCACTCACCTGTGCTGCTCTGACCAACCTGCCCTTGGGCACCTGGGCATGTGGTGGGGCAGGGAAAGCTCAAACTCTGCCCAAAGCCTAGAGAGACATGGCTGGTCCCAGCTGGAAGAGCTTCCAAGCCAGCTGTTCTCTCTCATCTCCTGTGTGGGCGCAGATCCAGCCCTGCAGGCAGCACTGGAGTCAGGCCACAAAGGTCCCTTGGTGTCTGGAGCTCACTGGAGTGAAGATGCCCCACTGCTGAGGCTCTGTCAAGGAGATCCCTCTGTTTTCTTCTGTGGAGGGGTCTGTGAGCCCAGACAGAGAAAACAAATGCTAATTAACAGAGAAAACAAAAACTTGGACACATTCCTGTGCTCCTCATTCTTGGTACAGCGTTCCTTTCTTGCGTCTCTTGGACTCCCCCAGCAGCGATATCTCCCTGCTGTGAGTTCTCAGTGTTGTCCATGGATGGAGTTAGGGGAGTTCTGAGAGCTCCTCCCCACTCTCTGAAAAGGTCAATGCCTCAATCCAATGAAACATAAGAGGAAACAAATGCCCAAGGAGCAGAAATCCCCAAAGATGTCACATTACATCACAGAGAAGCTAATGGGACGCAGCCGTGGGGTGGGAGTATGTGTATTCCACTCTGTATTATTAATTTATTGGTGCTAAGTATTTCAGCAAGTAACTTCCAGGGCTTCCAGGACTGTCCTAGACTATGTGATCACAAATTGTTCACCAGTGCCACTTGTTCAAGAAAAGCTTTTGTGAACAAGCACATCTCTGAGACTCTAGCTGGTTTATTTTTGCCTTTCAGCTGCTTCCCTCTAAGTCCCTGCGGGAGAAGTTTTTCAACACGAAGAAGAAGGCCAGCATTGTGGAGAATATTCCGCCCAGAACTGGCCCATTTCTAGACATGAGTAAGACCGGTCAAAAGGTAGCCTTTTCCTGCTCTTTTCCTTTTCCACGCCTGTTTGATGTGAAGTTTGAAGAGAGTCTGTGCTTGTGACAGGCTTGCCTCCAGCAAAATACCTCAGTGTCCAGGTCCTGTTGTCAGTGCAAACTGCTGGTAGTGGTGGATGGGAGTCCTGATCTGCACTAAGCCAACACAAATAACCTCTGCTGAAGCTGCCTAAGTGTAGCTGCCATTGCTAAAACAATGGGGGGAAGGCTGGGGACACAAAGGCACAAAATTGCCATTTGCCATTCTCCTGATGAAGTAGCCACCTCTTGCTGTGGTGTGGTCGCCATCAAATGCTCGGGGTCACAGGATTCCCTTCCGAGTGGCAGCGCTGGCCTTTGAAGGCCGAGGACCTGCAGTAATTACTTCAGATTGAACAAAACTAATTTCATGAATGCTTTGGGTTGGAACAATGTGTTGGACCCTGACGGGGTGTTAGATTTTGCAGGCTGCCAATGTGCAGGGGACTCGCCCTGGGCAGAGGGGAATGGATGTGCTTTATCTGCATCAGGGCCTACCTAGAGGTGTGTTTAAAGCTGCTTTTCTGGCAGGACTGGCTCAGTATAAAGCACAGTCCAAAGGGGTAGGTGACCGAGGTGGGCTGTTGAGCAGGAAATTGGCAGCAAGAGACGCTGGTTAAGGATTGCCCTGGAGAGGGGCGTTGGGAGCACCTCAGGGAAGGGCACAGCCAAGGGACAGGGTGCTGCAGCCAGTCCCTTCAGCAGGCTGTGTCTCCTGGGGAGTCACACAGGAGGCCTGCTTGTGTCTCTGGAGTGACAGCAGTGTGGCTGGAGAAGGCAGACAAAGGGGAGAGTTTTCTCAAAGCAATGTCTCTGCTCCACAAGCATTTGCTGTTGTTGTGTCATCCCAGATGTGCCTCTACAATGGTATCATGTAAAATGGCAATAATTACAAGAAAGCACCCATTTAAAGCTCATGGAAAAAGGAGTCACCAACTCTACTTTCACCCAAGTTGCTGAGAAAATAACTGAACCTTTTCCTCATTCAGCACTCATTTGTCTTTTTCCTAACTTCTGTGTTACTTTATTTTTGCTTTTACCTCTGTTTGAAACGCACTAACTTTTAAATACAATTAAAGGGGACAAAATCATCAAAGCAAAAGAAAACTATTTATTGGTAACAAAAGCCAGGGACCTCATAAAACGGGAAAATTGGACAGGACAGAACGCACATCCAACCAATATGATTAATGCAACATTCTCCCCTTATTCGTGATAAGATGGCAGTTTATATACACTCCCATATAGTTTACAGTTTACAAAGGCACTCTGATTGGCAAGCTAACATTGTTTACCTTTGCCTTGAGGTGGTCAGGCTTTGCACACTGCAGCTCTACTCTAATTCATGCTCGGATAGCTCATTACTTTGTAGTTACCTTAACATAATTTCTGACTGCGCCACAACTGAATTCTCACTGCATCAAAGGCTTCGAGGCCCCACCAAGGCCGCTTATCACGGCCTATCTGAGGGGGTAGCTCAAGTCTCACTCCAGACATAAATCATGCCCTCTCTCTCTCAGAAATTCTGTAACAAGTAAGAATTCAGCTGAGCTGGGCATGTCTCCCTCCCCCCAGAGACGAACAAACACACCCTCTGAGAAAATGGCAATCTTCCTATCTCCTTTGTACCCCGCCAGGGCGGTCCCTGTCCCCTTTCCCCTTGGATGGGTACTCGGGAACTTCCATTCTGTCCAGCTGCCAGCTCTTCTGTCCCTCCCCTCTCATCCTGCTTCCTTTTGGCCAGCTCTTCAACCCTGTCCCTCTCACAGCAGCAGCCAACAAACCAACCTGAACAAATCCAAACCACAAACAACACACAGAACCAGCAAATTCCATTCTTTCGCTAGATAAACTTTTGGCTTCAGCAAAATATCACCTCACCTCTCACACCTCCTCTGGTACTGTTCTCTTCTTACTGATGTCTAAGTTCTAGATAAAAAAAGATATTTGCAGTTGTGTGGGCCTTGGTTTCCCTGTCTCAGAGTAAAGGACATCCTAAAATCATTTCCCATAGAGTCTGATGGAAATTTGTGGGTTTTACTTACTCCATGAGTGCTCACTCAGTGCCCCGGAGCTCTGTGACCACACGGGCACAGGGCTGTGCTTAAGGTAAGTGCTGCCTGGCATTCTGGAGAAGGAAAACTGGAGAAATACGTGCCAAAAGAGCAGCTTGGCTTGAGCCTGCTCTGTGTGGCCCAGCAGCTCTTGATCAGCTCAGAGCAGAGGTGGGTGAGCCACTGTTTGCCCAGTGTGGGCTGGGCAGACGTGCTCACCCAGAGCCTGTACTTCACTGGGGATCAGTGTAAGGGATCCTTCATGCCCCTTCCTCCCAGCAGCTGAACCTCTCCCTGCTCTCTCTCGCCTCTCCAGTTGTCGTCAGTTCCCCCGAAGCAGAACTTGCTTCAGATTTCCCCACCAGAGGTGGTATTTCGGGGCTTTGTCGCTCATGAGGTCTCTGAAATGGTGGTGTCTCTCGTGAATAAGGACAAGGTAAGTGCTGGGGGGTGGAGCTGTAAGAGTGTGCTGAAAGAGGAGAGTGGTGTAATTCCCAGAGTGTACAGCAAAGCAAGTTACCTGCTGCAGCATATCCACAAGAAAATGTCTCAGCACCTTTGTTCTGCAAGATGGTGGAAATCTTCTTGTGCTGGGAATTCTCCCTGATTTTGGCCATGTGTTGATGGTATCTATCCCAAAGGAGTTGCCTTCTCTTGAAAGCTCTGGATTGATAGGAATGTTGAGGGCTGTACAGTTCTTACCTGCTCTCATGCTTTGCCTTGAGTGTATACCACATCCTGTGTTTCCCAGGGTAATCTTGGCTCCTCTGCCTCTCTCAGCCTGTTTGGCTCCCTTTGTGCAGCTCACAGTCAAAGCTCAGGGTCTGAGCCTTCTCCACTTGATGCTGGAATCACTTTTCATTACTGGCACTGGCACTGCAGGAAGTGTGTTCTGAAAGAGCCCTGGGATCAGTCTGATGTAGCAGAAGCAGCAGGAAGCCTTTAGGTGCCACTTTGGGCTCCTGCGAGGCTTCATCCAGCTCTGCTCAGGATTTCCAAAAGCAGCATGGTGCTCTGCTTTCCCTTTGGCGAACCACAGCACATCCAAAGCCATGTGCTCCGGGAGGTTTTTACCTTCACTTGAAATTGTGTTTGTTTTACAGTTTCCCAAGAGAGTTGAGAGGCAAAAAGGTAAAAAATGTCAGCAGTTGTGTTCCACTGTAAAGGGGAAAATGGAGACCATTTGCATTTCAGTCAGGGAAACATTTTCTCAAATGAGCCTTGTGCCAAGAGTGGGCTGGTGGCAAGAGGCAGGAGGGAGTCAAAATCATCTACTTTAGACTTCTTGAGAGCATTTTGGTGCTCGGGGGTTGATACCTCTGTGCTAGAAAATGCATGTTTGCTGTGTCTGTGTATCCCAGAGGACAGAACCTGGCCTGCTGGCTGCAGGCAGGAATGCCCAGCAGCCCAGCTTGCCTGCACAGGCAGCAAGAACCCCTGGAGAGCCAAGACTGGCTTTTAATTCTGGAACCACACTGTGAGTCAGTGCTGGTCATGTTTCTCCAGGCAGAAAATGCCTTCGAAGCCCATAGTCAGTAGGCACAGCCTGTCTGTTTCTGTCACTTTTGGCCAGCTGATTGCTCTCATGATTTTATGATTCTTCCTCACTGCTTTACTGCCCATTTAAATTCTCTTTGCCATCTCCTTGTTTTAGGGGTTGTCTTGCTGTGTTCCTTTTGCTTTTCAGGTTTGCTTTTATTCCCAGTAAGGCCAAAGTGTTTGGTCTCCTCTCTTGCTGGTCTGCCTGCATGACTGTATCCCCAGAACTGCCCTACCCAAACCTCATCTGCTAGAAGAAAATTTCTTCCTTCCCCCAGGATAATGTGCTGTTTTGCTTTCAGACAGCACATTCCCCCTCTGGAACACGGCTACTGTTTGTCTGTGTGCAGGCAGGAGCCAGCAGGTTTTTTGGTCTGGCTGAATATGCAGATGACTTGGTTCAAGTGCTCTGTCTCCATCCTGCTGGTGATGACCTGCTTGGCCCTTCCTTCCCACCAGGCACTGACCTACTGCCCCTGGCCAAAATGCTGGACCCAGAAGGGGTTTGGGTTCACCTTCAGGAATGACGTGCCTGTGGCTCCACAGCTGAAAGTGCTTTGGAAAAGGGGTCAAGGAGGGATGTCACCAGGGCATGGACAGGTCTCCTCTTGTCCTGTTTCCACGAGTGGCAAAACAATGGTTTCATGTCTTTCCTGCAGTTGCCTGAGGTGGTGAAGATCTCCATGGAGAGCTCGCCTTACTTCCAGCTGGCGTGCTCCAACAACGCATACCGTGTTGTGATGCCGGGTGTGCCTGCCCATGTGCGCATCCGCTTCACCCCTGGCAAGGGCAAGGTGAGACTGGAGGAGCCAAAACAGAATTACCCCCAGAGCTGTTGTTTCCCTGCTCTCCCTGCAGCCCCATTCCATGCTGTGAGCCTGGCTCCAGGCCGTGGGCAGGCAGCCTGCAGCCAGTCACAGCTTGGCTCATGCTGTCAGGCACTGCGCCCAGGCCTGACAGGCTCTGCTTCCCTCCCTGCACATTCCTGAGCATCCCCGAGGCAAGATGCAGGGGAACAGCGAAAATGACAGAGGGGTGTTGATAGATCTTTGGCCATCTCTAGGTACAGTGGAAGGGATTTCATTGTTATGGAAAACACTAGAGGAACAAAGAGGTCTGAGAGCTTTCCTCCTTCGTGACTGGCAACAGCTTCCCTGCCTCACCCTGGGCTGGAGCAAAGACGGTGCTTTTTCACACCCTCTGTTCTCCAGCCTTGCAGCTGTGCTGTCCCAGAGCACAGCTGACCATGATACAGCTGCAGGGCCAGGGCAGAGGATGTGCTGTGCCCGTGAGCCCGGCCTGGCACGGGCACACTGGGCTCTAGGTGCCCTTAGCCAGCAGGAGGTTGGTGAGCTGCAGGGGACTTGGCCACCTGCCTGAAAGAGCTCGTGTAGGGCAGGCACGACCTGCAGGCAGAGCAGTGACTCCACAGCAGTGACACTGCTGTGCCTCTGCCTTCATGCCTGTCACTGTGGTGGCTCTGTCAGCTGGCACCCATTCCATGCCAAACCTGCTTTTTTGGGGAGGTTTGAACACCGCTGCTGGGGCCCTGGCAAGTCGGATCTCAGTGCTGTGATTTGGAGGCTTGTTCATACAGAAGGGTTTGGGACGTGGCATGGAAGGGGGAAGCCTTGGTGGCAAACAAAGGGAGGCTCTTTCCAACAGCATGCTGCCACCTCTTAGCGCTGTTCTTCTGACTTGGTTGGACAGGCAAAGTTAGAGGGCAGGTCTGAGCCAACCCATACTTCTGCACCAGGCCAGAGGTGCAGGAGCTCTTTGGGTGCAGCTGGTTTCTCATCTTCTTTTTGCTGCTTAGAGTCAGTTTAACACTTTGTTCTCTTCTCAGACAGTGGGAATACAGAAACCTAAAGAGGAATGTCCTGTGTTCCCCAGCTCCTTAGAAGGGACTTAGGAATTATTTAGCATCATTAAAATTTAGAGTAGAAATTATGGTGGCCTAAGGCAGTTCTTTGGATGACCCAAGTGACACAAGAGCTTAATGCCACTGAGATAGGTTTTGCAAAGCGTACTGGTGCCCTTAAAATGTGACATATTAGTAGAACTTAGCATTCATTTTAAGGTGGAATAGGTAAATCGATGCCCTTGAAGGGTTATAAGAAATGGTTTTTCTTCTGCCATGGGGATGGCACTAAATGTCCTGTGCTGAGCTAGGTTCCTTTCCTGCAGGATTATTCCCACAAGCTCATCTGCACCACTGCAAGGGAAAGGATAGTCGTGCCAATTCAGGCCATTGGTGCCCCAGCTATCCTGGAGTTCCCTGACCAGCTGGACTTCTCGGAGTGTCCGGTCAAGCAGAGCAGCCAGAAGACTCTGCTGGTTCGTAATGTCAGTAAGCGGGCAGCTCGTTACCAGCTGAGCACCCAGAGGTGAGGCTCTGTCCTTGTGCAAAACCCCTTTGGGTGGTACCAGGGCCGGGAATGAACAACAGAAGGAGCCAGAGCATTGCAGCTGCTGCCCTCTCTTTGTGTTGCAGTCCTTTCTCCGTGGTTCCAGCCACGGGAACTGTGGGCGCTGGTGACACCGTGCAGGTGACAGTGGGATTCCACGCGCTGATGACCGGTGACTATTCGGGGTCTCTGTGCTGCAACACAGGTGAGTGCTGGGCCCTGCACGGGCACAGGACAGTTCTGCACCATGGCTCCCTGTTGTCCCATCCCCCTCCATTCCCTCTAGAGGTCCCTCCCCTGTTCAGCTTTACCCCAAAGAAAACAGAGAACTCCTTGGTGTTTAGGGGGTTGAGAAAGTGGATCCCCTCTAACGGGACTAAGATTTTTGGACTCCCGTTTTGCTGGGAGTTGCTGAGTGGAGGAAGGAGGATCCCTGATTCTCCACTACCGTGTGGCTATGCCTGGGTGAAGTTTTGTTTTATTCCTGGGCAGTGCTGTATGTGAGGTGTGAGGTTTCCATCAGACTCTCTCCAATGCAATGTGTTTCTTGCACACCTCTGTCCCGTATGCTGCTTCTCCACTGGCTTGTCACAGACCCTTTTTCTATACTGCCCTTACACATATATTAGTTTCTGTCTGATAACATTTCCAGGCCCTCGAGTTCCTGTTTGGTGACAAATCAAGACAAATTTTTCCTCGTCCCCATTTCCCAGGCCATTCATGCTGTTGCAAACCTCTCACATCTATCTCCCATGTGATCTCTAGACTGAGGAATCCCAGTCAGTCTTCATCTAGAAGCTGCTCTGTACTTATTAATCTTCCCTTTGTCCCTTTTTTATTTAATCTGAAATGCTCCAGCTTGGTTTTTGAGATCAGAACAATATAAAATATTTCAAGACTGATGCGGCTGTGGGTTTGGGCAGGGAGATGATGATGATTTTCACAGTGTTCATTTTGTAGTGGTTTGTCATATTGCAGAGCCAGGCTGGTTGTGTTTCCTCACCTGTGTCCCCTCGTGCTGTGGGCTGTCACTTCACTTGTTCCTCTGGGCCTCCTTTTGCTGCCCACATGCCCCCAGGCAAATTTGCTTGTCAGCAACAAGGGATCCAAGGGATCAGGAGAGACAGGAGTCCCGTGGGATGCCCAGGGAGAGCCTGGGCAAGCCAGGACTGAACAGGGCTCCTCAGTGTCACCTGAAGGACATTGATGCAGAAATCCCGGGGATCTGAGTGGGTCACCAGAGCACATCTGACAAATCTCACTGCACATACTGTCACCCTGGGGCCAAATCTGCACAAACACTCTCAGAAATAAGGTGTTTAAGGAGGTGCCCAGGACATCCTCATGCTGTACACACAGAGCTGTCAGGATGTGATAAATGGACTGATCCATGGAACTGCTGACTCAGCTGAAAACTGTGACACTTTCTTCTGTGACCTGTGGTTTGCTTCCATCAGCCAGCTGTTCCTCGTGCTTCCATCAGCCAGTGAGCTGAGCAAAGACTCCCCCTTGCTTTGTTCCAGGTGAAGAAAGTAGCCTCACAGAGCTCCACGCAGAAGCTGTAGAGCTCAACATTGGGTTGAGCACAAATTTCGTGGTGGTTGAAAAGACGTTCATCACCATGTCAAACCACAAAACCATGTTCATTGAGAACAGGAGTAACGTCACGGCCCACTTCCAGTGGAAGGCTTTTCCTACCGAGGAAGGAGAGAATCGAGAGAAGAGGAGGTTGGTCTGACATTTCATATCTCATTTCAGTGAGATACATGGCCCAAGACTAAAACTGACATGTGGCCTCGGGGGTGTTGGTGCTTTTGAATGGTTTGGGCCAAGTAAACCATGCCTGGCACTAGGGTGTGTGTCCCTGCTGGCTTCAGGAGCTCAGCACTGAGCATTCCAGTTCCACTTAAACTCCAACCAAGGGTGGCATTTTGGGAAGGAAAGGTTGGTTGCAATGACTGGATTTCCTCAAGTTCTCCTTGGGCTTTTGCCTCTCTAATCTTCTTCTTACATGACCTGGCAACATCCTTAAACAGCTCACCCTCTTTCCAAAGGTGCTACACCCTCTTTTTTTCCCTTAGTTCCTTCAGAAGGTCCCTGCCCATCCAGGCTGGTTGTCTTCCCTGCCAGCTTGTCTTTCAGCACACAAGGACAGTCTGCTCCTGTGCCTTCAAGACTTCTTTCTAGAAGTGTGTCCATCCTTCCTGGACCCCTTTGTTTTTAAGGGCTGTTTCCCAGGGTTCTTGCCAAATCAGCCTCTTGAACAGGCCAAATCTGCCCTCCAGAAGTCCAGAGTGAAAGTTTTGTCCATGCCCCTCCTTGTTTCACTGAATATTGAGAACTCTTCTTATTTCACAGTCACTGTACCCCAGACAGTGGTGAAGAGATGAAGTTCATTTAGTTATTAGGGAATTTCCTGGTGATATCCTGTACCTGGGCCCCAGCGAGGCACAGACTTCCCTGTGGAATGGATCCAGTCAATCTACAGGGCCCTCAGCTCCCCTTAGAAGGGAGTCACCTACTACCACTACCCACTACCCTTCTTTTCTTAATTCTTGAGGCTGTGATCTGTCTGACAGACCAAGTGCAGCCGGGAGACTCTCCAGGCAGAATTTTTTCTTTCGTGTCATCTGCCTGACACTCTGGAGTCAGGCCTCATACCTGTTCTGTCAGGACACCTGGGTAGGTGATGGGAGTCAGGATGGAATTTTATTGCCTCCCCAGGAGAGACCCATTTCCATTCCCCACTGTGTCCTAGGTCTCCTCCTTCTGCCTGATCCCAAGAAGGGCAGAGCTCCTCTGACTCCTGCTCAGCTTCTCTCAAGGTTGGAGGGGTGTAACTCCACCAGTTTATTTCTGTGTCACTCTCCCTAATGCTCCTCAGCCTTTCCACTTCTTCCTTAAGCTCTGCCACTGGGCAGAGCAGATCCTTCAGCTGCTCACACCACACGCAGGTGTCTTCTGCACTTCCTCTGCCATTAACACCAGGCTCAGACCCTCCCTGCAGCCAGGGGCCTGGGCAGCTGTGCCCTTCCTGAGGGGGTCTCTTTGAGTTAGTGCACTCCTGCTAGCAGCAGCAGCAATGGCTTTTCAGCATTTCTAAACCATCGCTGGGGAAAAACCCAAAAACATAAAGAAGAAAGAAAAAAAAAAAAGGCAAGCACCTCACAACCAGCAAAAAGACACAACCCTCTGCACAAGGAAGGTGGGTGGCTGCACCTTTTGTGCTCAGGCTGCTTGTGCGAGCTGCCACGCAAAAACTGAAAAAACACCGGACCAAAATTGCTGAGCCAAAACTGCTGGGCCAAAACTGCTGAGCCAAAACTGCCGGGCCAAAACTGCCGGGTTAAAACTGCCGGGCCAAAACTGCTGGGCCAAAACTGCTGAGCCAAAACTGCTGAGCCAAAACTGCTGAGCCAAAACTGCCGGGCCAAAACTGCTGAGCCAAAACTGCTGGGCCAAAACTGCCGGGCTAAAACTGCTGAGCCAAAACTGCTGAGCCAAAACTACTGAGCCAAAACTGCTGGGTCAAAACTGCTGAGCCAAAACTGCTGAGCCAAAACTGCTGAGCCAAAACTGCTGGGTTAAAACTGCCAGGCCAAAACTGCCGGGCCAAAACTGCCGTGGCAAGCCCCTGGTTGCTGAGGGCCAGGTCGCTTGCAGTCCCCAGAGTAATTTTAAATTGCCTGCAAAGGACCAGGAGATTGACCCTTGCCCACCTGAATGGCTTTAGTGCCCTGGGCTTCTTGTTTTTCCACTGTTCTCCATCTCCTTACTCAGCACCAGACTTCCATAAAAGCTCTGTGTGTTAACAAAAACCCCATGACCTTCTCTGGCTACTTCCCTGGGCTCTTTATTTCCATTTCTTCCCCACTTCCCTGCCTCAGCCTGGACCCCAGGTGATCTGCTTTGCCCTCAGAAGCAACTAGGTTTCCCCAAAGTAAACTTCAACATGGTTGTGGTTTTGTGGGTTTTTTCCAATTACATTTGTTTTCATGCCAGTTTGTGTCCTAGACTGCCACCAGGACATTTTGTTCTTCCTTACTTCCAGTCTTAGGCATGGTTGTAGCTCCAAGGCCACTGTCCTGCTGTCAGAGCAGCTTTTGAGATCTCAGAGCTGAGAGGACTTTTTAATGAGAGGACACAGTGCAGGATCCTTTCCCTCTCAGGACATTCTACTACCATGCACTGGGATGGGACCCAAAAAGCTCTGGGTCATGAAAAGGCCTCTCCAGGAGTTTGCTGTCTCCCTCCTGCACAACAAAGTCCCCTCACCTCTCAGAGCTTCTGTTTTCATGCATAAAACCTTGAATGTCACTGAAGGGGTGTGGTGCCTGAATTTATCAATTTCCTTTGGAAGTGCTGTGGGATGCTCTTGTGAAAGGCAGAGTAGGGATCAGGGCAGGTCCAAAATGGCAGAAACAAAGAGTGATGCTGGTAACACGTAGCTGCAGCCCAGCTTCGTCTCCCCTTCCCAGGGAAGTCCTGCTCCATGATCTTTATCTGCCTCCCCACAGCAGCTCAGTGGTAGGAAAATCCACTTGAAGTGCCTGGTCGGTTCTCCCTCAGTTTTGGCAGAGGCTTTGAGGCAGGAAGTTCTCTCTGGCTTTGGAAACATCTCCTGAGCTTGCAGGTGTGGAGTAAAACGACCTGCTGTGCCAGTGAACAGCAAGTTATCCTCTGATCCATGTGGGACCCCATGGCCTGGGGTCAGCCCTTGCTGGAGAGCTTCTGCTGCTCCTCCCCAGGTGCTTTGCCCTCCTGCACTCACACTTCCCTCTGCAAATATGTGGCTTATTAAACGATCTGCTGGCCTTGTCTCTCCTGTGGCTGCAGGCAGTGTCGTTTTCTGCGGCCGTGGTCAGAGAAGTCGCAGGAAAACTTAACGGAGGAGGAAACATCAGAGTCAGAGATGGGCTCTTGTGAAGATCACACTGCCCGCCTGAGCAACACGGTCCTGGCGGAGATAGCAAAGGTGCAACAAGACCCCATGCTGTTCTCCGATGACATTTTTTTCATTGAGCCAGTGGTAAGTGATAGCTGAGAACCTCATTTTCCTCCTTCCCCTCTTCCTCTTCCTCCTCCTCCTCCTCCCCCTCTCCCTCCTCCCACCGGGATGCGGTCACTGGCAGATCCTCAGCTGGCCCGATGTGCTGGGAGGGAGGACATGGAGTTTTGGTGCAGCTGCAGAGCTCCCTGCTGGAAGCATTTCTGCCCTGCAGGCTCAGGGCAGGGCTGGGAGCCTGACAAAGCCGAGCTCTGCTGCCAGGGCTCGAGCTCAAGGGCGCTCTGTGCTGTCCTGCAGTGTCCACGGGGAGCAGTTCTTGTAGGCAGGGGCTCAGCAGAGGGTGTTGGAGCTCTGCCAGTTCACATAGTGACCTCAAGCTTGCCATGGTTAATCACAGAAATGCCCATCCCCACCTGTAACCACGCCTTGCACTATTTCTGAGTGTCCCTTCCAGTGTCCTCTGAGAGCTTGGACACAAGGGTGGAAGGTTGAAATGGGCCTTTTGAGTTCTCCTGCACACAGGGACAGAAAACCTTTTCCTTTTCTGTTTGTGCAAGCAAACCCCCACATCCTCCCATCAGCCAGAGCCCTGGTTCTGAGTACTGAAGATGTGAGAGACGATGAGTGCCTGGTGTCTGCACAGTGCAAAATCCCTTCTCATCTTGGAGTAAACCCCAGAATAATCCCCACTGCTGCTTTCTTTCAACACAGGTTAAATTAATATTTTTATTTCCAAGGAAGGGGATCATGTTCTCTTCTTGTGAGAGCCATGAGTGCACAGTGGCAGTTGCATCCCGCTGTAGCTGACAGCAGCATGATGTGACCAAGGGCTTGTGTCAGAGCAGTAGGAACATTGTGGAGAGTGGGAGCTGATCAGCTGAGCACTGAGAGCTTCCAGCGGTGTGCTGAGCTGGGTTTGGAGTGTTTCCTTGGGCTCCTTGTGTTGTTCACTCATCACTATGCTCTAAACTAAGGCTTGCAGGACTGTGGTTGAAAGCAAGAAATGTGAAGTTTGAAGATAAATGTTTTGCTGTCTCTTTCTGTTTTAGGAGGGAGAAATTGGGCCGAATAGTTCGGCTGAAATCAAGGTGACCTTCAAACCCACAGAGGCACTGGAGTACCGAAGTGTGGCTTACTGCAACATCTCAGGTCCAGCTCCTTTCCCCTGCTTCTCTCAGCCTCAGTGCAGCCATGGTGCAAGCCTGAGCCCACTGGGCTCCCCTGTAACTGCTGGGAAGAGTCCCTGGCCAGCAGGGCAGTGCTGGCACATCCCCACTGGCCCTGCAGCTTCCAGGGAGTATCCTGTGCAAGGCCAGGGCTCAGAATCCTGTGTCTGGGCTCCTGAACCCAGAACAATCCAGGCAGTGCAGGGAGAGGTTTTCCTGCCATGGCTTTGCCAGCATTTCCTCAAAGGCCAAAGAGCTGCAGAGCACAACAGCTTTAGTGAACAAGCACTGAACCCTCTAGGCCACTGACCTCCAGGATGGGTCCATTTGACACAGATCCATCATCAGGGGGTAGGAGCTGAGTTAGAAATGGGCTCCGTGACCCTGGATCGCTCTCACTGCCCAGACACCACCAGACCAGAGTGGCTGAGCCCCGCTGAGCCCAGGGTGTTTGTAGAAGGAGCACCCTTGGCCAGCACCTGCCTCTGTCCCTGTGTGGGAATTGTCACCTTGCAGCTCAGTCTGTGGAAGGAGAACACAATGCTGAGTGCCAGAAGTTGAGGATTTTGGCAACAAAGCCGTGTGCTACTGGGCCAGGTAGTTTGGCAATTGCCAAACTCTGTATGAGCTTTGTGCCTGCACTGAATGGATTTCAGAGCTCCTCTAAGTGCATGGGAAGGACACCACAGAATTATAGGAAGGTCAGGATGGAATGGACCTTAAAGGCCTCTGGGCAGGGACACCTCCCACTAGATCAGGGAGCTCCAAGCCCATCCAGCCTGGCTTTGAACACTTTCAGGGCTGGAAACTCCACAACACCCCTGGGGAACCTGCTCCAGTGTCTCACCACCCTCACAGTAAAAAATTCCTTCCTAATATGGAACCTAAATTTCCTTTCTTTCAATTTATACCCGTTACTGCTTGGCCTGCCACTACAGGACATCAGAGGTGTTTGAAACTCAGCAGACTGGTGGCTAAGATTGGAAACCAGCCCAAGGAATGGGTTAGAAATTGCAAGTCAGCCCCAAGGGATATCTCCTGAGGGAACAGAAGGGTCCATATCTTCTCCTGCAGCATCAGGAGCTGGTGGCATCCAGCTCAGAGTCAGGGACTCTCACTGAGGCAGCCTGGAAACTGCAGTGTAACAGAGGGAATTATTGTACTGAAACGGACATCTCTCCCCAGGCTGTGAGAGCAGGCTGCCCCTGCGCCTCAGAGGGTACGGCAGAGGACCCCTGGTTGAACTGAACTGTCGCACACTGAACCTGGGGAACGTTTCTGTCAACACCCCCCACGTTCGTGAGGTGAGCAGCAGGACTTGGGATGGATCCTGATGGCTCCTGAGGCAGCAGCAAGCCTGGTGGTGACTTACTAAAATATGAATATCGATCTAATATCCATATCCAACTGAGATGGACAAAAATTCTCCAACAGTGTAAAGTTAGAAAGTGTATGCTTATTGCATCATTAGACAATAACTCATGAGAAGGGAAGATTCCACATGTATTTCCATTTTGCTTTCTTGCTGCTGCAGGTGCAGCTGGTTAACCTAGGAGCTATTGATGCTCCCTTCACCTATATCTCCTCAAATGCAAACGTGGGCTTCTGCTTCAAGTTTGCACCCAAGGAAGGCATCATTGCACCAGGCGGGACCCAGACGATCCAGGTCTCCTTCGGTGCCACCGTGCTGGGGACATTTGAGGAAGAATTCCAGTTCAGTGTGGCTGGATCTCCTAGGCCTGCAATCCTGACTATCAAGTAAGGACTGTGGGAGCTTGGTGGGCACATCTGTGGCTGTCTCTGGGACATCTCCCTCATTTTGGGGCTGAGCAGAGAAAAAAGGTTTTTCCTGAGGTTTTGATCTCTGCTTTGATCCTGGAATTGCCTTAGTGTGAGGATGCCTCCTGGCCTGTGTGGGTACCTGGGAGCTGGCACTATCCTCCCTGTAGGGATCTCCCTCTGCCTTGGGCCATGGCAGGCAGTGGGATGGATCAGCTTTGGGCAGTAGCTGCTCTGGGATGTCCCCCTGAACAGCCAGCAAGGCCCCCAGGGCTTTGGAGGTGGGCCAGCCTGGGTGATTCTGCACCAGCAGCAGTGTTTGTAAAAATTCCCATTAATAATCCATCCCAGCTGGGCAGCAGCAGCCTCACCTCACCTCTCACAGCCATGCTGTGGGGCACCAGCCGTGCTCTCAGCTCCTGTGCAGAGAGTGCCCTGGGAGCTCCTTTCCACAGCCAGGAGAGGGCTGATGTGGGACACAGGGAAGTGTGCAGCAGGAACTGTCCCAAGGACAGGGGTGTCATCCCGTGGGCTGGTGCCATGGCAAGAGATAATCCTGGCCCAGCAGAAGGGAGAAGGGCTGAAAACAGGGGAGGCAGAGCTCATTCCTCAGCACCACAGCAGCATGAGGGCTTGTCCCTGCTAGCCTGAGCCATGTGCTGCTAGGATCGTGTAGGGTCAGCAGGAGAGCTGATCTGGCTGCTCTGGAGCTGTGGAGCTGGGAGCTGCTGTTGGGAGGCACTGGGTCAAGGCAGTGAAGGAATAAAAGCAAACTGCAGTCGATTATACCAATGAGATACGGGAGATGGGTTAAAAAGAACAAGAAAGTTACTACTTAGCAAGAGAAAAGTTGTGAGTAGGTCTGCCCATAGTAGAGAAACAAGTATGCTGGCTTTGTTTTTAGAGGAAAAGTGCTGTTTTTTTTACTTTGGAAATCAAGAGGGAACATTTCACCATCAAATAATTGTTTCTGCTCAGTCCCTACCCCGAACTGCTCATGGGATGTTATTGCATAAGCAGCTTTGTCCTTGAGCAAGGGCAGGTGTCTCTTGTTGGGAGGTGTAGAGCAGAGCCAGTGGCAGTCCTGGGAATACAACAGAAGGCACAGCTGGTCCTTGATTTTTAACCAAAGGGCAGAGTGGGCATCGATTGGCATCAGCCATGAAATAAACTCATGATGTTGTGCAGCTTCAAGTGCTGATTTCAGTGGATGTTGTGGCTTTTGGAGCCTGTCTGCTGAGTTTAAGGACAGGTGAGGTGGTGTGCTAGATTCAGGACACCCCTGTTTGGTTGTTTAAGCTATTGCTCTTGGCTGTGCCAGCTGGTGCACTGGTGACAAGCTGGTCCTTTCCTCCAGGATATATCTGTCCACTGTGTAGAACTGTTGCTGCTCTTTTCAGAGGGTGTTTCGGGCTCCCTTGGCTTCATGTCTGAAAACTCTGTAATGATTGTGTGGGTCAAAATCTCCTGAGAAAGCTCCTCCATGGGAGCAGCAGTTGCAGCTAGGGAGTAGCAAAGCAGGAAAGGTTACAGAAGTTTGTGGGGACACCTTTATGTCCATCACGTTACAGATGGGGAAACTGAGGCACAGAGCCATGTCTGGGTGTGTGTTCAGGGTCCTTCATGGGACCACCAGCAACCAGGGGGCTTTTCCTGCCTGCCCTGTGCCCAAAGCCCCATCAGTGGCTGTTGGCCGCTGGCCACTTGGCTTTAGCTGCCTCCTGTCCGCAGGGGCACTGTGCTGAGCACGTGGCGGGTGTTGATTTCAAACCTGCCCTGACACCAGGTTTTACACCCCCGAGCCACGACAGCCAGACCTCTGCTTTAATTCCCTTTAACCAAGCCATCTCCTCCTCTGTCCTGCCACGGCAGGGGCAGTGTCACCGGACCGACTTCACTCTCGGACACCATTAAGCTCAACTTGGAGGACATCTCCTCTGGTGAGTGTTCCCTGGGCTGGGACACAGCGTGGGGGATCTGTGCCTTCCAAAACGGAGCACTGGAACATAAAAGCATCCCTCAGTCATGGTCTGCCACAGCAGCCTCTTCAGGGTGTGAACTCCAGGGCTGCCGGGTGTGAGATTGAATAGAACCAATAGAATAGAAAGACAGTATTTTTGCCACTGTGAGATCAAATAGAACCAAGGAAAAAAAAGTCAGTATTTTCTGGTGTCCCTGTCCTGGTTTAAAAGGCAGATGTCTGCCAAGGGAGGCGGGAATCTTCCTGGAATGGAAAGATGACCCCTTCCCTCCAAATTATTATACCTTTGAAATTACGGGGCTTCAAGGCAAAAATATGGGAAAGGGAATAACAATTCTTTACTGGAATATATCAGCACAAACAACAACACAGTAACAGAAGTTTCCACGGGAGGGAGGGAGGGAGGAAGGGAGGAAGGGAGGAAGGGAGGAAGGGAGGAAGGGAGGAAGGGAGGAAGGAAGGAAGGAAGGAAGGAAGGAAGGAAGGAAGGAAGGAAGGAAGGAAGGAAGGAAGGAAGGAAGGAAGGAAGGAAGGAAGGAAGGAAGGAAGCTTTCTTGAGCTGCTTCTTCCCCACCCTTATCACTGCTGAGGCACTTGTTAAGTTGCCTTTTGAATAAATGAAACAAGAAAGGCAACAGTAATCACAGTGACCAGAATGGGTGTGAACTCATGTCACTCACTGTTTATGTATTTTGAATACAATGGGAGTGTTGGCAGACTTAACAGGGACTTTTGCAGCTTGAATTTTCAGAGTAAATGCTCGGTCTGGGTGCACACTCGTCCCTGAGAGATAACTGGTGCTGGTTTGAGGCGGGCGAGGGAGCTCCTCCCCATCAGAGAGAGAGAAGCTTGCAGTGTTCAGCAGGGCTAGGAGTGGGCATTTTCAAGGCTGCAGTCTGGAATCAGTGTCAAAGGGAACTAAGTGACAATTAATTCCTCGTGCAGCTTCTCAGTGAGCTGTAGTTCAAATAATAAAGAACTAAACTCCAATCACACTTTCATCCTACCAGGATATTCACACCAGGAGTCATGCCATGATTGGTGCCTAAATGGACATTTGTGTCCTTTTCCTAGGCTCTCCCAACACCAAGACCTGTTGCCTCACTGACACCTCCCCGGTGTTCCATGACGCCCTTTGGAGAAAAAACTGCTTCCCAAACCTGCAAATCCAGCCCAGCACGCTGGAGTTCGTGGGTGGCACTGAAGAAGTGTGCTCTCTGGAGATGACCAACTGCAGCCCTCTTCTCGCCAAGTGCCCCTGGTCACTCTGTTCGGACAGCCAGGTGGACAAGCTGGGGTATGTGCACCTTTGCCCTCTCCTTGGAGCTCTTCTTCCTGGTGCCCTGTTTGTACTTGGCAGAGAACAAAGCTGTTGGCCTAGGATCTGACAGACTGCTTCTGGCTTTCCTTGTTCAAATAACACTGACCAGCTGTGGTCAGCCTGGATGCTCCGAGAAAAGGTTTTCCACCAATTTGGTGCTGCCTAGCCCCCATAGGGGTTTCCCCTGGGAAGGAAAGCTGGGGTGAAAGCTGCTTTCTCAGACCTCTGTGGCCTGAGGCAATGTCACCTTGATGAAGGGCTCCTAGTGCCAGCTGCACAGTGCTGCTGGAGCCCCTTCTGGCCTCTCTGCTTTGGGATGGGTCCTCTCTGCAGGAGCTGCTCTCTGCTCCTTGCCTTCCTCCCTTGTACTGTGCTGCAGGATGCCCAGAAAGTCCCAACACCAGAGAAAAGCTACCTGGTGCCTGGGCTGATGCTGAATGTCTGTTAGCTTCCCTTTCCTTCTTTGCTGAGACAACTCCTTTAGTGCCAGGATGATTTCCCTCCCAGGGGTCAGCTTTCAGCAGACACCTTGGATCTTCACTCCCTTTTTTTGTGACCCGTTACTCGTTTTGACTTTTCCCCTGCAACATGTCCCTGGTGGGTTTTGTCCTGTTTGACAGCAGGACTTGCTCATCACATCATCTCATATCCCTGCCTCCCTCAGAGTTTCTGCTTTAGAGTGAAAAATGTCGTTGTCTGGGCAACTGGGAAGTTGCTTCAAACCATTCATGAAAACTAAAGACAGTGGAATAGATGATTAGGGATCTTTTGGGGGTTATGACGAGACTGCCCCTCACCCAGAAATTAAACCCAGCCTTAGGTAGCAAGCTACAAAGCTAAAGGCAGTGATTCCTTGGGGAGCAGGTCATTACAGGCCCTGAATGCCTGTCTGGGGATGGAGCATCCAGGTCGTGTTTGACTGTGTGGGAGCACTTGCAGCTCAGCAGGGTGACAGGCAGGCACGGCTCGACTGTGTCCCTCGCGTGGCATTAGAAACACAAGCAGAGTTACCCTAGCACCTGCTTCAATTTAAAATGGGGAATGTGACCTGAGTCACCTGGGAGTGTTGGAAAATGTCAACCAAACCCCCCCAACACTGTCAGGGAATCATTCCTGATAAATACCTGGTGGAGCTGCAGAGGTTCTGGCACTGGGCACTGGGGTTTGCTGGGCTGGCTCCTCACTGGCCGGGTCTGCCCCTCGGTGCCTCAAACCCCACCTTTCTGCTTGCCTTCTGTGTCTTTCCCTCTCCCACTTCTTGCATCCCCACAAGCTGTTAATCCCTGTCCTCTGTAGGTGCTCAATGCAAGCAGTTGCAGCTGCTGCACTGCTGCTGCCTGGGCGTCATCCCTGGGCTGCCTTTAGAACAGACCTGCTCCAGCCTGGATTGGGAAGGGCTGGATCAGACCATTTCTCAGTTCAGCACTCCAGCACCCACCCAGGGGCTGCATCCTGAGCAGGAGCTGCTCGTGCAGGTGTCCCTCCCTCCTCCCTCCCACTGCAGGTCCCTGTTCACATTTCTGTTGTTTTCCAGGTATAAGCTTAACCCACCTAAATTCAAACCCACACCACCAAAGGAGCAAAGAACCTCCCGTTTGGATTGCTCAGCATACAGAAGGAGATTCAGGATTATAAAGGAGGAGGTAGACAGTGCCCTGAAAGAAGCACGGGATTTTGCCCAATCTTTAGGAACAGAGGTAGATTGTTTTTGTACACACACTGCTTGTGTTGTCTCCCCAGCTTGCCACTGACAAGTCACGCTTGTGCTGACCTCCCTTTTTGCTGCCCTGCTGTCCTGTGCCCCTGTGGGTTGGGCAGCTGGGCCCATGGCTGGGTATGGGGTGCGTGGGAGGGAGAAACAGGAGAGTTTTCCTTGGAGAAGCTCACTCAGATCCTACAGACCTGTGCTGAGTGTGGGATTTTTGGGCCTGGCTTTCTTCACAATGTAAGATGGGACTTTTATCTGCATCATCATGGTAAGACCTCCAGCTTCCTTCCCAGAGCAAGCTGTGATGAGTCCTGATCTCCATGTACCCTTTTCCCAGCCCAGCCAGACTACCTGTTTCCAGGTGTCTGCTCTCACCCGAGAGCTGGTATTGCACTGGTGGCCCTGAAGTTCCTACAAACTGAGATTTTGCAAAGTGGCTGTCTCTTCCTCCTGGCATAGAAAATGGCTTGTTTTTCAGGTGCCACCACAAACTCCTGGACCCCCTCACCTGCCACTGGAGCTGGCAGGAATCACGTCCTCCGTGGATGCACCTCACACTCCCCTCGAAGCGGAGCAGGTAAGAGGGAATCTGTCTCACTTGCCCATTGCCAGCGTGGCAAGCAGGGCTGTAGCTCCCAGTCCCACTGGTGGCCCCCAGCACTGCCCACAGAGGGGCCTCACGTCCCTCCAGGCCCATACAAAGTGCTGCTGAACCAACTGGGTGTTGGCGGGGCCGTGCAGGACATGCTGTAGGGCTGCCCAAGGACGCTGTGCAGCACCTATGGAGGGCATTGCTCCCCCTGGACCTCGTCAGCTGGTCCATAGGAAATTTTTGCAGGAGCTTTTGCTGTAGCACCTGGAGAAAGCAGGCTACAAATCAGAGAGAGGGGGGAAAAGCCTCAGGAGTCAGATGAGCGGGGCTGGAGTCCTTCCCTGAGCTCCCTGAGCTCCAAGAGCTCTCACTCTGAATCTCCTCCTTTTCTAAAAGCAGTAAGAAATGCTTTTTAAAGCCATGTGGTGCATCAGAGAGAATTTCTACTGCCAGAAGACATCCCAGTTCACTTTAATGTAGTGTATTAATTAGCGCATTGATCCGTGAGTATGGGAGAAGATTTTCCCCATGGTCCCTCCACTGGTCAGTGGCATGGATGCAGAATGAGGTTAGGGTGATTTTGGCTGTGTTTGGGAAATAGGCCCCTCCAGGTACAGCTGCACTTTGCTCCAAGATGCTCTTCTGCACCCATTTCCATGCTCAACACCTCAATCTCTCCTGTCCTCCATCCAGGCTTTCAGTATCCTGCCATTGTCTGTGTGCAGTTCCCCACTCCAGGGCAAACGCAAAGTCACTGTCTGAAACCAGCTTTCCTGCTTTGGCGCAGGAGGGTGTGCTCAGGCAGAGACCCTGCTCCCGACACTCTGTCTCCTGCTAGAATAAAGTACTTGACCAGAGATTCTCCAAGTGCATCCCAGCTCTCTTCCACCTACCTGCAGCAGGAGGCAGAGTTGCTGGGAACACAGGATTTTGTCTTTGGAAGGTATCCTCTTCCTCCCTGCAGGTCGGTTCCTCTCCTATGATACTGTAAAGCATCGCAGAAAGCTGCTGCGTCTTTTCTGGTCGGAGCGGGACCATCCTTCGGAGACACATCCTAAAGTGCGGAGGCTGCGGCGGCCTGCTGAGCAGCAGCAGGATTCTGAGCGGCAGCAGGAGCCAGATTCCAAGTGGCAGCAGGATTCTGAGCAGGAGCTGGATTCCAAGCAGGATTCCAAGCAGGATTCTGAGCAGGATTCCGTGCAGGAGCTGGATTCCGAGCAGGAGCTGGATTTCGAGCAGGAGCTGGATTTCGAGCAGGAGCTGGATTTTGAGCAGCAGCAGTATTCTGAGCAGGAGGACCGTGTCAGCACCTCCCTAGAAGTTTTTCCACATGTTGTCCATGACCTGTTCTCAATCAACCCCTACTGTGGCATCATTGCTCCTGGCCAGAAGGAGACCTTTGACGTGCAGTTCTTCCCAGAGTGCCTGGGGAAGTTTAAGACCACCCTTCTGTGCAGGTGGGAAATATCTCCATGCTTGCCAACTCATGCTACTGATGGGTATCACTGAATCACAGGGTGGGACATTTGTGTCAGCTGGAGCGTGCGGCAGGAGCTGGTGACATCCTACCTTCTGCTGCTGGTGGTCTCCCACCCTTCACCAGAGACCTCTGCAGCTACCCTCCCAAGTTCCAGTGAGCACCTCCCTCTTACCTAAGTTGATTAACTAATTGTTGATTAGATTGATAAGTAATTGATAATTGTCCATTAACTGTTAATAAACAATTGCTAATAAATTGTCAATTGTCAGCTTGTCTTGGTTTGAAAGACAGGTGTCTGCCAGACCTCTCTGGAATGGAGAATGAGATCCCCCTTCCCTACCAATTATTATAACTTTGAAATTAAGGGGCTTTCAGGCAAAGATGTGGGAAAAGGAGTGTCAGTTCTTTACCAGTATGTACAAGGCAAACAACCAACACCACCGGCAGCAAGGACAAACAGAACCAGAGACCCAAGCCCAGCCTTCCCTCGGCTGCAGGCACTTTCCCTTTGGTGTAGTTCCAGTCACAGCCGGGCAGGGAAGGGAGGCAAATAATGAATAAAGCAATTGCTAGAGAAACTTTAATTATTATTGAGGGGCTCAGAAAGGGACACAGCCCTCGAGGTGTGGCTTCACCAATGCCCAGCACAGAAGGACAATCGCTGCCCTGATCCTGATGGCTACACTACTGCTGATACAGGCCCGGTGCTATTGGCCTTTTTGTCCACCTGGGCACACCTGGGCTCAGGTTCAGCTGTTGTCAGTCAGCTTCCCAGCCACTCTTTCCACATCTGGGCGATGCAGAGGGTGAGTGTGGCCAAAGTGTACGAGCCGGCACTTGCCAGTGGTGTCAGCCCATGGATCCAGCCAGTCCAGGGCCCTCTGCAGCCTTCCTGCCCTCCAGCAGGTCCGCCTCTGACCCAGCTTCTGATCCAAAGAGGGACATTGAGGTGCTGGAGCAAGTCCAGAGAAGAGAAAGGAAGTTGATTAAGGGTCTAGAGAACAAGTCTGATGAGAAATGGCTGAGAGAACAGAGAGCTGGGGAGGGTTCAGTCTTGAGCAAAGGAGGCCCAGGGGGAACTGTCGCTATTGGACATGAAATGAGTACGCAGAAGCTTGGTAAGTTCAAAAGAGAAAAAGAGCTAATTTAATTTCTGACTTTGCAATATAAAGAATTCTAAAAGTGACAGCGGATTGGAGGATGAAATTACCACCTCTCTAACCACACTGGTAAAAGCAACAGTCCATCAATTCTCTCCTCCCGCAAAGAAGAATGCAAAACAATCATTATTTACGTGAACAGTGTGTGAGAACTCCAGTAGAAATATATAAGCATCAGAAGGCATAGAAAACTTTTAAAGGAGCTTTAAAGCTTTCAAAAGAACTATAAAGGAAAACTTAACACTTTTAAAAATCAGGGCAACAGAGAATGTCATCACTCTCTACACCAGCCTGACAGGCTGTACTTAGATGGGGACCGGGCTCTCCTCACAGTGACAGGACAAGAGGACACGGTCTTAAGCTGCACTAGGGAGGTTAAGTTGCACATCAGGAGGAATTTCTTCACAGAAAGGATCGTTAAACATTGGAAGGCCCTGCCCTGGGAGGTGGTGGAGCCACCTTCTCTGAGGGTGTTCAAGGACCAGCTGGACGTGACGCTCAGTGCTCTGGTCTGCTTGACAAGGTGGTGTTTGGTCCAAAGCTTGATGAAATTCTCTCAGAGATCTCTTACAACCTAATTGATTCTGTGATTCTCTGCAATTAACACCTGGTAAAGACAGGGAATCCTTTCAAGTTAAGTATGATAAACTGTAATGTTTTGTAAAAGGATTTCACAGGAGCTCACATATTACCCTGACCCATCAATAAGATAGACATAAATCCCTAAAATGGTTAACAGTTCTCTGGTCTTTTTATCCACAAAGCATACAGTATTCTACAGTTTTAGAGCTATAACGAATCTCTGAAATCATATTAAGCTGGAATCAAATAATAATTTAATTGCTAATAGCAAGAATCCTGTTAAATTATTTGAGCAGGAAGAGCAACTCCACTTGCCTTTGAAAATTTGTAATCAAGTTAATGGTATAAGTTCTTCAGCAGCAATTGCTTGGGTCATCTCTGGGTAAAACATATAGGCAATTGAACCACCATTTTCTTTAATGGGCCCTAAATTGCACTGTGTTTTCTCAATCCTTGTGCATGTTTTCCTTAATTTTCTAGCTTGTGTGGGCAAGGCCAAAATACCCAAGATACAAATTCATTAAGATGTCAGGACGTTCTGGATTGTTCACACATAATCTGTAACCAAAACCTCATGTCACTGTTTGACACTGGCACAATGCCAGCGCCCCCATGAAAATGCAACCTCTCAATTGAATGCTGTGAAATGCGATCAAGAACAGAGCAGAGCAGGCCCAAGCTTAATAACAAAGGGAAAAAAAAACTTTATTAAGCTACTACTACTATACTACTATAAAAGAAAAAATAAAGAAAAACACACATAAAATTCAAAATTAAAACCTTTCAAAACATTCCTCCTCCCACCACCAAACCACAACAAACACAAACCACAGTGAGACACGACTTGGACCCTTAATCAAGAATTCACCCTTCAATATAATCAATACTAAGTCCATCAGGGAAGAGAGGAGTCTCCCTTGCACCACAGACCCCCAGGAAACACAGCTGCCACTTCTTGTGTTTTCATGTCACACATGGCACTGCCTGGAGCGAATCTGCCAGCGTGACACTCTCCTCTCCATGTCACAGTGCTCTCACCACCGTGCATGGACAGACTGCTCATAGGGCTCCTTTAAGGAGGCTTTGCCAAGGACCAACAGGAACAACAGTCCAGTGTCTCATTTTGGAACTACAGTCCCCCCATTTTCTTCCTCCCCTGGGGCCGAGGGTGAAAACAGAGATCTCCATCTTCCTGAAGACAGAGGGCACCATCACACCCTCCTCAACTTTCTCTGTTCATTCCTGAACTGGTAGTTGATGAAGCAGGTCTCTTGGCTCACCACGCATTCTCCTAATATACAGTCTCTCTCTTGGAGGAGAAAATTGGTTCAGTCTATGGCTAACAAGAAAAAGTCCAGCCAAAAGCCACTCTATCATATTCCCCCCCAGTCTTCTTTCCCTAACATCCCAGGTCCCAGGCTGTCTCTCTTCCTCTCTTTCAAACCAAGGAGGAATAATGTTTTCACAAAGCTTTCATTTCTCAAGGAAGGGTTAAAAGTCCCGACTCCCTGGATGGCTCTTGGCCCAGGCTCCAGCTCCCACACTGAGCACACTTCCCCCCCCCTTCCTTCTCTGCCAGAGTACTGTCGGCACTGTCACTGTCCCTTTCTTTCTTGAGAGAGAGATTCTGGGGGAAAACACAAACATCCCAGATTTCCTCCACCCTTCATCTGCAGTGGGACAGCCCAGTTCCAGTCCCTCCATCCTTCGGCCTTACCTCAGCCAGGCCACATGGCTTCCCCTCCCCCACCCAGCCACGGGCTGGGCAGGTGAGAGTCTGCACTGCACCCTGACCGGAACCAAAGAGAGAGAAAGTTCTCCTGGGAATTCTGCTTTTAACCCCTCTGTGTTCTCAGAGGCGTGTCCACCCTCAATTGGTCACCCCAAGTGTCAATATCCAACCCTGACCCCTGGCTGGATTGACCTCTTCCTTCCGAGAAAATTATTTTCCGCGTCAAACCCGACAGGGCCTCAGCACAAAGCCCCAGAGGGTCATTAAAGTCCTTGTGCTGTGTCTGTGCTGCTGAGCTGGGCCAGGCTCCTGGCACAGAAGCAGCTCCTGAAAACCAAGAAAAGCTTCAAAAGCACATTTCTCTTGCTGAGCAGCTCTTCTCCCAGCCCAGCAGGGCTGGGGCACTGCCTGCAGCCAGCCCGGGCACAGCACAGAGGCACAGAGAGCTTCAATCAGTCAGGGCTGGGAAGGGCTGAGAAGTGCCTGGGGCAGAATCACTGCCAGCCCTTGGCACAGGAACCTCTGGGTGCAGGACAATGCAGCTGCAGCTCCTGGAGTGATCTCCTAAAGCTGGAACATCCCAATGCCCACAGACCCTGTGAGTACAACCCTGAGTATTTCTGGTGCAGGGGAGGTGAAATGCTCATGAAGCTCTGACATGCTGAGGGCTTCTTATCAGTCATAGAATATTTCCAAGACAAGGATTTTGATAAAAATAAGGAAATTCCCTGAGACTTTGTATTCAGTTTCCTACAATTGGAGAATGTCAGGGAGGGGGGATAAATATTAAAGGTGTTATTAATTTTGACAAGTGCCTGAGACCTCTGAACTGTCACTTTTAGTGACCAATAGGTTCACAGGAGATCCCTATTGTGCTTTCAGCCACTCTGCCCGTGGACAGCACCAGCATCACTTTTGCTGGAGCCATTTGGCTCAGACTGAGCTGTCTTTTCTCCAAGCTGCAACCAGAACCTGCCCCCAGCCAGTGCCCAGCAAACAGGCAGGGTTCTGAAGGACCAAGGAGAGGTCACAGAGATTTGGGGTCTGTGAGAGCTGGCAGGGAGAGATCAGGCACAGGGAAACACCTGCAGGAGGAAAATCTCCAGGAAGCAGAGAGAAGACCAGGCAATGAGAGAAAACAAACCCAGAAATACCGTGGCAGGCAGAGTTCAGAGATCTCCACAGGATTCCCTCCAGTGCAGCCCCTCCCTCTGCACAAGCCCCCTCCCTCCTGTCCCCCAGCCAAGCCTCTGCCCTCAGGGCCGGGGCTCCAAGGCGTGCAGCCCCTCCTGTGCAGGCAGAGCTGCAGCAGAGCCGTGGGGCAGCTCTGCAGCCCCGGGCCCAGTTCCCTCTGCAGAGCACAGGGCTGGGAGCAGCTGCCCGGCACGGGGGGCTCTGGGAGGGGGCACTGCTGGCTCAGGGTGACACAGCTGTCCCCAGTGCCCGGCTCTGGGCAATGCTGGCAGTGCAGCCAGGGAAGGAGCTGCATCTCCCTTCATCCAGTGCCATCAGAAGGACACTTGGGAGTCTCCCTGAGAATTCAGTCCAAGCTGGGAGCTTCAATCCAGGGATGCAAACCTGTCCTAGAGCATCTCTGTGTTATAGGATTGATGAAGAAAGGCAGAGGTGTTCTGACATTGAAAGTGCTGTTGGGATGGTGAAATGAGCAAAGGGAGTCCTTGGATTCAAATGTGGACCTGGACTGTGGTGGATCCATCTGCTCTCAGCAGTACCTGGAGCTTTCAAAGTTGATCACCTTCTACCTGAGAAAGATTTAAGCCCAGAGAAACTCGGAACAGGTCAGAATGCCAGGCCATCTCCCCTCACTCTTCATTCATCACTTTGCCTCAAAGAACTTGCTCTGTTCTCCCTGAGTGCAGCAGAAATGCCAAAGGTTTCTGATATCCAGGAATACATGAGAGACATGGGGGCAGCTTAAAAAGAAAACCCCAGAACTCTTGAACACAAAAAGGTGTCTCTGTGTGTTATGGAGAAGGGTGTATGGGAAATGACTTTAATTTTGATTAAATGTAACTCCTCTAACTCTTCCCTGTCCTTTTCTCCATGAACAGGCCCCATGTGCAGGCACAGCAAATGTCCAATGGCAGCACCATCAGCCACTTCCTCCTGCTGGCACTGGCAGACACGCGGCAGCTGCAGCTCCTGCACTTCTGCCTCTTCCTGGGCATCTCCCTGGCTGCCCTCCTGGGCAACGGCCTCATCATCAGCGCCGTAGCCTGCGGCCACCACCTGCACACGCCCATGTTCTTCTTCCTGCTCAACCTGGCCCTCAGCGACCTGGGCTCCATCTGCACCACGTCCCCAAAGGCATGCACAATTCCCTCTGGGACACAAGGCACATCTCCTACATAGGATGTGCTGCTCTGGTATTTCTGCTTATCTTCTTCATGGGAGCAGAGTATTCCCTCCTGACCATCATGTGCGATGACCACTACATGTCCCTGTGCAAAGCCCTGCACTACGGGACCCTCCTTGCCAGCAGAGCTTGTGCCCACATGGCAGCAGCTGCCTGGGCCAGTGGCTTTCTCTATTCCCTGCTGCACCCGGCCAAAACATTTTCCCTGCCCCTGTGCCTGGGACGGTTCTTCTGTGAAATCCCCCAGATCCTCAAGCTCTCTTGATCCAAATCCTACCTCAGAGAACTTGGGCTCATTGCAGTTAGTGCCTGTTTAGGACTCAGATGTTTTGTGTTCATTGTTTTCTCCAATGTGCAGATCTTCAGGGCTGTGCTGAGGATCCCCTCTGAGCAGGGACGGCACAAAGTCTTTTCCACCTGCCTCCCCTCACCTTCGTGTGCAGTCCCTCTTTGTCAGCACTGCTCACCTGAAGCCCCCCTCCATCTCCTCCCCATCCCTGGATCTGGCACTGTCAGTTCTGTACTCGGTGGTACCTCCAGCCCTGAACCCCCTCATCTACAGCATGAGGAACCAGGAGCTCAAGGCTGCAGTGAAAAGACTGATGACTGGATCCTTTCAGGAACATTAAACTGCTGGCCAATTTTTGCTAATCACTTTTAACAAAAGTCATCTTTTACACTTCTTGTTGGTTTCATTTTGGAAGTTCTTTTTCTTTGTAAAGTGCATTTAATATTATCCTCAAAAAAAATTTCATTGCTTGTGCCATTTCTCACTTTGTTTCTCTCCACCTTCCCTGCGACTATAGACTGTGTCAATGAGGGGCTGCCTCTCGGTGACTTTAAAGGAACTAAAGGATTTCCCAGCAAAGTTTTCTCCGAAGATACTCCTTTTTTGACCTTCTCTGGAGCTGCAGCAGCAATGTCTTTGTGCAGAGCTGGGGGCAGATCAGTGCTGGCACAGCAGCTGTGCCCAGGAGCAGCAGCACTTGGTGCTGCCAGTGCTGCTCCTGTGGCCCTGCCCCGCTGCCCTGGTGGCCCTGGTGTTGCTGCAGGGCCTGAGTGCTCTCGGGGCCGGGCACAGTCCTGGGGGTGGCAGTGCCGGGGCTGCAGCAGGGACAGGCCATGGGCACTGCTGGGGCAGCGCTGACGCCTCAGGCCAGGGCCTGGGGGCTCCAGGCTCCTTGCCCAGGCTCTCACAAGAACACGGCCAGGCCAATGCTCTGCACAGAAACCCCCATAAGCAGCCCAAAGGTGGTCGTGGGCAGGCTGGGGACAAACAGAATGGCTGGTGCTCTGCAAGGGCCCCGGGGGAGATGGGAAGGAACTGCAGAGCAAGAGCTGATCCATCCCCAGTGTGCTGGGAAGGCCAGGGCAGCGTCCCAAAGCGTCCTTATGGACCTGCCAACAACCTCCCCCCTCTGCAGCCCTGGCCTCTCCCCCAGCTCACGGAGGTGCTGCATCCTTGCAGGCCCAGACACGGCAGGACTGGCTCAGCAGCCCCTGTTTGCATTGCACACAGCAGGTGGGAGCACCCCATGGTGTTGGTGTGGGGACATGAACCTGAGGGAGCACAAATGCCATCAGCCCCTGGGGCCAGGATGGGCTGGGGCATGGCAGGGAAACCACTCAGCTTTGTCATGGCCTCTGCAGTCAGCCTGAAAGTTTGTTCCCATCAGCTGAGAGTTTCCTGTCCCACTGCAGATGCTGTTGCTCAGAGCCAGGGCTGCCTGGCAGCCACCCCCAAACTGCCATGTGTATTTCCTTGGCTTCACTTTTGCTTTCTTTATTCCTCCTGCAACAAATTTCTTCCTGTTGCCTGCCCCTTTTCCCTTCCCCGCAAGCTGCCCATTCCTGTTTTCTCTTTCCTCTCTGGCCTCCACTCCCCAAATTGGCACCATGGGAACGTCCCTTGGGCAGCAGGATCATCCTACAAGTGCTTCAGGAATTGTCTGCAGGTTCCTGTCGTTCCCCCTGCTGCTCCCTTGCCAGAGGCACCCCAGGCCAGAGGGGCACATCTGGTCAGCTGTGTCTGGCTGTGGGGCTCCCTGTTCTGGGCAAGGAGCTGCAGAGGCTCTGCCGGACTGACAGGATGGGCTTTGGGGCTGTGAGGAGAAGCTGAAGGACCTGGGCTGCTGCATCTTCTGAAGAGGAGGCCCAGGGCTCATCCTGCAACTGCTCCAAGGGTGGTTTCAGAGAATCACAAAATCAGCAAGGTTGAAAAAGACCTTGGATGTCATCAAGTCCAACCTGTGCCCTGACACCACCTTCTCTCCCCTGAGCCTCCTCTTCTCCAGGATAAACAACCCCAGATCCCTCAGCCACTCCTCACAGGACTTGTGCTCCACACCCCTCAGCAGCCTTGCTGCCCTTCTCTGGACACGCTCCAGCCCCTCCCTGCCCATCCTAAATTGGTGGCCCAGAACTGGACACCGCACTGGAGGTGCTGCCCAACCAGCGCTGAACACACAGGGGAAGCATCACTGTCCTGCTCCTCCTGGCCACACCATTCCTGATCTAGCCCAGAAGCCATTGGCCTTCTTGGCCACCTGGGCACACTGCTGGCTCATATCCAGACTGCTGTCCATTTGTCCCTCCTGGCCCCTTTCTGCCTGGTCGCTGTCCAGCCCCTTTGTCCCCAGCCTGTAGTGCTGCAGGGAATGTTGTGGCCAAAGTGCAGGACCTGGCAATTGGACTTCTTAAATCTCACCCTGTTGGATTTAGGACCTCTGCAGAGACTTCCTACCCTCCCGCTGATCCACACTCCCAGTCAGCTTGTTGTCACCATGGTTCCATGAAGCCCTAGAGTGTCACAATTGTCTCTATGATTCCATCAGGCCTCCCAGTATTGCAATGTCCCTTTGGTTCCGTGGGACCCCTTGGTGTCACAAAGTCCCTTGGATCCTTGGGCCCTGCAGTATCACAATGGCCCCTTGGTTCCCCAGGGCCCTGCAGTGTCACAGTGGATTCCCTGAGGCTGCACTGTGCAGCAATGGCCTCCTTGGTTCCACAGTGTCACAATGGCCTCTTGGTCCCAAAAAGGACCCCATTGCCAAAATTGCTTCCTTCATTGCACACGTACTTGCATTGTCACAATGGCCTCTTGGTTATACAAGGTGCCTTCATGTCACAGTGGTCTTTGTTGTTCCACAAGGCCCCAGAGAGTAACACTGACCTCCTGGCTCAGTGCAGTTTCACTTGGTCTTGTTAAACCTCACCTTGTTGGATTTGGCCCCTGGATCCAGCCTGTCCAGCTCCCTCTGCAGAGCCCTCCTACCCTCCAGCAGTTCCATACTTGTTGTTTCCCCCCCCTCCACGCAGCTCCCCAAAGAATCCGACTAGCTCAGAGATAGGGGCTGTGAGGGGAGGAATACCAGGAGAGGGAAAGGTATTCAAAAGAGGCTCTTACCCCAGGGTGTTGGAACAGCTCTCTTTATTCTGTGGTGTCCATGTGAGAGCGGGGCAAAAGAGAGAAAGAACAGGAAATCTCAGGGGTCTATATAGGTTTTGGACAGGGTGGGCTTTCCTGGCTCTCCGCCAAACCCCGTTGGGGCAGGAAGGAGGATCCAGGGGTTATCTTGATCAGAGTCGCAGGGTCCCAGGGGAAAGGAGGGCAAAGGGTGCCCATGAGCTCACCGTAACACATACTCACACCCAGTTTGGTGCCATCTGAAAATTTGATGATGGTGGACTCAGTGCCCTCATCCAGATCATCAGTGTAGATATTAAATCCACACTGGCTGGCTCTAATCCCTCGGCCATCCTGCAGGTGCCCTGTGATGGCACTCAAGGTGATCTCTTCCATAATCCTGCCAGGCATCAAGGTCAGCCTGACAGTCCTGGAGTTCCCCAGCTCCTCCTTCCAGCCCTTCCTGGGGATGGGCTCACACTGGCACCTCCAGTCCTCTGGGACCTCCTCGGTGAGCCAGGACTGATGATAAATGATGGAGAGCAGCTTGGGGAGCTCATCCACCAGCTCCCTCATGCCCCTAGGCTGGATCCCATCCCATACACCTGTGAGCGTCTGAGTGGCTCAGCTGGTCACCTACTGCTTCCTCCTGGATCACAGGGGGCTGTGCTGCTCCCTGTCCCCATCTACCAGCTCAGGAGAACTCTTGTCCTGAGGACAACCTGTCTTCTTGTTGTAAATGGAGACAAACAAGGTGTAAAGTACATTACCTTTTCCTTCTCTTTAGTTTCTTTTAGTTCCCTGTGTAGGAGCTGAGCTTGTGACCCCTTTATCTTTAGGTATATTCTCCACTGCATCCAATAAAGAATAGAGGTTCTCCTTCTCTCTGCTTTTGCTAAAAAATTTTCTATAAACCTTTTTTTTTTTTTTTTTTTTTTTTTTTTTACAGAAGCTAACAGGTTAAATTCTAATTGAGCTTTCACCTCTCTAATTTTCTTTCAGCATAGCCCTAGGACATCCTTAAACACTTCCTGAGTTGCCACTCCTTTTTTCCTCTGAGTTCCCAGGAAAGCTCTATGGGCAGCCCAGAAAGTAATTTTCCTTGCTAGCTCATCTTTTGACAAGCTGGGACAGGCAGCTCCTTCCCCATTAAGACAGCTTTCTTGAAATATGTTCATCCTTCCTAAACCCCTTCCTTTTTAACAGCTGCTTTCGCTTAAAATATCAGTACCTGATTCAGTACTCCCCAAATCAGAATCCTAAAAAGGCCAAAGATTGCCCTTCCTAATTCCAGTGTAGAAGATTTGTTACTGTCCTCTGCAGAGCTTCCTGCCCTCCAGCACAGCCACACTCTTACCCAGCTTGGTGTCACCGTGGAACTGACTGAGGCTGCCCTCTATCCCCTTGTCCAGATCAGCAAGAAAGAGATTTAAATGACTGGGCCACAATCCTAAATTCTGGGGACGCTCCTGGATGTGACTCCGTTCCTCAGCTGCTCTGAGTGCCAGGGCTTGGATGAGGGAAAAGGTGGGTTGGGGGTATGGAAAAAGTGTTTTTAATTGTCAGCTGTGAAAAACCTTGGTTTTCATATATATTTGGGCTGCATTTGGAGGTGCTGGCGATTGATAGCAATTGGACATTGCTGATCTCAATCTATCTACAGGAAAAGAAAATTTAACAGGACAAAACGATTATCTTGGCATTGTTTTCTATATAGTAGATTCATCTTGAATAAATTTTTGAAATCTGTCTAATTAACCACAGAAGAATTGAAGGCTTGAATTATTCCCATAGGCTTGTCTTGTTTGGGTGCTTTGAACAAATGTTTATGAGCTTTCCTCACTGAATTCCTGCATGGAAGAGCTCAAGGAAGAAGAGGCCTGTGGAGTAGTAAAATTCATCAGCAGCCTCCAAGGGGCTGAGGATCCATCCCCATCAGAGCAGCAATGAGCAGAAATGGGCACAGCTTTGTGGCTGCCCCAGCTCTGGGATGGGCCCTGGGCCTGGAGCAGGAGCAGCTCTGCAGGGCCCCAAGGCCGGGGCTCTTGTGCTGGCCTGGGCAGACAAGATGGCAGGAGGGGCTGCAGAGCTCTCAGCACCTCAGCCAGAGGGGAGCAGGGCAGCCAGGGAGCTCCTTTGGCCTTGGCCAGGCCCGTTCCCCCATGGTGGGGCTGAGTCCTGGCTGAGCTGCAGCTGCTGCTGTGCCCTTGGCAGGGGCTGAGGCCGTGGGGCAGTGCCCAGAGCAGCCTGGCCTGAGCAGAGCTGTGGGGCCAGAGCCGGCTGGGCTGTGCTGGGGAGAGGCCCTTGGTGCTGCCCAGAGCTCAGGGCAGCTGGCAGAGCTTGCAGGGAGCTGGGCTGGGCTGGGAGAGCCTGGCACAGAAACCATCAGTGTCCATCTCAGCCTGGCTGAGCGGGCAGGGGCAGGACTCAGCCCAGGCCTTGTGGGGCAGGGCCAGCGCCTGGGCAAGGCATTGAAAACAGGCAAGAGCCCGAGAGAGGAGGCTGCTCTGTGCCCTTGGGGGCATGGACAGAGCAGGGAGGGGTCCCAGGACATTTGTCACTGCTAGTATCTGTCCCCAGCTGTGCGCAGCCCAGAGGCCAGCAGAGGCCGGGGCAGGGCTGTCTGTGCAGCCCCACAGGTGTCACGGGCTCTGCAGGAGCTGGCAATGGCTGCCCAGCAGGGAGGCCATGGGGCACAGAGCCCCAAGGCTGCTGTGGGCACCTAGAAAGTTCTTGAAATGCCCTTGGGAAGGTGTGAATTGTCCCAGCTGATAGCAATTCACTGAGGGTTCTGAGATAATGGGCCTGCAGCTGCCCCTCCCTCTGTCGGTTGGTGTTTCCCAGCTGTTGTTATCTTTATCAGGGTGGTGACTCATCTTGGGATCTGTTTTCCTTCCAGCTGCTGGTCTCCCAGGCATCTGACTCCTCTCAAGATGAATGGCCAAGTCCCTTCTCAGGCACACAGCGGCTCTCCTGGTTCCATGACTCATTCCAGGTTCCTCATCTACATCCTCAGCTGGTTTCTTGGGCAGAAATCTCATTTTAGTGCTGATTTGTTTAGCCATTTTGGTTGTGATGTGTGTTCTGCAATGAGTTTATTGATGGTTTTGTTCCCCTCAAACTGGCCCTCCAGTCTTATCAGGAGTTCTTCCTTCTCTTTACTCCGCCATCTTCTGTTGGCTTGGAAGTCTGTTTTGGATGGGAAACGGCAACCCTTTCCTGATTTCTAACCCATGAGTGTGCCAATCTTTTGGGTTGTCTCAGACCAATTTTTGTCTTGAAGTGCCTACCACATACCTCACAGATCCACTCCCTGGGTGAAGCCATTTCCGCTGTTTCCCTGCATTTAGGAAGGTGACAAACAATGCTGTGATAAGTACTCATCTCTTACCCACATTTAGCACACCGAAAACAAACCCTCCTTTTCCCGTGGGCTACCCTCAGATGTTCAATCAAGCCCAACACACAGTTCACCCAGGAACCACAGGAAGGATACGGTGGATTTTGGTCAGGAACAGTCATGGTAACGATGTCTGCCAGTGTCTGTTCTCTGAGGTTCTCTGTCTGAGCTGGGGATGTCTCTGGTAAGGTGTCCTTGTCCGGCTCAGGAGGTGATGTTTCTGGTGTGCTCTCAATCTCATGCTCACTGTTTCTCTTCTCATCGTCAAGCACAAACAATTCTCAGGTCCTCGGAAGGCAGGTCTTCACTCCCGCACTTGGTCATGGTGCAAGCTGTTGATACACCTCAGGCAGCCTGCTCAAACCCTTCTTGCTTGCAGAAACATGAACACATTCAAGGTTCTTCACTAACAAGTGCAATCTATCAAACTCCAAGTTCACCTGAGTAGCCAATCCACGTTCTGCCAAACTGGGGGATGCTGAGCAATTTTTGCAGGACAATGGACACATTCAGCAGAGGCACAATCCAGTCTTCTGATAACAAAGTAATCAGTTCAAGGACCAAGGACAGTGAATACTTGTAGACAGAAGAAGAGTTAGCGAGAATCAGCAAGTTGTCAGCAAAGTTTGAAAAAGTGGAAAATAAAGAGGACTAAGGGTGGGCCAGGTGACCACAGCAATATGTGTGTAGAATTAGGTATTCAATTAGCAATTAGTCTTAGATGTGTGTACTGTTAGGACTGGTAAATCATGTATTAGCTAGAGGTGATTTATTAAAGAAATATGGATATTGATCTAGTATCGATATCCAACTGTGACGGACAAAAACTCTCTGACAGTTTAAAGTCAGAAAGTGTATGTTTATTCGATGCCGGGCAGCGTGCGGGATAGCTCCCAAATACACACCGCACCTTCCAGGTGATTACAGAGTCTTTTTATCCATACAAGTATTGAATATACAAAATACAAATACATATTCATAATTTTGGTACATCCCATTCCCCGCTTCGTATGCTAATCACTCCAAAAGCTATTAAGCATGCGTAGTTTGTCCCTTGAAATGGGTCGGTGGTCCCTTTTATGGGGAGGGGTCCCAAAATGAGGAAGTCAATGAAGTCTTCCTCGTTCTGACCTTTCTACCTTTTCAATGCGGGTATGACAAATGAACTCTTGGTAGAACTCCCATTCCTTGTCTTCAATTGGTTTCAGAACAGAGGAGGCCCACAATTGTCTTATGTTCCTAAAAGCTATTTATCAGTTTCTATATTCTTCATTATAAACCCAGCTAACCAAACATTGTGCTGACAAGCAATTAATTATTAATTAACTACTAACTCCTAACTTCATCAAGGCCTACTCATTTATTATTCTTATTTTAATTAACTCTAGTAAGGCTTATTTCTAACTAAAATCTTAGCTCCTCAAAATCTCTAAATGCCTTAAAGTTTACGTTTCAGAGGGATGTGGATATTAGAAGATATTATAAATATAGATCTCTGAATAGTAAAGTTGGCTTCACTTGATCACGTGGATCATGGTGTGATGTGTCGTTTCTGATCCTCTGTGAGACATTTATTTTGAAGATTTAAGATTTTTAGGCAAGTTAAGATGATAGTTAAAGTAGATGTTGCTGAGTTAGGAGAAATAGATAAATAGGTTTGTTCGTAGTTAACAGTAGCCGGATCCATTAACTCATTGCTTGTCAAATTTATGTTTGGGTAACTGTGCTTATCGTGAGAAACAGAATGTGATAAACATGTTATAAATGAAAGATTCCAAGTTATTAGTTATTAATTTAATAAAATTTATTAAACGTACCAAATATAAATTTTGAGGAAAAAAAAAAAAGCCCTTTCAAAAAAGTCAGTGTTGAGCCCGGGATTGGCACTGGATGAGACACTCGTTTGACTGCTGCAGCAGAGGGTCCTCTATGCTTCACACTGACTGTCCTGTCTGACCAATTTTTCTACAATTTTTCTTGCCTGAGGCAGAGTTCCTTGTCTTCCTTTTTGGAGTGCATGTATTCATGTGGAGTTCTTTTCTCTGTGGCAAATTTAACAATACATGTCCCGAGAGTGATGAAGACCTGTGATCGCATTCCAGGAATTAGGTTTTGAGATGTATCTCCCTGATGGCACTGACTATCTCAGTCTCAGATATTTATCGTGTATTTATCATCCAGGCATTCCTCGGACCACCTTGATGGATGATCCATCTCCAGGCTGGCCACTTTCATTTGCTTGTAAATAAAGTCCTCCTTCTCTTGTCCAGGTGGCTTTGACATTGTGTTGCAATCACTGTGGCAAGCTTGTGCGTTTTAAAAACTTCATATAAGAGTATAACTTAACAGTACATAACTATAAAATAGATGACAATTTTATTTGCACGACTTATCCTACATGCATATAACAGTCCTAATGATTCCATGAGGCCTTGCAGTGTCACAATGGTCTCCATGGTTCCACAGGCCCCACAGTGTCACGTGACTCCTCTGTTCCATGAGTCCTGCAATGTCACAATGGACCTTTGTGGGGGAATCCAGGACTTCCCTCTGGCTGCCCTGGCAGGTCTGGGACCCTGGCAGGGGTCAGGAACCCCCCTGTACAGAGCCCCGAGAGACACTGTCTGTGATTTCTGTCCATGGAGAGGAGTTTTCAATCTTACAGGATGAATTACAAGCTTTGAGTGTTTGATAAGAGTAATAATTAAGTGTGACACGGGTGCAAAAGTAAAATTTTAGGTTTCTAGATTAGGGGTTCAGAGGGGACAAGATGGAGGAAATTGGGTGTGTCTTGTCCTTTTCCTCCTCCTTCATGCCCTCCATGTTTCTCTGTAGTGTTGGCATTTTTCTATTGGTTTAGGCTGGGGACACGCTGTTCAACGTAGATAATAGATATTGGCACATTATTGTAAATATAGTACAAGTAGTTTCTGGTATATAATGTTTGTAACATCCCACTGAGGGCAGAGCCCCACACGCTGCCCTGAAGGACAGAGCTGCGGCAGGGCAGCAGAACATGTTAGAGATAAGCAAGAATAAACAACCTTGAAACCAGCACAGATGAATTATGGCTTCTTCTTTGGCAACGGGGCAGAAAGACAGAGACTTTCTACAATTTCGGAATCACCAATACCCACAGATTCCGACACCATTGGACCAATGGACCATGGGGGTTTGCAGTGTCACAACGGTCTCCTTTGGCTCCACAGTGTCACAATGGACCATTGATTACAGGCAGCCTCTCTGTGTCACCCTGGAGCACTTTTTCTATGGGGTTTCCCAGTGTCCCAATGGAGCCTTGTTTGGATGGGGCCTCACAGTGTCACAATGCTGCCTACATTCCATTGAGGCACACAGCATCAGTAGGGTCCTCTTGCTTCCATGAGGCCAGCAGTGTCACAGTGGTCTCCATTAATCCATGAAAACTTACAGTGTTACAATGGTTCCTTGATCTCACAAGGCCCTACAGTGTCACAATGGACCCTTGGTCTCAGAAGGCCCTACAGTGTCACAATGATCCTTTGGTTCCATGGGGCCTTTGCTGGTGCATTCCCCCTGCCAGGTGAGAAATGCTCGCTGGGTCCCAGCCTTGGCCAACATCCTCTGGGCTCAGCTCCTCTGGAGATCATCACAAACACTGTCTCCTCCAGACTCAACCCTTCATCCCCTGGGGAGATGCCAATGGCTCCACAGGGAGCATTTCCCTTTGCTCAGGGGAATTTCTCACAGGTGCCTTGTAGTGACTCTTTTTGTATGTGTGCACACACCAGTGCCTGTGCTCAGGAAAATGTGGCAGAAATGCTGCTGTCTGAGGGGTTTGATTGCCTTGGAGAGCTGAGCCAGTCAGGCCTGTAGGTAAGGTTAAGTCACAAGCTGTAAGAGAAGTTCAATGCTGCTAAGAGTTGTTCTTCTTTGTAAGTTGTGAAGTTGAATAGAAGTTATAAGTGAAGTTGAATATTGTTAAGTAAGTGTTATTCCACTGCTAAATCATTATGTCCTAGGTTATAAGTAAAGTTAAATGCTGTTAAGTGCTGTTCTTCTGCTAAATGCTGAAGTCTAAGGTACCAGTAAAGTCCTGTTAAGTTTAAGTTGTGTTTAGGTTTTAGGCTGTATTCCTTTTTATCCTTGCCCTCACTGTTCTTTTGTCTCTCTCTCACACACACACACACACACAGAGAGAGAAACACAGACACACACACACACACTCACACACACACAGAGACACACAGACACCCAGACAGTTTTTGGCTCATTTCTGGTTTGATTGCCAGGGTTTTGTGTGGTTTTGTTGTTGCTTTGTTTCCTTGGTGTGCCTGAAGTGTCCAGTCAGGGGCAGAGTGACTCTTGCCAAGGAACTCTGTGGTGCTGTGTCCAAGATTAAAAAAAGAACGTTTTTCTATTTACCATCTGAGTAGGAGTTGCCTTGAGGCAGTTTTCCTTATCTGCTGTTAATAGCCCCATCAATGCCTTGCCACATGACTCAGAGATAACACTGTCCAGGAGCAGGTGATTAAGGACACACCTCGTGACTCATAATGACCCATTGTAAGATGCTCTGCCCAGGGGGGAGGAGCTAGGCATTCCAACCTGGATAAAACTGGGGATTTCTAGACAGAGGGGCAGCCTTTTCACAGGTTCTCCAAGAAGACACAGCAGCTACATCTGCCATCCTAAGAAGACTGCAGCTACTTCAATTTGGACTGCTACCAGCACGCTGGCCAGGTTGTATTCAGACTTTGTCAGTAGTCTTTCCCTTTGTATTATTGCATGTATTTTTGTCCTTTTCCCCTTTTCCCAATAAATTGTATTTCTGACTTGGAAACTCTCACTGGTTTTGCTTTCAAACCAGAAAATGCTGTCACTTAATATTAAATCTGTTTTATGCTACTCCCCTGCTGGGGATTTTTAAGGTGCTCTCAAGCCCTCATTCATAACAGGGTGAAGGAGCCCTGGCCCAAGCTCTGGCCCTGGGGGCACAGGGATGCTGCTAGGGGGCCCCTGTCTCCCTGTCCCAGCCCCCACAGCGCCGACCCCCTGTCCCCGTGTCAGGCTCTGGGGTTGATCTCCTAGAACATCCTCAGGGAGAGGCTGCGGCACCAGGGGTGGGGAGACCCAGGCGTCAGGGGATCCCACTGTGCACGAGCAGCTTTGGACTTCTCTGAGAGGAACTGTGAGCGGGAGCCAGGGTGAAGTGATGTCCCCAGTGACCTCACACAGGCCCTGTGATGTCACAGCCCACTCTGGGATCTCACAAATCCCCCTTATGATGTCACAAAGCCAATGCTGGTCTATCATTCTGTGATGTCATACAGTTGCGCTGGGATGTCACAGAAGACTCTGATATCACAAAGTCATGCCGTGTCATGATCCTCTAGTGTAAACGGGAATCATGATGATTCATTTTCCCGATCTCAGAGTGCAAAAACAACATAGAAGGGATTTTCAGTATCAATCAAAACAAATGCAACTTTTATTGAGTGCCCACAGCAAATGCCATAGAAGGATTAGAAAGGAGATAAAGGATAGAAAGAGAGAGAGAGAAAGAGTGGAGAGGAATAACTACAAATGGAGAGACAAAATCCTCACGGTTCAGACAATAGATCCGTCTTGAAACGTTGAGAAGAATCTCAAAGACTCTGGTTAACTCAGGGCTCTTTTTTAGTTGGTCGAGGGAGCAGGTACAGGACAGTGGAGATTAAGTCCATTGAGAACAATTACAGACAGCCGTGTTCCAAACAGGACAAACCAGTCCCAGCAGTGAGCAGGACCCATTTCTTCAGGACTGCTTTCCATGGGAAACCAGTCTTGGTCCAGCGAGCACATCTGCAGGTAACAGTTGGCAGACATCCTGCTTCAGTCAGGCCATCGCTTCTGTGTTAGACTTTTAAGGGTCTCAGTCCTTGGTGTGTGGGGGGCGCTTCAATCTCCGTCTTTGATGGTGGTCGTGAGGCAGATGAGGGATCTTCCCTGGGGGGGGTCACCAAAGTTCTCTAAAGCGAGTGGTATCTGGCCAAGAGGTGGGCAAATTCATAGGGAGCGGGGATCGTGAAGCCGGTGTAAGCGTACAGAGCAAGTCGCTAATTGCCAGTCCCTGCTCAAAGCGGTGCATCGTGTGTACAGCAAGCACACCTGCAAACAATCACTTGGCAAGCATCCACATCAACCAGGCCAGAACACCGCCAGGGTCTTCAGGGTCTTAGTCTCTGGGTCTTAGGGAAAATTTGGACTGTCTCTTACAGCCTGTGATGTCACTGTCTGTTCTGTGATGTCACAGTCTGCTCTGTGATGATATTCAGGCACCCAATGATGTCACAACCCACTCTGGTGTCACACAGCCACCCTCTATGATGGTAGAGTCGGCTCTATGGCCTCACACCCTACTCTATAATATCACAGCCAGACCTATGATAACACAACCCCCTCAGAGATGTCACAAAACCCTCTCTGTGATGTCATACTGCCACTCTGTAATGTCACAGCACACATTTTGACCTCACAGCCCGCTCTATGCTGGCATATAGCCATGCCATGATGTCATGGCCTGCTCTGTGTTGTCACATAGTCCCCTGTATGATGGTGTAGCTGCTTAAGGACCTCACACAACAAACTCTGTGATGTCATAGCCCAATCTGTGACCTCAAACCACCCATTCTGTGCTGTCACACAGCCCCTTTCTGACCTCGCAGCTGCTCTGGGCCTCTGTGACATAGCCACAGAGGTGCCACTGTGACACAGCCCCCTCTGGGACATCACACAGCCCCTGTGAGCTCTGTCTGTGCCCTGCTCGTGTCCCTGGGATGCCCTGGCAGTGCCCCAGCCCTGCTGGGCTGTGCACAGGAGCTGCTCCTGGCCAGAGCTGTCTCTCTGCAGCGCTGCCCTTGCCAGGTGCTGCCTCTGGGCCAGGAGCCCGGCACATCTCAGCAGCACAGACACAGCACAAGGACTTTGGTCATCCTCTGGGGCCTGCTCTTCAGAGTTAAAAGATACCAAGGGTAAAGGATCCAGCACAGCAGCCCCTCATTTTCTAGAGGCCCTCCAACACAAAGGCAACTAAAATAACCTTGTGTTAGTCACAGTTATTCAGAGGCAAGCGAGCAAAACAAGGTATTTTAAACAGTGCCAAAAATTGATAGAAAACCCCAGATGGAAAACTGTATTTTTCATAAAGAAAAACACAAATGAGGAAGAGAATTTGGGTCTCCTTTCTTCCCCAGTATCAGACTGTCGGAACTCAAAATGTCCCTCAGACATTTTCAGAGGTTCCAGGCCTTGGTTAGAAGCATTTTAGACACTGGCAGGCAGCTGGAAACAGCTGTGATTTTGAGTTTGAGCCATGGAACGAGTTACCAACTTTGAAGGTGGAACAAGCGGTCACAGAGGGTTAGATGGTATAGTAAAAGTAGTTACAAATTAGAGGGGAAAATTTTTTAGTATTGTACAGGAGGGTTTTACTTTGTACAGGGGGGTCAGGAGTTCTAAGATGGAGGAAAGTGGGCCTGATCCTGTTCTTCCTCCTTCTTCTTCCTTACCTCCATGTTCTTGGTGATGTTGGCACTCACAGATTGGTTTAGAGTAGAAGAGCACATTGTAACATAGATAGTAGGTATTGGGGAAAATCTGTAAACATATAACACGTAATATATCATATAAAAGATAGCAGCAGCCCTGGGTGGGGGGAGAGACGACGGAGACACCGGACAGTGAGGGTGTCAGGAGAGTGTGTACCTCTGCCTGGGCCGCAGACCAAAGCAGCCGCAGCGGGCGAGGACAATCTTTCAGATAACCAGCAATAAACTGCCTTGAGACCGAACAACAAGAGGCTGCGGAGTTTTTCTTTGGAAGCGCGGGTTGGAGGAGAGACTTTACCACCACACGAGAGCCCCGAATCAATCCCGGGGTTCTCACACATTACCAGCAGGGATGGTATAATGAACATCCTTTTAATCTTGGGTTTTTTTCTGGTAACGAGCAATAATTTTTAAACACTGGATTTGATCATTTAAAAACAAGTGGAAGTTCTTCACTGATGAACACACATGCTTTTAATTGGCCAGTTGAAAATGCTGGTTACACAGGGCCTCCCAAAGTAGCAAACCAGAGCTTTTATTTGTTTGTACCGACAGTGTTTGAAAAAAAAAATATATTTATGAGCTGTTTTTGTTTGTCAGTCTTCCTGGGAAACATTTTTGTCAACTCAGAACAGCAGCGAAAGCTGAGTTTAATAAAGAAAACATTCCAAAACCAGCCTTTCTTACTCTCTCTGTGAACCTACTCAGGTAACAATGTTTATGTTGACTGCTGATAGCAAAACGGTTGGGATATTTGTAGAGTCTCTGCAGCTTGTTCTCCACACACTTTAAATTGCCTGTTGACTTAGGAGAGTTACATTTGCCAGCCTAAGACCAAAGTCTTTGTAGGAGATGATGGGGATCAGATTTAATTTCAGTGGGATTTGGCATTAGGTACCAATTTCCTGATTTGTTTTTTTTTAGCAGGAGTTCAGCTGCTGTTTGGAAAACCTCATGTGTTTTTATAGAAAATAAACTTTGGTCCACGACAAATCCAGGGCTTGATTTGAACAAATTGTCATGGAACAGAGAGATCCACGCTCTGAGGAGTGCCGTACCAAGGTACCCAGTGCCACCCAAAATCAGCCCTTGGCACCTTGTCACTTACAGTGCTGGCTGTTATTTAAAACCACCTGATGAGTCTGGAAACCTCAGAGGCAAGAAGAGAAATCCTTTTAGCTGTGCTGCTTGTTTGACCACGGAGGTCAGCGTTCAGCAGTGCCCGTGCAGAGCTGCCCCTCGCTGTCAGGGCTGTCAGACCGGTTCTGATTTCAGTCACCGAAATGCATTTTGTTGTAACTTCATAGGGCAGACTGCCCAAAAGGCACAATAATCAGTATCTCTGAGTGAGTTTAGCTGCTGAGAGTTTCTGAGTGCAGCCACAAGGAGGAGCTGGGATTTGTTGGATGAGAGCGGAGCTGCTCCTTTGCACACTCGGGAGGAGTAACCGGCTCAGAACTTCTACTTGTGGACTGATCACAAAAGGAACAGAAAAAAGCCTGTCAGTCCCAGCACTCAGCTAAAACTGGTCTTGGAGCATCCTGAAAATATTGCAGAACAGCCTTTGGTGAAGTAGAAGGATGCAGAGCTTTGGAAAATCTGCAACTTGAAAAATGATAGGAGCCAGCAGAAATTGTTTCCATCTTGATCCAGGCTCAACTTGGTCATGGTGTCCACCTCCGTAGGAAATGTCCTTTCATGCAGTGGGATAGGAGACCAATAAACTGTATTTCAACTAGCAAAATGCAGAGAGCAGTTTGCCTTTTCTAAATTCCATAGAAAATACCAGGGAGATGCACAACAGTCCTGGGTCCTGGAATTCCTGCCCCGACAGAGTGATTCCCTGCTTCACTAGAAGCGGTTTGGGATTTGATGCACTGCCCTGGCCTCCAGCTGCCATTCAGATGGGCTTGAGCCCCCCACCTGATATTTGGGGAGACATCTTGGGCATCCTGCATGTCCCAGGTGCCACTGGGGAGCCAGACTCTGTTGGATTAAGTTCTTTTCTGACCCAGAGATGGGGCAACTGAGACATGTTTTAAAAACTTTTATTCCATTTCCAGTCTCATGAGAAGGGTGAGACAATACACATGTTATAATTCACCCAAGACAATCAGAAGCTGTTTTTAATTACAATACCCTAGAAGTGTTTCTTGGCCTATCAGCTTTTGCCACACCTTGCTGTAGATGCCTTAAAGCAAATCATCTAAAATTACCCTTCATGGGTCCTACTCCAGTGCATCCTTCATAGTTCTATTTCTCCAAAGCATCTAGGTTATTTGCAAGGCCATCCTTTGAAACTCGTTTCTAGTTCCATTTCTCTCTCAACAATGTCTGTCCTGTTCCATGGCATTTCTAAGTCAGCATTTCTTATCTCAAGGTTTACATGCAGATCTGTGAGCCTTCTGTCAGGCTTGGAGAATTCTCCACAAATCCATTTCCCACGGGCATCCTGCATGGCCCAGGTGCCGCTGGGGAGCCAAACCCTGCCCATGTCCAGGGAATGTCCATCAGCCTCCCGGGAAGCGCTGGCTGCAGGAGAGCCCAGCCAACACCAGATGCCACTGTTCCCTCAGCATGGGAAAAATCCTGTTTATGATGCAGGGGAATTATTCCCAACCTTTTCCTGCATGCATCGGGTCTCTGGAGCCTGCAAGAACTGGCTTTCTGTTAAAGGTTGGGGTTTAGACATTCACTAATGACTCTGATGCCTTCCAGGAGACGGTGCCCAGCCCATCTCTCTTCCAGGACCTGCTCCTGCTTGGAAGTGCCACTTGGCCTGAGGCTGGCTGCTGCAGGGATTAGCATGTTCACTAAGAACATTTATTTTTCTAAGTAGAGGGGGATTTTGGTATCCCTTCCTTCAATCAGAAAAGGAAAAAGACCAAGAATTCTTTAAAATGGGTGATGTGGGAGGGTTTAAAGTACATCTGGGTTCACTTGGCTTTCAGGTATTTTTTCCCCTTCAGCCTGACATTGCATTTAGCTAATATGCCATCAGAAAAGAAAGAAAGAAAGAAAAAAGGGAGTTTTGTTTTTAACCTAAGCCATGGTTATGCTTCACTTGGATTTCTTCTCCTAGAATCACAGCATGGTTGGGTTTAGAAGAGACCTGAAAGATGACCCCTGCCAGGGGCAGGGACACCTTCCACTATCCTGGGTTGCTCCAAGCCCCGTTCAACCTGGCCTGGAACTCTTCCAGCGATGTGGCTGCCACAGCTTCTCTGGGCAAAATATTTTCATATTTTTGGGTCATGGGAAGTAGCACTGGAGAGTTCCCTTCCTCCAAATTAAAGCTAGGAAGTAAGCACAGCACAATTAATAGAGACCAGCTAGGGAAAAAAATCAGTTTACAGACCATGTTGATTGTGCATATGCACGTGTTGTTTCTTCTTTGTATTCCAAGCTTTCCTAGGACATACATCCTGAATTCGGCAGGATGAGCAAAAGAAAAACCAAAAGTGTGGTGGAAATTCAGCTGTGAGATGTAAGCCAGGCAGAAGGTGGCAGTGCAGGTGTTTGGTAAAGGCTGGAGCAGCAGCAGGCAAAGGAGATGGGATGCGGTGGCCCGGAAGGGGTCTGGCTTATCCATTTTACTTGTTAGGGATGTAAAATCACAGCCAAAGTTCTGATAAATAATGAGAATGGACACGGGAAAGAAAACTGTCATCTTTTAAATTCCAGCTGTAGGAAAAATGACCATTTCAAACTGCTCAGTTTCAATAATTTCTAACGTTAGACATTCCAACACTTACACATTCTTCCTGGAGGGAAAGCGTGTACTTTTCTGGTCTAATGAGGATCAGTAACGCTGAGTGACTGGCCACAAAGCAGCTCTCGAGAAGCATTCCTTTGAAGACAAGCAACCATTTTTGTGTGGGGAGTCCTTGTTAAGCAAGTTGTGGATTATCAAAACCATTTCTTTGCCTTACAAATCGCAGACCTTGGGGACACATCCACCAGGAAGCTGTCCTTGCCCAGGGGAGACCATGGAGAAATCTCTTAATAAAACCCTAAGGAAGGACTGGCAGAGCAAAAGCCTGGCTGTTTGGCCTGTCTTGTTTGGCCTGATGAAATGTGTCCTCTCTCTGTAAGCCTTGTCCTTACTCTTGGGGGGAACAGAGGTTTTCCAGAGTGAGAATAAATTTAAGTGAATATTTTGTTGGACTTGGATTAGGAAAGGGAGGCACCATGAAGGCCAAGAGTGCCCTCCATAGGACCTCAGCTGCATTAGAATAAACAGATTTAGGCAGTCAGAGATAGAGAATAGAGATAGAGATGATAGAGATAGAGATAGAGATAGAGATAGAGATAGAGATAGAGATAGAGATAGAGATAGATAGAGATAGAGATAGATAGAGATAGAGATAGAGATAGAGATAGAGATAGAGATAGAGATAGAGATAGAGATAGAGATAGAGATAGAAATGACAGAGACAGAGATAGAGCCACATGGCTGGATGGGGCTTGGATCAACCTGGGCTGGTGGGAGGTGTCCCTGCCCATGGAAGGCAGTGGGCTTGGAGGCCCAATCCAACCCAAACCATTCTGTGATCTCAAAGCAAAGGCAAAAGGGCAGCAAATGGAGGCCCAAGAGGCCCAGGCACTGCCCAAGAGGAGGGAAGAGCATTTATCTGGGGTGTGCAGATGGTACAGCACTGGTGCCAGAATCTCTTGCAATGGTGCAGCGTATGTGGGTAGCAGCAGCAGGATGAAATGTGTTTGTGCATGCCCCAATAACCACCAGCAAACCCCAGCTTGAGGAGAGTCACCAGCATGTCAGAAAGAAGAGAGACTTATGAAAGGATGTGTTACCAAAAGTTTATCCTTTCCAGAGTTGCAGCTTTATATCTGCTAAACTGCTGGGATTCTTTCCTCTGGCTTGAACTGGGTTTGAGTCAGACCTTGGAGACACAAACAGCAGAGCAAGTCCAGATACCACTGGAGTCATAAACAAACCTCCTGCCAGCTGCCCATCTACTCTTGTGCATCATGTTCAATTGCTTGTGAATGGAGTCCTCCCTCCTTTGTCCAGGTGGTTTCAACATTGTGTTGCAATCCCTGTCGCTGGCTTGTGTGTTTTTAAAAACTTCTTAGAAGAGTATCTTAACAGTACATAACGGTAAAATATATGACAATTTTATTTGCACGAATTGTCATATCCATATAGCAGCATCTTTTACTAATTTTGACTATGTTTAAATGAGATCACCAAGAGAGACTATAGCTCTGCACAGACATGTGCAGGCATGCCTAGGAATTTGGCTTGCCTGTAGTTTATCTGTCCCAGTTAAAGGCAGGTGCAGCCTTTTGCTTCCATGGACATTGATGAGCTGGTAGATGTGCTAACAGGGAGAGAGCTCACACACAGCAACTGGTCCTGATCTAATCACACACATTCTTACAGTGCTGTTTGGCTCCAACTTGCCCAACTGCAGGAATATTTTCAGTTTTCCTTCCTACCTCCTTGGACAGGGATCACCCAAGTTTGGGTAATCAAGCCGTTTGCAGTTTGCCACTTCTCCCCAGTCTGTGGCTAAAGAGGGGAATTACAGGATGGGAAAAGTGGCTTAGGCTGCAATTCTGCTTTGCAGATGAGAAGGAGCTTCCCTGGAGTACCTGCAAACATACTGGGAATGCTGGTGAGTGGCTCAGAAAGCCTGGCAGGTACTGAAGCCTCCCTCCCTTCCTCCCTCCCTCCCTCCCTTCCTCCCTCCCTCCCTTCCTTCCTTCCTTCCTCCCTTCCTCCCTCCCTCCCTCCCTCCCTCCCTCCCTCCCTCCCTCCCTCCCTCCCTCCCTCCCGCCCTCCCTCCCTCCCTTCTTTCCTCCCTTCCTTCCTTCCTTCCTCCCTTCCTTCCTTCCTTCCTTCCTTCCTTCCTTCCTTCCTTCCTTCCTTCCTTCCTTCCTTCCTTCCTTCCTTCCTTCCTTCCTTCCTTCCTTCCTTCCTTCCTTCCTTCCTTCCTTCCTCCCTTCCTCCCTTCCTCCCTTCCTCCCTTCCTCCCTTCCTCCCTTCCTCCCTTCCTCCCTTCCTCCTTTCCCTTTCCCTTTCTCTTTCTCTTTCTCTTTCTCTTTCTCTTTCTCTTTCTCTTTCTCTTTCTCTTTCTCTTTCTCTTTCTCTTTCTCTTTCTCTTTCTCTTTCTCTTTCTCTTTCTCTTTCTCTTTCTCTTTCTCTTTCCCTTTCCCTTTCCCTTTCCCTTTCCCTTTCTCATTCTCTTTTCTTCCCTTCCCTTTCTTTCCTTCTTTCCTTCCTTCTTTCCCCAGATAAAACTCACTTTCAGATCTGATCATCTTTTATTCCTTTCCTCCTTCTCCCTTCTAGACTCTTTACAGTTTGTCCCTAGACATCTTGTTGAAAAGCTTCAGAACAACAGGAGTGGTGTCACAGGCAGAGGATGGGGATCAGCCTCTGAGTCTTGCCTACCCTCTTCTACCGCTTTTCTCCTTTCCTACAGCCCAAAGTGAGAATTCTAATTTTTGGCAACAATATCTCGTTGATTTTTATAGTCTGACATTTTCCTTATCCCTTAATTCTTTGCCTGAGTTCTGCTGCTGCACCACACAAGCTCCCTTTATCGCTGAGCATTCTCCACTTGTCTCTATCAGATGTCAAGCTATTGATTCGGAGGTGATGTCAAGGTCATTTGGGATTCTGACACTTTCCTTGAGAGTTCTCCTTGGGAATGCTTGGAGATTTTGGTGACTTTTGGCCAGACACAAATGTCCTAGTTATGTTCTATTTCCTCTTGACAGCTGTACCAGGGAACAATGTTTTAATGGGAATAAATTAAATTTTTAATATGTCGGTCCCTGAATAAAGAACGTTCAAGACTGAAGAAATTCTAAACACTATCATACTTAATGCAATCCTTATCCTACCCTATCTCTTCTTTCTCTTGGATTTTGAAGAAGATCAAAGGAATGATTTATTCACAGTCTTTGTAAGTGAGTGCTAGCAGTTATGTTCAATGTGCTAATCATGTGCAGCGGCAAAGCAGAAATGGAAACTGGACTATCTGCAAATGTTTCCTCTTTTTTCCCCCATGCCTTCTGATTACTCTGTGGATGCAGCATCCCACAAAATATGTGAAGTTTACATAGAGAGCAACAGACAGAACAAGTTTCAACAAGAATTCCTTTCTTCCTGGCTGAAGTGTACAAACCCAGCAACTGTGCTCCCAACACAAGCTGCAGTTTCCATGCCTCCTGTACATGTGCTTGTGTTTTTGTGGGGCTTTTCAAAACAAACTGGGCTGAATCACACTGCAGGAGCTTCCCAGGCTGTGTCCTTGGCCAAGCCTGGAACAGCAGACTCACACCAAAACCTCTTGCCTGCAGGCAGGTAGGGACAGCAATTGTTTACTCACTTGCACGAATCACGAGGGGGTTTTCCCTTCACTTTATAGTCCCATATGGTGATGCTTCTCCTGTTGGGCACTCTCAGCCTCTTCTCATGCACCCAAACTGCCTCCAGGAGCGCATCCTCCATCCTCTGACCCACCCCAGCCACCTTTGGGCATGAGATCCTGCTCACTCCCACTCCTGTTCCCTTCTCTGGAGCCACACTCATCCTGCCTATCACACCGTCCTGCACTTCCACCTAATTTTGTATCCCGACTTTTAATTGTGGCAGGTGGGCCAGAATTTCTATGCGAGAGACAGAAGAAGTGACCCAAGAGATCTCCAAGAGACACAAAAAGTGTGTCTTGCTCTGACAGTCAGCTGAAGGATTGGCTCTCCCAGTGCCTGCATTTCCCAGAACACACCCCAGCCTCTCCAGGCAGTGATTTTCTCACATCCCAAACCCCTCACTGTCCATTTCCAGCCCTCCCAGAAATGAGGTCCTCGTGGCACTCGTACCCCAGGTACCAAGACAGACAAAACCAGCCAGCATAGACAGGTTTGGTTTTGTTCCAAGGGGTAATTTCTGTTCTTTTTCTAACATCTACATCTCCAAGGATTTAATCTATACTCCTGTGGGTCTCAGATTCAGTCAAATAGAGAAATGGAGAGTTTCTAGCCAGGCAGAAGCCTGGGAAAGAGTTGGGAAAGAATGTAAATAAAAGAGCGGTGTATTTTGAATAAACCGGAGTTTTACTCTCAGCAGTCTTCTGAGTCAGTCTTCTCATTCCCGTCCTGCCTCGACAGTGACATACTCCTGAAGCAACTGATGACCACACAAAATGTTCATTTTACAGGAGGTCCCGCTCTGCCCTTGGAATTCCTTGGAAAAAATCCACCCTCACCCAAACCTGGTCTTCCTCCTCCAGTCAGTTTTTCTTTAGTTCAAAAAAAAAGGTTATTTTATGGAGCCCTGGACAACTGCAGGTGAAAGTACTGCAGAGATGGCAGCTATAAAAAAAAATGTTGTTAATATTTGAAGGACCATAAACACCAAAAAAAAAAAAAAAAAAAGAGAAAAAACACCCCAGTTGTTCCAGTTTTCCATCAAACTGTGAGCAGCATCCTGCACCTGTGGGTACAGACCAACCTTCATTATGACAACTCTGTGAAAGTGCATTCGGGTCATTTTGTAATAGCTGTGTCACAGTTACATTATCAACAAGTACAAGCAGAAATGGATTTTTACAGCCTGGAGATTAAATTACACACCCTCCCCTTGCCACCTCTCTCATGAAAATCCCCGTTACAAACAGCAGGTGCCTTAGAACACAAATCAAGGTGGTGTTTGGTCTGGTCTGTTGACAAATACTACCCAAATATCAACCCCAAACCTCAGCGGGCAGCAGAGGGAGGTCACCTCCCTGTCAAGGAAAAGCAGGCAGTGAATTGCAGCCAGCTTTGAACACAGCTGCTCTCAGGAAATATTCCCGGGATCAGCCCTCCTGACCCTTTGTTATCTCACCCGCCCACATCTTAGCTGGGACTCTGCACTCCCACATTTACATGCAGCATTCCAAGTCACTCCTCCCAAACCAGCTCCTTATCAGCCCTGCCCTGGCTCACAGGTGGCTCTGCTGTCCTTTATGTCCCTCCCCACTCTGGGGGTGCCACCACAGCCGGGCTCCACCTGAGGAGAGGCTCAGGATAAAGCAGAGGGGTGATGGTGACAAGGCCCAAGTGCTGGGAGGTCACGGCCAGCACCTGCTGATGGCACAGAGAGGGATCCTTCCCTTCAGCTCACCCAGGAACTTTCCATCCCCAGCCCAGAGAGGGAGCAAGGACAGTCACGAGCCATCTGTGACCCGGCAAGTGACGGCCTCGGTGACACCACTGGAGAATGTGGCAAAATGATTTCCTGCTGAATGAAACCCAGAGAGAGCTCGGGAGCACCTTCACCCGGGGGTCACCCAAAAAACTCATGTGGGGGGATGAATCCCAGAATCCCGGAGTGGGGCAGGGCTAAGGGAGCACAGAGGCTCAGCTGGTGCCACCCCAGGGCCATCCCGAGCACAGGGCACAGCGGGGTGTGCACAGGGCTCTGGAATATCCCCAGCCAGGGAGGACCCACAGCCTCTCTGGGCTCTGCTCCAGTGCCCACAGGGAAGTTCTGCCTCCTGGGCAGGGAATTGCCGGGCTCAGCCCTGCCCGGGGCTCTGGGGCCATTGCTGGGCCTGTAGCAGGGCCTGGGGCTGCTCTGCCCTCCTGCACACAGGGACGGACAGGGATGGACAGGGACACTCAGGGACACCCAGGGACACTCAGGGTCACAACAGGGTCACCCAGGCCTGAGGGCCCCTCTCAGCATCTCCTCAGCCCCAGCTCCCTCAGCCTTTCCTGCTCCAGGCCCTTCCTCAGCTCCACAGCTCCCCAGGAGCTCCCTGGCCCTGCTGTCCCAAGGAGCTGGACAAGCACTCCAGCTCTGCCTCCCAGGGCTGACAATGTTTATTTTTAATTCTCAGTGAAGACAACAACCTAGATCCCAGCTGATCCCACCCACCGCACATGGAGCCACTCCTGCCTTCTCTTCTTCCTCAGAGGACAAAAACCCCAGAAATGCTCTTAGCTCCCTTCTCCCAGAGGCCCTGGGGTGGTCAATAGCAATAAAAATATGCCTGCAGAGCTTTCACCCTCAAAGCTTGATTTTCCAGGCGCTCTCCTGCAGTTCCTCTGTAATGGCATTTTTTAATGGCCTGGCCAAAGGAACCTAATCTTGCAATTACTCCATTGTAATGGGTGAGCAGCTTCCTGGGATATGGGAAAGGAGAAGTGTGGTACAATTGTATTAAAGTGGGAAAAAGGAGTAACTACTCACACTAAAAAGGATGAGGAATGAAAAGCAGCATGGTGTGAATTATAGAGAAAGGAATGGGTTTATGACATGCAGCTGAAGGTCTGGCAGCTTTTGAGAGTCACCATTCCCCTCCTGTCCCTTTCACTTGCCATCAGGACAAAAAAAGAGGAAAAGGAGGGAGTTGGGAGCATCAAATCCACAGGGCTTGCAAAGGGGATCAATTGGGTTTGAGGACGGAGTGAGCAGGGCAAGGGCAAGGCACCTCCAGGGAGATTCTCCTGCTGCATGGCAGCATTCCCAGGAGAAGCTGGCAGCACAAGGCCCTAAAGATGGGGAACAGCTGAGCAACCCCAATTCCCAGGACTGAGATCTCCCTGATCCCTGGCTTCACAGCATGATAAAGGAGACTGGGGATATTTTAAAAAAAAAAATTATTAAGGATATTGTTTGAAAAACAACTAGGGTGATCCTCAGCAGTGCAGGAGGGATGGCAGGAGGGATGAATTCCTGAGGGGAAGGGCTCCTCACTCCAGCTTGCAAAAGCCAAAAGTCAAATCTCCCAGGCTCTGGAATTCAGGAACAATGGGGAAATGGCGATGCCTGGCCCGTCCTGCTCAGTTTGGGACACTCGTGTCCCCATGGCCCAGTGCCGTCACCGCCACCCACACCAACATTCCATCCAAGGGAGCTCTCCCACGTCAACCTGGGGGCCCAGCACCACGATGCTCTTCCATATCCCATCCAAAGGCCTCACTGCGCGCTCGGCAGGTCCATGAGGGCACGCTCCGGGCTCCGGGACAGGAGGGGGAAGCGCTTTGGGAAGAGCGTCCGCTTCAGGTCCTCCTGGCGCGTGCTTCTGCCCTTCTTCCTCTTCATGGCGAGGCACCGCCGGCGGCTCCGGAGGGCTCACCCAGCCTTGCCGTGGTGCACATGGCCCAGAGCGCCCCAGCTGCGCTCTCAGCACCAAGGTGAGTGCAGGGCTTCCCAGCGCCCAGCCCAGGCGGGTGGGGACCTTTAGGGTGGAAGGGCTGCAAAGGAGGGAGAGAGGTTTTCAGGGCAGTAGGGCGGGTCAGCAGCACCTCGGAGATCACTCTTCACTGTGCTGCTGGGTGGACTTGGCACTGCAGTAGCTGATGAGAGCCACGTTTTCCAGCCTGCCTGCAGCTCTGAGGGGCACAGAGGTGTAATGGCATCTCCCACCAATGCACTCCCCATCCTGATGTCCCCTGCCAGCCTGGTGGCACCTCCTGGATGCTCTGGGGACAGCTGCAGTGCCAGGGTCCTGCAAGCATCAGCCCCGTACGCCCCCTCACCACCAGCCACCCCAGCACAAGGGTGAAATGCCAACACAGACATCCCCCCTAACAGATCCTGGGGAACAGTGTCTCATCAAGACTTGTCTTGGAAAGACAGAGACTGAAAATCTCAACATCTCATCACAGGTGGGAGACAGCAGCTGCCCTTTATCACTCTTGAGGAGTTGATTGGCATCCTCAGTCATAACTGAATTCTGCGAGTGCACAAGAGAAAAACACCTTCAATTCTTCCCTTCATGTCCCCAAAATGCATGCCCTAGGTTTTGAGGCCTGCTTACTCTGATCAAGCCCTTCTGGATCTCACCAACATGAAGGAACTCTCCTTATGCCTGTCCAGCTGTTCTGTGCAGTACTTCCTGGAGTGACTTCCCAGTGATGCTAACAGCTTTACCTGGCACCCCCAAGCAGTTAAGGTGGAAGACTGCAGCAGCAAGTTCCTTGCCTCCAACCAGCTACAATGGAATGGTTTTCCCATAGGAATTACCCTCAGAGGAATAACCCCAGTCCCTCCAGCCAAACTGCCTCCTTTCCAGGGAAGCCAGAGGCTTGCATGCCTTTAAAAAAAGGAAAAATATCCCCAAATCAAGATAGTATTTCAAGTGGGATTATTGCTCGTTGGCCAAAGAGCTGGAAGTTTAGCTGGAACTTATTAGCAAGCTTTGCAGAAAGGAGGCTGTAAAGAAGGAGGTGGTGTTGCCCTCGGTGCTGCATCCCACTGCCTGCATCAGCGGTGGCCAAGGGGCCGTGAAACTGGCAGGCAGAGGCAGGTGAAAGAAAAGGCAGCCAGGAAGCAGAGCCCTGATATGCAGGGTCTTCAGCCTCTTTCTTAGGTTTTCCCTGAGAACACCACCTGGGAGAGGCCAGCAGGAGAGGCTGGGAGCCAGCCCATGCCCTTCCTGAGCAGATTAGCAGCACTGCTGATCATCCCTCCTTGCCACCCCCAGGAAAGAAGTGTGATTCCTGCCTGGCGCAGAAATGGATCCAGCGAGAGGCTCTGAGGCGAAACTCGCTCAAATATTGAACTAGAAAAATTTTGCTCGATCTGCCTCTCAGTAAACAGTGACTAATTGGTCTGGCTGGAGTTGCTGTACCTTCTAGATTGGAAGGTGCAGACAGAACAATGATAGTGAAGGCTCCTTACCTGACACTGGCTGTACATTAATCACGAATGTTTGCTACGCAAATCCTGTCATACAAAGCAATTATTGCTGTTCCCATACTGACCTCATGTTTATTTATTACATGAGCTCTTTATTTGAACTTTGTCTGGTCTCTCTTCCCATATAAACATATTAGTATGTGGCTTCCAAAGGCTCCCAGCTGAGAAATTGTAGAATTATTTGTGGCGTGGAGGGATGGCACACGACACGCTGACTGCAATGCAGAGCTGAGAGGCTCAGCTCTTACACCAGTGTCTCTTCATGCAAAATGTTCTCACCCCAAGGTCCCTTGCTGGGATGAAGGACACTTTCTAACAGCACAGGGCTGCGACTCTGGGTTTGTTCTGACGCTGCAGTATTAACCAATGGTTAATGGAGACTGTCAGCCCGAGGAGCCAGAAAATAAAGCTCTGCTTGGGCTTCTTTAGGGTCCGCTCAGTAAAAGTAAAATTTTACACAGTGCTTCGTCCTTGGCTTTTTCACCTTTGCCTACCTCCAGAATGATGAGTTGCAAATAAATTTAACTGTGCCACCAAGTAAGTTGCAAGTGTGCTTTTGAATGTGGTGGTGTTTGGGTAGCTGGAGGGCTGGGTGTCTTTAAGCACCAAATATTCTCTTGCCAGAGGAGTTTTCTCCATGTGATTTAATGTTGGGCAACACTGGCATCCGGTGGGCAGAGGGTTTCCTCCTTAACAGCTTGGGGCAGCTCACTCCCTTGATTTTGTCCTATGGCTTCTCAAGATGATCATTAAATGCAATTTCTACATTAATCTGGGCTTTGTTTTCCCCCTTCCTTCAGTTAGGCTGCAAAGCAGGCAGAACAATGTATTGTCTGTTTAGTGTTTTCTTTTAAACACGCCCTGCTATGCAGTCTGGGATCTTCTGAAGTCAGCTGCCCCTCCACGCTGATCAGTTTTGTTGTGCAGGGACTCTGCCTGCCTCACACCTCGGGCAAGTCTCTGTTCCTCTCTTGAGCGGGACAGGAAGGGTCTCCATGGTTCCTGCTTCAAACCAAACCCTCCTGTCTGACCTCTTTGGGCCCCTTCCTTGTCCACAGACATTATTGGTGCTCTTTTACTAGGGGAAACTGTAGAAAAGCCCCCAGAGCCTGAATGAAATCAAATCCCTCTTACACCCCTCAGCCCTCCCTGCCTCTCTCGCTGTTCTTTCTTCTGCTCTCACCTCTGCTTTCAGCTCTTCCCAATGTACCATCATTTTCTGATGCAATTAATTCTTATTGCTTCCAAATCATTAATAAAGCACCTAATTGTTGCAGCATTTCTGAGACAGAGAGGGCATGATTTATGTTTGGAATGAGATTTGAGCTACTCCAGCCTAGGCCTCAGATCTGGGCCTTGTGAGGCTTTCCAGCCTCTGGCGCAGTTAGAAATTAAGAGCTTGTGGTGCAGTTAGAAATTGTATTAAGGTGTGATGGGAAGCACTGGGCTGTCTGGGTGTGAAGTAGTATAGGTTTATAGTGTGAGGTTTAGGTCACCTTAGGGAAAAGACACACAATGTTCGCTTGCCAATGAATGTGCCTTTGTAAACTGTAAACTGTATAGAAGTGTATATAAGCTGCCATCTCCTCTCGAATAAACAGAGAATGTTGCATTAATCATATTGGTTTGACATGCGTTCTGTCCTGTCCAGCTTTCCTGTTTCATGAGGACCCTGGGTTCACGTAATTAACAGCAGGCCTGACAATGAACCTAGCAATGCCACACTGTGTACTTTTGCCCCTCTCCAGCATCACCCTTTCCTTAGGATCTCGGCTGGCTTTCCATCCATTCAACAACTTGCATCTCCCAGTCAATTTGAAATATTCCTCCCCCCTACTCCAGTATTTCTCTTTTATGGTGCAGCTGTAGCTTTTGCTAATTGTTCATTTAATGACTGTTTTGTTTTTTTTTTTTTTCCCTAAAGCAATATTTTTCTTGAGAAGTTGAATTTAAAGGGGCCATAAATGACTAATAGTAATTAATAAAAATTAAGAAATAATTCTTTAAATGCATATGCTGCCTGGAGTCAAATTCCTAAATCCCTGTTGCTATTAGATCAGCTTGGGGTTTTATTCTCCCCTGAAGGAGCAGCAGTGCCCAAGACTGTCGGGAATACTCCAAGTGATGGAATAACTCTCCAACAACCCCAGGAAGCTGAGGGCTGGGGGTATGTGGTGGACCATGCCGGCAGCACATAGCTTACTGCTGCTCTCCTCCCTTGCTGACAGGAGGACTGGCTGTGCCAGGGCAAGAGGGGCTTCGGGGACCTGGTGGACAACTTGATCCTCTTGAAAAATACTGCCTTTAACCCGTGGAGAGCCCTGCCACTTCCACAAGACTGTTAGAAAGGGATTACACATTTAAGGGCAAGAGAGTTACATTCAAGTAAAAAAGCAGCAATAAAAGGCTTTTGTGGTTCAGAGCATAAATCAGCCTTTTACTGCTTCTCCTTGCAGTGAGCGCAGCCACAAGCGCCTGACTCGGGGATTTTTATATCTAGTGGTGAAATATCTGGGGGACAGCAGTGCCAGGGAGCAGGCACAGGACTCTGTGCCTGAGTCAGCACTGCCCAGCCAAGGATGCTGCAGCATCCTGCTGGCTTCAGGAGGGAGGATGAGTGTGATGGCATGGAGTCAGGGACGTGATCCCGTCGTGCAAAGCAGGACTTGGAAGTGCACAGAGATGGTTTTGAGGGCCACTTCACAACTGCTTCCCTCTCCTGATGATATTTAACTGCTGGTGGTTTTCTTTTGCCAGTGTGGACTGGCTGAAACTCAGATCCACCACTCCAGCTTATTAAAAGGTCACGTTTTACAAAGTAGCACAGCCACCCTAACCAAATGCGTGCTGGCTAATTGCCTTCGGTGTGAAATTAGGTTTGTGGTTTCTGTGGGATCAAGTGTGGCTTCCTCCTCTCCTCCACAACCTCCTTGGTTGTGTTCCCAGTCGCTGATGAGCATTTGATGTGCAGAAAAGACCTCAGTTTGCAGCCAGAAACACACATTCCAAAGCCCTGGCTTTGCCTACACCCAGGATGGTGCAGAGGCAGGAGGACTGGAGAAGCTGGGACGTAGCAGAGCAGAAAATGCCTCATGGGGCTGAACCTCAGCAGGCAGTTTGGGAGCTGTCAGGCAGGGTAGGTATGAACGCCCTACAGGTAGGGCATTAGGTCAACATGTCACTTTGTTTCCACTGCTCCTTGCAGTGTCAAGGGGGACAGAGCTGGCCACTGGGACACTGACCAGCTCTGGGTCCTCCCTTGCTGGACCAAAGGGTATATGCAGCACAGCAGTAAATTGTTTAGCTGAAAGCATGGGAGAACTTGTGCCTTGCACTGCAGCACCTTATGTCATTTAACAAAGCAGGCGTGTGTCAGCTGTGGTGACAGAGATGCTCCTTGTCAGCTGGGCTGAGCGAGAAGTCCTGGTCCATTAGGCAACACGTGCCAGAGTGCACAAAGCTGGAAGCAGGCATCTCTGCACAGAGTGAGCCACCCTGAAACAAATCCAAACACTTGGTGTGACAGAAATATTCAGTTGGGTCTCCTCTTGCCTGCCAGCACAGCCTCATACGTGACAAGCAGCCAAAAGCCTATGCAAGAAGAAAGCTTGTGCAAGAAAAAATGACTTCTCACCTGCAAACAGCTGAGACCCTTGGAAATACCTACTAGCCCACCTCAAACTGATGTCAGGACAATGATGGGTGCTTCTTTATAGGTGCAAGCTTTTCAGTTCCCACCTGGAGAAGCAGAAGGAAAAATACAGTCTCCATATATGCACAGCCAGGCGAGCAGCTCTTTGGAAGTCCAAGGCCTTTGAAGATAGCTGTGGTGAACATCTGTGGGGAGAAAGAGTGGCATGGGGGTGTCTCATCTCCTCCATCTCCTGCAGAGATTCTGTGCTGCGTGGCCCAGATCCCCAGCTCCACGTTTCCAGAAGTGGGACCTACAGTGGGAGCAGTGTGGAGCTCAGCTGTGTTTGCAGCACTTCAGAGATGAGATCATAACCCCAGAGGCAGAGCAGAGTCGAGCTCCAGGTAGGCAGGGAGACGTGAGCTCAGCCACTCACCGGGGACAGTTAATCCAGCATCAGCACTGGGCCCATTGTGGGGTGGTGTAATGCACTAAAATGTTTCTTGAGACCAGCCTTTAGTTACATAAAATACAATTACGAAGCTTTTGTTGTATTGACTGCTTCTGCAATTTTGTCTTTATAAGTTATTTTTTCTATCATCTAATTGGGTGGCTTCTTTCAGGTTCCCAGAGTATTCTTCTTTGTGCTTCAGGGGAATTTTTGTTACTCTTTAAACAATAATTCTGAAAAAAACCCCGTTCTGATTTGTAGTAACTCTCACACAAAGGGAAAGCTCCTCTTTTTTCAGCCCACAAGCCATCCAGTTCTCCCACAGCCTTCTTAAATTCCTAGCCACAGAATGGTTTGTGCTGGAAGGGGCCTGAGAGCCCATCTGACCCCAAGCCCACAAACACGGACACCTGCCACCAGATCAGGCTGCCCAGAGCCACGTCCACCATGGCCTGCTTTGACCACACAAGAGGTACCTTGAATCCAGATCTTGTCCCATTATCCATGACACGACCACTTGACCACTAACTGGCTTCAGCACAGTTTGCTGAGCTTTCCCCATTTCAGTGCTTTCCCTCTTCTGCCATCAAACCTGCCCCAAATTCCATCCAACCTTATGAACAGGAATGGTTGCAAGCTTCCCTCCTAAGGTTTTTAAATTAAGACTTAATGAAGACTCAGAATTTAAGGTTAAATGTTATTAATTATGTTTGTACAGTTCGATTTCCTTGGCAAGCATTTGAGATAAAAAACAAAACAAGACAAGCCCCAAACGATATTTGCACATTCTAGAACACCGCAAATCCTTCCTTGAAAATGCACAAGAAATCCCTGTAGAGCACTGGTACACTTTCAGCCAGCCTCCTGTCCAATTTCCTGGGGAAAAAGAAACCAAAACAAAATGCAAGTTTACAACCTTGTGATTTTAAAAAAAGTGAAATATCTTAAATATTTGTATTTGTCTGTTCTGGCTGCTCAGTGTGCATTATAGCTACATATGCAATTAACTTCTATTCCACACCTCTGCATGGGTGAAGATCTGAAGTACAGATCCCCTTTGCATCTACTATACATCACTTGTAAAGAATTGCCTTTAAAGTATTACATTAGGCTGCTGTTTACCTTCCACTTAGGTCTTTCATTACAAATCCAGCCATTGGCTGGATCAAGTTTTCATTTCTGTAATATTTTTTTCTCGCTGTAGCAATGCCTTGTAAACAGCCTCCTTACATAGGACTATGAGTGAGATGGAAAAGCCAGGGAATATCTTGTGGTATGAGGAAAAAATTGCTGTGCTTACTGCCTTATAAAATGCACTTGATAAATTTGAATAATCTGAATTTTTATTGCAGCAGTTTTTAAAATAAAGAGGTACCATTTTCCTCTTTCTTTTTTTTTTTTTTTTTTTTTTTTTTAATAATGCACCAAAATCTTAATAAACTATTTTGTCTGAGCCACAGGGAGAAATGAAAGGCTTTTCTATGTAGTGACTCACTGGATTATTGAAAACAACTATGTGGCTGTAACTGTTTGCCTTCCTGATATATCTTTCTCCTCTGTTTTTAATAACGAGATCACTGTAGAGCTTTGATGAAGAATGAAATTTCTTTCTTTTCCAGATTTGATTTTTTGACAGAAATATTTACGTGGGTTAGAGAAATGCATCTAAAATGACACAGCTCAAGTCTACCAGGATCAGATTTTTACATACACGAGTTGCAGAAATCTGCCTGCCCGTCTTAATTCTCATAATTTATCCCCTTGTGTTGCTTTGTAAAAGACAACTGGCGACCTGGTTCTAAGGAGGCAGCACGGCAGCCCGGTCTCGCCCGGGCTACTCGGGCTATCGACACACGCTGGCACCAATCTGGCGGACGATCGAAAGCCTTTATTATCTCATCTCGTGGGTTTAAATAGTCTTGGGGGTCTTTGCTACGTCAGAGGGGGGTTGTGGGGTCTCGGGGGTTAGTCGGTAGTGGAAAACTACTGGAACAGGTGTGGTCACATGCTCTGGGGTTAATAGATAACGTGGGGCAGGGAGAAGGGGGGAAGGGTCTCTCTCTTTCCGTCACATCCCGTGATCTTCCGTTCGCCTGTCCCTACTACTACATCTCCCCTCCCCTTATCATATATAAAATGAGGTAGTCGTAGATATAGGCACTGGAGTGAGGTACAAACTTGTGACTTGTTAAGGAAAGGGTGGTTTGGTAAACCTGAGTAATTTTTTTAAGGCAGGTCTTGAAGGCTTTAGCGACTGACTGTGTTCGCAGTTTTTGGTTTACAGCATTTGTTGGTGGCCTATGAACAGAATGTTCGCCCTTTCTAGACGGGCCTGAACAAACGAGACTAGTTTGTTCAGCAGGCATGGTCCTATGGTAATAGCTAAAAGCAGTATTGCCAGTGGACCTACCAGGGCGGAAATTAAAGTGGTGAGCCAAGGTGATTGATTGAACCAGGATTCAAACCAGCTCTGTTGGGTTTCTCTGTCTCTCTTTCTCTGAGCCAGTCTGTCTCGGAGTTCTGCCATGGAGTCTTTAACGACTCCCGTATGATCTGCATAAAAGCAGCACTCTTCTTTCAGGGCTGCACACAGTCTTCTTTGCTGCATGAACAAGAGGTCTAGTCTCTGCCTATTTTGTAAAACTACTTCTGAAAGCGAAGAGACTGATTTCTCTAGATAGGAGATGGATTTCTCGATCCTCTGCAGGTCCTCGTCGATGGTCATTTGCAGCTGAGAGAGTCCGTGCTGCTGGGTTGCGATGGCTGAGACACCCATGGCTGTGCCAGCTGCTCCCAGGCTAAGCAGCATTGCGATGGTTATGCCTGTGATAATTTCTCTTTTGTGGAGTCTGTTAGGTTCCTCAAGAAGATGGTATATCTCTTCGTCTGAGTGATACAGGACCCTAGAACAGTCAGAACTTGGACACAGAAATTGATAGAGTCATTAAATTTGGCAAGAAACACACAAGGACTCACTCCAGACCTCTGGCAAACCCACATCCCAGATGCAGATGGGATCACCCACTTATTGGTCCTCTGCGGGGAATGTCCCATCTGCACTGGTGGGGGGCACTGGCTGTGGAGTAATTGAAGGGGGTGTCTAAAGCAATGCCTTCGTAGGAAGGGGGTTTTAACATTATAGCAAAACTAATAGGGGTTAGTCAGGTTCGATTTGGTTTTATTTAGGGTTAGTAAGGTAGCTTCTAAACAGGTCGGCTATGTGGAACACGAAGGATGGGGTGTTTGCTGTGGTGATCTCTTTGAACACCTTGTCACTTGAAAGATGTTGCATGATCCACTTAAATGGCTGATGAGGGTAGTGGCCTGGGTCAGCTTGTCCCCCAGCCACAAGCCTCAATAGCAAAATTGCATAAAGACACTGTGCATGTCTGGGTCTCACCGCCGTGGGACTCTCAGGTGTTGTCTGGCGGTTTTGTGGTCTGTCATCTCTCTCTGGAGCAGGGGTGTATGCATCACGGGGACGGTCTATGAGCATGTCCTGCAAACAGAAACTCACAGCTTTTCATTAGTTTTGTTCTGAAGGTCAGTTTTATTGGCAGCAGTGATTGTGTGTCAGTGGCCCTTTCCTCCTGCAGCTTCAGCAGGATCCCCTTGGGCGTGTTTGGGGTGGAGGTGCTGCGGCAGGCTTTGGATTGCCAGCGTCGGGGCCACAGGGCTTGGGGCAAGATCGAGAAGTCTGCTCCTGTGTCTGCCCAAAGCTGAAGCTCTATTACGTGGGGGTCCTGACTGCTATAAAGGCGGCATGTCCCCCACACCCTCGGGGGCTCTTTCCCTGTTTTCATGGCCAGGGCCACACAGGGGTCCCGTTCTGGGGCGTCCCCTGCTGACCCTGCGGTGCAGGCGCTGTCTTCAGTGGTAGTGGGTACGAGGGTACCGCGGGCTGTGTTTGGAAACTCTGCAATTGTGTCGCTGGCAGGGGTATGAAGTATGAGGGCTCCCCGCCCCGCTGGGGGTTAGCATAGATGAGCCGTCTTGTATTTGCGGTGGGAGGAGGCTGAGTGCGGTCCGCACGCTCCCCCCCCCGCCCTGTCCCGTTCCCCTGGGGGCCGGGACCCGCATTCCTTGGCGAGATGCCCTTTTCTCCCGCAGCCCCAAAAGGATATTTTTCCCCAGCTGGTAAACTGGGTTGGTTCGTATTGTAGTTGTTTTCCGGTGCGACTTAGAAGTTTACTTGGTTTTGTCTTAAATCGCGTTGGCCCTGTTTTTTCCGTCTTGGAGTTCCGGCCGGCTCCCGCCGGCTCGGAGGAGCCAGCAGAGCTGCTGCCGGGCTCCGAGCCGGAAGTCAAATGCCAGCGCACTTCCGAGGCTCGGTGCCTTTTTGTTCGGCTCCGAGCTCGCTCCTCCCCGCGGGGGTGGCGCCGCTCCCGCCCCCCCAGCTCGCCGCGCCTCCCGCAGGGGGTGGTTTCTCCCTTAAATGGTAGCGGCGTCAGGCGCGGCTGCCGATTGGCTCTCTGCCCTCTGCCGCTCTCCTCCTCTTTCTCCCGCGCACGCGCATTCCTGAAATCGCGCGGCTCTCGAGTTTTCGCGCCGAGACCCCCCCCTCTCCACGGCGCCCGGCGCCATTTTCAAGGGGCTAAGGTGGCTGCGCGGCCGGGATCTCTACCCGAGCCGCGGCTTCCGCGACTTTGGCTTCTTCTGCCAGCTCCTGCCAGAAGCACTCTGCGCGCTGCCGCGCCTCCGACATCAGGTCGCGGACCGGCGGCGGGACGGACGGGGAAGCCGCGGTTTCTCAGGGGGTTTTCGCAGCGGGGGTTTTTCGGGGGTTTTTCGCGGCAGGGGTTTTTCGGGGGGCTCCCGCGGCGGGGGTTGGGCTCTGATCTGGAGAAGGGGGTGACGCGCTGGGCCCCCCCGGGTCCCGGCTCCCGGGCGGATCGTCTTCAGGGACAGTCTGCGCTTCCGTCCCCGCCCCGAGCCCGGGTCTAACTAATAAACACATACGCGCCGCACTCCGCATCTCCTGCTTTTCTATTGCTCTGCGCGGGGCTTTTTCTACTTTGCCCCATGCCTTAACGCTCTTGCCACTGCCTGAGGATTTTGTTTCCCCGGCCAGCGTGGCTGTGCACTTTTCCCATATTCCCGGATGCATGGCATCCACTGAGCATTCGGTTGCCCCAAGCTCAAGCAGCCTCGCTATAGCAAGATAAAAGTCCTTGAGCCTAAACTCAATACCCCATTGCTTATGAATCGCACTTACGACCCTGGCGATAGCGTCCGTGACGCTCGCGGGTCCTGGGATGTCTCCCTGCGCCAAGATACAGTCTGACCGCTCCGGCCGCTGCTCCTGTCCAGGTGTATCCCGTCAGCCGGGCGAATTTTTCCCGGGTTTCGGCACCAAATATGTTGCCTTGAAAAAGACAACTGGCGACCTGGTTCTAAGGAGGCAGCACGGCAGCCCGGTCTCGCCCGGGCTACTCGGGCTATCGACACACGCTGGCACCAATCTGGCGGACGATCGAAAGCCTTTATTATCTCATCTCGTGGGTTTAAATAGTCTTGGGGGTCTTTGCTACGTCAGAGGGGGGTTGTGGGGTCTCGGGGGTTAGTCGGTAGTGGAAAACTACTGGAACAGGTGTGGTCACATGCTCTGGGGTTAATAGATAACGTGGGGCAGGGAGAAGGGGGGAAGGGTCTCTCTCTTTCCGTCACATCCCGTGATCTTCCGTTCGCCTGTCCCTACTACTACACCTTGTGTGTTTTTTCCTTCTGTGGATCAGACAATGAATTTTTCCTCCCTTTTTGTGAATAAGCCTCTCTCAGAAATGAGACACATGGCTTTAACTTCTGGGGGAAGCGTTGGCACCTCTGCCAAGGAAAGGGATGTGAATTGATGGGCTGCTCTGCTCTGGAACATTAAGCAGATCACACTCCCACTGCAAAGTGCCATTGTCAACATTAAACCCTCTTGTTAATAGCCCACTGGTTTGGGTTTTTTCTGTTTGTTTTCCTTTTCAAGTGTATCTACAGATAACTGCAAGGAAAAAACCCAAACTGCAGAACAGTGCCGAGAAGAGTCTCCCTCCTAAATAGCCTCTCAGGTAGCTGCTGTAAGCCCTCCTCTCTCCATAGGTAGGAAGCAGAAGTGTGGCTGTCTTAACCCATCTCCAACACCATTACAGACAGTAGATGATGTTTTTAAAAAATGAATTCTTTGCTATGGGATTCAGGAGGAGATTGTGTGTTTTGGTGCTGCTTGACATGCTGACAAGCAGGGGAAAAATGTTGCCCTGTAAACTTGGCTGTCTCTGTTGATTGAGAGATGTCTTATGGAAAGGTACTGGTCAGTGTAAACCCCAGGATACCCAACAAAGAGAGATTTCAATAAATATAGAGAGCCATTAAAGCAGCTCACCCTCTCTTCACAGGCCCAGGTGTAAAGAGAGATGCTACCTATGCATTTCTGTTGATCTCCATGCTAAACAAAGCCACAAGCACATGGAGCAAGTAGCATTTCAGATATCACCATGTTCCTTTCAATTAGCCTGGAAAACCTGTCCAGGGCTGAGCCCTCTCCCACTGAAACTCCAGTTTAGCATCACTGACACAGAGAGACAGATATTCCCTCCATTGTGCATTTGGGGTGGATTTTTTCCCCCCACTATGCAGAACAGGTGAACAACTTTCTTCTTCTTAGGCATTTACAAGACTTTTTAAAGATCAAAGCAACCAAGCAACCAGGTAAAACAAACTGCACCTGCCAGCCCGTTGGACCACTGTAAAATTCAGTGCTGGAAGGGACTTTCTCCAGAACAGTCTCCTGACCTTCACAAGGCATTCACCTTAGTCTTCCTAATGACCTCTCTGCATGTAGCTCTATTGGCAGAGCAAGGCTTGGGGAGCCATCAAGGGAAGGTGATGGTACAAATGTCCCCACCTTTGTAAATAAAATATCCCACACAATACAGGGCTGCCAATGGTTGGTTTTCTGGCTCTCACACATCTACTCCTCTTTTGGAGGAAGCTGAGAGTGCAAAGGGAGCAGAGCCTGCAATGAATCCATCAGCTCAAAAGCAGGATTCTAAACTGGAGATAATCCTTGTCTTCTCAAAACTTTAACCTAAGGGAGCACAAAAGGAAAAGTAATCATCTCTTGTTGGTCAATCCCTTTGCTCAGTGTCGCAAATATCACAGAAAGAGAGGCCATCAGCACGGTTTGCTTTAGATCAGGAATAACTCCTGTTCCAGCCATTGCTGGGGGCTGTTAAGGCCTTCAGGTTTTTGATGTATTGAGGAAAGCCTTGACAATGCAGACAACTGCAGTGAAATAAGAGGCTGGCTCAAACATTAATGACCCACTGATTCTATGTGAGACAAAGAGATGATGGCACTGTCTGCCTTGGCAAGACCTCTCCCTTCACAGCCCTTGGTAGGCATCCCTTCAGTAACTGCAAGGGGCAGAGCTGGTCCCTCAAAGTTTTCTTCCTTCCCCCCTACTCCCAACTCCCGTCCTTGTCATAAAGAGTAGGAATCAAAAACAAGCCTGTGGCTTTGCTAGCATAGCAGAAGAAAAATCAATCTCCTTGTTGACCTGGTGAAAGAAAGGTGGAGTACCTGAAGTTCAGTTTTCCCATCTCCAGATGCCGCTTACACTGATAGGCAAACTTTCACAGAAGAAGGAGAGTAATCTGCAAGTGCTCTGCTGTAGTGTGGATTCATCTGTCCAACAGCAGCAGATAAAGGTGAAGGCAGCTCACTTCCACACTCACTCCCTAGTTTGCATCTAGAGAAAGTTTTGAAATTTGGGAAAGAAAAGAAGATAATTTGCAACCATGAAAAATGAGATAAAACAAAGCAGTGTAGGGAAAGGGAAACTGAGCAAAGCAAAAAAAACTGGCACATTTTTACCTGTTGATGTTGCTGTCACCAATGGGGCTTTTTATTCTCTTCAAGCCAGGCAAAAGCTGAGGTGTAACCTCTCCTCCAGGGCTCGATATCCAGAGGAGTCACCTCAGGGAGCACGTGGCAGAGGTGGCCGTGATGCTGAGCTTTGGCTGGGAGTCTTCTCAGGAACACGACGGGTGTGGTGAGGCATCACGGAGCTCTTGGCTGCATCAGCTGCCCACCTGTGATTGCAGGGATGCTCAATTGGCAAAGAGTCACCCTTCCAGCGGTGGGATGCTTCATAAACTGCTGGAAAGTCTGGCAAAGAGGTCACAAACACTGCTGGGAAGGTCTGGGAAACACCTCAAAAGAAAAGGAGAAATGGGAAAGAAGAATAGAAAAGAAAATAAAAAAAAGGCAGAAAATTAAAAAGAAAAACAAAAAAGGAGAAAGGGGGAAAGGAGATTTTGTTGCAACGAATGCCTGCTGCGAAATAGCAAGGCTGGAACTGCCCAGAATGCAGCAGAGATGCTCCGGAGCCCGCCGGGCCCGGCGCTGCCCGTGCGGCCGCCGCAGCGCGGTCCAACACCGCCTCTCGCGGCTCCGCTGCTGCCAGAACCCGCTTTTGGGGGCCGCGCAGGCAGCTCCTGCCGCAGCCCACGGCACCGATTCCACCCTGCCACAGCTCCGACATCGCCGGGGCGCGCCCCGTGTCCCACGGCGGCAGAGCGCAGCGGGGACCCGGCCAGCCGCACCCCGCAGTCACTCCCCGGCTGGAATTGGGGTAGGCGGGGTGGGCTCCTGCCCTGGGCCACTCATCACGGACACGGGGGGACTTGGAATCAGAGGGGGAGCCGATTACCCAGCCCTGGCTGCACCCTGCGTCCACACTGAGCCACCTTCACACCAGGTGTACACCCACATGAAAATCCCAGAAGAGCACCTCAGCACATCGACTGCTGCAGACGCCTTGCGTTCTCCTTGTTTTGACTTTGGCACAGACACTGGAAAGAGATGGTTTTACTTCTCAACATGGAAGAATTTCCATCGAGATGGAAAAAAACCCATCGAGATGGCTTTAAGCCCAGGTAAAGCAGATAGCTGCCCAGAGCAGGTACCCTTGATAGATGACAAGGCAGTAGGTTTGCTGCCGCAGAAACTGTGAAAAGCTGAGCTGGATGGTGCCCCAAGACCCTTGAAGATGGCTCAGGGTGTGTAGTCAGCAGACACAGTTGGGATGGAAGGAAATAAAGAAGGATGGTCTCCCTGTCCCTTCAGTCTGGCAGTAAGGAGGGATGAGAGGTCCCCAGGGCATTTCTCATTCCTCTTCCCCAGAAGCTGATACGCCCTCTGGCCCAGGCATATCAACTGTGCCTGTACCAAACTAGGCATTTTCAGTTCAATGTAAGCAGCTTCTGAATTCACACACCCCGGGCTCCTCAAGCATTTTTATCTGCCCTCCTTACCCCACCCCCCAACAAAAAAATGCAAGATCCTACTAAATATGGACAATGCATCCACTTTCTGTTGCAGAGCTCATGCACCTGAGCTGCAAATACAACTGGCTGGTACAAACATGAGCTACATTTACATTCTGACAGCCTAACAGCAACCCAGAAAGTTTCAGTCTATCCACTCCAGTTCTCTCTGGATCTGCATCTCACTAAACAATTTTGGCCCTCAACATTCACCTTTCTGTCGCAGACTTGTGGCCTCCAGCCCTGTTCCTTTCTACCTCAGCTGCCATCACTGTCCTGCTCCTCAGTGGTCCTGACTGGATGGTGCTTAAACCATGTCTTAACTGAGCATCACCAGTGAGCTGAGGACCAAGGCCTGGCAAAGCAGGGAAAATTACCAGCATGGGTTTGCTGAGAGACCAATGTCTGCAGGACTTATCCCTGGTAAGAAAAATAAATGGTATGTGAAGAAATCAAAAGGTGATACTGCATTGCTCAGGGTTTTGTTCAATATTAGCTGCAATGCTACTGTGCGATGTGCTGGCAGGGGTAAGTAAATAGATTATGCACTAAGCTTTGTACACTAAATAGTCCATTACTGAATGTATATTTCTCAAATTAATCACTGACAGAAGCTAATGACATAGTCTCAAGCCAAGAGGCTTGAAATGGCTTTGCAGAGGCAACCAGTCTTGATCTCTACTGGCTGCAGAGTCCTCCTGCTCTTGTTTCTCCCAATAAAACGTATTCTGCAGGTGCAATTATTCAGTGGCTGGGGTTAACTCAATGCTCTAAAGGATGAAGGTAAGGTAATCGACTATATTCATCTTGGTATTTCTTTTGCATGCTCTAGGATCATAATTACAAGACAAAATATTATTGCAGGAGGCTGAATTTAACAAGGTATCAGCCAAGGGGACAGGACTTTAGGTGCATGGGGATACTATGCTGAGTGGGACTGTTGGGGAGCCCCAGAAAAGATGCTAGGTTTATATTAGCTGATTTCAAAATCTCTGTCAAAATGTGCCATATCCCTGGCTGTCAATGTCATTCCTAACAACACAGGCTTTCCCCCTCTTCCACAGGCTGGAAAGAAACTGGCCCTTATCTTCTTCCTAACTCTACCCTCCCCACCAGGGTCTGATCCAGAGCCCGCAGGTCCTGCTAATGAGAGCACTCATGGTGGGAATATGGACACTTACCTGCTCCAAGGCCTTCCCCAGCAGCAAGCTCAGGCTGCCAGGCCTATGGATCCTGGATCATCCTTCCCACTGAGACTTCCATTGGCATGGCTCTTCCATTGGCACATCTGCGCTCAGCTGGAACTACTCTGCTCACAGGGGCACTTGGCTCTTCCAAATTCTTGGGGCTCCAGGCTGCACAGCAAGATCTGCAACTCCACAGAGTTGTGGAACTGCACCTTAAGCACAGGCACCTCTCCAGCCTGATCTGCCCTCGTTCTGTGTGTGTGTGTGCACAGAACACGGCATGGAAGAGAACAGCAGCAGGGGCCTGTGTGTCCCAGGGCCCGGGATTTGTGCCGCTTCAGCTCCACAGAGATGCAGGTAAGGGGGAGAAACCAAACTCTTTATTAATGGAAGGGAAAGGGAAGGGATGAGATGGGGGGGAAAAAAGGGGATGGGCAGGGTCTGAGGGCTGGAGGGAAGGAGCTGTCAACAGGGAATGGGGAGGGAAGTAAGAGGGAGGGGGAAGGCAGCAGCTATGGGAGCTTGCAGCAGGCACAGCTGTGGCCAGCATCAGGTGTGCCTGGGGCTCCAGTGACATTGAGTCCTGGTGCTCTCTTCACTGTCTCCTGGTACTCTTCTTGGGATTGTGGTTCTCTGAATCCAGCAGACGACCTTAGTTCTGCACATCTTTGTCCAAAAATTTCCTGAATTTCCCGGTTAGTGGAGGATGGGCTGTCATCTTCGCTCATGGCTTCAAGGGCTGGAAGACAGATAAACTACCACAGTCAGAGCCCAGAGGGCCACCCAGCGATTCTTCTGCTAAGGCCATCTCTCCCAGCTCCCGCCATGCCTAACAGAGACAAAGATCCAACGGGATCAGCCGCAAGGCGCTGGTCACGAATCCCCACACTGGCATCCCTGAAATCTCTCTGTGCCCTGCCCACACCAGCCCTCGTCCACACAAGGAGCGAAGCTGACCACAGCCGAGACAGGGATTGCAGCTCCCTGGCCGGCATTGCAGCTCTCCCGGCCAGCCCCCGCTGACAGCCCGCTGCCCTCACTCACCCTGAGTGAGAAGGTGAAGCTCGACTGGCTGTCCCTTCAGGTAGCGCCCGGCCATCCCTGGGAACACAGAGCCTGTCAGGCCCAGCGGCACAGCTCCCTGCCAGCGGCGCTGCCAGCCCTGGGGCCACACGCCCTCCTGGCCCGGCAGGGCTCAGCCCGGGCCCTCGCCGCACGCTGCCGCCCCAGGGCACGGCTGCCAGAGGCGCCGGCCCGGGTGGCGCTGCCGGAGCAGCAGAGGGGCTTGGGCCGAGCTGCGGCGGGGCGGGGAGGGAGCCCGGGCTGGTGGCTCACCCATGAACCTGACGGCCGCCTCTCGCAGGGGCTCCTGTGGGCTCTGCAGGTAGGGCAGGGCCCGGCGCAGGTGCTCGGCCGCGCTGCTGCTGTCCTCTGCCAGCTGCAGAGAGCGGCAGCAGGGAAGGGTTGGCGCGGGCTCAGCCCCTGGGCCGGGCGCTCCCTGCGCAAACCCCGGCCTCCCCTGCCCGCACAGCCCTGAGGCGCGGCCAGCAGCCGCTGGCGCCGGGCTCTGGAGGGGGCAGAGGGCCGGCTGCTGCCCGGGGAGCCGCGGTGCCGCCCCGCAGCCCCGCCGGGCCGCGGCTCCATCGGCACCCGGCTCGGGCCGCAGGAGCCTGGAGCAGAGCCCGCGCGGCCTCGGGCTGCAGCAGCGGGCAGGGGCACAGCTGCCACCCCGCACACCGAGCACCGCGCTCAGGGGGCTTCTCCAGGCTGGGGCTGCGGCTTCCCGGCCCTCCTTACCAGGCACTCGGCAAACTTTGACAGCTGCTCCTTCTTCAGCAGCTTCTTGAGATTCCTCTTCTTCAAAAACTCGGCCACACCAAGCAGCGTTTCCCGAGAAGCCTGGAGAGCAGCCGAGACCCAGAGATGGCCCCAGAGCCCAGGGCGCAGGACCCGCGTCCCTGTGGCAAGGGCCTGGAGGAGGCTGCAGCCCTCCAGGCGCCAGGGCAGGAGGCAGCCCAGCCCCCTCCCAGAGATCCACCAGCATCACACAAAACCTCACATTTGCCACGCGCTGGTTGTCCTCATGGCAGTGCAAGAAAAGTGGGAGCAAGCTCTGACACAAAATCTTCTTCATGGGCTTTTCTCCCTCATCCACTAGAAAGTTCATGATCTTGTCAAAGAGTAAAATAGAGAGCAAGCGCACATAGCTGCTGTCCTTTAGAAAAGAAGAGGATAAGACTTTTAAGACCAATTATTCCAGGCTCACCAGAGACAATGTCAGAAAATCCATAAGGGGAAAGTGTATGCGGGCAGTCTGTGCCCATGGCTGTGGACATAGAGCCTTACATGGTCAAAGAGCAGGAGGAGTGCCTCAGCGAGCTTCGGGGCAGTGGTGCTGGATACCAGGATGTCTTTGTGCTGGAGGACATTTGTGAACACACGGAGGCTCATGCTGACCACCTCTCCATCTGCATCCCCCAGCAGCTCCAGAAGGCTTTGAGACAGCGGGTACATTCTTCTGGCCTGTGCGGAACACAAGGCTGGGCTGGGGAGCCGTGGATGGCTGCACGGCCAACACCGCCCTGGCACTGCAGGCCCACCCTGCTGCTGCAGGGCCCACAGGCCAAAGGCCTGTCCCAAAGCACTGGGGCAGGTGAGGCAGGAGAGCTGGGAGCAGCTGCCTCAGCTCCTGAAGCCCTGCCAGCCCAAGGGGCTGCTTTGCCCAGCGCAGCTTCAGCTGCTGCCCCCTTCTCACCATCGAGGGATCCTTGGTGAGCACCACAAGGCCTCGGAGCGCCAGGCGACGCCGCTCCCTGCACTCGCTCCGCAGGTACCTTGACATCATCTCCAGAACGCTGTCACCGCATTCACTCAAATTCAGGCCCCCGAGGACCTGAAAGGCACAGGGCAGTGACAGGGGACCGGCCGGCAGGAGCCCAGAACCGCACAGGGCTGGGCCCAGGCAGCAGCACGGGACGTGGGCACCGTCCCAGGCAGCTGCGGCTGCGAGAGGGCAGAGAGCCGGGAGGCAGCTGAGGCAGGCAGCGCTGGCCAACAGGCTCACCTCCACAAGGAACGCCAGGGAGGGCAGATCCCAGCACGGCTCTTCCCTGCTCTGTGGCTGGAGCAGGCGGAATGCAATGCGGGAACAGAAGGGGTCCAAGACATGGCACAACACCCTGGCAAGGGGGGAAAAAGGCCCTGAGGTGGGAAGGCCAAACCCCTCCCAGGAGGGACTCACAGAGTTCGGGTCTTTCCCCAGCATCCCTGGAGAGGATGTGGGCGCTTTGGGAGGCGGCCCCTTCTGGGCACTCTCCTCTCCAAGCCTTTTCCAGTTTCCTTGGCTGTCCCTCAGTGAAAAGGCCCTCTGGCCCATGACCGCAGGGACTGTGAGGGGCACCTGGGCACAGGGCACAAATTGGGGACCGTGGGGAGAAGGGGGTCTCACCTGGCCAGCAGGCCCACAGCAACGTGCTGGGTGTCAGCACGCAGCAGCATGTCCCAGTCACGCTTGCGCTCCATAGCCAGCACCACATGGTCCCACTGCAGTCGGCAGAGCAGAGCCTTTATGGCCTGCACTGCAAACCTGTGTGCAGAGCAAAGCCCAGGTCACACTGGGAGCGCTGGCACTGGCCACAAGGGCACGGGAAGGACAGGGGGACTGGGACCTGTTGGGCTTGCAGTGAAGGTGGTGTGCCTGCCAGCATGCTCTCCAGAATGCAGCAACTTCCTCTGATGGTATCTGCTGTGTGGTGATGACAAGATGGAAGAGCAGAGCCACAAACAGGCGGGGGGAATAAAGGTTTATCGCCTCCTGGCACTCAGGCACCTGGAGAATCACCCAGAGACCCAGAGTTGCCTGCAAGAGAACAGCCCAAGGCAGCGCTCAGTGCCAAGGTGTCCATGGGGCAGGGCCCAAGAGCCGACGCAGGGGGAGCAGCGGGCCTGCTGCCCCCTGAGCCTGGCCCTAGCCCAGGTTTCAGCCCAGCAACTGAATGATGGAGAGGATGGAGAGCTGCTGGCAACCTGGGGGTGAGCAAAGGCCAGTTCCAGAAACTCACAGCCAGGGCAAAGACTTCCTCGTTGTCCCCATCAGAGGTGCACATGCTGTGCAGAGGCCAGTTCTCCATCACACAGAGCAGCGTTGGCAGCACCTTTTCCACTGTGGGACTCGATGAGCCTATGGTTCTCCACATCATTGCAGCGGCTCTGTGGGATCAGAGCTCTGTGTCAGGGGCATCTCAGTCACGGCACCATGCCCTGTGCACCCGTGGGGGCCCAGGTGACAGAGCCCCTGTGCCCTGAAGGGCAGGGGGGGAGCGCTGGCAGCAGGCTCAGGGAACAGAGGGGCCCGAGGCTCCTGGGCCTCTCTGCCTGTCTGGCAGAGCCCATTGCACAGGCTGTGCAGGGCCGTGGGCCCTAAAGGCTGCTGAGCCCTGAGCTCTCAAGGCTCGTGGGCCCCGTACCTGTCACACGCTGGGGCACAGCGCAGGAGGGTCAGCACCAGGTCAGCAGGGTGTTCTTCAGCCAGCCTCAAAATGTCATTCTTCAGCCAGACATCCACAGTGACTTGGGACATGAGACGCTGGTGGATGTTCTTCACCTTGGCTGGCACCTGGAGGAAGCATGGGGGAGAAATGGAACATTGTCCAGGGAACAACTTGCCCAGCTATTTCAAAGAAGTGCTTCCCTTCTTCCACACTGTGCTGGCCTCAAAGGCTGAGGGGGCCCAGAGACCATGGCTTGAGGGGACACACGATGCTGGGAGGCCTCCAGGCCTGGCCCCAGGCTGCTTACCTGCTGCTGAGAAGGAACACAAGGGTCCTTGAAATAGTCGAATATGAGTTCCTGACTCAGAGTTGGAGAGGGCATGGTGTCAGTATTTGCGATGCCCTGAGTGTCTCTGGTTTTGGCGTTTGTGATGTCCACACCCTCAGTCATTGATGTGAGAAGAATCTTTGTCCGAGTTTCAGTCACTGAGGTGTCAGAGTTCTCTGAGCGCTCAGGCAAATCTGGGCTGACATCAGGCTCAGCCTGGAGCTCGGTCAGCCCCGAGCCAGGCTCGGCCGGGCCCTCAGCTGCTGCGCTGCCGGTCTTTCTACGTCGAATGCGCGGGAACTTCCAGAACGTCTGTAGGAGAACAAAGGAAATGAAAGCCAGGGGTGTTCCATGGAGTGCTCCAGGCGTGCTGCTGGGCTGAGCAGTGACAGCAGGCCCAGCTCAGGTGGGGATGGCTGCAGGCACCTTCAGGGTTTTGCGGAAACGGCCACGGGCAGGTTTCTTCTCTTGTGTGCGGTCCAGGGCTGCATCTGGCAAAGAGCGAGCGCAGCCAGGGCTGAGGGGCTGCGGGAGAGGCCGGAGAACACAGCCCAGCCCTGGGCTCCCCAGGCAGGGACCGCCCCGGGATGCCCCAGGGGATGGAGCACGGCCACTGCGGGGTGTCTGCCCAGGCCCCTCTTCCCTCCTGTCCATGGGCACATCCCCAGGGGATGGGATGGGATGGGATGGGATGGGATGGGATGGGATGGGATGGGATGGGATGGGATGGGATGGGATGGGACAGGAAGGGACGGGATGGGGCCAAGCTGGCTGCAGGCATCAGTCCTGTGGCCCAGCTCTGCCACTCACCGTCCTCCGGTGGCTGGAACTGCTCCAGGTTTTCACGCTGTTGTGGTGGAGCAGCTTCAGGGCTTTTCTTTTTTTTTCCCCTGAACACTCTGAACAAGCCAAGAAATCTGCTCGCCATGCCAGAGTCTGGCCTCGAGGTCACCTGAAAGAGAGATGTCTCGGGAAAGCTCCAAGTGAACAAGTCCTCAAGGGCACCTACAAAAGAGAAGCCTCGGGAAGGCCACGGGCTGCCAAGTCCTGTGGTCTTGCCACGAGGTCACCTGTAGGAATAATGCCTCAGAAAAGCTCCGGGTCAGGCACGAATGAGCGCGCTGTGCGGGGGCTCCTCACGGCACCGCTCTGTCCCGTCCTGTCCGGTCGCCTGCTCTGAGCAGAGTGGCGTGCTCTGGTTAGTGCCACTCCTATGTCAGCACGTGTCACAAAGGCCATCCTGTCCCGTTCTATGCCATAGTAACCATGCTGCACCATGTCACAAAGGGGCCTTGCACACACTGCCACCTGCCCTGGGGCCACGCCCTGCCCAGCCAAAGTGGCCCAGGTTGGAAGGAATCCCTGGCCCCAAGTGTCTGAGACAGCCCGACAGGATCTTTAGGAACGGCTCAGACCATCAGCAAACGCTGCCCGGCTCTGCGGGCTCCGGGCAGCAGAAGGAGCTCCCAGGGTTGCCGACACAGCTGCGCTGGGAAGGGCACAGAACCTTCCATGGAAGCTGCCACAGCCTCCTCGGGACGCATCCCAGCCCGTGGCCACCCTAAACCCGCGGGTGTGGCACACACAAGGAACTGTGGCCCAGGTCACGAATGCTGCTCTGAGCCCTGGGGCCCGGGGAGCGCTGACACCAGCAGCTGTGGCAGAGTCCCCACCCAGGCAGACTTGCCAGCCCCGAGCCCTGGCAGGGCTGGTGCCCGTCTCCTGCCCCAGAGACCTGTGCCCCTGGGGGGCTTCTGTGCCAGAGGGAGCCAAACCCACGTGCACTGGGGGCTGTGCTCCTGCCTGCAGGGGCTGTTGGCAGGAGCACCTGGAGCAACTGCTGGCAACAATGAGTAGATGGCAAAATGGTTAACCCTGCCCCGGTATAGAGATCTAAGTGGCCAATAAAGTACAGCTCTCCCCTCTTGTTCCCTGCAGCACAATCAGGACCATGAACACAAACAGTCACGGATATTCTTTCTGAGACCCATGAGCAAGGCTGTGCCAAACGAAGGATGCTGCCTTAAAACAGACTCAAATTCCAGCCCAGACCTCTCACCTCCCAGACAACTCCTTCCCCAGCGCATGTCCAACACCAACACCCTGCAAACACCACAAAGAAGCCCTCAACTTCCTGCCAGGACCCTCAGCTGTCCCTGTCTCTCTGCAGAGTTTCCCTCCCTCCAGCAGACCCCCTGGTTCCCTGCACGTGCTGTGGGATGGCACTCAGGAGGATCTGCTCCAAGGCCTTCCCCAGCAGCAAGCTCAGGCTGCCAGGCCTATGGATCCTGGATCATCCTTCCCACCGAGCCTTCCCATGCACGGCTCTTCCATTGGCACATCTGCGCTCAGCTGGGATTACTCTGCTCACCCAGGGCTGCTGGTAAAGGATCAAGAGCAGGCTGGCCAGGTCTTTCTCCAGCTCCTTCTGTGCTGGGGAAGGTAGAACCTTCCACAGGAAAGCAACTGGTGCCACAAGGAGTGGGTGGCATCAGGCAGCTCTGGGGAAGCCCCTCAGGAATGCTGTATCCTGAGGGAACACTGTTGGCCTTGACCTGTTGGCACCTGCAGAAGCTTAAAATCAGCTGCCTCAGCTTCCAGGGCCTCTCTTGGCCAGCATCCTGACGTGGATGCAGGATGGCTGCCAGGCGCTGCTGGGACCCAGCGGGACAGGAGCGGCTGTCTCGTGTCCACGCAGCACCCGTGACACAGCCAGGGCCATCCCGAGAGCAGACAGACACTCACGGGCCAGCAGAGAGGAGCAAGGAGCACTGGGCTCCTCTCAGGGTATCTCAGCTGCGCTCGCTCCACAACACGCCCCCATTTGAAGGCCTGCTGATGCCCAGCTGCCAGAAATGCCTACCTTGTGCTCTCCAAGATGCACAGGGAGAGCCAAGGAGCAGGACACCTCGGCAGGCAAACCTTCCAAGCCTTTTCTGAGGCCAGGCACACACCAAGATCAGCCAAGACTCTCCACCACGCTGCCTGGCCCACCCAGCCCAGTCTGTGCTGGCCCTGGGCCACAGCAGCTCCCAGCAAGCAGGAGGCAAATGCATATTGCCAAGAGATGCAACACAGCAGACGGGAAGATGTGAAAAGTGAGTGTGTAATGGCCTTTTAATTCACAGCTCCCACAGAGAGCTGTGGGGCTCACAGATGGACAGAGATGGTTCTGCTCACCCCTCTGTCCAAAGGGGGGTAACACACGCTGCTGCAGGTGCTTGGGTTGGTCCCTGCAGGTCCAGGTGGATGCCAAACCTGCTCTTCACAGCCTTCTCCCTTCCCCTGCCCCTCTGCCAAGTGCAGTGGGCCTCAAGGACTGAAAGGAGCACAGAGAGCCAAAGGGGGACACTTGCACCTGCCTCACTGGGAGCTCCCTGGGAAGCACTTTCCTTGAGAAGCAAGTCCCTGTCCTCCAAAGGCATTTCCCCAAATGTGCGGCTTTTCTGCTCAACACCAACACACCCTTAAGAAACGCTGGCAAGGCTGAAGGACTTCACGTCCTTTCAGGACAGGCACTCCAGCTCTAGCTCCTATTCCCCCAAGTGCCTTTCCAGGTGGAGGCTCAGACAGGCAGCCCCAGGCCCTCTACAAACACAAGCTGCTCAGTGCCTCTTCACCTGCCTCAACTCCTGCCTGCGCCCACGGCACCAAGACCAGGCTGTTCCCAGCCAGAGCCCAGAGCCCTGCTCCCGCAGGACGCTCTTGCCAGCACCTTCCAGGCCTCTCTGCTGTGCACACAGCGCTTTCCATGCCCGCTCCCAACAGGCTCTGGAAGGCAGAGCACAGCCTGGCTGCCTCTGCCACCAGCACAGCCCAAACACAGGCGGAGGAAGAAGCAGCAGGGGCTGTTTTGCGGCCATGCCCAAGAGAGACTGGAAGGGTGCCCTCCCTCTGCTCTCACTTGCTTGGCTTTCTGACTGGCTCTGAGCCTGGGGCTGCCATTCCTCACTTGTGGGCACCAGAACCACAGCCGGGATCCCGGCACTGCCTGACAGCGCTCCGGGCACTGGCAGGGTCGCGCGTCCCAGTCTCGGGCACCGCGCTGCTGCTTCCTTTGCCCTCAGGAACACCCAAAGCTCCCTGCTAAGCCCGGATGGTCGCTGGTTCTGCCCTCTCCCTGATCCTGTGCAGGGATGGACACTGCTGAGCCTTCAGGAAGTTATTCCTGAAAACTTCCAGCATTCCAAGCTCCTTTGCCCTCCGTGAAAGCTTGCCATGGAATCCCTCACAGCTGCCTTCAGAGCATACTCAGCTTGGCTCTTCCAAATTCCAGGGGCTCCAGGCTGCACAGCAAGATCTGCAACTCCACAGGGTTGTGGAACTGCACCTTCAGCACAGGCACCTCTCCAGCCTGATCTGCCCTCGTTCTGTGTGTGTGTGCACAGAACACGGCGTGGAAGAGAACAGCAGCAGGGGCCTGTGTGTCCCAGGGCCCGGGATTTGCGCCGCTTCAGCTCCACAGAGATGAGGGTAAGGGGTAGAAACCAAACTGTTTATTAATGGAAGGGAAGGGGAAGGGATGAGATGGGGGGAAAAAGAAGGTGATGGGCAGGGTCTGAGGGCTGGAGGGACGGAGCTGTCAACAGGGAATGGGGAGGGAGCTGTCAACAGGGAGGGGGAAGGCAGCAGCTATGGGAGCTTGCAGCAGGCACAGCTGTGGCCAGCATCAGGTGTGCCTGGGGCTCCAGTGACATTGAGTCCTGGTGCTCTCTTCACAGTCTCCTGGTACTCTGCTGTCGTGGTTTGACATGGAAAATGAATTTTCTCAAAAGAAAGAGGTCAATTTGGATATGACCAATTGAAGGTGGACACGCCTCTGAGAACACAGAGGGGTTAAAAGCAGAATTCCCAGGAGAACCCGCTCTCTTTGGTTCCGGTCAGCGTGCAGTGCAGGACTCTCCCCTGCCCATCCGTGGCTGGGCGGGGGAGGGGAAGGCCCCTGGCCTGACTGAGGTAGGCCAAAGGGTGGAGGGGCCTGGGAACCCCCTGCAGATGGAAGGGTGGAGAAAATCTGGGATGTCTCCGTTTCCCCCCAGAGTCTCTCTTTCTCGAGAGAGAGAGAAAGAGACAGCGGTGGTTTTGCCAGCAGTTCACCGCGGGGAAGAAGAGCTGGGGGGGGCCGCAAGGTGCCCAGCTGCCTGTGGGAGCGGGAGCCTGGGCAGCGAGCCGTCTCTGGGAGTCGGGACTTTTAACCCTTCCTGAGAAATGAAAGCTTTGTGAAATTTTTCTCCTCCTCGGTTTGAAAGAGAGGAAGAGAGACAGCTTGGACCCTGGGATGTTGGAAGGAGAAATTTTAGGTGGGAGGAGATGATGGAGTGGCTTTTTGCTGGACTTTTTCTTGGTAGCCACAGACTGAACTGATCTTCTCCTCCAAGAGAGACTGTATTTTAGGAGGATGCTGGTGAGCCAAAGAGACCATGCTTCAGCTGGGAAAAGACAGAAGTTGAACAAAGAAAAGTTAGGGAAGTTTGTGGTGGTGTCCCCTGTCTTCAGAGAAGAAGAGAAGATCGCTGTTCTTGGACCCTCAGCCCCAGGGGGAAATTGGGGGAATTGTGGTCCCAAAAATAAAAAACTGAACTGTTGTTTTTTCCCCTCTTGGCAGGGCATCCTTGAAAGGAAAAATCCTAAAAGCAGTCTGTCCATCCATGCATTGGTGGTGAGAGCACTGTGCATGGAAAGGAGAGGGCCACCATGGCAAACTCTTTCTCTGGGTGGTGCTATGTGTGACATGGAAGCACAGGATGTGGCAGCTGTGTTTCCTGGGCGGGTCTGTGGCACAGGAGGGGCTCCTCTCTTCCTTGATGAACTGAGTATCGATTGTCTGGAGGGTGGACACCTGATTGGAGTCCAGATTGTGTCTCACTGTGGTTTGTTGGGGTTGGGTGGTGAGAGGAGGAATACTTTGGAAGGTTTTCATTTTGAATTTTGTGTGGTGTTTTTATCTTTTTTTTTCTTTTATAGTAGTATAGTAGTAGTAGCTTAATAAAGTTTTTTTCCTTGTTATTAAGCTTGGGCCTGCTTTGCTCTGTTCTCGATTGCATTTCGCAGCATTCAATTGAGAGGTTGCATTTTCATGGGGGCACTGGCATTGTGTGCCAGTGTCAAACCATGACAGCCATACTCCTTGATTTCCTTCTCAGGCTTTTCCAGTCCAGGTGTCTCCAACTATGCCAGGGGGCAGTGTCCGGGGTTGACATTCCTTGACGTTTGCGGATGATGATCGTAGATTTTTCTTGATGGTCATTATGGTTTTTGGGTACCTTTTGGGTTATTCCCAGTTTATTGAGATGTTAAGCTCATTTCCCTTGAGTGGTGTAACATCCCTTAAAAAACCCATTAGAATTCCTTTCCCCAAGGCAAAGGCAAACCAAGCCTGACTAGAGAAATGAAAAAAAATTAAACTTGGTAGATTATCCAACACACATGTGCAGTGCAAGCCCCCGGCTGCTGAGTCTCAGGAGAAGGCTGAGGGAAATGCACCCACTACGCCCCCTCTGCGACTCACTCGGCATCTGGTGCAGAAGTTTGGATGTCTGCAGGGGTTGCTTGTCTCCTCTGGGTCTGTTCTTCCTTCCCTCTGGGAGGGCCTTAATGGAAATCAGCTCCATTTCTCCTGCAGACCAGAGTGGCAGGGAGTCACTGCAGGCTGGTGATATTCTGATACAAGGAAACAGGTGTGCATACAAACCAGGCTGTGAAAAGCCAGTGTCCATAAAGGAGCCAGAGGAGCCCTGCAGCTTTGTTTGAATAAAGGGAGAGAGTCCATGGGGACATCTGCTGCTGGGCTTTTCTCTCTCAAAGTTTTGGAGGACACAGCCTCTATTTAAACTCCTGGCTACATGCTGCCCTCTTCCTTTCCCCACTGGCTGAGGTACCAGGCCAGGGGACTGCAGGGACCTTTGTACCCTCTTTTCCTTTTGCAAGGTATTACTTCTGGTTTCCATCCAAACTGTAATAGATAGAATATGAGATGATTGGCTCTTGCAATTAAGGGATGAATATTGTGTGTATCTTAAGAGAAGCTTTATTGATGTAGAGTTATGTTATTGTGATTTGTTGTTTAGATGTTCTCCGTTCTCCCCACAGTCCCCTTCCCCCTTTTATAAATGAAAATTAGTCCAGCCAAATTTAAAATGAAACAATAAAAAGTTATTCAGGATTGAATTCTCTCTGAGCAGGCCAAAAGGAAAAGGACAGCGCTGAGCCCAGGTTCGGCACTGGGTGCGTGACAGGAAGGAGCCTCTCGGCAGAGGTTCCCCTGGACACACACACCACCCTCCCGGACCCTGCAGTTCTTATAGGAAATTTTCTGCCCGAGGCCAGGATTTCAGTCACCTGCCTTTTCTTTCCATTCAGAGTCCCACATATTCATAAAGTTCTTTTCTCTGAGCCGGGGTTGAACAATCCAGGTCCAGGTGTGGACAATTTTTCCTGATGAGGTTATGGGAACCGTGGCATTCAGATGCATCAGCCCGGAGGACTCCAGCAATCCCAATCTTGAGTCGCTACCGGGATGATCAGCTCCCAGGTGTTCCAGTATCTCCTTTTGGGACAGCCCATCTCCAGACTAGCTACATGTATTAATTGTAAATGAGGCATTGTCCAAAAAAAACCTGGCTCTGGTGTAAACAAATATGTGTGTGTGTGTGGGGGGGGCAGCTTACAGTGCTGGTATGTGTATTGTGTAAAAACTAAATATTATACATGCCAAATCATATTTGCCTTGATTCAATACAACAATATTTCATTGGAGTAAATTATAATCATACATCTCACCCCCCACTCCCTATTGTTCCCACCAGACAGCCTGGGCTGTCTAGACAGGTAGAAAGAAGGCGTGTGTGGTATTCACATATCCTTTGAACAGTGAGAGACACAGGCTTTCCCAGGAACATCCTGGGGAAGGCTGTGAGAAAGCTCAGAGAAAGAAGAAAAACAATTATCTCCATTTGCTGCATCTGATGTTTGGCACATGTGGAATGTGTTATGGAGATTGTTTACCAAAGAGGGATTTCTTCATTGGACTCTGGTGATGGTGTTTTGATTTCATTTGACCAACTGGAGCCACTCTGTGTTGGACTGTCTCTAAGGGTCACGGGTTTCTCTTCAGTATAGCAGTAATATAGTTTTTAGTATAGTGTAATATAGGACAGCTTAATAAAGCTTTTATTCATCCTTCTGCAAACATGGAGTCAATGCACGTCATTCCCTGCAGTGGGGGTCCACCACAATAGGTATCGACATATACCCCTTGCATGGGAGAGTAGGAATGGAAAAGCTTGTTGCTGGGGGGACGCGGCGTGACAACACCTGACCTTCAAACGCAGCTACAAGAAATAAATTCCACCAATAAACGGCAAAGAAGGGTTGACTGACAGACTTTGGGAGGGCCCAGGGGTGGCTGATGCACCCTCCAGGAATGTAAAAGGTGAAGCATCAGTCTTGAAGATGAGGCAGCCACCTGGCAGGTAGCAGCCATGGGGCAGGGGGTCTTCCCAGGCCTGTTCTTCCTTATGAGTCCTTCTCTTATGTTTTTGTAAATGTCTAATAAACGTTTTAAAACTTTTAAAGTGTGCAGTTGTTTCTCACAAAACCCAGTCCTAAGGTGGGATGGTCGTGTTACTCCTGACAGGAATGGGCTCCCTGCAGTTCGAGCTGTTCTGCAGCCTGTGCTTGTCCATACCCTGCTTTGCTCTTCAGGTGGCAGATGGCTTGGGCAGGTCACTCCAGACACCTCGAGAGTGCCAGGGTAGGCCCAACCCCTAAAGCTCTCACAGAGCTGTGCTTGACTCCAAATTAGGTAAGCATGAAAACGGATTTTAAAGACTGTAGCACATCTGCAGTTTCAAGGGATAGTAAAGCCAGTGCTGCACTCTGAGAACTAAGTCCACAGTCTGAGTTGTTGATGTCATTTAACTAATTTGCAGCTCATTATTGTGATGATGATGATAGTAGCATAGAACATTTCCTTTTTTTTTTTTCCTCCCCCAAATAAAAAGGTGCCATTCAGCTTCTGGAGAAGAGAACTCTCAAAGGTGCAGTTTGGCAGTCATGGAGGCAGAGGTGGGGGAGAGAAAGATATGCCCTGGAGGGATGCTCTGGTGGGCTCCAGCATTTAAACAAGATACTTTGATACATAGACTGGGCCATTTTCAATACTAAATGGCTGCATTAAATGGTTTTCCAGGCCTTATGCTGGCCAGAAAACTTTTAAAGCCCATGGGAGTTTAGCCCATGAGAAAGGCAGCATCAGTTCCTGTGCCAGGTGAGACATAGCGTTCAAAAGCTCAACTTGTGTTTAGAGAAGCCACCAGCCTAATGTAAGCAAGGCCAGAAAGCTTCTCCAGTCCTGCTGAGCGCGTGTGGCAGAGCTGTTGTGTTTTACAGCAGCTCCATGGCAGCGCAGCAGCTGCAGCAGAGGGCTCAGGACAGCCTTGGGGGCAGCAGGGCGGCAGGAAGCTGAGCAAAGCCCCTGCTCTATGACTGAGGCACTTTGTGCAGAAGCAAACAAAGATGGTGACTTGAAAAGATTCCTGCTGTGCTCAAGGTTTGCCTCTGAAGACTGAGAGGTGAGCTTGTCAGGAATCCCAGAAAACATCAGGGAAAAGGTTTTAGGTTAGTTGTTGTGATTAGGCACAAGTCTCCTGTGGGAAAAGAGCCTCTGAAGCAGGCTGTGAGTCATAGAGTGACTTAGTTTTTAGTAGAGCATAGACTAGCAATTCAATGCATTTTATATTTTTATTCTAAAAGTGTGAAAATATTCTAAGTCTTTCTGAATACTAAAACTACTTTGAAAAATATAGAACTGTTGTGGGAAAAGGGACTAAATATTTGGAGAATTTTCTATGAAAAATATTCCTAAATCCTGCAAAATGAAAACTAAACACAGTAGCTGCTGGTCTCAGGTGCCCGAAGCCCAGCTGCTGCCTGCCCAGCACTGGCTGTGCCCAGACAAGCAGCTCTGCCAGTGCTGGTGGGAGCACCCAGGGACCAGAGCTGAAGCCCAAAGATGCTGCTGGAGTCAGGCCCTACCCTGGCAGGAGGGCTGTACCTCCTGTCCTGGCTGGACACCAGGGCCAGCACCTTTGGGGACAGAGGGTTCTGTTATGGGTGGTGGCAGCATGTCCCCAGCAGTAAGTGGGTAATGCAGCTGCGGAAGGCATGTTGGAAACTGGCTTGGGGAAGGCTGATGACAGGAACAGATCTGCATGGCTGAAGTCATCTGGTCTTGTGAAGCTGCAGAGGCGCTGCTGTGGAGAGAGCAGTGGCTGAGGCCCCAGCTGCCAGCGGCACACAGGGAGCCTCCTGCACAGCAGGGCCCAGAGCTGGCAGGGCTCCCCAGCACGGCTGGAGCGGCTGGCACACCTTGGCCCAGCTGGACAGCTGCCCCTCAAGGCCCCGGCGAGCAGGGGACGGCTCTGGGCAGGCTCCCTGGCCAGGAGCGGGCCCCAGAGCGCCTCTGCCTTTCAGGGGCGATCTCGTCCCCGCTCTTTCTCCTCCCCACCTTGCTGTGCCTCTGCCCTGTGCCCCTGGGGCTGCTCGTGGCCAGGCAGCCTCAGTGGGAGCCAGCACTGGCTGCAGCCCCAGCGGGCCCCAGGACAAGGCCCAGCAATGAAGGGGCCAAGGAAAGCACTGGGCACAGCAGAACCTTCAGCTGAGTTCTTTGGACAGCCATGGACTGGCCACAGCTCCACTGCAGCCTGACTGGAAATGTTTCCCATCTACATTAGACTTTTAAAATAAACTGTTTGAGGGAAAGATGATGAAAACACTCACCGTTTTCTCTTGCAGTAACACCAGATTCCAACACAGGTGAACATGAAGGAAAGCTCCAAAAAAAGCAGACCTGCAATTAACTGTATCAAACAGTGTGTTTCCCAATAGCAACCACTTCTGAGGCTGTTCTGGGCATCGGGAACAGGTGTTGTGGGGCCGGCAGCATCTGTGGGAGCAATGGGGAGCGTGAGCCCGCGCTGTGCTGCACTGCTGAGCTGGCAGCACGGTGGATACGGCCAGGACGTTCTCTGTTTGCCCCAGAGCTGGGGCCTGCAGGCACCTTGCCACCCCTTGGCACAGGCTGTGCCACCCAACAAAGCCCAGCAGGCCGTCAGGAGAGCCCGGGGCCAGCGCAGCTGCTTGGGCCGTCACTGCTTGGAGGGACAGGGGCCAAACCCATCCCTGAGCAGCCCCTGCCAGCCCTGGCCCTCCCTGCCCCGCGACAGCTCCCCCAGCCCCAGGGGACAGAGCCAGGCCCTGTCAGGACCCAGTGCAGCCCCGGCCCAGTCGGGAGCCAGGGCTGGCTCTGGCCCTGGGCTCGCAGCAGGGCTCCCGCTCGGGGCTGCTCCTGTGCCTGGGGCCTCTGGGCACTCAGGGCCGGCTGCGGGAGCAGCTGCAGAGGGAGGGACATTGTTGGTGCACGAGTCCCGATTCCCCGGGGCTGTGAACGAGCTCCAGAGGCCTGGAAGCCGAGGCACCTCCAGCTTTGGCTGCTGCCGGGCCGTGCAAGGGCAGGGCCTGGGGGAAGAGCTGCTGCCACACAGCCCCGCCGAGGGCTGAGCCCGGCACAGCAATCACCTCCTGTGCCTGTGCCCGTGCCTGGCATCGCCTTCCTTCCTGCAGCAGAGGTTGGCACTGAGCCACTGCTTCCTCCGGGATGTGCCTCCTTCTGCAGAGATGTTTGGTCCATTTCTTGAGAAAGGAAAAGAGAGCTGGATCAGATGGAACCATCCGCCATTGAGGGAGGTGGCATCTTCAGGAGGCAATGCTATTCAAATCATGGTTAAGGACCAGAAAAACATCTGGGTTTTGGGACTGGGCCATGGCCCTCCCTCCTTCAAGCACCTGCCAAGCCTGGGCAGAAGTCATAAGGGGATGACCCAGGGCGAGGGCACACCCGTGCATGGTTCTGTCCTGGCACCTGCAGCGATGCCCCCCTGGCCGAGCTTTGGGCTCTGAGCTGGCAGCTCTCGCAGGGGGAAAGGCCTTGACCTACCCTCAGCATCTCCCAGAGCCTCCATCCTGAACGTGGGTTGGGAAGCCAGATCACTTTCACCAGCAGGGTTATCTGCAAAGAAAGGCAGGACAGAACAGCTCCTGTGACAATGTAGGAGATCCTCAGGCTGCACCCAAGGCTCAGCCCCAGGACACAGCCCTGGGTTCGGCCCCTTCCCTCTCTGCTCTTCTCTGGGGCTGCACAGAGCACACGGAAGGACACTCTGGCATTGCACACAGGAATAAAACTGACAGCTAAATGCTCCTTCCTCCCACTGACAGTGATCCTGTGGGATCACTCAGGGCTCCAGAAAGGGAGCAGGGCGAGGCTTCCAGATTCCTTCAACCCTGGGATGATGTTAAGGGAAGTGGAAGATGGGTGAGCTCTTGTCACACTGACTCTGATTTTTGTCTCAGGAAAGGCATATTGAAAACTTGCCTCCAACATCCTCCAAGAACTTCAAGCCATTTTCCACCACGGCTTCATAATAATCCAAGTCGCCATCCAAATCTAGAAGTGAGCACAGATCAGAACCATTTCCTTGGTGTGCTGTGGTCCCCTTCTGCCTTTAGGATCTGAGTACTTGCAAGGGGGTTGGGTAAGGCCTTGGGATCCAGATGTGAATGGAAAAGGCCAAAGGAGCACAGGGCCTGGGGAGCTCAGGGCTTGCTCCTGGTCACTGTCCATGCTCTTTGCAGGCCCTGGCAACATCCATGGATGGGCAGCTGGAGCAGCCTGGGGCCCTGGGGGTTCTCTTCTTCCCACAGAGGAAACCCTCCCTAAAGCCCAGGGGAAAACTGCAGCAGGCAGTTCCACAGGTATCCCTGCCTCCCCCTGTCCCTCCTGCCCTCTTACTGCTGGGACAAATCCCTCAGCCCAATGGCACATAGCCAGGCCCTCTCAGGACACTCTGGAGCCTTGCTCTCCCCCTCTGCCCTTTCCCCACCATGGGCACCCCGTGCAGTCACTTCCAGAGCTCGGGACGTGTCTCCCACAGAGGGACCCCAGCAGGACTGCTCAGTACCGGAGTGCCCCGGGCATAATAATTCCTCTGGGCTGTGCCGGCCTTGTCCGGGCTGTGCCCACGCTGCCAAGCAGCAGAGAGGGCAGCTCAAGGCTCAGCAGGGCTCAGGCCCAGAGGCACAGCAATTACCTCCTGTGACTGTGCCTGGCATCGCCTCCCTTCCTGCAGCAGAGGCTGGCACAGAATCTCTGCTTCCTCTGGGAAACACTGCCTTCAGCACAGCTTCTCCATCTACTTTGGAAGAAAGGGAAAGGCACAGCTGGAGCAGGTGAGGCTGTATCCCTTAGGGGAGGGCGCATCTTCAGGAGGCAATGCTTGTCAAAGTCATTGATATGGATCAGGAAAAGGCACAAGCTGTTGGGACTGGGCCAGAGCATGCCCGAGTGAGTAGCGCTCCCTTGCAAACAGCTGTGCCTCCTGATGTGCTCAGAGACAGGGAAACTTCAGGGGATCTCAGGGTGTGCATGGCCCATGGTGCAGTTTGGGGTCCGTGTCAGCTGGTGCCAAATGCCTTCCTGCAGAAGCTGGGGAGAAGCTGCAGCCAGCCCAGGCTGGGAAACAGCCCTGCAGGCCAGGAGAGCAGCAGCAGGGCAGTGAGGCTGCCATGGATCCCTTCCCGCTGTGCCGGGCAGGGCCTGTCCAGATGTGCAGGGAAAGGCCCCGGCTGCTGAGTCCCAGGGGAAGGCTGAGGGAAATGCACCCACCTTGTCCTGCCTGTTCCATTTCCTTCAGCATTTTCCACATGACTTCAAATGGTTTCTGGGATTTCTTGTCTACCATCTGGTTGGTGTTTCCTATTGGAGGATCTTAACAGAAAGCTGTTCCATTTCCCAGGAATGGACCCCACAAAACCATTGCTCAGCCTGTGGGTTCAGCAGGGACACACTACTCACCCCTGTGATGGGAGCTGGGTTGGTGTGCATCATCCAGCCCAGGAGCTGGAGAGATCCTCTCTGCAGAAACGCCTGTAACTGAACAGGCACAGGAGCTTCTGTCACCTGGTTCCTTCCAGATGGTCAATGATTATGAGACACTGAGAACATACCTGCAGGATGCCCAGAGGGCTTCAAAGCGTCATACCGCCAGGCTAATGGAGAAGCCTTTGGGGCATCCCCATCTAGAAGCAAACCAAGATGAGAAGGTTTCCATTGTGTGCCAGGGCTGGCTCTGGCCCTGGGCTCACAGCAGGGCTCCCGCTCGGGGCTGCTCCTGTGCCTGGGGCCTCTGGGCACTCAGGGCCGGCTGCGGGAGCAGCTGCAGAGGGAGGGACAGAGTTGGTGCACGAGTCCCGATTCCCCGGGGCTGTGAACGAGCTCCAGAGGCCTGGAAGCCCAGGCACCTCCAGCTTTGGCTGCTGCCGGGCCGTGCAAGGGCAGGGCCTGGGGGAAGAGCTGCTGCCACACAGCCCCGCCGAGGGCTGAGCCCGGCACAGCAATCACCTCCTGTGCCCATGCCTGTGCCCGTGCCTGGCATCGCCTTCCTTCCTGCAGCAGAGGCTGGCACTGACCCGCTGCCTCCTCCAGGAAGTGCCTCTTTCTGCACAGGCGTTTGGTCAATTACTTGAAAAAGGAAGAGGAACAGCTGGATCAGATGGAAACATTCCCCATTGGACAGGTGGCATCTTCAGGAGGCAATGCTTGTGAAACTCACAGGTAAAGATGAGGAGAATGCCCAGGCTATTGGGGCTGGGCCAGAGCACTCCCTTGTGAAAACAGCTGCACCTCCTGATCTGCTCAGAGACTGGGAAATTGCAGAGGATCTCAGACCCGTCCACAGCTGCTCTGGGCATCCTGTGCCAGGGCCTCCCCCCGCTCACAGGGAACAATTCCTGCCCAATATCCCATGTGGCCCTGCCCTGCGTTGGGTTGAAACCACTCCTGGTGTCCTGTCACTCCAGGCCCTTGCCCAAAGCCCCTCTCCAACAAGCCTGTCAGTCCATTCAGTGTGAATGCAGATAAATGTCAAGTTGAGTATTTCCTGCTGAAAATCCAGTTATGAAGATTCATTTTACAACAGAAATTACAAAGTAAAGAAAATATGTAAGACGATGCCTCATCTGAATTATGGCCCAAATAATTAGGGTCACTTTCCTTGGCAGTAGTCTAAATGGGGTAAAGACCTAAAAACAGAAATATGAATACCCGTGTTCAGGATCCTTCAGTCAGATAAATGACACCACAAAACAGTACAAGTGTACAACTGATTCTTTAGTTGCTTAATCACAGTAAATTGAGCATGACGAAATTTAACTCATCTGAGTTAAACAACACTGAAATCTGACTGGCATTAGGTCAGCTTCCAGACAGAATGAATTTTATGGCAAATTGATTACTATACTGTAACCATAATGTATGTATTCCTGTTCCATTGTAGCACAGACTTTCTTTATGCCTGTATCTTATCTGAAATTATTTACTTCAATCTGCTGTGGAGCAGAGTTGAGTCTCTGTCCTCTTCTGCCAGCCACAGTTGCCATCAGATTCGTCTGCCCAATCCTCATCCCACACACCAGGAAAGCAGCAGTGTGCTCATCCGGAGCCTCCCTCAGGGGGCTGCAAAGAAATCCATTAAAGAGATAGTAAATTACTGTGTAAATTACAAATAGCAAAGCAAAGGACTCATTTAGTGACCAGCAGTTTTACCACAAGGCTAAGTGACAGTCTGAAGCAAAGTTGAGGAAATTATCACATTTTTACACATGATTGCTCTTTGCAAACTGTGCTTTATTGAAACATTAAATACTTGAAGTGAAAATGAAACAAGCAACAGACACAGTGAGTTTGATAACATCAGATGTGCCTTCACACAGCACTCTTCACCTGACACTCTCTGCCAAGTCACTGCTTCCAAGATGCACAAAGCTTCATCAGTCATCACACTGGAGGAATGCAGTCTCCTTCATCAGCCAGCAACATTCAGGCTGTTAGCTCAGGAAACTTCCCTCACAAATAATATTTTACCTTTTAACAGCTAATTGAGGCTTCACAAAAAGAAAATAAAAAGACTCTCAGCCGTTGTGTATTACCATGCCTTTAACCTAATATCTTTATTCATTTTTTGCCAATTCTTATTCACAGATTAATTTCAAAAGTCCATTAACTTACACAAGTGAGACAAACTGAGATGCTGCTTTGAGACTGAGATCCATGACAGGGAAGTATTTTGCCAGAAAAGGTTTCTTTGAGTCATCCAGAACTCTGACATAAGCTTTAACTGTTTTTCCAATCTCCACCTGAAACAGATATATCCAGTCATTTTGCATTCACACCACTCTTATTTATTCGCATAAAAATTTTCACTTGATTTTGTATTATACTTGTAGTAGGCTAGTGGAGTTAGAGCCCCAAGGTTAGACTAGCACTGATTTTAAACACTAATCCCTGCCAGCTGGAGTTAGTGTCAGATGAAATGAATGAACTCAGGTCCTTCAGCTGGCAAGGGCATAATTAAAACATCCAGAAATATCAACACTTCTTTTGTTTAAGGTGCACCCAAGCTGGCAAGAGCAATGAGCTGGACTTTCTTCTGTTCAGTTTTAAAGCCTGACATATGGAAAATGACCCTGGGGCAAAACCTACTCCTAAAAGAATTGCTCACATGCACTTTAAACAGGAGGAAATGTAAATGAGCATGTCCATATAAATTAGGGATTAATATTACTATGTAAATGCAAAAGCTGAGATTTCTGCCACACAGAACACGAACAGATACCTGATACCCTGAGACCCTTATAACCTGAAGGGATAAATTTGGGAGGGAGAAACAGAGACACAGGGAGGTGTTCTCTGTTGTAGCATCTTGTCCATGTGTGATCTCTGTGCTCAGGACCAGCAGCACAGGAGTCAGGGCAGGCTGGATCAGCTCCTAATGCTGCTTCCAAGGCACTGACCTTGCCAACAACTTACACGTGAGTTCCTGGATATCAGACACATGAATTTCAGCTTCAGCTGGGGCAGGGAAAGCCAGACACAGGTCTTGAATCATTACAGTCACTGATCCTGGGAGCAGAGGCTGCACCTGCAATGCCAAAAGAAAACTGCCTTATAGCACTTCTTTTGTCTCTTGTTCACAGGATAAAATTTGTATCACTTTCAGGGCAGAAGCAGTTGGATGCAGAAATCTCCAAGCTTACACAAGGAGAATCCTTCCACCGAAATAAAAATCAAGCTCTAAAATGTATGTAAAAAGTATTAAGCTACTGAGCTAGTGCAAACAGCCCCCAGGCACCAAGTGAATTACCAGCTCTTCATCTGGAACAGTCTGGCATCCTGTTACCCTCCCACCATCAGGAGAAAAAACACACAAATCCTTTAGAGCAACAAAATTTTCTTAGAGTGAAAACCAAAGCGATAAGGGGAAAAAAAAAGTGAGAACAAAAATTATGCCTGTAAAGCACTGGTATTGCTTCATGTAAGGTTTGTACTCTACTGTCACTGCTTCTCATCTGAGCAGCCAAAACCTGGTGGTAGATCCTGGCAAGTAAGAGGACAATTGACAGATCAGGTGTTTCTTTAATAAAACTATTATTACATTTATTTTAAAGAAAGAGAATGTTACACTTAACAGATAAAGAGAATAAAACAATGAAGAGAGAGACCTCTGGTCCCAAACACAAGCCCTCAGAACTAAGCACCCATTCCAAAGTCCCCTCTGCCAAGGCCATGCAGCCACACCTTGCTCCTCACATCAGCTCTGCAGTTCTCCTGCAACTCCCTGACCTTGTCACAGACCTCAGGACAATCCCAGCTGTTCTGCTCCCTTTGGCCAGGGAGCAGTGAAGTCGGGTGTCCTGCTGTGTGCTCTGGACTCTGAACAAGGGGAGATGGACAGGCCCCCCAGTGCACAGGAGCTCAGTGAACTCTCAGCTCTGCCCAGCAGCACCACAGGAGCCAGCAGCAGAGCAGTGGGGAAAGCTGACATTTTGTTCTGTGAGGGCACTACTCCTGTTTCTGCCTCAAAATAGAAAGGGATGTGAAGTTTTAATAAAGGTCAGCTTCCAGAACAGCAGCAGTTCCCAGAGAGGGTGGCTAACACAGGGGCTGGGCAGCAGGGCAGGGGAAGTGGCACAGGGAGGGAGCTGGAATGGAGCTCAGCTGGGCTGGGAGACCAGAGAAAGCAAACAGGGAAAAAGGCAAGCAGGGCTACTGCAACTTTTAAAACTCTTCCTGTCTCAGCAAACTCTGCTGTTCTCCTCTCCCATTATGTGCCCAGTGGCTCCCAGTATCCAGGGATATTGCACTGGTGGCCACTCTTCACTCTTCCCCTGCTACCACCCACCCATGCCCAGAGAAGCTGCTGTGTCAAAACCAGAGGGAGAGCTACAGAATTCCTCCTTGGCAGTCCCACTGAAGAGTCTGAGAATCACTGCTCCAGATAAGTTGAATTTAGTTTCTCACAAGAGTTTACTGCCAACTCATCCTCTGTCAACTTGGCTGCACTGGTACCTGCCATGGCAGCAGCCTTACAGAGCCTGCTGATTTCCCAGGCCATTCTGCTGCTTCCATGGAAAAACCCAGGGCTTGTACTGGGATGGAACCCAAGCACAGCACACAGGGCTAACAAACCTGCCAAATGTGTGTGGGGTTGCATTTTTTAAAAAATGTGTTTAATGTGGACTTCTCTCTCCTTTAGTCTGACAGGCAGTTAAATCTCTTCCTACACTTCACAAAGCCTGTCTTGCTGTCACTGCTCCACTCCTGAATTCCAGACAAGACCACTGAACCTATCTCATGGACATCAGTTAAACCCATCAGGGAGACCGGACTAAAAAACTATTAAGAGTTTGAACAGTATACTATGTACAAAAAACTCCTCATCTCTTCTACTTTTTTTCTCACCCCTGTGCCTAGTTGGAAAAAATATTCCCACCTCACACTTAAATCAGTTAGAGACAATTAAGATGTTCCATCAATTCTTTTGATATTCTAATTTCCACCTTAGTTATCATTATTTCACAACTTTATCAGCATTACTTTTTAAAAGACAAACCTGTAATTGATACATTTATAAAAACCACTCTTTAGAGCAACTTGTTTTGTTTCAAGTTCTTTCCTAATGAAAGCAGCAATGCAAACACAGAGTTTTATTGGTGTTCACTGCAGAATGCATTTCATATCCCAGGCCTGATGAAGTCAAGCACACTTGCACTTTATTGGCATCTTCTAGTGGAAAAGTGCATTAGAAACTTCATATGGAGATCAGAATAAACTCTTTAATAAATATTCATTCACAAAACCAGGATGCAATACTGTGATTTTAAAATACCCTGAAACAACACTGTAGGATAGAAGAATTTGAAACCTTCAGAACTACTGGCCCACAGCAAATACTCCAGTATTACTTTGGAAACCAATTAATCTTATGGGTAGCTTCTGAATAATTCTGTCATGTTACTCTTTGTGGTGTGTTTGTGAAATCAGGAACATTTTACTACAAAGTTGTAATGGGTGAAGTACTTGGAACTGGCTTTTACCTTATACAGGGAACACAAGTGCATCAAAGCTGTAAAGAAACAATTTCCTGTACCTGAGACTAGAGCAGAAAGTGCCAGTGCAAAGATCCCCTGCCTGAAGCACAACCGTGACAGGCAAACACATCCAAAATGCAGCTACTGCCTCTCTATTCACACCTGCTGCAAAATGCCCAGGAGTGCTGAAGCTGCAGAACAATAACCTGGTTGGCAAAAAGGTGTAAAACCACAAAATACTGCACTCACCAAAGCAATGCCTCGAGTCTCTTCATGTGTCACTCTTACAATATTTGGCACACTGGTATTAATGAAAAAATATCCAGAACCTTGTTGGAGGAGAAGTTCTGCCTGCAAAACCAGAAAAGCATCCTGAATTAAGATTGTATCTTTCCAGTAAAGCTGTCTCCTCACACACCCCCTGTAATGTGTGATGTTTTCCTCCCTGCAGCTGGAAAGCAGCAGAGTAACTCCTCACCTGGATGTCAGGGTGGTTGTAGATGGAGAGCCCAGTGGGGCTCACTTTCACATCTTCCACAAGCATCACTTCAATGGTGGCAGGCCCTGGGAGCACAGCCTCGTGCTGCAAGAACAATGTTAGCAGTTACAGAAAGAGGCACAACACTGCCAGAGTCCTGTGTGTGCAGGGAGGATGTTTAAAGCAGGCAACCAAAGCTCAGAGCACAGGCTGAGGGATGAGATGCCCACAAGATCCAGAGGCCTCAGTCAGTCAGCACAGGGAAGGGCATCCTCAGGGCTGCTCTGTTCTGCACCCCTGGCCAAGGCAGAGGACAAGGGCCCAGCACTGCAGGATCAGAGAATGATGTCTGACAAGCACAGACAGGATATTAACTCTGAGCCACGGGCCCAAGTCATACAGAATGATAAGGAAAATGCACAAAGTGTTCTAGTTCTAACTCATCTTTTCATGCTTCTTAGCAGGCCACCAAAAGAAATTCTTCCTTAAGTGTAAGTACATGAATACGGGACTAAATGCAGCTTTAATCACTCACTCATAGCAACATTAGCTCAGAAAAGGAAAAAGATTTCTAGAGGAAGTCAGTACTCTGTACCCATTTCACCTCATTAGTAGAATTATTTCCTTGATGTGGAAAGGATGTGATCTTTCCCTAATGACATAATAGGGTGTTCCACTTAAACATGGAACAACAGTCAAGACATCTTAATATCCCATCTACTAGGTTTTTGTTTGTGTTTTTGGCTGCAAGAAAGGAGAATGGGCAGGTTTGAAAGCAGAACAGAGCAGCCCATTGCTGATGTACTTGAAAAATGCACCCAGGTCACCTCATTTGAAAAAAACAACACATTCATGAGCCCACAAAGTGCAGCAGGACTAACATCTACAGAGTCCTCCGAAATTTAAACACAGAGAATAGAACTTAAGAATATGCCAGTGTTCTCTGAACTCAAGGCAAAGTTTAGAGCAGCCTCTTTACTAATTATTTCGGAAAATAAGAAAGAATATATAATACTGGTTTAACAAAGCAGAGCACAGTGAACTACAAAATTATTGTAGAACATCAAGTATCCATATTACAGCTCAATTTCTAAGAGAGAAAAAAAAAAAAAGAAACACAACCAAATATCGCAAATAACTTCAGCAGCAAAGTAACTGTGTCTCTGCGGTAATTCTCATTAAGCCATAGTCAAATTTTTCAGGGGACATACATCTGCACCATGCTTTCCCAACATGAGAAGAGTGGAAACCTCACAGAAAAGTCAAGAACCAAGTGGCAAAAAAGATCACCTCTCAAAGAATTTACTAAGCAGATGCCACACCTGGGCCAAGCTGAGAAGAACCTGGCCCACAGAGTATTTCACATTACTGGTGCCCATCTGCTACCTGCTTTGAGTTAAATCCTGTAACCGCTCATTGCATATTTAACTTTTTGCCTCAAGTATGTTTTCAAGGTACTGCATATTGTTCAAATCCACTTAAATCTTGCTAACAAGATTAAACAGACATTCCAGTTAGGAAGCAGAATATTTTAAGAGTCAGTTATTGCACATGCCAGGTTATTCCACAGGCTGAAACCTGCCCTTATATTCAGTTTACAAAAGTGACAAAAACAGAAAACTGCCAGCTGTTTACACCTGCCCTCTTTGTTCATCATCATTACTTTTTACTGTTTTTCTTCCCTAGCTAAGTATTTCAGGGAGTGGCTAATGACTTGTAAAATGAGAGCCTGTGCTTATGGCTGGCATCAGGAAAAAAAAAAGAGAGCATCAGTCAGAGCCTGTCGGAATCTGTGGGTATTGGTGATTCCGAGATTGTAGAAAGTCTCTGTCTTTCTGCCCCGTTGCCAAAGAAGAAGCCATAATTCGTCTGTGCTGTTTTCAAGGTTGTTTATTCTTGCTTATCTCTAACATGTTCTGCTGCCCTGCCGCAGGTCTGTCCTGCAGGGCAGCGTGTGGGGCTCTGCCCCCAGTGGGATGTTACAAACATTAAATACCAGAAACTACGTGTACTATATTTATAATAATGTGCCAATATCTATCATCTACGTTGAACAGCGTGTCCCTAGCCTAAACCAATAGAAAAATGCCAACACTACAGTGAAACATGGAGGGCATGAAGAAGGAGGAAAAGGACAAGACACACCTAATTTTCTCTATCTTGTCCCCTCTGAACCCCTAATTTAGAAACCTAAAATTTTACTTTTGCACCTGTGTCACACTTAATTATTACTCATATCAAACACTCAGAGCTTGTAATTCATCCTGTAAGATTGAAAACTCCTCTCCATGGACAGAGATCACAGACAGTGTCTCTCGGGGCTCTGTATAGGGGGGTTCCTGACCCCTGCCAGGGTCCCAGACCTGCCAGGGCAGCCAGAGGGAAGCCCTGGATTCCCACAAGAGCCCAGACTAACACATGGTCCATATGAGGAATCAGTCAGCTTTTGCTTTGCTCATGCAAAACTTTCCCACCCAGCTCTGCAGGGGCAATAATCCATTTGCTTTCCCAGTGACAGCTGCATGAAGCACATGGCTGCTTTAATGAAGGACAAGCAGCAGAGAGTCACCAATTCATTAAAAAACCCTAAACTGAAACAAAACCAACTGAAACACTTCTCTGCAATGCCCTTGTTCAGATGGTTAAAAAACTCCCAAGGACTTGGACAAATTTGATTTGGATAGCAGCACCTAGTGCAGAGGAAAGCAGGAAAACCATGAACCAGTATCAAACCTCTGCAGAATGAACCGGACTGCACCAGGGAGCTGCCTGATTTGTACAGTACTGTGTGTGGAGGAAATAAAGCCACCAGACCACTGGGCATTGACCACAGGGAAATGGCAAATCCCCCCAGGTACTGTTACCGGTATTTGGGCTCTGGCTGCCTTCAGGTGGGGCTGCTGGAATCCAGTGGCAGTGGCAGAGATGGCAGCAGTTCCAAACGCATGGTCAACTACCACAGTTTGTAAGCTTAGAATGCAACAAAGATGAGAAATATATTCAGCTCCTCTAGGCTCATTCGCATCAGACAAGAACTTTCTCTCTCAAGACAGGTTCTAGACATTGGACTTGGTTCCTTTTTTCTCCTCTCTTTAATAGCACACACTAAAAAGTGCACATTGACCTTAAACTGAAGTATGACTGCAGATTACAGTAATTTCTTTAATCAAGATGAGACACTGCCAAACAGATTTAATCTGGACCGTCAAACAAAGAAATGCTCATTTCAGCCCACTCATACCCTCCATTTTCTTCTGACCATTGCCCTCCTCCTTCAGAGTCAGCTCCATTGGCAGCTCCGTCTCAATACGAGCAATGGCCTTATTTGTGGATTCCCACACAATACTAAGGGAGCTGAAGTTATCACATTTCCTGCCTTGCTGGTCATAGGCAGCCAAATCCAGCACTGGATTGTGGTAATTGGAAACAGGAACCTGAAAAAGAAGGAATATTTTGAACTGAACCGATACAACCGGATTTTTTAATCATTAAAGAAAACATATGCTGAGTTCCAAGAGGTTTGTACAACATCAATGCATAAGGAGCGTTTGTTAAAAGGAGCCAAGTGCAAGGCATTCAGCTGTGTTCCAACAGCCCTGAGATTATCTCAGCTGGTCAGAGCATACTGCTGCTTACACCAGGTAGGTTCAAGTCCTGTATGGGCCATTTAGAGTTGGACTCCATGATCCTTATGATCCCTTCCAACTCAGAGCATTCTGTGAATCTCTGAACTCTAAGGGGGTTTTACTGGAGCATGGGTTTGGGGTTTTTTTAGCCAGTGAATTACCTTAAAAAAAAAAACAAATCCCCAAACCAACAACAACAGAATTGAACCACAGCTCAATGAAATTGTTTTTAAAATTCAAATAAATGATGACAAACAGCGCTGTTTGTTAAAGCTCAAAATTCTGGTGTTGCTTTGGTGAAATGCATTAGCAACAGCAGTGCACCAAGGTAAGCTGACACATAATGGAGCCAGAAAAGCAGGTGAGCTCTGGGGTGGCTAACAATACACAGAAGTCTCCATCTCCTCTTGTTATTACATAGAAGCTCTTTAAAATGATTCATTTTAGGGAAGGAGGATGACTTTTACATTTGCCGGGGAATATTAACACAACAAAATGTGGCTTACTCAGCAGCCAACATGTGGCAACACCCGTTAGCAAGAAAAACAGAATAGCAAAGTTCCTTATGCCTGATAATCTACACATATCTATTGTCCATTTACTGCAGGACTCCCACAGCCTGCTCTGTGCAGGAGCCCCCAAGGGCACAGTGTGGCCACAGCACCAGTTACTGCTCCTCTTGCAGCAGCTGCCATGTTTCACACATGGAGCTCCAAACACTGATTTTTCAGCTGTAAGAACACCTTCTTCTCCTGCCACTTCCCAGGCTTACCAGTTGCTTGCTCTGCTGGAGCAAAGGGCAGGAGAGAGCAAGCTGAGGGCTGCCATAAACAGGAATCAAAGCCAGCCGGGAAGGGAGAGCACAGATGAGCTTCACGGCAGTGGGCTCAACCACTGGGAAAGGGCTGGTGACTGTGGGGCTGCTCCCAACTGTTAAGGTAATAACCTGAAAGCAGCAAATGAGGAAAGAGTTTAGTTCAGGCATGCTGTATTTCCACAGGTCTCAGTTACACTGTGATATCAGAATGAAAAGCAAAAATACAGTGCTTGGGGATTTACAGCACTATTAAGACACAGGAAGATGCAAAAGAGGGAGCACACCTCAAGAACAATTCTTTATCGCTATGAAAGTACTGTTCCTGGGAACTCTTTCCTCGGTGTTCATGTTCATGACTATCAAATTTGATTCAAACAACAAATCTCATGTAACTGAGAAAGGAAACAGCAGGTGTTCTTGCAGAGTGAGAACAGACCAGCCCAAAGGCAACATTTATAGTCACTTCAGTGTATTTAAAAACATCTTATCTTTTATTTTACATTCCTTTTTTAGCCTTCAGCAAAGTGAAGTAGATATAAAACCAGAGAAGGCTGAGGCAGCTCTGGTCACCTGCCCCATCCCCGCACGCACTGGTGCTGGGCAGAGCCACGCAGGTGTGATGTGCTGGGGACAGCCAGCCTTGCACAGACCTGCACATCAACACCAAGGCCCGTTCCTTTGGAATCTGCACTGACAGGAACAGCTCCACTTTGCAAAGTGTCCACTGAGGAAATCAGTGGAACTTGGCAGCCCAACCAAAATGCTTAAGCCTTGCAGAATTGCAGAAGAATACTATACTGAAGCTAAAAGCTTCATGGGCTGAGGAGGGTGAATAAAGCAGGAGAAATCACTTCTGTATGTTGCAGAGAACAAAACCAAGTGGAAAATGAGCACAGTCATGCTCACCAAGGCTGCACAGAGAGTAGAGCAGTCAATTCCTGGGGCTGCCATTTGTTAGAATAAACAGAATTACACTGGAAGGTAACACAGTTAAGAGGAGCAGGTCAGACAGAGGAGTCAGCCTGCTCAGTAACCTTCTGCTCTGATCCTGTTCATGTAAAATGAACCTGCACTCATTAGGATGTTCAATGCATCCCACAACATAAGGCTTCCACAACTTGGGTTTATACTGAAAAAAACCCATCATAAACCACTTTTAATGTAATGTTGTGAAATGCTCACTCTAAAATCTGCATCAAAATGCATAAACAAGGTACTTAGCCAAATTCTTTACTGGCTCATTATAAAAGCATCTAGCTACATAACTGGCATATGGCACCATAAATCTGTCTGGAGCCAGTTCTCAGCACCTGATGGAGGGCAACAGCAAGCCCTTCTGGCACTCACCTGCTCTCCCAGGCTCCTGCACAGCACCCTAACCCGGTGCTAGTTGCTGTTTCGAGGTGTGGGAAGTTCAAGTAAAGAGGAGCCAATGCTTTCTGCATCCTCAGCAGCAACGTTCCTGAAGAACTTGGAAGGTTCTTGGACCCATGGCCTCGGTCCTCCTTCAAACAACATATCCTTAGAGGAACCCAAAGTCACTAAAGCGACTGATGGTGGATCGATAGCCTGTAATCAATTAATTAATTGAAAATTAATCATCTATGTACACTGTTTGGTTGTGCTCTGCAAAATAAACCTCCTTCTGAATGGAACAGCTCTACTTGGATAAGACTGTGATTTCTCCCATGCAGTGGTTTGTCAGCACACTTAGTGAAAAACAGAGCTGCACCAAAATCCACAAGGATTCTGTCCAGCTGGATTAGATTCAAAGGAAGCAACGGATCCAAAGACAAGTTTTAGCTGCATTTTAATCACATCTCTCTCATGAAGAATTACAGCAAAAGGGAGATCCTTAATATATTTTTATGAGCACTGAGAGATAGTATTCTGCTATACTTTTAAAGAAGTATTTAAAATGGATGAAATTACGTCAAATTGTACTTTCACTTGCCAGTGCTCTCTCCAGAACAATTCTGTGTGTGTAGTTATTCTCCTACACAAGTTTTACTTCAAACCTGTCTAACAAATTCTGCACTGATGTGCATCCCTGGGACAGCCTGTGCTGTTCACCACCACAGCAGTTAACCTGACATTTAGTGCACAAAAACCTTTCCAGTTTCTGTTTCACAACATCACATTACATTCATTATAAACACAAATCTGTAGTATTTGCACTAACATTTTTTCCATATTGAGGGAAAGCTATGGTGAAATACTCAAGACTTCAGCCTGCAGTCAGTGCTAGGCTTCTGCAGATGAGGCAAGAAAATAAGAAAGCAGCCTCTTCTGTATTTCCATCTACTGACCCTGGACTCAGCTTCTTTCTTATTTTCTTCACTGAACCAGCCAGTGGTGGAATGTAAACCCACCCACCTCAGTTTTTCAAACCTATTCCTTGCATAACCTGCTCCCTCTCATGTAAAGGTTCTTCAGTGCTGGATCCTGGATCTCTCCAGGAGCAGAGGAAGCAGACTCACTCTCAGCGGGAGATAAGCGGCGATGGCGATGCTGGCACTGAGACGCACGTGCCCGTGGGTGTACACAACCACCAGCCTGGTGTACCCCTGAAATTCAGCCTTCAGTCTCACTCCACTGCAAAAATCAGCAGTTGGCTTAAGTCTTCCTGTCAGATAAATTAAAAATATACAAGAGCTTATTTGCAAAGAAATGCCCAGGCTTGTCCATCAAATTCAACACAGCTGTTTGAAGGCTGCCTACCAGAAAGATGGAGAGAACTTTTTACAAAGATATGTAGGGACAGGACAAGGGAGAATGGCATCAAACTGAAAGAGAACAGGTTTAGATAGGATACTGGGAAAGAATTCTTGGCTGAGAGAGTGGTAGGGCTCTGGCACAGGGTGCCCAGAGAAGCTGTGGCTACCCCTGGATCCCTAAAAGTGGCCAAGGCCAGGCTGGACAAGCCTTGGAGCAGCCTGGGACAGGTGAAATGTGTCCTTGCCCATTGCAGAGGGTGGGGCTGGAAGAACTTTTAAGGTCTCTCCAACTCAAACCATTCTGCATAAAAAAGCAAATCTATCCTCAAAATAAAACTACTCGGTTCCCCTCCCCTCTGAGGTTGGCAGTTCTGTGGGGATACTGTACAGAACTATGAATCAGTGATTTAAGGGAAAAGGGTGACTTGGGAGAGGTGTGACCTGTCACCAATTTAACTTCCAAACCAGGGAGGGAGTTAAAGCACCTTCAAGTGGGCTGAACACGCCAGGGTTCTCCAGCTCCACCCCCAGCTCCAGCTGTGAGCAGTCGCTCAGGGGGACCAGCTCGCCCCTGTCCACGCTGGTCCGGCCACTGATCCTCAGGGGCAGCTCCAGCACCTGCCCCATGTGTGCCTCCACCTGGCAGGAAGTGAACTCCATGGCGCTGGGCTCGCTCACGTACACCTGCAGGGAAGGAACAGGGACAGGCTGGGTCACTGCTCTGCTCCACGCCAGCCCAAGCCCACAGCAGCTTGGTGAGCTTCCCTTTTACTGCTGCTCCTGTCATTCTCTCTTCTGCTTTACTGACTTTGAAGTGTGGACTGTTGTGTGCTATCGCCAGGGGGTATCATCACCACCTGGGAGAGGTTTAGCGTCCATTAAAGAATCTACCTCAGACCAGAGATTTCATAGCAATCACAGCTTTTATTTGCAGGATCTTAACTACTTAAGTTAAGGATCTTAAGTTAAGGTCTTGTGTTAGGATCTTAACTACTTAATCTTCTGCAAATGGCTTCAGGATACCAAACTGTATGGGACAGAATTAAAGCTGTAATCTGTGTGTATTAACTACTCCTAAAACTACTACTACTAAAAACTGAGGTCAGTAAACAGAACTCTGAAGAGCTGTTCCACACAGAAAGCAGCTCCTAACACAGGAAAAAAAGCATTCAAAAATAACCTATTCAGATTGTGCAATACACTGCTCTGAAAGCTCGCATGGTCAGAAGGTTTCTTGCTGTCTTCAGGCTTTGACTTATGTTTGAGGATAAGAAGTTTAAGCTGAAAAAATCTTCCTCCCTGTGTCTCCAGCTGGTAACTGTTGCGCTGCTAAAAAGCAGCATCTTAGGCTGTTCAGAGAATTATTTCAGAGCGAGTGTGTAAGCTAAATTCTGAACAGATTTTAATTAATGTCACACCCCTCCCTTTGGGGCCACCCGATGTACTGTTCCTGCATTCTCCTCACTCCAAACCACACACACTGACCACAATGACCTAAGAACAGGGGATGGTCTACAGAGACACCACAAAATCCCTCTTGGGAGCTATGTTTTTTATTGCCATTTTCTCCTAATTTTCCCAAAGTACTGTTTTTTCTTGGCCAACTCGGGTATTTGCAGTCCGTCTGCAGCACGGTGCTCAGTTCAGGTACTTCTCCAGACAGAAATTTCCTTGTACATCCCGATAACAACTGTCACCCTTTGGTATCAAGGGAGAACACCCACCTATCACCCTACAGAATGAATTTTTAGTTTGGCTTGTCTGCCTAGATGGCCAGGCCAGGAGTTAATTACCATTTCCTTCTTGCACTTAAAACTTCCAGCAGGAAAAAAGGCTTGCCAAGGAAATCAGGAAGGGGCAAAAATGGGAGTCAAGTTAATGCACTGAACAGGGTTGGATTCCCTAAAGCACAAAGTGAAACAAATCACTTAACCTGCCACAGGGCAGGAAATGGAAGGGGATTGCCTATGGCATTCTCAGTGCCTTTGCTGTTTCCAAAAGCCACATTCAAGAACAATCACTGAACAATGAATCTCTTGCCTTCATTTCGCCATACAGCAGCGGATTCCGCACGTCGAACGCCTGAATAATGCTGACCCCAGCATCGCTCCCCGTGCTCAGCACTCCTTTGACTGTCACTGTGGCTACTGCCTGGTTAGAACAGGACCAGCTGAAGTTGCCACTTCCACCCCGAGTCTGAAATACAGAGGGAAAAATCTTTCAAATATTTAATCAAGTACATGGTTTTCACATTCCACAGCTTTGGATATCTTGTGTGAAAACCAGGAATGCACTGAGAATAGGACATACAAATAAAATAACACCTCAGAACTTAATAGGCAATAGAGAGATGAGAAGATTTCTACCTTTGATTTTAATTTCAGCTTCTTTCACACACCAAAACAAATGTCAAATATTCCATCACAGTAAAACACAGGTGAACACTGGAGCCATTTTAAAATGTGTATTGTTTTAATTTCTTTAACTTCCTCAGCATTTCCTTTAACCTTTTTCATAATTAAAAATGAACAAGGTGATAAATCTTCTCTAGAGGGACAGTGCGGAAAACAAACAAATCTAAATTATGCAGGAGCTTAACTAGTAATTTTTACCAGGGAAAGAGAAAAAAAAGAAAATGAAGGGGAGGGTCATTTCCCTTCTTCCTTTCTCGGAGCACATGCACAATCTGATTACAGAAGGACACAGACAAATAAACAGGCAGAGGTGTGTTACAGGAGATGCATGGGATGTGGTGAGAAAGGCTGAAAGAATCCAAGGGCTCAGCATATTTGTAAAGGTGTTTCAGCTGAAACAGAGAGATGAGCAGAAAACATAAAACAGAAATACCCAATTCTTAATAACTATGAAGACTCAGGTCCCTGCCATAAACCCCAGACGCCTCACTACACTTTCTGTCTCTGACAGTCAGTATGCACTGAGGAGAGGAAGGGCAAAGCAGCTTCCCATGCAGCTTCACCATTAGCCAGAGCCTGGCAGGGAGCTCCACACTGCTACCTGGGAGCAGTGCCCTCCCCAGGAACCTCCAGGTGCCCACCTCGCACAGCTGCACTGCACCTCTCATGCGTGCGCCGAAGGAGGGCAACAGAAACCATCTCATTGGCACAAATATGAACACAGCAACCCCCAACAAACCAGACAGCTGCCAAAGGAAAACCTGCCAGGCATTCTGGTACCTTCTGGAGCGAGTTACTTCAGCTATAAACAGAATTTGGCTAGATCCAAAAATCCCTTTCAATTTATTTTCAGAAAAACTTTATTCACCCATTTGAAATAGCCTGACTGAAGCTATGCAGTGGGAGGCAAACTCTGATGGAGAGGCAGGAACAGTTGAGCTGTGTGTATGCTGTTGACCAGTTGTATTGTGGAATCTAGAGACCAGAAGAAAGGTCTCAGTTTCAGCAAAATTTAAATCTTGGGAGAAAAAGGTTTCTATGTTTTTATAGAAAAACATCAGAGTAAAGTAAGAACAGCGAGAAAATTATTGCAGTACCATGAAGGAATGTTCTCTAGTGAAATACTTCATTATATATGCAAGATAAGGTGAGAACAGAACCGTGAAAGAGGTAGGAAACAAAACCACATTTCCTTTCCTTTACTGGGAAAACTCCAGCAGAATTATGACGTACTGCAAATGCAGATTTAGTACTAAGAATTTTTACCACACTCTGCTGGTGTGGTCAGGAATAGCATGAAGTAAACCAAACTAATCCCACAGAACAGACAAGTAGAGTTATGCAGGGCTTAACTCAGTGTAGCTGCCCTTAGACTTACACTGGAGAATGCAATTTAATCCTGTGAGATTGATTCTCTCCATGGAGTCACTGAATCAGAAAGGCTGTAAAAGACCTCTGAGATTATCAAGTCCACCACTGTCTTCAGGTCCCATACCCCATAATTTTTGAGCCCTTCAGGGATGGTGACTCCACCACTGCCCTGGGCAGCCTGTGCCATGGCTTGACAACTCTTCCTGTGAAAAAACTTTGTCTAATATCCAATCTAAACATGAGGATGTTTCCTCTCATCCTATCCCTTGTTACCTGGGAGAAGAGCCTGGCACCAAGTGTCCTGCTGCCTATTTGCATATAGTTTACTTAACACAGATCCGACACTGAGCACTACTTTATGCCAAAAGGGAGAGGTAGGAGTTGTGCATCCAACACCTGAGTGCAGGGTCTGGGTATCACTGGCCTGGGATAAGAGTCTGGGCTGAGAAAGCACAACTTTCCTTTCCCTACTTGGACTGGAGATACTGGATACTGGCTTACAAACCATTTGCTTCATGAAGCAAAAGGAATAACCGACAACTTGGGAGCAAAGACACACCTAGTAAACATGGAAATCATCCCTTCTGTAAATAAGCTGTGGCCTTTGCCTCCCTGGAACTTTGTATTAGGAGCACAAGGCGTGTGGCCAGTGAGGAATACTGATGTCCAAGGCTGGCAGAGTGATGCTAATTAAACTTGTCATGCCCTTCTTTGTAGTCACTTCACACTCCCATTCGTATTTCCCATCCTTGCCAGCAAAGGGCAGCCTCTAATGATTGCTGTGGATCTTTGCATATGGGATGCTCCTGGAATTCCCAACCATTCCAGGCATAGGTGTGTGGTGCATGCATGAGGGAGAGAGGAAGGGAAGACAAGAGGTAGAAGTCAGTGGGATTTTATGTTTGTTGGTTTCTTGGTGCTTTTTTAAGACTGTATATTAACTCCTGTAACTAACGTCCCATGAAGTTCCTCCAAGTTACATTTTGGATGCCACTGTGCCTGAAGTATCCACAGTCAGCCCTAGCTCAGTGGTGTCAGGCCTCAGTGTGCCTGCCCGAGTTACACACCCAGCAGCTGGGTACTTCTTTGGCATACCTGGATGGTGTACTGGTAGGCTCCTGCTTTTGGCTGACAAGGAAACATCAGAATGCTGGGTACAAGCAATATTGGAACATAGATCTCCACATCCTGCTGGTTTCTCACTGGAACTGGTAAGGTATGAACACCTCCATCCTGCAAAGTGCAAAACCATGGTGTTATAAATGGCACCGCAGAGCTTCCCAGAGTTAATGTTTAGTCCTTAGGTACAGACATGTCCTTGAAAACACCTCAGAGAGGAAGGAAAACTATTTAGGACCACTTATGAACAGAGCTCCTAGTGAGCAAATAGCTCCTGGCAGCAAGGTGTGCCACTGTACTAAATGAGCGCTGATGTTATGAAGATCCAGGTGCCCACATTAATTTAAAAGGCAAGAAAAAAGATAGTCTTTCATTGCTCCTATTTTGAGACCTCCCTTGGAGAACCAATCTGGAGGCTCAACACCTATATTTACTCTTTGCTCATCCCACTGTGTACAAAATTCAGCCTGAAAGCGCCCTTGCTCAGCCCTCCCTCCCAAACATTGGCCTTCACAGCTCTGCTGTCACTGCAGTGCTACGACCCTCTGGCACAACACAGTGTTGCTGCAGTTCTGAGGGAAGAACAACTCTCAAGGGATGTTCTTCCACTGAAGAGAACATCTCTGACACAGAAAATGACTGAGGTGTATCACATTGAAGGAGCTACTAAATCCTGCTCAAGGAATCACTAAATTGATTTTACAGCAAATGGGTTCAAGTGTTTAATTTTCAAGCAAAAGCAATTCACTTCCACACCACGTGCCCTAGTTAGCCATACATTCAGCAGCCTGCCCAACCAGCAGAAAGTTAATGAATATTAATTTGGAGAAATGTGCAGGCTGATACATTTGGCAAATTGTCATTCCAGAGTTTAAGGTCACTTACCAATTGATAGCAAACTTCCCCGATGTAACTGACTGCAGAACAAGGTCAGGGTATGAGTGATGATCCTACCACAATAAAGTGTAAAATTCCCTCAGCCTTGTGAGAGGCCCCTTGCCCAGCACAAGGATCTGCCCCAAGAAAAGAAATCAGTGCCGTGCACCACTGCCCTAACAGGAGTTTGCCACATGCTCGGGAGCAAAATCCCACAGTCTTTAATTTAAGCAAATCCTCTTTTGACTCAACTGACAGTTTTCATGAAGAAAGGATTTTAGAATTTGGTTCTTAATCTGTTCAAAGACAGCTCAGACCCACGTAATTCTTAGGTTTCCTTTTGCTAGGAAGTCACTACTGCACAGCTCAATTAATTTTAGGCCTGCCAGTGAAGCAGAGGAGTTTTCACAAAGACACACCTGGTCAACTACTGATGTCAGTGCAGCATCAATTGTGGTCTGACCTGCCTTTACAGCCATCACATAATGATAGGACCCATTCAGAGAGGACTGCAGCACCTCAAAGTGTTCTCCGGACAGCTCTGTAGTAATTCGGATATTCTAAAACCAAAACATGAAACAGAAATTGCCACAGGTACTGACGTCAGTGGAGGACAGAAAGCCCTAAACATACAACAAGAAGTCAGTAAGCAAACTGTTTAATAACACAGTTCAAAGACACACTGCTGAAACTGATTAGAACTCTCCCTGTGGAAGTTTCAGTCTTTCAGTAAGATTTTACCTTTAGAGACATTAACTACACAGAAAGTTTCTTTTTAAATTTCATGTTAAATGTAATTTAACATGAAAGTACCTATATTTATACCACTAAGTAGTTCATATTTTACAGTATTTTTCTAATTTTTTCCTTCTTCAACACAAAAGAACACATGAATATACTGTCTCAAAGGCAGACTACTAAGCTCTAGCTCAAACTCAGATCTGTATCCCAAAAAGCAATTATGGGGAAATAAAATAATATTCCCCTAGATCAAATACTCTCAAAAGCAGTAATTCAATAAAATTTTTCTTGTTGCAACTGAATTATCTAAATTTCGTTTCCTCTGCAGTTTAAGAACTATGTGTATTTGGTACCTAGTATATAGAATTAAGGAAGAAGCTCTTCCCTGTGAGGGTGGGCAGGTCCTGGCACAGGTGCCCAGAGCAGCTGTGGCTGCCCCTGGATCCCCGGCAGTGCCCAAGACCAGGCTGGACACTGGGGCTGGGAGCAGCCTGGCACAGTGGAAGGTGTCCCTGCCCATGGCAGGGGTGGCACTGGGTGATTTCAGGTTGCTCCAAGCCCCATCCAACCTGAAAGACATTGCCCAAGTTCCATTTTTTTTTCTACAGCACTTCAGACTCCAATAACTTCACATGAATCACCCAGAGTGCTTTGTTTTTAAAAAGTAACAACAACAAAACAAATGAAAAAATGAAGAGGCAAGAAACAACAAGCTTTGCACTGTCCTGTCTCAATGTAAATAAGAAATCACTCAATTCCAAAGCAAGTCAGGATTTAGGAGACAGTCACAGAAAAGTATCTAAACATTTCAACTTACATCAGATAAATACACCTTATTGCTTGATTTATCATACATGTCAACTGTAATTTCATAAAGTCTGCCCGTTTCCAGGACCCATCTGTCACCTGGATGAACTGTAAATCCTGCAAAACAGGAAATATTGAACAGCACAAAACAACAGCCTCTTTATCTAATGGAGAAAAGCATTTTGCTTCTGGTGCCCACACTCTGCAGATGAACATTCATTATTTTAAACTGCTGACTACACAGATAAAAGAAAGTACATAAAACCTATTTCACATTGAGCTACTTTTATGAATAAAATTCCTTTTCTGTGAAAGCTAACATTGAACGGAAGCGTGGAGATACAGCATGAAAATCACAGAAACAAGGCCAGAAATTGCATTATTCAATCAGAAGACTGCAGCAGTACCAACCCAAATATGCAGGAGCTACCACACAGACAGTGCTGCTGGGCAGCCAGGACACACCCTGCGTGCGGATACCTGCGGCTCAGTCAAGGAACACATGGTTCAGCACAAGCCAAGAGCAGCATTCTCCTGGCACTCCTCAAGCCTCTTTGGCTATTCTAAAGCTAAGTGTGCACTGCAAATAAACATTCTCCCCACTTCACTGCAGGACAGCGAGCACTTTGGAGAGATCTCACTAGAGAATATAAGGACTGAAATGTAAACATTAAATAAAGCCCCATACATTTCTACAGTGACTGAGGGGAACAGACATGATTTAAGTGATCTTTTGCCAACTTAATTTGGTAAAGCATTCCAAGGCATCAGACAGCTGTGCTGAGACTGAATTCACAGCAGTGCTGCTTTCCACAGCTCCTGATTTCCAGACTCGACACAAATGAGGATAACTTGATCCTTCCGTGTTGCCAAGGGTGGAAAGCTTGTCTCCTGCCACAGAGTGGTGGCTGGAGAAGCGTTCCCAAGAAAGGATACTCTTGTGCACCAGGATGAGGTTGGTTTGGCCCTGCTGCAATGTAGTCACAGTGGATGTTGCCTGGTCCAGCTTGGCAACTGGTGGGGAGGGATGTCCCTTGGGATGGAGGATGTTGTTCTGGAGCTGCAGCTCCTACTGCTCTGATGGCATTGCTGTTTCTGGACGTGAAACAAAACATAGGAAACAATAAAAGCAGGTGTGGCAGTGGCTATCTGCTGCTAATTATTGCTGATTACTTTTTACTGATGCCTAGTGCACATACGAAATCAATACTTCTAGTGGCTTGTAAAAATAGCACTTCTGTCCTGACATCACACACACAAAACGAGTTTCTTGGCAAATTGTATGTCTGTGAAACTGCAATTCCCAACTAATGTCATCTCAGTATTTCGACCTAACATTCAAGTGATTTCCAGCTTCAAACGAAATAAAAAGACAGAAGGGAAAAAAGGAGAGAAAACTCAAGGCACTGCATTTTGAAATGGGCATAAAGCCAGATAACCCACATTTATAAACGCTTCACTTTGTGGAGCAAATCCATTTGCCAATAAAACATTTTCTGTTAGAAAAGTTACTAATCTAAATTTGATTTAAGCAAGAAAGTCAGTCAATTCCTTAGTGACTGTCAACAACTAAAATCACAGTGTTAGCTCTCATTTTAAGTTACCCTTGTCTCCACATCCTTGACAAATCTGCAAGAGTATATTCTTAAGAGTCACAATTTTTTTGACAGAAAGAACTAAACAGCTCTATCACTGTGTGCCTTAGGAAAACAGTATTAAACATTAACATAGTCGTTTAAACACAATTAAAAATTTCTCAGCTGTTAAAAATTCACACAAAGCATTAAAAAATAAAAATAAATGAGAATAGAACAAACCTGTGATCTTCCATTGCCTCTGTTTCTGAACTCTGTACTGAATTGATGTTCCCACCAGAAGATAAATGTCATATGTTGGATTTAAAAATATGTTTTCCAGAATAAGCAATCTGACTTCTGAAGGCTGTACATTCTGTTGATAGAGGGGAAAAAAAAAAACAAACAAACCCACATTAAAAAGAGCTCATTTGTTTAAAACAGACCATGAAGCAGGAATTTAGAATCTAGAAGTGTAAACCATTATTTGCTGTAATTTTATTTTTATTATTTGGCTCTTTAGTTTCATCTTGACTTTTGTCACAACAAAATGCAAGGGACAGTGAATGGTACAGAGATCTGCTCTGTGCACACAGTGCAAGAATGAAGAAAAAATTCATGTCGATATGAAGATCATTTTGGAGACTATAGAAAAACAGATGCTCATTCACACATTCAGAAAAACGTCCTCCCCTCTGACATCCAGAAATCTTACCTTATAGATGCTTTCCTGAAGTCTTGCCTTTAATTTAGAACTCTCTGTTTTTATTCCAGACACCAGAATGGTATCTCCTTGCTTGGCAACTTTTTCCATTTCCAATATATAGGAAGGTGGGATGTAAGTGGATTCTAAGAACTTGAGAATACTGAAAGGTGAATCACAAAGTGAACAGAAAATTGTTAACCAACCTTTGTTTACCCACAGAGAAACACCACCAGCATCTACTCCCAGCCACTTCCATTTTTAAGCCGATTTAAGATACTTGCCTGGGATCAGATATCCCAATTTTACTCATTCTTTGAGGTATCTGCAGCTAACTTCTGTGAAAGGTAAGTTTGTCTGAAGCTTGCTTGTGAGCTATCACAAGACTGCACATGTTGTCTACAATTACCTCTCCAGTTTGTTCAGTAGGTGAGACTGCAAAAACCCTCTATATTGTAAAAGAACTGATGTGCAAGACCCAAAGCTTATGTTTATAAAAGCAATAGCTCAACAAACCCAGAATGCAACTCTGACCTCCCTCAAGAAGCCAGGATGTATTTAACAAATGACTATGAAAATAGTCTGCAAGCAGAAAACCTGTAGTAACTGTTAGAAATTTCAGTGAAAAGTGGCAAAAGAGAGGGAAGGAATTTGCCATGAACGGGCAAATGACAGGAAATTTTGGAAAGAGGAGCATATTTCACATGGTGTCACCTTCTGTATGCACATGATCTGCCTGGCTTCATGTTCACGTTCAGAGAAAAACCAGTGGAGCCATATGGAGAACAGTTATGGATATTAACATATTCCTGACAATTTATGATTTATTTTGCAAAGCTGTACCACTTGTAGAACATTTCTATGGTATCATAGTTATGCTAACAGTAGAGAATATATCAATATTAGTTTGGTTAAAATCACATCAGCAAATAGTTATACTGACAAAAAAAGCTCCATATGTACCAGGACTTGGGATATCCAGTCCCACTAAGCCATTCATTCTGGCTCTCACTTGTACCTGCAGCTTCAGGTGTATTATGGGCTTAGCAGGCTTTCCCCAGCCAATGCTGCTTCTCTAAGGCTGCAAAATTAGTTTGTGTTTGCCCAGGAGCAAAGTTTTGCTGGCTCCCCCCATCCCACCTGCAGCGTATTTGGAGTGTCAGGTGGAGGATGGAAGTCGGCTGTTAACCATTCTGCTCTGTAGGAGAACTGGTTTCCCCACAAGGAATCCTCCTATTTCAACACCAGAACTAAGTGTCCACTGACACCTGAAACTCTTAAGGCTCAGAGAGCTCCTTTCTGAAATGGAAAGTGACTTTTTTCCCTTCAAAAGCGAAAAATAAAACTCTGCTGAAATCCTGAGATAACAATCTTACTGGTAAATCTTCCTTCTGCATGAGATGTTTCAGAAAGATAACAACTGCATCTGTTTATTTCTAATTATGGCATCGGAGCTACCAGAGCTGCTCACTAACACTATCAGTTAAATTAAACAGAGAACAAAGTGCCCAGGCTGCTGAGTAGGTTAAAAAAACCCAAACTGAAACAACTGACCCTTAACATTATCATTTTAGGCACCAGTTCAGTAAACTGGCTAGATGTGGGGAAGTATTTTTTACGCATCAGACTGAACCAACTTTTGAGACCAAAGGAAATTACTTTACCGTAGAGTGTTGTGGGAATCTGAGAAGCCATCAGGCTCTGGGTCCTTCACCAATGTCCAATCAAACACCAACCCTGCCAAAGTGCTGAAAGTGTTTCCTACAAATCAAACAACCAGATTAAAATATAAACAGAGAACGAGCATAGAGTCTTCCTGGAACATAAACCATGACCTATTTCCCTGGGAAATTTCTCTATTTTATCCCTACAAGAAGAACCATGAAGTACCCTTGAATCTGCACAACACCAAGCCACAAATCCAGCACTGCACATAGGACAAAAACAAATTTACTTTTCATTATTAACATATCACCATATTACCATACTTCACCTGACATTCACAGTTTACAAACACAGGTGGGATGGGCACAGTAACCAAAACAGTTAATTCCACCTTTTATAGCCGCTTGACACATTATTTCCCTTCAGTAGCTGTTCTAAAACTCCCTTGCTTGGAGTGTTGTGTGTGCACAAAACTTGATTGTTGTAAGCATGGAATTCATATCAGATCATGGCTCTTTTTCTGATGCTACAAAAAGCAGAAGTTTTCTGCTCCTATTAAATAACAAATGCATTCACAAATGCACTGACTCTTGTAAGCCTAAATGGTGTGTCCCAGAAGTGTTTGTGTAGCAGTTAAACAGATTGAGCAATAGGTGGCTGGTCTCAAACATCACCTCGGAACCTCCTGTCAGATACCTGACTGTTCACAAAAACATCCTTTTGCAAAATTCTTTAGACTACTTCAGCTCAAAAGAAAAAAAGGAACAGACAACTTCACCAGGTATGATCCAGAGAAACTCCTTAAAATTCTCCACTTGGCTTCAAACAATCAACAGTGTGACAAATAAAGCTAGTGCATGTATCAGACAGTTAGAACTTTCAATATCTATTTAATTTCCTACAAGCAGATCTCTTACCTTCTGAATCCAAAGCATGAATTTTGAGCTCCAGCGGTGAATCCTCAAGGTAGAGCTCTCTCATTGTGGACACAACTTGAATGCCATGAATTAAATCAACGATGGCATCACAGCGAAGCACTTGTCCAGTCACTTGAAGAGACATCAGAAAGAGCACAAGAAAGCACAACACTGGATGTGCTCATCAAGAACAATGATAAGTTAAGATGCACCTCAAATTTAGCCAGTGACACAAGGCACTGACACTGAAGGAACCGAAACTTGGTCATGACCTTCATGAAGAAACTCATGGTCAAACAGTGACTCAGAAAGCAAGAAAAACAGTTCCCTTCCTCACTGAACTGCAGAATAAATCTGCAGAAACTCTGATCTCCGTTTACACTGACAGGTACAGGTGTTGTCTGGGAGTGCTTATGCAGAGTTGCTACAGTGCTCTCATGTCCCAGAGATGACTTTTACCCACAGACAATAAAGGCCCATAAACTCCTTCAGTTAGTGACTGCACGGCATTTAATTGGCCATCCGGCTTTGCCTCTCTCTCACTATAAAAACTAACCAGGTATATTGTATGACAGACACAAAAGCAACTTCCAGCTTTTCAAATACTAAGTATCTGAATTTGCGCTAGTCATTTTTATTAAACACTTTTTTATATTTCAATCACCCCCTCTATTGGTGGATTTTTGGGGGTGGGGGTTTTAAGAATTACATCTTTTCCTGGGTGTATCATTAAAGTAATTAACACTTATCTGAGGCAAACAGAAGTTAAAACTTTTTACTTTTCCACGGCGATGGAAAGCCTAAAAGACTGTGCATAGGAAGTGAAATGCGCCTGTGCAGCTCCAGATCTCAGCTTTGCTGTGGGAGCACGGCAGGACGGGCACGAGAAGCAGCGGTTAGCTCAGACTCACGCGTGTCCTCGGCGGAGATGATGGTGGTGAGGCGCGTGGGCTGCGAGGAGCGCGCCTGGACCAGCGCTCTCTGCGAGCAGAGGCAGCCGGCCGGCCCCAGCGGTTCGATGCTCGCCGGCCGCGTGGACGACCTGCGGGTGGGGAGCTGTCAGCACACGGATCCCAGCAATTCACCCGGCACCTGCTGCGTGCCCAGCCGCTGCCTTTGGGAAGAGCGGATGGCAGCAGCTCCTCAAGGACCCCAGCCAAGGCAAGCGTGGGCTGAGGATGGGGAAAGCCCAGGCCAGAGGCAGGGCAGGCAAGCTCACCATTCTCTCCACCATGGAATCAATCAACTTTCCCCGAAACCCATGGAGCAGGCCCAGGGTATTACTTAGTGGAGCCCAGCGTTCCCTTCCAGTGTACCAAAACCGTCAAGATAAAACAACAACAAAAGTTGAAGAGTTATTAAAAAGCAAGCCTCTTCAAAGTAAATCTGAGCTAGCAGCACTGCACATCTGAGGGGTAAGTGCAGAGCCAGTGAAGTGCTGCAGCAGCCAAAGCCCTTGCTAGTCACTCCGGCCCTTCAGCCCCGTGCCCGGGCTGTGCCGGGGCCGTCCCAGCCCAGAGCCAGGGAGGGAGAGAGGCAGCGCCGGGAGCTGCTCGGGAACCCAGCCCGGAACAGGCCCCGCTGTGTGCCCGGGATCCGCTCACAAGGGCCCTTTGAAGGATTAAAACAATGAAAGCAAGCACTGATGGGTGACAAAGCTGCTCGGGAATCGCTCCTCCGGATAGCACAGCTCTGATGAAAACTTCTAGAGCAGACAGCTGCGCTCTCTGGTAAATGCAACCTAAACCGGGCACTGGATTCCCCCCTGTAATTTGGGGAAGCTGGATGGCTTGGACTTTTTCTCTGGAAGATGTACAAAAATGCCTACCTGGGATGTGTGGGGAAAATTCTCTAACCCAGCAAGGAGCAGGATGGGAGTTCCAAACAAACAGCAATGTCACGTATGACTGAGTTCCCAGACACAGGTTTCACCTCCTTCTCTTAATGGCACAACCAACAAATCCACACCAGCAAAAAACTGAATTTCTCCTTAACTAAAAGCGTATCTATTGAAAAACAACACATCACAGCGCACTGAATTATCTGAGAGTTAACAGCTGCAGCCCGGGTGAGCACGGGCCTCTGCTCGTAGCCACTGCATGAAAACTGCAAATCCCATTTCGAACCTTAAGCTCCCAACAGTATTTTGCTTCCATAAGGAGTAGTTTTAGAGGATTTTGAAACTACAATATCAACTGCTGACCCAGAATTTCAAAGTACTTTATCTAATCAAGGAAAAAACAGCCCACAGCAGTAGGCAATGGGCAATTGAAACACTAATTGAAAGCTTAAACCTGAAAATTGTTTGTTTATATCTAGTCTATATACCTAAACAATGTACACAAATATGTGCATATCTTTAATAGGGATTACACTGTTTCTAAAATAATATTATTTTCTGTATTAATAGCACACAGCTTTACTCTAAAAAATTAAAATCTATTTGAGAGATTAAAAGTGAGCAATTAGTTATTTTACTTCTGTTCTGCTGTTCCCAGGCAACCATGAAACACTTTCCCAACATTTAGCAAGTTTCTTTAAAAATATAAGCTTTCACAACAAGTAAGGCTTTTCCTGTACTTGCCTGGTTGGCTTTTAAAGCTGAGCATGTGCATGTGACTAGGTCTGCATGCAGGTTTTTTTAAATAAGAATTATATGTAAGAAATTGACTTTTATTTAGCTCTTTACACTGCTTAATACTCTCTGCCATTAGATGTTGTGTTATTAATTTGAGGATTTTGCATTCTTACAGTCTGGTATTGATTGTGGTTACAACACAACAGAGGTTTCACTGTGGTTTGTATTTGTTCTTTTAATATCTGGCTATGAATTGTAATACAAAACCACTGTGATTTGCACTAATAGCAGTGCTGTAAAATGGAATCTAATTACAGGATACTTTTCAGACTAGGAATACATCAACAAAAATTAAATTTTAACTGCAAACATACACTCTCCAATTTTAAAGGAACTTTCATGCTTTTACAGCTAAAAGCCAGTCACTGCAGTAGAGAAACTGAGATTAAACACTATTTGGCTTCTAGCAATAGTTTAAGAGGTAGAATATCACCTGAATGTCTTTTTTTTCAATAGAAATTTTACTCCAGTGGGCCTTTCTGAGGCTTGGTTTCATATGGATTTATATTTAAAAACAATCTGCTCGATAAGTATTTTTTCCAGCAGAACACAGGAAGTATCTGATGGTCCCTCTATCATTCAGCAATATCAGAAGCACATTCTGCTTACAGCTACCTGGATGCAGGGCCAAGCACAGAGAGGCAAAGGCATTAATCAGCCAGGCTGGGGATTACAGCAGCACTACACTGGGATCACTACTGGGTCCTAGATGGGCAAGAAAAAGAATCTTCAGCTTTAAGTGACAAAACCCACAATTTGGATCCTCTGCCAACTACAGCAGCTCTTCGGCAGCGTGTCAGTGTGTGTGACATTGAGAGCTGGGCTTGTCAGAAGGCAAAATTAGATCCTGAGAAGCCAGCAATGGGAAGCATTTCTGGCACTTGCTCTGGATCCCAAAGCCAGCGCCTGTAAGAAACAGCAAGGCAGGGAGGAAGGACCCGAAGGAAGACTGAGGAGGGAAGGGGAAAAAAGCTCACCAAAGTCCCCAGTTTGTATTTCCCTCAGAGAAAAATCCTACTTGCTGAGGAATGAATGGCACCAACAAAGAGGCTGCCAGTCCTCTTGTCAGTCTGTGCTTCATTCACCATTTCCATCCCCTCCAGGGCCTCAGACACAGAGCCATGTGCCAAGACTGTAGCCACACATCTAGCCAAACCCAGGCCCGTGTTCTTCATTGACTGTTCTGTAGCACCACATGTCAATCAATACCCCACTAGATTATACGTCATTTATTCATCAGTTGGTTCAAGGATCAGGCACTTATTCCTGTTTCTCTCCCTGGCAATTCTCTGTTGATTCTTATTGCTCCAGTGTTTTATACTGTTCTGTCAGCTCTTCAGACTAAACTCAGCTGACTGAGCCAGCAAAAATCCACCTCTGTGGAGCTGCACTACGACTGTCAGTTGATCTGATCTTTTAGAATTTTATTGGGCATTTGGGCTGGTATGCAGTCAGCGGGAACTGAGCAGTAGAAGACTCCAAGAGTTTGGGAAGATTGGACTGACCAATACACTGGGGACATTATATAGCCACTCTTGGGACTAAAAAGAGAGCAAAAGTCTAGAACATTTATTTCATGGGTGTTCAGCAATGAAATATTGCCCAAAATCAACAAGTCCCTAGTCCTTCTGTCTGCCTTAGCAGGCAAGTGATGCTCAGACTGAGAAAAAGCTTTTTTCAACAGTAAACTTGCACTGATATTCAAACATCAGCTAAGAGAAACAACATTATTTCTTCTGCCTCCTGGGCTCTGTCAGAACACTTCTGCCACAGACTCGCACCCCCTGCTCTGGTTCTGAGCCAACACTCTCAGGTAACACACACACCTGAGTCACAGCAGCACAGCCCCTCTCACTTTACCACCCAGCACACCTCAAACCAGTCCTGAGCTCCTGCTGGCACTTCCAAGAGCTTGAAGCCCTGCTGGGAAAGCACAGCCAGGTGAGTCAGGGAGAGGGAGAACAAACATTATTTAAGATGTCACTTCACAATACGGAAGTTAACAATAGCTCACACAAAACATTTTTTGTGACAGTCAGACAGGTTTTTTAGACCTGTGGTAAAAGAGGTGATCCAGGAAGCAACACAACTCCCACATTACTAGGGATGAGACTATTGGTCTTAGAGCAAAGCAACAGATCTCAATGAACAACACTACTGATACAGATTTTTAAAAGCACACAAGCCAGCAGACGGAGAAGTAAGATCAATCTATAACAACAACACGACAAGGTAAGGAGCTGGAAAATGAGCTTGGCCAGCCAACTACTGTGACAGCAGCACTGTGCAGTGGGCTTGGGCTCTCTGCAAGTACCTGTGCATCCCACAGCTCCAACACCACTCAGCCACTGCATCTCCCCCTTTACTGTTGTGCCACCAGCTCCTCTCCCATGGCAATTACCTCATTACAACTCCTTCAGTGAGGGCTTCAGTAGCACACACAAACCTTTCATTAAGGTGGCAATAAACTCCTCTTCATTTCCACCAGCCCTCACCATGTATCTCAGTTCTACGCTCCATGAAACAATGAAATATGTAAACATATTTGTACACTGCAGATAATTTCTGCTACAAATACCCAGCCATGGAGCCTACCTTGGGGGGAATATTTTTTTTTGTGTGTGTGTGTGTTCCCATCCTTCCCCAAAAAATGTTATTATGGTATGGCAGGTTTCAAGGAGAAAATTCTGCTTTTGAATGCTTTCATTCTTTCAGGTGCAATTTATGGATTAAGGTGGTTAAAAGACAAATACAGATGCAATAGAAATGCTAAATATATCTGCACAGACTGTATTTTATGCCTGAAAATAGTGCCACGTACAATATTAACAGATGGAAACACCGTCTGCTTTGAAAACAAAGCTTTTTCCAAAAAATAATTTTAATATAAAGGCAACCCAAACTCCAGAAGGCATGAGCATTTTGAAATCCAGAAAATACTTTAGAGCCATGCTTGTAACTTTACCATTACTCCCAGTCTGTTGGGATGATGACAGAACTTGACCTTTTTCCTCTCAATCAGTGCAATTCTCAGACACCACTACAATCACTTTGAAAATATCCTACTTTCAGACGTAAACTTGAAGGCTGAAAGGGAAACTGGGAAAAAGTAAAGTCACAACATGCTATAGACTGATCTTTCAGGAAATTGGACACTTGCCTTTGAATTCTGAATGCTTGAGATGAGTAATGCAGACCTTCAAAAGGTGTCAAGCAGCTATCAGATGCTGCTGTACAACCAGAACAGCTCCCATAGGCCACAATCTCCCATATCCCAAACCCCCAGTCCCCTCTCCAGACACAGAGGGCCTGAATCTGACCATTTCCATTCAAACCCCTGCTTTCATGCATGCAAACACACCTATCATTTCCCAAATGTGAGGAAGAGTCACTCCATCCCAAGCCAGTGCATTTGGTACTCCCTAACTTGGTCAGTTCGACAGCCCCTCTCCAGTAACAGCTCCTTCAGACAGGAAGCACAGGTGTCAGCAAGTGGCTGTGCTGCTGCTCCTCCAGACACAATTCCTTCTGTCCCCCCACAGCTCCAGGCCTGCGAGGACAAGGATGCAGAGGGAGAGAGCCCCGGGTGCAACTGCTGCATCTGCTCAGGCACACACACGGCTCCTTCCTCCGGAGGGTTTGCCGAGCACACGTCGAGTTTCACAACCCACATCCTGCCAGGCCTTGCAAAGCAGAAGTCAATAAATGCTCATTCTACAAGCCACAGAAGATGACAGCACACAGAAGGTGAATTAGGTGTAATTTCCTGAATTCTCAGCCAAAAGTCATCTCTGAAGGGCAGAGGGAGAGGATGGAAAAGGATGTTGAGGCCCCTTTGCATGAGAGATATGAGCCATTGTATACTGGCAAACAGCACCAATGGAACATGCTCTGAAGTATACAAAAATCACTTCCATTAGAGATATGTAGATAAAATATGGCATGTCTCTGGAGAACAATCTTACATATTTTCATTTGAAGACTTTAGTGAGATTAGCAGAGATCTCCATGCTTCTGACAGCAGGATAGCACCTGGCATGTGCAGGAATGGCTGCAGCCAGCCCAGCATCATCTCACAGCTCACTGGCAAACAGGAAAGGGAGTCTATACTCCCCGATTTTACTAGTGCTTTGATGAGTTTTGGGGTTTAGCTTTATGCAATGTAGTTTACCTCATAAACCAAACCCTTTTAAAGACTCAGCAGCCTTCAAAAATTTGAGTAAGGAAAGAGAAAAAACCCACACTTATGAGATTTTCACTAAAGCAGTCCATTAAAAATTAAATTACATGACCACAAGCATCTCATCTAGTAACTTTCATTTAGTTGACTTCTGGGTAAAATTACTGCTCTTCTTCACAAGCATCCTCAAATATAAAAATTGTAACAGACCAAAGGGTTGTTCCCAGCCCAGAGATTGAGAAATGTACAACAACCAAGCAAAGAAACAAAGAGAATGAAAACATAGCCCTTTAAGATGTGTTTCAGTAACTGCCACACACAAAAAACCTGAAAACTGCTACACACATCCATCTGGCACATTGAGAAGTATCATCCTAAACATACCTCAACTGCTGCTTCTTTTTCAGGTGGGTACCTCCTGCTCATTACTGATTAAGTTACCACTCTAGAGCTCGACAGAAAGGACAAGGAGTTGGCAACATTTGTTTACAAGGACAAGGAGTTGGCAACATTTGTTTACCATGAAGACTACCATGAGCTTTCTAAATTTGCCCATGCTGTGGGATTTGCCTTCAGCCTCTGTGCTCAACACTACCCAGTCCTCCCCCCTGTGCCAGGCAGGAAGGGGGCTCCCAGCCAGAAGCTCCTGGAGTACATCCCACGTGCTCAACACTGAGAAAACTGGGAAAGCTTTCACTTTTGAAACTCCACTTCACTGTTCCCAGGTGGAGTCTTAAGGGCGCTGTTACCTACACTTGCAGCAGCAGTGAGAAGCTCCCGACTTAGCTATGACTCCTTTATGTCCACAGCCTGAGCTCAGAGCTGTCAGGACCTTCATTACTGAGCACAGCAAGAGAAGGGGTATTTCATTACTGAGCACAGCAAGAGAAGGGGTATTTCATTACTGAGCACAGCAAGAGAAGGGGTATTTCCACAGCAGCAGCACTTTGGGCGCTGTCCCCGCACACTTGGGACTGTGGCCATGTGTGTGGTGGCACTGCGGGAGTGCGGGGCGGCAGGGTGAGCAGTGCGGGTGTGGAGGCACAGTGGGCACGGTACCTGGAGCAGCAGGTGGAGTGTGTGTGTGGGGCACAGAGAGAAGCAGGTGAATACGTGTGGGGTGTGTGGGTGGGTGCACAGCGGTGAGAGGCACATGTCGGGCACGGAGCCATGGCGGGAAGCTTCCTTTACAAGCAGGGACCTCCCGCCCAGGGCCCGGCCTGCAGACACTGCCCCCCTCCAGCGGGTTGAACCCCCACTACAGACAACAAACAACCTTTCCCCTTCGGGATGCTCTCCGTGCCTGCTCCCGCACTGCTGGGCCGCCCAAACCCGCCAGCAGCGAGGTGAGAGCGGTGGGAGAGGGCCCGGCTGCCTGGGAGCCGTCAGGCCCCGCCGCGGGCCGGGGAGCCGCCGCAGGAGCCGGGGGGGAGAACGGACAAAGGGCGGCGGCACCTGCACTCACCAACAGCAGCAACCCTCGCTGGCCTCTAGCGTGAAGTTTATGCGGGTGCCGCGGGTGAAAGGGAGCAGCACCTTGGCGGTGTTGAGCCTGGAGGAGGCAGCGCCCCGGGCGCGGGAGGAGCCATGCTGCCGCCGGCGGGGCCGTGCGGGGCGCGAAAGAGCGGCGGGGCCGGGCAGGGCAGGGCAGGGCTGGGCTGGGCCGGGCTGGGCCGGGCTGGGCTGGGCTGGGCTGGGCCGGGCAGGGCAGGGCTGGGCTGGGCCGGGCTGGGCCAGGCAGGGCAGGGCTGGGCTGGGCCGGGCTGGGCTGGGCCGGGCCGGGCCGGGCAGGGCTGGGCTGGGCCGGGCAGGGCAGGGCTGGGCTGGGCCGGGCAGGGCAGGGCTGGGCTGGGCCGGGCTGGGCTGGGCCGGGCCGGGCCGGGCAGGGCTGGGCCGGGCAGGGCAGGGCTGGGCTGGGCCGGGCTGGGCTGGGCCGGGCCGGGCCGGGCAGGGCTGGGCCGGGTAGGGCAGGGCTGGGCTGGGCCGGGCTGGGCTGGGCTGGGCTGGGCTGGGCTGGGCACGGCCTCGCCCGCCCTCCGCCCCCCGGGGCCGCACCGCCCTCCCTCAGGGGAACTCACGCGGTGCCAATGGCCAGGCGCCGGCTGTTTGAAAAACGTCCTTTTCTCCGGGCCTAACCCCCAGTGTCTCGTAGGAGTCGTGCTCCAGACCCTTCCCCTTCCCCGGCCAGGCTCCAGCACCGCAATGTCTGTTATGTCGTGGGTAGCAAAGCTGAACACAGGGTTCGAAGCGTGGCTTCAGCTGAGCCCAGCACAGCGGGACGGTCACTGCCCTGGTCCTGCTGCCACAGCAGTGCTGGAACAAGCCGGGTGCCATTGGCCTTCCTGGCCCCCTTCATGTTCCCCGGACACACTGGTGCTAACAGCTATGCTGAGAAACTGTTCATTCATTACCACAGCATCTCAGAATGGTTTCGGTCAGAAGGGGCCTTAAATCACCGACTCCCACCCCCACCCTGGGCACCTTCCACAGTCCCAGGCTGCTCCAAGCCCTGTCCAACCTGGCCTTGGGCACTGCCAGGGATCCAGGGGCAGCCACAGCTGCTCTGGGCACCTGTGCCAGGGCCTCTCCACCCTCACAGGGAGGAATTTATTCTTAACATCTAATCTCAAACCCCTCTCTTTCAGTTTGAAGCCACCCTCCCTCTTCTTGTAACCCCAGGCCCTTACAAATAGCCACTCCCTATTTTTTTTTGTCAATTCCTTACGGTACTGGAAGGCCACAATTAAGTCACCCCAAAGCTTCTCCAGGCTGAACAAACCCAATTGTCCCAGCCTTTCCTTGTATGAGTGATGCTCCATGTGTGAAGGATCTGATTGTCCTTACCTATGAAAGAAGCATGGTACACATAGGCATCAGGAGAATGGATTTCAGAAAGGTCACATGCATGTTGGAGATCCTTAAAAGATCCTTAAATCCTACTCAGAAGATCAGCTTGCTGTCCAGGCACATGAGCTAAAAGTTTACCCAGCTTTAATTTAGGTGGTATTACCAAAGTTAGTCAGTTCTCATTTATTCTAAGCAAGTAAACTTCTACAGGACGTTCTCTTTACATAGGAGCACTATTTGCACTATTTATTCAGCTCGTGTTTTATTTATCAGTACCTCAGCAATGCTGTTCCACTTTCTATCCCAGAGGAATGTGTGCTGCTGGACAGTTCAGTTCTCCCTGCAGCTTCTGTGCGTGTATTACTCATTTTCTGATTAACGATCATGAAATTGTATGGTCTGATTTAGAGAAGAGCTGAACTATGCAATTTAAGTTAATAGGAGCTGGGCCTAGAAAGATGTGTGATATTAAAGGTGTTGGCAAATCAAGCTCTTGCACTTTAAATCGCCCCCCAAAATACTGAGGGTTGTTTATCTTCTTTACTATTTCTCTCAGTGAAGTTGGAAGCTTTCTTTGTAGACATGTTAGGAAGATAAGTTCAGTAAAGACTGGGATATTAGGGAGGAATGTATAAAATTGCCCATGGCTAAAGAGTACAATGTGTTTACAGTTAGTACAATTACAACTGAGTAAATAAGAGGTAGATAATGAGTATTTTGCAGCCTGTGTTGTGAATGAGGTGAGGAAATGTCTGTATCCTAATACTTCCTAGCTTTAAAAGCAGAGTGTGCAATCTCAGAATTTATTTCCTTTCTCTCATCAGCAGCGGTGGTGATGAGTATTCAATGTGAGAAGAATAATTTTCCAGTAGCAAATACTTCTTAGACTTGAGTTCTTTTCATAAGGATCAGCAAGGTGCAGCTGGGACCTTAAAGCCTATTGATGAAACATGACAGTGAAGTATTGCAAGTAAACATCCAACACACCTTTCAGTGCATACCTAGCGGTTTTAAGAACAGAGTAAGGCAGGGGACATTGATGAGCAAATCTACAGTTTCCATTATATGGTAAAATTACCAAGTGAATTGTGTGCTCCCTTGAATTGTAAGTCATGCACTGCAGCACTGTGTTAGCATTTCTTTTGGCCAGAGGAGGCTGAGCTGGGGGGCAGCCAGTGCAGTCAGGGTGTGCTCTGAGGAGTCTCCACCTCAGGGCTAGGAAGGACTCACTAAAACATCAGGGGCTGACTTAGCAGCGTTGCTGCACTGCTCCACTTTTCCTTTCTGCGCTGCTGTGAGATCCATAGGAGTCAGCACAGCCCTCCTGCCAGGACAGACAGTGCAAACACCTCCTCTCAGGGTTTCCCGGTGTGCCGGAGAATGGGAGCAGGATACACCTGCCAGGAATTGGAGGTAATTTTACAGACATATCAATGTACACCTGAGTAAGTCTGATAAAGAACACAAATGGAAATGCCTTGGTCACAAAGAATGTGATTACAGAGCGATAAGAGGGAGTGCTTTAATAAGCTGCTTAAGGAGGGAGATAGGCAAACAATAAATGGTTGTTCCCTAAGAAGCTGAGCCTTTTGTGGAAGAATTTCAGGAGATTTTAGAGGCAATCAAAATACATGCAATAAATAACAAAACACCAGGTGCTGATCATGTTTCTATTGGAATATGAAACTAAAAGGGAGAGAATTACTGAAAGATTTTACAAACTCACTTGGTTGGTCAGAAGATCTGAAAACACTGCCAAGGAACCAGACATGTACTCTGATCAAATCTTTTAAATCTATCAATTTCTGAGGGAAATATGTTTTTCATAAAGCTAGAAAAATGTGTGTCAATATATGATTAGGTGATCTGTTGACAGTGAAATACTTTTAAATCCTGTTCAAGAAAAGGAAGTATTTGAATGGCACGCTGATAAAGGACCATCTGGACAAGAAACACCTGGCTTAATTTTCAGGCATTTCATATTTTAAAATGTCTGAGTAATTTAAAATATTTTAAACTTATCTTTGGAGCGAAAGAACACACCCCTCAAGAGCGCCCAAACCCAAACAACAAAACCAACTCTAAATAAATGCAACTTAGAAGGTGAAACTTCAGCAAAATGGTAAAGCAATGAGGTGTGGAGGGTTATTTTAAAGTGTGCTGGGTGAGGATGACTCAAACCAGCTCCAATCTTAACCCCTGCAGGTATGTCTGTACTTGTGAGTTAACAGTGTAGGACCAGCTCTGTGAAGTTTCAGCAGCTGAATGCATTAGGTACAATTTACTTGTAAGAGCAGTTTCATTAAGCTGAAATAATCAGGGCTCACCCAGCAGAATGATGAAAAACATTCTCCATTATCACACTCTTGAACCTCTCAAATAAAATAATATTTGATTGAAAGGCTGAAGAATGCCTGACAAGCACTAGTAATACATTTAATGAAACGCCTTTTCCTGTAGGGATGCAGCTCTGGTTGGGAAGAGAATGGGGAGTTGCCTACACCATGCTGAGGAGGAGATGAAAAGGGCAAGTCACTAGAGTTGACAAAGAAGGTGGTCTGGGAATAGTAACTTTAGAGCAGAGTAACAGTGATGGGTCTCTTTTTTTGACTGATGCTGTCTGTGTTTACGCTGCAGAGCAGAACAGTATCCTGCAAAAATCACTGGGAAAGATGGTCAGCTTCCTTCCTGCCTGGCAGGCTGCTGCTCCCCTTGTCTGTCTCACCCATCACTGAGATCATAGCACATATATTTCCTGACTGACCAGCTCAATGGCTTTCATTGCTGGGCTTTTTTCTGCTTAATTTGCTTGCTGGTTCCACCCTCATAGCTGCAGAGCCTTGAAAAGTATCTCCAGCAAAGGAACTTCAGTCAAAGAAGTATGTAAAGCATCCAATATATTAAAAGGTACCTAAAAACCAACAACAGAGGAACAGCACTTCAGCTGGTGTCCCTTAGCGCCAGCAAAAGACTCAGAGAATCCCAGGATGGATGAGGCGTTACACTGCATTACCTCACACGGGTATTTGAGACTTACAGAGTACAGAAAGAGTCCTTTTCCAGTTATTTCTGGATCACTTTCTCCACCAGTAATCACATTCAATTTACTGTATTAGACTTTTGTATCTTCATACACCTATGGAAGGTTTTATGAGAACATCCTTTCAGCCTTACTACTGCTTCCTACAGGGGTAATGATGGACTGACAGCAATATAAAACTGACTATTTTGGTTATCCTGGCAGGATTTTCCTTCCTTCCAAGGCATTAGGCCAAAGGAAGGCATAAATTCAGAAAATGTCAAAAATTAAGGCAGGCAGTTACTGGTGTCGAGGAAGGAATGTTTAAAATTGATGGAGGTTCAGTTCATTCAGGTTATTGAGACAAGTTCTTGTGTTTAGAAAATGGGTAAAATAAGAGTCAAGCCTGCCTTTCTTTGCACAGCTTCATCTGCCAGGGATGCTGCTGGGAGTTTTCCAATGTGTACCAGGTACAACTCAGTCCCCACAGAGAAATGCAGCTCTTTAGATCCCTGTTCCTATGGGATAAATCCATTCGAGATGCAAGACTTTCCCAGATCCTGTAAAATCCCAAGACCTCATTAATTTATGCAGGATGAGTCTGATAACATTGAGATTATGAAATAGTTGCACCAGATAAAAATAACGGATTTTCACTTCAGAGTTTATCTATCTTTCTAATGTAAATTTATGCTTATTAAAGGAGGTTATTTGTAGGTGTCTTTTCAAGCTGTTACATGACAGTGCTTCTGCCTTGTGCCTTTGTACACAGATAGAAATCACATTAATGAGCTATTCACCCAACAACTCAATGAATGCAGGAGTGAGGAGAATTCACAAGATAAGACAAGTAACAAACAAAAATCCCAACCTTTGTTTCTGCTTTAAATACACCTAGGAAATTTAGCAGAACACAGAAATCTTACATCTTGAAAATAATGAATACTATTTATGAGCAGGCATGTGAATATGTTTAATACAGTTAATAGTACTAACAAAAGTGCATTTGGTCTTTTCAAGGTTACTTGATTGCAAATTATACTATGTACAACTCACAAATCTTAAGTAGGCATTCCAGTACAATAATTCTGAGTCTGTTTTAAACATGAACACTCTTCTGAATTCGTTTGCTATTTTTTATGCATTAAACACCAACATGGGACAATGTATAAAATCCCATCATCTTTTCTATTTTTCCCATTCTCTTCATGTAGAAGTCTTCTGATCTGATTTATCTCAGCACTGACAGTGATCTATAGGGTTCTGTACCTAAAAAACAAGGATCTCAGACTTCCCCATCTACAGAGACACTAGAAAGTGTGCATTTCAACTCTAAAATTGCATTTCTTAATTTAAAATATTTCTTTTCATTCTAATATATACATAAGTACTAAAAATTCAACTCCTCCTGCCCACCTTGAAGAAACCTAAATTCTTTTACATGCACAGTGAGTCCTTCAAAGGAGTCATCACTTCCTTCACAAGAATGTCAGTGGAAAAACAGGAGGTGCTGCAATATACCACAGACTATAACAGATCATATACTGCACTCAGGTGCCCTGATTTCTGTTTTGTCTCCTAAAATCCTTTCAGGGTCACTTTTCCAGGTAAGCTATCTACCAATCAAGTTACTGTGGGGAATGGAATATTCAACATTGAAAAATTGGATTAATTTATGGAGCAAAAAAGTTGTCTTTGATGTGAATCTGCAACTGCAGATTTGTAGCAAATAAAAAGGTTAAATACAATGTCTCTGAGACAAATTCATTGCAGATAGTGAGGCACAGGACAGTAATTTTAAATGTCAGGCATTTTGTAAGTTCTTCTAACCCGAGTAAAGGAATCTGCTTTGATAGAACTTACTGAAAACTTTAGTAAAGCATGTCAGATTTCCCGAAGAACTTCATGGTTTCCCATGGAAAGGCCTATTAGTTTAGTAACACAGGTTTAGTTCAATAAATTTTCAATTAAATGCATTATTACACCTGCACACTTTCTGTGAAGTAGCACACTTTTTGTGCTAAGAAAATTTGGTCCCTCATAGTGTTCATGCATGAAGGAGGTTCACTTCAATAGCATATGAATATTCATTAACATTTTTTGTATTCTTCTACCTCTCCTTTGGGACAAAGTTCAAACAAGATGATTTGTACTTGGAAGACACTAATTAGAGTTTTTAAAGCTGTATAAATTACACACTTTTTAGATGTTGAAGTATCGTAGTTCCAGGAATAACTCTAGACTTTCTGCTGAAATTTATAACACATCTAAGTTTTAATATATTAGTTTTTATAACAGTGGCAGAACACTAAGAAACTGCCCTTTTTTATGTGGTTTGGTGATGTTTATTCCAAATGTATTTTTTGCTTTCAGAAATATCCACTACAGATACTATACCAAAGTATCAGAGAAATGCGGGACTTTTTCTGATATCCAGAAAAATCTAAATTACTTTGAGAAGGCAGCATGTCCTGCCAGCATGATTAAAGCTACAATAGTCATCAGTTTGGTTCATCTTGTTCATCTTTGACTTCAGGCTTGATTAGCTATAAATGCTTACCTTGTCCTCTCTGGATCAAATACCTAAACAAGCTTTGATTTTCCAAGGATATTCTAGCCAAGGCACTTTTAGCAGTTTCACTGGGGGAAAATGCTTAAGGTACTGTTTTATAGTTCAGTGATGCCATACACAGCAAAGGGAACAGGAATACAGAGGTAGTTTCCCCCCTCTTTTAAAATTAGATTTGGTTTTTCCTCACGTAGCCTGTTATTTTTTTTCAAGACCCATAATTAAATTCAGTGAAAATCGCAGGTACTTGCACTTGCAAAGTTTTGGGATGTGTTTTGGTTTGATTTTTTCTTCAGCTTACAAGTAAATCACAAGTCATCCTGATTTTCCCTGTGTCAATACTGTTGTTCCCATGCAAAGAGTTTTAATTCATTAGGCTGTCAGTTTTCAATTCAGTAGGAGGCTAATATTAGTATGTCCCAAGGATCTGGACTGTAGTTAGCATTTAATACACTCATTCATTATCCAGAAAGGCAGAAACGAAGTGTAGAACAGAAAAATGATGTCAGCAGGATTTTCAGATAACAACATTATTTATCTTCCTAAGAGAAGGCTGTGATAAACTTCATGGGAACAGAACTAGGCAAGTTGGCAACATAATAGTTGGTGAAACTCAGACATTGACAAATGCAGGGGAGAGCATGGGAGATTGGCAAATCTGAACTGCCTGTGCCCAGGGCCCTGTTCTAACTTCACACTAACTGCTAAGGGAAAAAGAACACCCAGCACAATTATAGACTCTTCTCAATGCCCAGCAGCACTCAAAAGCTAAATAAGGTGATGGAATACAAAAAGAAATATCCTAGAAAAGACCCAAAAAAGTGGGAAAACATTTGTTCCTGTTTTCCTTTGAAGCTCACAATAAGCTGGGGTCATTCCTGCTCACCTGGGATCTGTCATAGGAGAGGGCCATGTCTCTAACAGCTCCTAAATCCATTCTCAGGTGCAAAAATCCTCCCAGCATCCCTCTGTTTGCAAAAATCAAGGTTTTGTGCTCATTAATAGGAAAAGCTCTATGGGTGGCCTGCAGCTGATGTTCTTTTGTTTGCTGGACCCCAGTCCGTGCTCAGGTCTAAATGACTGACTCAGCCCCGAGCTGCTCTTAAGACTGATTTGACCAAAGGCACTGAAGCTCTGTTGACTACAAATTGTCCAGGAAAACAAGCACAGGAACTTAGCTAATGTCAGTGACAGAAGCAGAGTGCAGAGTTGAACCTGTGAAGCCATCTCACTGCCGCCTCCCCCCACCCTTTTATTTTGAATTGATTTAATGTCTGGGGTGCCAGTTCTTGCATGAAATGGGTCCTCAGCAAGGATCTGCTGGGCCTCCTTGTGGTAAAAAGGCAAACTGAAATTAAAAGGAGGTTGATGGCTTTTAAAAAAAACATATGCCTGTTTTTAAAAGCTTAGATTAGCAGAGGACAAGGCCTCAGGGTAAGCCTAAGGCCTGCACGACAAGCCAGAGGAGCTCTAACAGTGCTGTGTAACAAGGTGTTCCTGTGGACACAAGGTACCCTTGAAAGAGCCCGGGTTCTCTGCACTCAGGGATTTTTTAAAGTCTCCTGGGGGTGCTTGATTGTTGCGCTTTGGATCCTCTGGCCCACTGGTCCTTTTCTGGGTCACTGGCAGGTCTGTAAGAGGATGCAGTCCTGACCAATCATTTTGGAACACAGCAATTTTACCGGGTGGCTCGTTTCCCAGTCCTAGTTCCAGTTGCTGTCATCACCCTAGGATGTGACTTTTCTAGAAGATTCTTACTCTTGCAACCCCCCTGTCTCTGTTTAGTAGCCATAGACATACACTTAAACAACTGTACATTCAAGTCAATAACTTACCATATTAATTATATATCAACTCATTATATTAATTAACAATCCATAACAACATGTAATTAACCATCAATAACTCCACCTATGAAAGTGAATTTATTTATACCATCCTGGGTGTCTCCCTTTGTGCTCCCAGTGCTTCTGGTCTGGTTTGCCTGAGAAATTTGTCCATTATGCCTCTGTTTCCTGTCATTCCAATGCATGGCCCTTTCCCGCTGCTTGGCATTTAAATATTCTGATTATTTGACTGGATACCTTACATCTTGCATTTCATCACATCAAATTGTGTTAATCAGACTCTGTCCTATCAGGAGTTTCTGGAACACATTTCCAAGCCTTCCAGCTGGAGCCCAAGGGAAGCTGTTTCTGTCTTGCATCATAAAACTGCAAGGTTTTTTGCAAAGACAGCCCTTTACAAACAACATGTTGTGTGCATTAACATTCGAGGGGCTGCTTTCCAAGACAGACAAAAACCCCATGAACAAACAGCAAACGAACCAAAAAACATATTAAAAACTGGTACTTCCATTTTAGCTCTTGCTTTCAATGTTTTCCAAGCCAGCCTCCTTTTCCACTGCAGTATTTTTCTTTGCAAACCCTTGCAACAAACCCTTGCAAGATGATGTGACTTATCAAGGAAAACACAACTCACACACAATGCATATATTGAAGTAAGCATGCAGACTCCCATTATCACAATCATCATAATTTATGTTGCTGTTCATTTTTATGTCAGATTGTTTTCAGAAGGGTGAGAACAGTATCTCAGGTCCCCGGCTAGTTTGATGCCGTAGCCACTTATTATCTCCTTTCTTACAAGCTGTCCTCCCGGTAGTTCCTCTGCCCATTGGTTGCTCTTGTATCTCTGCCTCCTTCACCTATTTTTATCTTTTTCTGCATTTGTGAGGGTGTTTGTGTTGGTTTGGTTTTTTTCTTGGTGCTTGTTTTGTTTGCCTGTTTTATTTGGTTACAGTTTTGCTTTTGCTTTTTGCTTTTTGTTTTTTTCATCCACTTAACAGCAGAAATAACCTTGTGATTTGTATGGTGAAGTTTTGATACACAGGTGTTGCACATAAATGTTGGTTTTTTAAAGTCATCTCAGACACAGACCTGCAAGCCCCTGTGACTGGAGAACTGAGTGCTCTCAGACAGCAAATTGTGCATGAACAGGAAACTTGTAGTTCCTATCTCCTTTACACAGGGCAAAATGTAAAGTGGTGGGAATGGTGCCAATTCTAGCCTTTCTTTTGCCTTGTTTAGCTGCCATGCCATACCACCGTGCTAGAGTCCTCAATGAACTGCAAGGGTCCCACAAGAAAGGCTGGGACAGAGTGTTCAGAGTGTTCAACAAGGCCTGTGGCAACAGCACAAGGGGCGATGGCTTTCAGCTGCAGGAGGCTGATTGAGGTTGGATCTCAGGAAGCTGCTCTTTTCCACTGAGGCTGCTGAGGCACTGGCCCAGGCTGTGGATGCCCCATCCTTGGGAACAGGGCTCTGAGCACCATGGTCTGGGGGAACGTTGCTAAGCATGGAACCAAAGGCTCTCTAGCTCAACTGTCACGTCACAATCCATGTCCCACCTGGAACTGCCAGCAGCCAGCAAGCAGCACAACACAACTGTTGGCCCTGGGGTCAGCACACCCTGCACGCTGCTCCTGCCCGCTCCTGCCACCCTTCTTGTTCCTGCCCCCGGATACCCCCATCATCAGTTTCCATAGCTGCTGAAGGCCTGGATTGTGTCATCCATCCCTGCAGGATGTTCACATTTGTCCTGAGAAAGGTACGGTGCCATTCCATGCAGGGGGATCCCCCCAGCTGCCCGGGTGGGCTGGAGTTCTGGGGGGATGGGGTGGGACAGGGACCCCACTCTGAGGTTTTGCTACCTCTGCAGGCTGTCGCAGACAGAGAGGAAGAGATGGAGGTGGACACACCAATTGATACAGAGGAGAAGATGGAAGTGGATGGAGAACATACTGGAGAGGAAGAGATGGAGGTGGATGTGGAAGAGGAGATGGACGTGGAAATGGAAGAGTGCACCGAGGACATGGAAATTGATGAAAAAGATGAAGAGGAGGCCATGGTCCTGGGATGAAGACCAATGCCAGCAGCAGGACAGGTACGTGGTCCCCACAGGACGAGTGGGTTCCCTGCAGCCAGGCTGGGGCTGGGCTGGGTGGTCCCTGCTCCGGCCACACAAGCCCCATCCCAGTGCCTGGGGCCCAGCCCCCAGACCCAGCCAGCCTCAGCTCTGGCAGCAGGGTCCCACTGTGCCAGCTTGGGGACACACGGAAGAGCCCTCTGTGCCTGACTGGAGTGACCATGGCACCTGCTTTTCTTCCAGGACTGATGGAGATTCCGCACAGAGATGGCACCCTTTTGTACATAGTTTTAGAGTTTGTTGTTCCCTTTAGGATATAGGTTTTAGGGCTTCGTTTTGTCTTCTGTAAATACGTTTCAAATATTGTTGTTAGATATGTTCTTAGGTATAAACGTTCAATAAATTGTTGTTATTAGAAATATGCCTTCAAAAGTCAATGTGTTCTGTGTTTTCATTGCTGTTCTTCTGTAAATAAACAACCCTGATTTTTCACACCCCAGTTCTCTTTCCATTTGCTTCAGACACAGGCAGCATTGGCAAAGTTGTGTTTTCCGCTTGCTCCAGGTTCCCAGGGCGGGAAGTTCATGGGGGAGCTGGCACAGCCACCCCAGGAGTGGGGGTACCTGCACAGAGGGGTCCCACTGACAGAGGTCACTGTCTCCTTGCAGTCTCTCTGGACACACTTGGGAGCTGCAGGGGCAAATCCCAGCGTGCCCGGTCCCGTGGGATCCCATGTTGGGACTCAGTGTCCCAGCCAGGGTGAGCACTGCTTGTGGCCCTGGGCTCAGCATGGCAGGCCTGGTGTGAGCACCACTGCAGACTTCAAGCTGGCCATGCACAGCTCCGTGTTTCTCCCAAAAATATCACTGCTGAAGCACCTGGAGTTCCCCAGTGCTGGCCTTGTTATCCCTACTGCATGGAGGATCGCATGGCATGGCAAAGGATGGATCCCATGTGGCATCCAACCTGCCCTGATCCAGGCTGGGCACCAGCAGGGGAAGGTGCAGTGCAATGTCTGCACAACCCAACCAGCCATCCTACCCCAGCCACTGCATGAGATGGAAAAGCAGGTGGGGAGTGACTCCAAACAGCGCTGTCTGATTTATCTTAGCCAAAACCAGCACTGGGGGTTGTTGGGAGAAAGGGAGAATTCACATGTTCAGTGACACATTGGAAGGACCCTGATCAGATTCACAGAGCAAGGAGAAATTCTGCATCCCTGATTTGCAGTATTTTCTGCTAAAACACACACCTGTCAGCCCAGGTAAAAGCAGATGTTCAATAGAGAGCTGGCTGGGATTAGGTAACAAGCAGATAGGAATAGGGAAGCAGCAGTATGTGACTTCTGTGTAGTTCTGAATGATGGTGTTCAAGACTGAGCTGCATAGAAATAAGAAATGGAAAAGCAATGATGGGAAAATTAATAGACGTACACAACAATGGAGATGAGATTGGATTTGAGGCAGGACTTGGTTCCAATCAAATCTTCCTGGGAAGAGGCCTGGCTTCAAATCGCATTGTTTGCTTTCCTTTGAAGAACAACAATAGCCAAAATACGACAGATGAATATTCCTGGGGTAGAGGTTGGTAATTCAACTGCCAACCTCAGGAGAGGAAGGATTGCAGGAACCACAAGAGGAAGACAAATTGTAGTCTCATCAAACAACAGAAAAGTCCAGTGCCTGTGTATAAATATACAGCGCTTGTGTTGAATTCTTCCAGGAAAATGCAAGTCTGAAGTGAATCCCAGGTGTTTGACTTCATGAAAATTAGCAAGCCCTGATTCGATTTCCTTCCAGTCGGTGAATACGAAATCCCTGGGCAGATGCCTCAGTTCCAGGTGTAGGTAGAGTGACTGTATCCAGGAACCTCTCTCTCCTCTGCATCTCCCATTTTTCTGAAAACAAGTCCACACAGTGGCCCCAGCGGCAGCACGTGTCACCCTCTGAGCTGCACTCGCTGAGATTTAGATTGCAGCCCAACTGAAGAACAACAAAGGCTCCTTTGTGCCCATACCCAGAGACAGAGCCCAGAATTGATGTTGGAAGGGATTTAAAGGGCAAACACAGGTGGCTCTAATCCCCCTTCTCACTTCACCTCGGCAATGTAGCTCTTCTTTTGGCCAAGTTCAGCAGCCCACTCATAGAATCCTAGCATGGTTTGGCTTAGGAAGGAACTAATGACCATCTCATTCCATGCCCCCTGCCTTCCACTATGCCAGGTTGCTCCAAGCCCTGTCCAATTGGTCTGGAACACCTCCAGGGATGGAGCTGCCACAGCTTCTCTGGTCAGTCTGTTCCAGGCTCTTTCCAATCTCACAGAAAAGAATTTCTTCCCACTCTCCTTTTAAACCTGTCCTTTGTCAGGCTGAACCCATTCCCCCTTGTTCTCTCCCTCCAGAGCCTTTTCCAAAGTCCCTCTCCAGGTCTCCTCAAGCACCTTCAGGCATTGGAAGGAGCTCAAAGGTCTCCCTGGAGTGGCTCCAGCAGCTCCACATCCTTCACCAATTCCAGAAACCAACCAGAGTTCAATAAATAAGAGACAAGAACTAGGTGGTTCAAGAATGGTTACCAACACACGGCAATGACACAGGAACCCTCAAGCCCTGTGCTTCTCTGAGACCAGCTCTGCATTCCTCCCACGCTGAGGGAGGGCATCAGCAGGAGGGATCAGCACTGCCAGGGCAAAAGGTGGCCTCTTTTCATGGCCCTTGAAACTGGACACGTGAAATGAGGTACACAAAGCCAAAGGCCAGGTGGACCTGTCATCTCTGAATGGCTCTTTACAGTCTTCCCAGGAACATGAATGACAGTCACTGTTTTGCCAGGGAAACAGCATCTGTTGGGAATGTGGTGCAGAAAATGTGCTTTCTGCTCCTCTCAGAGCCAAAATTCCTACCCATTCTTGTAAGTCCCTCTAAGATAAGGACCCTGTTCAGCTGAGTGACAGTGAAGCAATAAAGCAACCCAGGAATGCATTTTCCTGCTCATAATACCCTCCATTCACATGGGTGACTTCGCACTGGCACACAGGAGTAGGGAAGGAACCCAAACACATCATTGTACATAAAATCAGATGTGTTGAGGGATGAACACATCTCACAGGGATATGGAAACCTCCCCTGAAAACCCAGTCAGGGAGAGCCTGAGCTCTTTTGTGGCTCTAGGCAGGAAGATGCTCAGGATCTCCCAGAGAGGCTCAGCAGGCAGTAGGATTGTGCCTGGATCTCGCTCTGGAAAGGCCAGTGGCTCAACTGAGAGCTGCGGGAATGATTTATAATGCACTGAGACGGGGCCACAGACCTGCAAGGGTCTTTCATCAGGAGCAAAGAGCAGCCTGGAGGGTGGGGAATGCTGGAGCTGTACCACTGTGTGCTCATCCTTCACCTGAATGGGGAGCTGCCCCCAAAGTTGCTATGTATCACTTTTGTGGTTCTCCTGTTGGGCATATTTTGGAGCAGCTGTTTTCTGTGGCTTTTTATGGTGGGAAGCAGCCATTTGCCTGCTGTGATATCCTCACAACTAATACTAACTCCTCATTCACTTTGGTTTTATTTGGGTTTTTTCATGTATTTTTTTGGTTTGTGTGGGTTTGTTTTTTTGGGTTTTTGTCTGTTTTTGTTTGAGTTTTTTGTTTGCTTTTTTAGAAGTGAGAGGTGAACTTGGCATAGCCAAACTCAAGAAAATGTACACCAGGCTTGACTTTCCAGAAATTGCTTTTGGCTGGCTTTAACTGCATCCTCCAGGCTCAGGATAACCAGTACATTTGCAGATTTTCCTCTGCAACATCAGCTTGCCCAGACTTTGTTCCGTGTTTCACAAATGGAGAAGAAAATGGATATTGTGCCAAGCTTCATTCCAATCTGCATCAGAATGATAGAAAAGAAGAAAAAAAAAAAAGAAAATATTCACCAGTTAGAGCAGAACCAGTGTCCCACCATCTTCCCCTCCACTGTTATTAATTTTGTACATTTAGAGGCAAACCTGGGCCTAAAGCTTCCATCGCTCAGTTCCTGATGCAGGACTGCAAGGGTCCCACAAAAAGGCTGGGACAGAGTGTTCAGAGTGCTCAACAGGGCCTGTGGCAACAGCACAAGGGGCGATGGCTTTCAGCTGCAGGAGGCTGATTGAGGTTGGATCTCAGGAAGCTGCTCTTTCCCACTGAGGCTGCTGAGGCACTGGCCCAGGCTGTGGATGCCCCATCCTTGGGAACAGGGCTCTGAGCACCATGGTCTGGGGGAACGTTGCTAAGCATGGAACCAAACGCTCTCTAGCTCAACTGTCACATCACAATCCATGTCCCACCTGGAACTGCCAGCAGCCAGCAAGCAGCACAACACAACTGTTGGCCCTGGGGTCAGCACACCCTGCACGCTGCTCCTGCCCGCTCCTGCCACCCTTCTTGTTCCTGCCCGCGGATACCCCCATCATCAGGTTCCATAGCTGCTGAAGGCCTGGATTGTGTCATCCATCCCTGCAGGATGTTCACATTTGTACTGAGAAAGGTACGGTGCCATTCCATGGAGGTGGATCCCCCCAGCTGCCCGGGTGGGCTGGAGTTCTGGGGGGATGGGGTGGGACAGGGACCCCACTCTGAGGTTTTGCTACCTCTGCAGGCTGTCGCAGACGGAGTGGAAGAGATGGAGGTGGACACACAGATTGATATGGAGGAGGAGATGGAAGTGGATGGAGAACAGACTGAAGAGGAAGAGATGGAGGTGGATGTGGAAGAGGAGATGGATGTGGAAATGGAAGAGTACACTGAGGACATGGACATTGATGGAAAAGATGAAGAGGAGGCCATGGTCCTGGGATGAAGACCGATGCCAGCAGCAGGACAGGTACGTGGTCCCCACAGGACGAGTGGGTTCCCTGCAGCCAGGCTGGGGCTGGGCTGGGTGGTCCCTGCTCCGGCCACACAAGCCCCATCCCAGTGCCTGGGGTCCAGCCCCAGACCCAGCCAGCCTCAGCTCTGGCAGCAGAGTCCCACTGTGCCAGCCTGGGGACACACGGAAGAGCCCTCTGTGCCTGACTGGAGTGACCATGGCACCTGCTTTTCTTCCAGGACTGATGGAGATCCGGGACAGAGACGGCACCCTTTTGTACATAGTTTTAGAGTTTGTTGCTGCTTTTAGGATATAGGTTTTAGGGCTTCGTTTTGTCTTCTGTAAATACGTTTCAAATATTGTTGTTAGATATGTTCTTAGGTATATACGTTCAATAAATTGTTGTTATTAGAAATATTCCTTCAAAAGTCAATGTGTTCTGTGTTTTCATTGCTGTTCTTCTGTAAATAAACAACCCTGATTTTTCACACCCCAGTTCTCTTTCCATTTGCTTCAGGCACAGGCAGTATTGGCAAAGTTGTGTTTTCCGCTTGCTCCAGGTTCCCAGGGCAGGAGGTTCATGGGGGAGCTGGCACAGCCACCCCAGGAGTGGGGGTACCTGCACAGAGGGGTCCCACTGACAGAGGTAACTGTCTCCTTGCAGTCTCTCTGGACACACTTGGGAGCTGCAGGGGCAAATCCCAGCGTGCCCGGTCCCGTGGGATCCCATGTTGGGACTCAATGTCCCAGCGAGGGTGAGCACTGCTTGTGGCCCTGGGCTCAGCATGGCAGGCCTGGTGTGAGCACCACTGCAGACTTCAAGCTGGCCATGCACAGCTCCGTGTTTCTCCCAAAAATATCACTGCTGCAGCACCTGGAGTTCCCCAGTGCTGGCCTTGTTATCCCTACTGCATGGAGGATCGCATGGCATGGCAAAGGATGGATCCCATGTGGCATCCAACCTGCCCTGATCCAGGCTGGGCACCAGCAGGGGAAGGTGCAGTGCAATGTCTGCACTGCAGTGTTTTACTTATTAATAGCCCCCCTGAAAGTGATCCCAGCACATCCTCTCGCTAGGGAAGGAAATAACACAGCAAGAAAGGGCTGATGTGGAAAATTAATCTTATCACATCCCAGGGGCTCACCAGCCCTTTGCACACCACTCCTGGATGGAAAGCTGCGGCAGGGACCTGAGGTCCCTGCTGGGGAGCAGCAAATCCGAGTGTTGAGCAGGCAGGGTGCCAGCAGCTGCTCCTGCTCCTCCTCTGAGTCACTGCCCCCTTACCTTGGCGAGCAGAGCCAGGAGCACCTGAGAGCAGCTCCAGCACCACAGAACGTCTTATTTCCTGTTACTCCAGCAGCACACTCTGATTACACATTCTCCCCCTGCTGCTAATTAATTAAATAAAATCAGGAGCACGTTAGCAGATGCAGAAGGGACTCACCCGTTGGCACACGCTGCCTCTGACCCCCTCCACAGCAGCCCTGAGGAACAGAACTCTTTTTCCTCAGCATTTCAGGGCTGGTGTTCCCCCTCTCCCAATTTTTGCCCTGTTTCTGGCAGAAGGCACCAAAAAGAAGTTACTTGCATAAGAAGGGAATGTGTTTTGGGCTGATTTTGGACAAAAAGCTGGGTCAGGCCTCATCTGTCTCCCTGAGGCCTTGGGCTGCCACGCTCTGGGTGGGAGTTTCTGCAGCAGCACCTGATCCTCTGCCAAAAAGCATTAAAAGCTGATTTCATCTCACAGCACTAATTACTTCTCACAGGGCCTTTGATGCTGCTGAATAACTCATTAAATTCCCTCTGACCTGCCACAGCTTTGGCTGAGGGCACAGGGCCCTTGCAGGCCCGGGTGCCTCATGAAAGCCACCTCAGTGCCACCACACAGGCAGCGTGTGGCAGGGCAGGCTCATCCAGGACACCATCCACAGGGTGCAAAGAGAATGGAAAGCTCTGTCAAACATGCTGTAAAATCAGTCAGAGAAATTGTCCTTGACCAGCTGTCTCTCCAGGCCCTGCTTCCAGGGCTGGCACCAGCAAATGGGCCCTTGTGTGAATAGATCTGTCAAAGCCCACAGGAGCAATTCCCATCCCAGCCCTGCCTACTCAAAGTGGCATCATTTTGGTACCTGACTACTTCAAAGGTGAACGCATATTCTCTCTAATTTGCTAAATTGACAAATTTACTCCTCTCAGGAGACAGTCTCATTTCCATCTTCTACCTCTTTAGCTTTGTACACTCAGTCTATAACATGAAAAGATTTTACCTTAATTTCTTCTCCAGGAAAGAAGTCATTGATCTTTTATTTGTGGCACTTTTATTTGGCATGTTGACTACAAAAATCCACTGCTCATCACATCGAAGGCTGATCCAGCATTGCCAATTACTCCAGCACTGGAAATCTATAGTGGGATGGGTGGAAGGAACAGGGTCAAAATGAATGGGTCTTCTCAGAGGAAGAAACAGAATCCGAGAAGACAGCACAGCTTTAAATTAGGATATCTGCTGTGCATGGCAAGAAAAAACACAAGCCATCCTGTCTCTGGATGTGATTCAACCCACTTGCCCCCAGCTCTGGAAGTGTGGTGCAGAGTCTGGTCCTCACTCCCCTGGCAAATGACAGGGCTGGGCTGATCTCAGCCTGGAATCCCTGCTGATTGACAGGAAGGACTCCTACAAGATAAGTTTTGCTCTTCATCCTTCCCACTCTCCAGGTATTTCTCTAGGAAATTCCACTCTCTAGTGTGGATAAAGCAGTAGAGATGGAAGGTTCTGTGTGCCCCAAAAGTCATCAGCCTCTTCATCCCACAGCTCTCCCACTCACAGCCGTCAGTTCTGTGCAGAGCGGGCACAAACTGGTCACTACTGGCACTGCCTGTGGTCTGAGCTGGGAACTGTGCATCACCATCAAGCTTCAAGTGCTTTCTAGTGGGAAGTGTTTTACACAGTTCCCTACAGATTCTGGTTCTGGGTCAGTCCCACAGCAGCTCTGGGGAGTGTTTAGGTCAACAGGTTCTCCCAAGGCTGCAGCTGGAGCTTGGGGCCTCCTTCCAAACCACAGCACAGTAAAAATATGTACTAAGGTCACAATGAAAAATCTTCTGCTGAGCCTTCATAGTATCTGTCAACTCCTAATTCTGATTGTAAAATGCTATTTAGGAAGATCAGACTGATCAAAATCAGGACATTTTTGTGGATTTTTGTAAAAATGCTTTTTGAAGCTTTCAGATGGAGGGAATTTCACCAATGTCATTATTCCTCTTACAAGATTTTCAGCAACCGGTTACTTTGACTTTCCACTCTTATCTCCTGCCAACTTTTACCTGCCCAGAGCCACTTGTTTTGCTGACAGCTGCCATGCCCATGCGCCATTTGCTGAGCATCACCTGCATGAGGCCTCAGGAGCTCACTGAGGAAAACTCACTCCTTCATATTCTTTGCAGAGCCAGGGAAGATCTTGCTTGCTCAGTCGAGCAGTGGAGGAGTTTTCTGTTCAAACCTACTCTGTGTAGCATCACTGATGTATTTTTGACTCAGAGAAATCTGTTTATTTTCTGCCCTTAAATAAGGAGTGAGCAGCTCCATGAGTAACACCACGGCAGAGGAAACACAAACAGGCTGTTACTCAAACAACATCTCTGAAGGGATTGTGCTCTGCTTTTCAGATGAGATTAAGAGCTCAATTACAGTAGAGAAAGAAGCTTTCATTACATCACACATAGAACATAAAAAGGACAAATTACAAAGCTTCAGAAGCAAATCTGTGTCAGACTGCTGGCTAAGGAGGCCTTCAGTGGTTTCTCCTGCCCTTCTGAAGAAATGAGTCCTGCACACCTCATCTCACCATGCTTTTGAGGAAAGCTCACAACCAGAATTCTATGAGGCATCCAATTCTTTGAAAGGTATAAGCAACTACCCCCTCATGTTTGTAATGAGTGGGGTGAAGCCTCGGGTTAGTGCTGATGTGCACAGGTTAGAAGTGCAATAGTTTGTTCTGCTAGCCCAGGAAAAGCCCAGAAGCTCAGTGTTGTCTCAGTCCCATATTGATAAGAGGAGATGCCATGGAGTTTAAAGAATTTTAAGGCCCAGCAGCTAAGGGATGAATCAACTACCCAAAACCAGACCCTGGACATAACTGTTTAATTCCAGCATTCCTGCCATACTCTCCTGTCTTCATGCAAAAGCCTCCACCAAGAAACCTGCAGATAAGGAGGTAAGGAAAGAACAAGATTCAAGCCCCTCACACGGAGGAGAGAGTTCAGAGACCTTCCAGCCAGAGGGATCCCTCCCTGAGCAGCCAGGCTGCCCAAACTTTCAAAATCAAAGCTCCTGTGTGCAAATCCCAGGCACACGAATCACAGGCAGAAATACCCATTGGCCGCTGGATTTGCAGGTGACTGTACAAGTGTGAACCTGGAGCTGAGGGATTGGATGTTTTTCCCTCCCAGGAAACCCAAGGCACTGCATGGCAGAGCTCAAGGTGGAGAGCAATTGGTTACACGGCTGCCCAGAATCCTGCACCTGGGAAAGGGGAAGTCCAGGTTCAGTCACAGAGTTGTCAGCACTTGATTTTTCTTCCCTTGTTATTCTGCTCTCCTGGAATATATTATGGTTAATTAAAGGCAGTTGGCTAATTGGATTGTAAGCAGGTGCTCGTTAACAAAAACAAGCCACTGTTCCCCTTTGAAATGCCAGACAGGAGATTCATTAAAATTCCCTTTGAAAAGACATCCCCAAACTCCCTGATCTGTTGATGAAAACAGTCAAGGAAAAGTTAAGGAAAAAAGAACAAACAATGTTTTTCAGGAGGTTTCACAACTCAGGCAACTGCAACCCCCATCAAGTATTAGGATTGAGGATTGGCATTCCCACACCAGGAAACCTTTCAAAGACTCATAAACTTTCATTGAAAAGCAGTTCCAGGATGCACAGAGTAGAACAACAATCCCATGAAGACAGAATATTTCCATCAAGGCCGGGATGAGATGAGCAGGACAGGATGACTGGGGCTCTTCAAAAGCCAGACCTCAGAGCTGAGACAATATTTGATCCTGATATCCCTCTAGTTATCCAGAAAAGGATCAAGACATGTAAGGCAGCTCAGAAAGCCAGAGTGCTCAAAACAGCAGCATGTACAGAGAAGGAAGAGGAAATACAGCTGGATACTTCCTAATGCTCTTCTTTGGACTGACCTGGTGTCTGGTGCAGCGAGTCACAGAAAACTTGCTCAAGACATGGATGCCAGAACTGAAAATGCTCACTGACGAGCAACAGAAAAAATTAAGAGCATATAAAAGTAAGAGTAGTCACGAGGACCTGGAGAAGAAAGAACCCCAAAAGGCCAGACAGGATGTAATATCATGCATAATGAGAGTAAAATACATGTTGCTATTCATCATGTATCCAAAGAATTACAGAATAGTTTGGCTTGAAAGGGACCTTTAAAGGTCATCTGGAAGGACAGAGGATTGATAGCAAGAGAAATCAGTATCTTAACTGCCAGGGGAAACTGTATTGAAAGCAGCCAAAGATTAGAGCCAAAACAACAAGATCTTATCTTTGAACTAAAGACTTATCAATAACTAGTGCTGTCTGCCACTGGGGGACACACTAAACCAGAATCCCTCCATGCCAGTTTTCCCATGCTGTGCCATCAGAGCTCTCCCTGCTCCCCAGCCCCTGCAAGAACTGGACTTTTTGGACTTCTCTGAGGTGGAGTTTCAGCCCACATGAAACTCCACCTCAGAGAAGAGCAGCACCACTTCTCCAAAATAAGGAAGTTTTTACCCTAACATCAAGCAACTCTAAACTTCTCTGGGTAGCACTGGGTGCAGGATAATTAGGGACAGAAAAGGGATGTGTCTGTGGAGCAGAGCTGGTTTAAATTCTCATTAGGTTGTTAACAGCTGGTTTCATTAGTCTGCCTACAGACAATCATAATTACTTAGTGGCTACTGCAGGGTGAAATGCCATTTCAGTTTATTAGCATTCTCAGAGCTGCAAACCTGTCAGTGAAATTATTTTTAAAGTAGTTTGTAAAGCTTGTCTGTTCTCAAAGAACTGTCAGACTGATAGACCGGGGTGTAACATTTATGCCCCAATAAAAGGAAGTTTGAATGCAGTTTAATAGTGCTTGAAATGTTCTGCTCTGAGAAACTCTCCCCAAAGTCCAGGTGGACCTTTCTCCATTGGAACTCATAGAAATTAGCAGAAGCTGTAACTTTGGCATTACTTTTACAGGAGCATTTATAGCCCAGGGGTCAAGACCAAAGCCATAAAATGCTGCTCAAGCCCTGAGCTTTCTCAAACCAGAGGTAAACTTGAATCTAAAGGTCTCTCTGGAGCCCAGGACTACTACATTTGCTCAGCAGAATTCTGTTACAAAGCTTAGCCTGCAATGAAGGTAGATCTTTATCTTAGCTTAGTTAAATATTCCCCCTAAACCAGGATAAATTATAATTTCCCCACTATCATTATTTGTCTACTCCTAATTACTCTTTCTTCTTGCCCTAAGCACCATCCTTATTCATACAATAGGTTTGATGGTTCCCATTAAATTTATTATTCTACAGACATATGTTGGATTAAAGTTTACCCGAATGAGAACTTTGTCCAGCTCCTGCCAGAACTAATGGAGAAGATATTTCAGTTTATTCAAAGCAGTTGTTATCTCAGAAAGAGGATCATGCTTAAATTAGAAGAAAAGTTCTGCCAGAAAGAGTGTTCCTTTGCTTCCCCCAAATATCCACTAAAAGCCCTCAGTCAGGTAAGAGCTTTTTAAATAATTTCCAATATTCACTACACGGCCAATTAGTAAGAGAGTTCTGACCCTGCAGTGCAGTTAATGACCATCTCTGACATATTTCTTACATGTAGTTTTTTCCCACATTTCCTTCAACAGTAACTGACCAGGTGCCTTGCCCTTTTTATCTCCTCTTTAACCCATTTACTCTCATCCTCCATGGCACAGCAGAAGATGTTTCCAGCCTGCACCAGCCACTATTTCACAATTCACCCATAAAATCCCAATCTTTTACACTTCCACCTCTTCATCTTCCCATCCATGGAGGGGAGCCAAGGTCAGCCAGATGCAAACGAGGTGTTTGAAGCTGAGCTGTGATGAGGCAGTGATTGCTTGATGAGCACAGGAGGAGGAAAGGTCTTGGCTGTGCCTTGGTTCTTAAATCATCCTCACTTGTGCAGGGAAATTAAGGGCAGAGCAGTGATGCTCCTCTGACCACTTTCCCCATAGCATTTTTCCTGTCACAAAGTCAAAGGCAGGCAACTCACACATATTCTTTTACTCTGACTCCTGCTGGGATAGGGAAAAAATAGCATAATAGGGGAAAATATCATTATTAAGGATTTTCATTATGTGAGCTCAGGATTCCCCACGCTTTTGCAAAGGGGGAATGCTCATCAGGCAAAGGCTATGAGAAGGAGCTTCAAATGTCCAAAATCCCAGTAAAAATACTTTTTCCTATGGAACCCTTCACCAAAGCTGGTCCCACTTCAGGCCCTTTATACATCCATTTCCTGATGTGCATCTCCCAGTGGGGTGTTCCCAATGCTCCAGGAACCCAACACAAACCTTACAGCCCCACACAAATACACCCCAAGGAGCTGCACCCTTCCCTCCAAACCTGGGTACCTGTCACAGCCACCTTTGTGCTGATCTGAGCCTGTTTCTCCCCAAAACAAGGTGCTCAGTTTATCCTCAAAAAAGATAAAGGCCAAGATAAAATAGAAAGGATTTGAACTTTGAAAAGATTGACAACAGCATCCTTGTCTTCTCCAAAAAAGCCATCATTTCACAACTGTAATCTCCACACTGAGACTTTATTCCCTTAAAGTGTCCAAGTACACAGGCAGGATCCAGGAAGGCACTGAAGTGAGTCAAGTTTAACCCCAACGAGCTCTCAGCTCCCTGTGAAAGCTCAGACAAGCAGTAGAGAAAGAATTAATGCTCCCATTTCTGGCATCTAACAGCCACAGGGCAAGTGAAAAGTTCATTTTAGAGAATGAAGAAAAAGCACTAAGTAATAAAAGGTGAGAAAAATCCATCGCTCCAACAGGTTAATGAAGGAAAAGCACTTGAAGAAAAAGAGGTAGATGGAGGAAAAAAAAAAAAAAACCACAATTGAGAGTGTCCGTGACACCCAGAGCCAAAGCAAGCCCAGGGGATCAGGAAAGAGGTAAGCACATGCTCCAAACAACAGCAGAAATGTAGGGAGAGCTCTGGAGGGAACAAAAGAAAGAGGCAGCCTGAAGAAAGGAAGAAATGCCTCACCACAGAGTGTTTTGGGTTTTTTTATTAAGCGTCTCTTATATCACATGGTAGAAATTCAGAAAAATAAAGGTCAGGAGAGGCATGGTTTATTTGGAACATTCCTGGAACATAGCAGACAAGATATATCCTTGTGCAAATTATTCCCTGCAGCACTCACATCTTTAATTGCTGCTTTTCCTCCTCCTGGGGAAGCAGGGTTGCTTTATTTACTCCAAGAAATATTTTCTCCCTCCTCCTTGGCAAAGAACAAGCTCCCATCTTGGCAAGTGCTCACTGGTTTACTAAATGCTCATCACACCCATGCTAAGGAGAGTGGAGCCGGTTAATTTATCACTTGCTACAGTGATTAACTTGCCCAGCTGCCAGGTTCAAGAGCCCCAGAGTGCCCCAGGTTAGAGAGGATCACAGAAGGAAAAGCTCCATTGAATTAAGCTGCTGCCACACTGGCCCTCTTTGCCTGTCAAACACATTCAGCTGCTCTGGCACTGCCCTGTGAAAATCCCCCTTAAAATACAAGTGAAAATCCCTCATCACCTGTGAGGAAGCACAGCTGGGTTCTGCTCAGGGCATTTCAAACTACGTGAGGTATTTGTGACCTCCCCTTGCAAAGGCAGCATCTCAGGAAAACCAAAAGTTTCTTTTCCTGCACTCACCATACTCAGGACACCTTCCCCTAGACCAGGTTGCTCCAAGCCCCATCCAACCTGGCCTCGAACACTTCCAAGGGTGACACAACCACAGATTCTCTGGAGCCGGTTTTGCTCCTCGCCCCAACTTAGCAGCCTCAGAGATCAATTTCTATCAAATATCTACATTTTTCTAGGAAAGAAAGATGGCAAACCTTGTTTGCATCTGACTTTGCAAAATCAACATGAGAACTTCAGACAGACTTTTCTTATTTTTCCCCATTTGGTGGAACATTTTCATTCTGTTGTTGTTTGGAGCAGTATTTTAATATATCTGGCTGAGGCTGCTTAAAATAGTACATCTTAAAGAAGAGACTTGTGTGAGGGGTGGAAAACTGAGCTCTTGCACATCCAGTGCTTCTGTTGTTGGAAGATTTAAATCCCACCTCTCTGGTGGGAAGAAATAGCTGCTACTAATCCATTTTCTCAAGTGTTATGCATCAAGCTGGCACTATTTTAAGACTTAAAAAAAAAAGCCAACTTAAACAAACCTCTGCTCCTCTCCATTTTTTCTGTTCCGTAGTTTATGACTGAAGAAAGGAGTGAAAGATTGTTTTGGGAAAAATGTTTTCATGAGTCTAAAAATAATATTAAAACTGCTCTGCCACACTCTCAGCTGTTAGAGCTCCAAAAAGCACTGGCTGTCATTGTGCACAGTCACTATTGTGGTGGGATTTCTACCACACCACAGGACAGTCAATTTTTGGTTTTCTCCTGGAAATAACTACAGCTCATCTGGGTAAAATGGTGAACATGAGCCTCTTTTAATGGCCCTTGAAACTGGACATGTGAAATGAGGTGCACAAAGCCTCGCCCCCCCATTTATAGACATTTCCTGAACAACAAAAAAGTAAAAATTAAAGGGCACCCCCCAGTTTTAATCAAAACCTTACATTCAGGACAAATACAAGGTCCACACAGGCTTCTAACATGGGGGAAAGGTTTTGCTTGTGTCTCTACAGGTGGAGAACTCAGAGGGGTCCCAGCAAAGAATGTGAAGCCCTACCACACACCGAAATCTGCTGACACCCCCACACCAGACAGTGCTTCTGCAAGTACGAGCCAAGAAGCCAGCACCCAAACCTGAACTGTGCAGAATTACCAGGAGAAAATGACCTGCCAGAAACAGCTTGAGAGAAAAATAGACTTTTATCATTTATATGCGTGCATGTTGCTTTTGTTCTTCTGTTTCAGTTTTTGCAGTGAAATTTTACCTGTAATTCAATCAAAGACAAATGCCTGGGTTCCTCTAGCCAAGCCTGCAAGCTCTTGAGCCTTGCACCTTAGCTAAAGGAACTCTGTAAAAGAAGCTTGACTGTTCCAGTAGTAATAAGTATAGTTTTAGTAGCAATACCCTGTACACCTCCAAGTGTGCAGAAAATAGTTGTTAAGTCAATATTTAGTATTTCAAATGGTTCAGTGAAAACAGGGGAGATGTTGGGAAGGATAGATAAATATGATTGTCTAGCAGAAGAACCACAATAGTACAGCCAGGATGAATATCATGCCCCCACTGGCTGGACAATAACCTTACCTACAGCGGGGTCCAAAAGCCAAATGGACTGTTGGATCTCACCCCCCAGAATGTATGGCTCACCCCACACCTGTAACCCTCCCCTGAACCATCAGGTGTCTGTGGCCCCATTGGCCCAGGTCCTGTTCCAGCCCACCCTGGAGCCCCCCTTGATAAGGGGCCCCCAAAGGGCCAGACGCCCTCTTGGATCTTCCCCTCCCCTCTTGGAACTTCCTCCCTCCTCCTGGATTCCCCCTCCTTGAGTCCCTGCTCTTCCCTTTGTCTCTCCGCTCCCCCATCACCTCAGGCCTGGCCACGTGCTGTGTCAGGCAGCTCGAGGCAAGGCCTCTCTCCATCCCGAATAAACCTTATCCTCCAAGGGCAATCAGCAGAGATCTCTCGTCTGTATCCACCCAAACTGTCCTGGAACTTTCAAACGTCTTTACAGTCCTCCACATACCCCTAATAGTCCTAAAAAAGCCCTAAATTTTTTTAAATAGTCCTAAAAAGCCCCAAGAACACCCCAAAAAAAAAAACCCTAAAAATTCTAATTAGTACTAAGAAAGCCCTTAAAATAACTTGAAAAAATCTTTCAAAAGCCCTGAAAAAGCCCAGAAGTATCCTAAACGTTCCTAGAAAGATTCTAAAAAGCTCCTGTTAGAAAACCCCTCAAATATCATTTAAAAACACTAAAAAAAAAACCCTAAAAAAGTGCCCAGTCCCCAGCCTCTACCAGTCGCCCTCTAGCCAGCAAATATCATCCCTTCCTTTTAATTAGGGTCACTGCCTGCAGCTGCTGGGAGGGTTTTGGGGCTGTCCCAGCATTAGGGTCACTGCCTGCAGCTGCTGTTGGGGAAAAATGGTGTTCTAGGGCTGCTGTTTAGGGTGAGCTTAGGGTTGGGGTGAGGGCTGCTGCTGTACCCTAACCCTTCCCGGTACCCTGTGTCCTGTCCTTTGCACCCCTAACTCTCAGTGTCAGCTCTCCACCTGTCAAGTCCCCCCTCTTTGCCCCTCAGCCCGTAATGTCAGCGTGTCACCCCAAGGCCCCGACACTGTCCCTTGGCCCCCTAACCTCCACCGTGCACGCTGCACCCGGGGTGGTATTTAGGGTGCGGTTAAGGGTGGTGTGAGGGCAGGTTCACCATTCACCCACAGGCACCCCCCACTTTGTCCCTCAAGGCACCCCCTGCCTCTCAGCCTCCTTGTGTCACCCTCAGGTACCCCACTGCAGCATCTCTGTGCCACCATGGAGCCCCCCTTTTTACTCCTAAAGACCCCTTCTGCCTGTCAGCAGCCCCCAACCTCTGTGTCACCCTCCAGCCCCCTCCCCTCAGCCCCAGGTCCCTTGGTGACACCGTGCAGCCCACAGACGTCATCCCGGCCCGTTTCATTTCGGTGCTGTCCTGCTGCCAGGGCCGCACTATCCCCACGAGTTCGGGCTCCCATGTGGTGCTGCAGGGAGCCACAGGGGAGTGAGGGATGGGGCAGGATGGGGAGGGGGAAGGGTGGAGAGAGAGTGGGGCAGCATGGGCTGGACGTGCAAATAGGGGTGAGGGATGGAGACAGGGACAGAGAAGAACAGGGCTGAGGGGAGGAGGTGAGAGAAGGAGGGGGCACCCCAGATCTCCCCGACCAAAGCTGCAGCAAAATACAATTCTGGTTGCCGGGGCAATGCCAAACACCTCCTGCAAACTGACATCAGGGACCTGGGCTGGCAAGTTTTCTTTCCCAGGGAAAAGGGACAGCGTTTGTGTTCAGGGGCCTGTGGCCTGGAGCGGGCAGCCGCCTGCAAAAAATCTGAATGGCAAAGGATGTGCCCCACACCCAAGCTCCCCATATCTCAAACCTATGCTGCCCTGACAGTCCCAAATGAACCCTACAAACTGACATCAGGAACCCGGGCTGGCGAGTTTTCTTTCCCAGGGAAAAGGGCCAGTGTTTGTGCTCAGGGGCCTGTGGCCCTGAGGGGGCGGCCACCTGCAAAAAATCCAAATGGCAAAGGATGTGCCCCTTAAAAAATCCACCAGAGAAATACCCATGTTCCCAAAAATAAAATTAATAAAAAATTACAACCAAATACATGAAACTACAAAAAAAAAAAAAAAAAAACAAAGCAAAAAGCTTATACTAACAACAATAAAATAAGTATTCCTAACACAAGAAAGCCATAATGCCTCAAATCACCAAAACACAAATACCATCTAGAAATAAACACGTGGCCAAAAGATAAATGTAACCATAAACAATATCTTCAAAATTATCTGCAAAAATAAAACATACATGCCAATCAAATAAGGCAAATGAACCAAACCCCTATAATATAATAAACAAAAATGCAATTATCAATATTAAAAGACCTCACTAATTAACTACAGGACTACTTCAAACTCACCTAAACAGACACTACATACTCTCGCTAATAAAAGCCACCACAACCAAATTAAAAACCTACCCTCTACTTCATGCTACGACCCATAAAAACCACTGTAAACTTTTAAAAGCACATCCTTTAAAAACATAAGAACCGATCAAAAAGAAATCCAACAACAACGCTCAATCCAAAAAAACCCTTGTCATCAGCACCTGGAGCAAGAACCGTAACAACCAAGAAGTACCCCATGGCCCTCCTCATACACCAACTACGAACAAAAGAAAATGATCCAAGAAATTCCTCAAAAGCCCCACAGCAAGGAACGCTGGAAAATGAGAAGCCGCGCTCCCGGCACCAGGGGCAGAAGAAGTGCCCCCAAATGCAGCAGCACAGCCCGGGTTCCACCCTTCCAGCGCTGCCACAGCTGCAGCTCCCTTCCTTTGAAGCGCCAAAAGTGACACCACACTCAGGCGCTCACTTCACTTCAACCAGGGCAAAGAAATGTGGGCTTCCCTTCAATTTCATCCCCTAGAAGAGCAGAAGAGAAGGAGCTTCCCTCAAATGATGGCAAAAGGGGGATTTTTACCTCAATTCAAACCCTTTAAAAGGAGGGACAACAGGGCAGCCCCCTCCGTTTCAACCTCAGGATGATGAAAAGGGTGGGGAGCTACCCTCAAGTCAAACCCATCATACGACAACAATATTTTTCCCCTTCCATTTAAAAGGCAACACAGGGATTCTCTGTCTCCCCTGTGATACCCCTAACACCCTGGAAAAGGCAGGTTTTCCTTCAATCACTACCCTCAAAACCACAAGTGAAGGGGAATCCCCCACTAGTTCAGACACCGGTACCATCAATTTGAATTTCTTTTGTCCTCAAAATTCTTTTTTTTTTTTTCCTGGGGGCAACTGGGAGGGATTGGCAAGACGAAATTTAAAAGGGAAAGGAGAAAAGTCCCCTCTACAAAGGCGCACCGGCTCACCTGTTTGGCTGCTGCTTCTCGGCACAAAAGTTCATCCCTCGGCACCTCCTTTGAGCAATGCTCCACGTACACAAGTGCATATCCAGGTGATCCCCCGGACCCTGTCCGAAGCGCCCATCGTCTTTCCATGAGACAGGCCCGGGAGCTCCCCATAAACTCCCCTTCTCCAGCAGCAGCTCCATGCAAAAGCCAGCTGAAGCAAACCCTCTCCCTAAAACAACCTCCCCCCGGCAGGAGCCACCCCTCATCCTCACAGCTCACACCTGGGGCTGCTCTGAGCCCTCCTCATCCTCACAGCTCACACCTGGGGCTGCTCTGAGCCCTCCCCATCCTCACAGCTCACACCTGGGGCTGCTCTGAGCCCTCCTCATCCTCACAGCTCACACCTGGCGCTGCTCTGAGCCCTCCTCATCCTCACAGCTCACACCTGGGGCTGCTCTGAGCCCTCCTCATCCTCACAGCTCACACCTGGCGCTGCTCTGAGCCCTCCTCATCCTCACAGCTCACACCTGGTGCTGTTGCCACTCTCCAACAGCGTCTCTCCCTCTCCAGCACACAGCCCACTTCTTACAGACACAGATCAAGCAGAAATCTACTACAGGTGTTGGTTTTTCTTAATCCATCTGGTTACACGGTTAAAACACATACATGCATTGATTGTCATTGAGAGAAAGCTTTCCCGTGGAGAAAATAGTCATTTTGGTAGCACACTTCGATACACCTTCGGAAAAAGCAGAATCAGCACCAACTCCTAAGACCCCTGCTGAGGAACCCTGCCCTCCTTGGGACACCCAAAGCGGCAGACCTCGAAAAAGGAGGGGGAAAGTCAAGCTTGGAGTGGAAAAAGAGAACATAAGTACAGCAGCCTTTAAAAGTGCCTGCACGGAGCAATAGTGGGAACCAGTCACATTTCTTCTTTCCTTGCTTTCTGTGATGACATAAATATGAAGTAAAAACACCTTAAACAAAAGGCAGAGCTAGGATTTTACAGGTCTTCATTTTGGCAGGCTGCATGACAGACGCCTCTTCCGGGACTGCGAGGGAGAATGGCAGAGAACGGAGGCAAAAGGTGCCGGAGAGCCCTTCCTGTTCCCTTCAGCCCCTGCAGCTGCTCCGATGGTTTCAGGGCACTTGCTTGGTTCAGCACGAGATAAAAACCTTAGGGCATGATTTTCAAAACTACTGCCCATCCCCAGTCTGAGTTTCCTACATTCCTGGATACAAATGAATGGATAGAGAGAGGGCTTCTTTCCAAATGAATTTAGCCATAGATACCTATTCTTTACCAATACCTATAAAAACGAAACACTTGCCAGGTTTTAGTATTCTACACACACCCCTCCCTGGGAATTTTGGGGCAGCTTTAGGTCCCTCTGCGGGACGGCACCCAGCGTGACCCCCACCCCTCATTCGCCACCCACCCACTCCCCCACCGCAGTGTGCCTCCCTCTCCTAGGGACCCTGGGGTGCCCCAAATGACATCAGAGCCCCGAGTCTGCAGCCCCTTTTCCTGACCCCCAAAGAATGCACAGAACGAGTCCAACTGCCCTGGACAGCAGCCCAGCACTCCCTTCCAGCCCTTTCCACACCTCCATCCCCCCCGAAAGGGACTCTGCCGCAACAAGAAAGGGGGGGCAGCCCCCAGAAGGCGTGAAGCCCCCGCCCCGCCTCGCTGTCGCAGGCCAGGGGCAGAAATTGGGAGCGGCAGAGGCGGCGGGGACGCGGCACGGCCGGCACGGCGCAGAGCGGGGCCGCTCTCAGCGCGATGGTGGCGGAGCCGCAGGTCCGGCAGCGCCGGGCGGTGTCCGAGCGGCGCGGGGGGATCCGCCGAGAGCTCCGGCCCCGTGCGGGGACTCCCGCAAGGGCCGGGGGGCGCCGGGCTCCGGCCCTCGGGGCTTTATTCTCCGCGCCCCGAGCCCCGCGGCTGCGGGGGAAAGAAGGGAAGGGGCGGCAGGAAGAGAGGAGGGAGAGCGGGGCATGCGGAAGGGTGGGAGGGAGGTCGGGCTGTGGAGGAAAGCGGGAAGGGAAGGAAAAGGCCGGCAGGGAAGAAAGAGGGACGGTGGACAGAGGAGGGAGAGAGGGGGAATAGAACGGAGTAGCGGGGCAGGGACAGGACGGAGTGAGGGCAGTGGGAGGTCGGGTTTGGGAGGGAGAGGAGGGGACGGTCTGGGGGTCAAAGAACAGGAATACGGGGAAGAGGAAGGAAGGGTAGCGGGAAAGGGAGGGAACGGAGCTGCTTTGGGGAGAGTGGGAAATGCGGGAAAGAGAGAAAGAAGAGGAATACGGGGAGGAGGAAAGAGGGGCAGAGAGAGGGACAGGAGGGGGAGCCTCACAGAGCCCCGGCTCCACCCCGAGCCCGCCCCGGCGCCCCGCCCTGCCCGGGATGCTGCGCTCGGCGGGGCCCGGCTCGGTTAGACTCGGCTCCTCGGCTACACTCGACTAAACTCGACTATTATCGGCTGGATTCGCCTCTTCGGCTCGGCTCGGCTGAACTCGGAGCCGCTCGCTCGGCTCGGCTCGGCTCGGCTCGGCTCGGCTGAACTCGGAGCCGCTCGCTCCGCTCGGCTCAGCTCGGCTCGGCTCCCCGCGGGCGGCGCCGCCTCACCTTCAGCGCGCACGGCTCGGGGCTCTCCTGCTGCCGAGCCCCGCGGGCGGCCCGGCTGTCGCACGGAAATGCCCCACGCAACATTAGACAAAGCAGTTTCTATGTTAAACCCTTTCTATCCTAGAAGGAGATAACTTCTCTACCTCCTTCGTCTTCTCATTTTTCTTCTTTGATTTCAAAATCAGACTTACAAAAATTTACTCCTAAAAAAGACTTGGTAAGTAGTCAATAAAGTAGTCCTGTCAATTTCATAACCTAAAGGTATACTTATGTTTCCACAAAAAATAAACTACATGACAGTCCTACTCACTGTGTCAAACCTTATTTAAAATACTCACAAAAAAAACCCCAAGATAAATAGTTCCACAACCAAAACAAAACAAGCACCACTAACTAAAACCATCCATCAAAACACATTGTGTTTATCAGTCACCAATCCTAAAAAAATCTCTAGGATGTCCGGGGAAGGGAATCCACATCAGGTACGAAGGAAGGCAGCCTCCCCTGCTGGCAATTTCCTGCAGTCACCGACCTGTGGCCCTTGCCCAGCTACAATCAAGAACACCAAACATCACTGCATGATCTTAGCTGCACAGCAGCCACAAACCCACAAGTCTGCTACTCACCATTCTCCTAAGAATGCCCGGATCCTCGGGCCGCTTCGGCCACGTCCTCGTGGCAGGGTCTGCCTGGGAAATGAGGAGACAAGGAGATGCGGCATTCCCGAAACTCAAGCGCACCCTGGCTCCCACTCACTGGTTCCCTAACAGAAGGTCACATGTCTCATGGATGATGGGAAGGCAATGCAGGTTCTATTTCAGGATTTTAAGTGCAGTTTTGATCCTGTCCCTCGCAGAATACACCTGGAGCAGGTGTCCAGGTGTGAGACAAAGAGAGACAGGGTGTGCTGGCTGAAGAATGGGCTGATGTACTGGTTTTCAATGGGATAGGATCCATTTCCTTCCCAGGGAGCAGCAAAGAGCTGGGTTTGGATTCAGGACGGGAATGTGGTAGACAGCACACGGATGGCTTGGATGTTACTGAGCAGGGCTTGCCCTCCTCAAGGACTTGCAGTGTCACATTGGACAATCCATGTCCCATGCTGTGCCAGCAAAGAGGTGAGACCATCAGCATTCCCCTCCTCATCCCTGTGTCCTTCTTAAAGAAGAATCTTCCACCCACTCTGCTCCAGAGAGCTGGCAAGTGCCAATAGGGAGCCCCCTTACCCCTCCTGGGGCACTGCGGAGGGCGGGGCTGAGGCAGGGCTGTGATGGCACAAAGGGCAGAGCGCTGGCGTCAGGCAGGGCTGTGATGTCCCAGGGCTGTGCTGGCCGCAGCACTGTGACACCACTGTGACATCACCGCGCTGTCGCTGGGTGAGACAGGCCAGCGCCGGCAGCTGCCAGTGCAGTCGCGATGGGACGTGCTGGAGCCATGGGTGACGGTGACGTCCTGGTGACTGCGCTTGTCCTGCTGCTGGCCGCCGTGGCTGTCTGGTGGGCCTTTGGCCACCGGCAACCACGGAGGCGGAGCACACGGACAGCAAAGAGGAGCAAGCGCCCCAGGGTCCGGCCCAGAGGCTCATGGAGGAAGCGAGGAGCCCCTGTGGCTCCCAGGTTACCCAGGCCTCGGGCCGCTCCTGGCGAGCGGCCACGTGCTCCCGCCAGCCCCCTGGGCAGCCCCTGCGGCTGCGGCCCCTGCCTGGCAGTGGCCCGGGAGCTGCAGGAACTGATGCTGCAGCTCTGGGATGGCAACGGGACACGTGCACCGCTCTACTCTGAGATGTGGCAGGCCTTGTGGAAAGAGCTGAAGGAGCTGCTGGAGCGAGGCCACCTGCCCTGCTGTGCCTCGGCCAGCTCCTCCACAAGCCTCCATCCCTTCCAGAGGCTGCTCCCAGCGAGATTCTCCATCCCTGGGAGAGCCTCAAGGCCTGCAAGGATGGCCCAGCAGGGGGGAGCCACCACCATCCATGCAGGAACCTCAGGCTGTCAGAGACCCTGCACCCTGCCAGCAGCCTCTGCTATCTCTGACAGCCTCCATCCCTCGCAGAGGCTCAGTGAGACCTGTCAGCCTGCGGAAGGAGCAGAGCCCGTGGACAGGTCTCCCAGCTCCCTTGGACTCACGGACGTCAACGACATGGGCGCAATCCTGACCCTTTACGTGTCAGTCGAAAGCCCACAAGTCCAAATGGGAGCCCAGCCCGATGCAGGGGAGCCTGCTCAGGAGCAGCTGACGGGGCAGCAAGAGTCCTGGAGCCAGCTGTGGTCATCCCACAGCGGCCAGGACAGCCAGGACGCTGTGCCGCTTCTGCCAGCTGGCAACAGCCTGAGCCTGGTGGTGGAGACGAGCCTTCAGAGGTTCCTCCATCTGCAGGAAGCTGCCCCGAGACAGCCCTCGAGTGCCGCGAAGGGCTTTCTAGTAGCAGGTGAGATCTCCTGAGGAGCTGCCTGAGGCTCCGCCGGGGCTCTGGAGGGGCGCGGCCAGGCCAGGCCAGGGCCCCTGCGAGCAGCCCAGTCGCTGGCTGTTTCCAGTGCCTCCGATGGCCCGGCTTGAAAACGCCCTGTCTGCTTTGCAGCCGCTCCTGGGTCTCCCCCGTGCCAAGCCTCGGGCTGCAGCCCCGGCCGTCGGCAGGAGCAGAGCCCAGCCCACGACGCCGGGGACAGCGCCGGTGCCGCCCTGCCCCGCTGGCCCGGGGCTGCCGCAGCCGCCTGTGCGCGCTGCCCCGGCCCGGCTCTGCCGCTCGCCAGCCCGGCGGCTGCAGGGCGGTGGCCGCTGGCCGGCGCGCAGCAGGAAGCGGGTGAGAGCGCGGCGGCCCGCGGGGGCCCGGCCCGCTCCACTCGCGGCACTTGCGGGAGGGGCGGGTCCTGGGCGCAAGGCTGATGGCTCGCTCTTGGCCGCAGGGCAAAGGAGGCAGCGGCAGGAGCGGTACCTGCTGGGCCCGCAGCTGGGCAGCGGCGGCTTCAGCACCGTCTTCTCGGGCATCCGCCTCTCGGACGGCAGCCCGGTGAGTGGCCGCGACGGCCGGGCGCGGGCGGAGGGGCAGCGGCGGGGAGGGGCAGGGCTGGAGCTCAGCCCTCCTCTCCCCATGGCTCGCAGGTGGCCCTCAAACGCGTGGCCCGGGAGAGCGTCCTGCAGTGGGACGAGCTGGTGAGCGAGCGGGGCCAGCGGGACAGAGCGGGGCGTGGCGGGCAGGGAGAATCCCGGGGCGGGCTCAGCGTGCGGAGCCGCAGCCCCGCGGGCCTGGGCACGCCGAACAGCGGTGCCGGGGCCGGGCAGGGGCAGCCCCGAGCATCCCCCGGGCGGGAGGAAGCGCAAGCGCCAGGGAGGCTGCGGCAGGGGGCACTGGGGCATCCCGGGCAGGGCGCAGCGCAGCCCCAGGCCTGCAGCAGCAGCAGCAGCAGCACCTGCCGCAGGCACTGATTTTCTCCTCCTCACAGCCCGACGGCACCCGCGTGCCCTTGGAGGTGGTGCTGATGGAGAAGGTGGGCTCTGGCTGCCAGAACATCATCCAGCTGCTCGACTGGTTTGAGCTGCCGGATAGCTTCATCCTGGTGCTGGAGCGTCCGGGGGCATCACGGGATCTCCTGGAGTTCCTGCAGGAGCAGGAGCAGGGGTTCCTGTGCGAGGAGCAGGCGCGCTGGCTTTTCTGCCAGGTGCTGGAGGCCGTGCGGCACTGCACCGCCTGCGGCGTCCTGCACCGGGACATCAAGCCGGAGAACCTCCTCGTGGACCCGGAGAGCGGCGACCTGAAGCTGATCGACTTCGGTTGCGGCACCTTCCTCCAGGAGCGGGCCTTCACGGACTTTGCCGGTGAGCCCATGGCCTGGGCCCTGCTCCCGGTGCCAGGCACTGCACGGCCCCGTTCCCTCCCGGGCCGCGGCCTTCAGCCGGCTGCCCTTTGGCACAGGGCGGATGCCGTGCCCCAGGAGGTGGCTGCTGGCCCTGCCGACAGGGGGGCCAGCCAAAACGGCTCCCGGCCCCTGGGCTCAGCGGGCCCACAAGGGCCTGGGCTGCTCTGCTGGCCTTCTTGGCCTTGCGGAATGGTTTCCTGCATTTGGCCAGCTGGCTGGGGGACGCGGGGTGGCCTCGGGGGGGAAGCTGTGGCCGCGGGCGCAGCCCCTGCCTCGGTCAGGAGGCTGGTGCCAGGCTCTGGAAGGCAGCAGCCTGCGCCCGGCCAGCGCCGCCTGTCTCCCCTAGGAACGCGCGTGTACAGCCCGCCCGAGTGGACCTGGCTGGGTTGCGACCACGGCCACGCGGCGACCACCTGGTCCCTGGGCGTGCTGCTGTACGTCATGGTCTGCGGCAGCCTCCCCTTCCAGGACGACCAAGCCATCGTGCTGGGGAAGCTCTTCTTCTGGCAGCAGCTCTCTCCAGGTGGGTGTCCGGCCTCAAGCCGGCGGGCTTTGGCAGTGGTGGCGCACGCCCGGCGCGGCCCTCACGCAGCTCCGCGGGACGTGGATCTGCCCTCACGGGCCGGCCGCAGGAGGGGCCCGTGCCGACGGGGTCAGCGCGGCACGGGCGGCCGGAGGAGGCGGCCGCGTCCCGCCGTGCCGCTCTCCCGCGCGGGGCTGAGCCGGTCGGGAGCCCGGCACGGCCCAGAGCGCTCGCGGCACGGCCCGGGCCCCACGGGTGACGGGGGCAGCTGGGCAGGAGACTTCTGGCGGTGACCGGCGCTTTCTGGCTTCTCTCCCCAGAGCTCCAGCACCTGATCCGATGGTGTCTGGCCAAGCACCCTGCGGACAGGCCGGAGCTGGAGGAGATCTCGCGCCACCATTGGGTGTGGGGCCGGCGCTTCCCTCTGGCTGCCCTGGCAGGTCTGGGACCCTGGCAGGGGTCAGGAACCCCCCTGTACAGAGGCCCGGGAGACACTGTCTGTGATCTCTGTCCATGGAGAGGAGTTTTCAATCCTACAGGATGAATTACAAGCTTTGAGTGTTTGATAAGAATAATAATTAAGTGTGACATGGGTGCAAGAGTAAAATTTTAGGTTTCTAGATTAGGGGTTCAGAGGGGACAAGATGGAGGAATTGGGTGTGTCTTGTCCTTTTCCTCCTTCTTCATGCCCTCCATGTTTCACTGTGGTGTTGGCATTTTTCTATTGGTTTAGGCTGGGAACACACTGTTCAACGTAGGTGACAGATATTGGCACATTATTGTAAATATAGTACACGTAGTTTCTGGTATATAATGTTTGTACCATCCCACTGAGGGGCAGAGCCCCACACGCTGCCCTGCAGGACAGAGCTGCGGCAGGGCAGCAGAACATGTTATAGATAAGCAAAAATAAACAACCTTGAAAACAGCACAGACGAATTATGGCTTCTTCTTTGGCAACGGGCCAGAAAGACAGAGACTTTCTACAATCTCGGAATCACCAATACCCACAGATTCCGACAAATGGCCCAGGCTGGGCTTCAGCAAGAAGAACAAGAAGAAACACCAAACAACCTCCATCCTTCATCAGCAGAGAAAAGAAAATAAAGAAAGGAAGAAGAACAGAACACAAATGCTCTCGGCAAATTCGAAGAAGAGAGGGAGCGGAAAGCTCAAGATAAGAACCTGACCTTCACCAAGACAGCTCGTCTGGAGGACAGCCAGGAGGAGGAAAACCAGAAGCGCGCCTGGGATTTCTCGCCTGTGACCTGCTGGACGATGAACAGTGCCATCTCCGGACTGACCTCGTGCTGACTCAGCTTTTGGTGAGAATGGTTGAAATTAAGAACATGGGGAAGGGATGCTCCCAAGGACAGACAAAAAAAATTTTTTCAGCCCTACAGGGCAAGACTTCTACCCATCTGACAGAGATAGCCCCAAATGAGATGAAAGCTTTGTTATTGTGGGTGCAGTATAATCACCCGCACACAGATGCACATCTTTTGTTTGAGTTAAATTTTTGGCAAGGCATCAATAAGCAACTGTATCACCGAGCCACAGAAAAAAGAAAAAAAAAAAAAAAAAGTAAGACTGCCACACTGCCACAAAACTTTTGCCTTCAGCAAGGACAATAAGAGTCATTTTCACAATGCGGCATTTTAGACTAAACAGCTAAGGCTCCTATGGGAGCACAAGGAGGAAGATGGCCCAGCCAGCAGCTTGGGGCAATTTTCCTCACCAGGGGAATCAGGATTGCCTCCCGAGGAAGATCGGGGGGATGGTGTCTCATCATGTCCTGTGTCTCCGGGTTCACACTGTTCCTCAAGACTCCCTCAAATCTCAATTTCTAAGCTCCTCAGCTGTACAAACTCCCCAAACAGTGAGAGATAAGCCAGGCACAGACGCAGCCCTCGGTGGGGGAAGGGACTGGCCATTGTCCGAGTCCGAACCCACGGTGGGGGGGCAGCAGCGCCGGCGGCTCCTGGGGGGAGGGGGCAGACGTGAGTGCAGAGCGGAGGGAAAAGTGAGAGAGAGGAGAGAACTCTCGCAGCTGCGCGGGTGGGGAGTCCAAAACAGCCCACGGTGCAGGCTAGAGGGGGGGGGCAGTGGGAACCACGCGGACGCAGGAGGCGGCGGGAGCTCAGGTGCGGCGGTCAGACGCCCGGAGCGCCCGGTGACGCGTTCCATGACGAGAATCCGTGAGAGTGCGAAAGCACCGTCCGGCAGGTGCCGGGGAATAGCTCCCAATTCGCAGCAGCGGCGCTGGCCAGGCCGGCGGCTGGACGGAGAGCTGGACTCTCCTGTCGCCGCGGCCATGGCAGCGCGCATGCGCGAGACGGTAGAGCAAACCCGGAAGTCGGGGCGGGGATCTCTTGCATCTCGAACGCACGGGCACGGGCGCAGACGGCGTCGGGGGCGGCGGTGGCCGCCAGCCAGCCGTCCGCAGACTGCGCGGTGGCCGCGGGGGGAGACCCAAGCGGCGCGGGGCTGGGCGGGACGCGGCGCGGGGCTGCGACAGCGCGGAACGCGGCGAGCGCGCGCTGATGACGTCAGCAGAGCGCTGAATCGCGCTGGGCTCCAGCAGCAGCTCGGGGACCGAGAGAGCCGACCCAGAGTGAGACCGGGGTGGCGCCAGGCCCGACAGAGAGAATGGGGGGGTGTTCCCGAGGGGCGGCCGCGCGGAGCCGGTGCAGGCGGGCACGGTCGGGGCGGGGGTTCCTTCCCTTGTTCCCATGGCGACACAGACAGAGAGGGGGAATCCAGGCTGTGCATGCATTTGCGAGAGTTAAAGCGAACGCGGAAGTGGCTGAGAATGTGGTGCTGGGTTTGGAGAGGATTGCAGGCGCGGCTTCGGCACAGCTGACAGCGGGTGTGAGCACGGAGGGAGAGCAAGAGAGAGGGGCAGCCATCCTAACGCAGGCAGAAGCGGGGTTTGACTGCGCCAAAAGTGCTCCCCGGTGCTCTCATGCCGGTGCAGATGGGAGCTGAGCAGAGCCAGTTGCAGGGATTTCTTTGATCACCCCTTCTCCACAGCAGGTGCGAGCGACGCACCGCCCATTTCCTTTCATCAGCGGCGGCAAACAACAAAATCACAACAGCCACAGCAAACAACTTTTTACAAGCAGCAAATATCCTACAGCAATGCTGAGGAATGGGACTCCGAATTTTCACCTTGAAATGAAATTCCATCAGTCAGTCGCTTTTTGAAAACCAGTCAACACAAGGCCTTTTTTAAATCTCCCCAATGTTTCTAAACACTAACCGCAGATTTTTCAGTTAGGTCACAGAATTGATCAAGCAGACACACCGAGCCGGTGTGATGATAAGTAATGATTGTGGAACACAATGTGAAAAAGAGATATCATAATGAAAATTGAAATAGAGAATTAAATAGCATGAAATTTTAGTAATTTATTATATTAAGGTTTAAGTTAGGTTGCATTTTAATGTTCTATTATTGATAGAATTGATTTTTATATAGTTGGTTTGAGTTTAAGTTAAGTATTGTTTAATTAGAGTATATCACTTTAAGTTTATTTTAGGTTTGGGCCCTGAAGAAGTTAAGTTTATAAAGGTTTAATTGATAATGGATTTATATATTATTAATTTGATACATATGGATTTCGTAAAGTTAATATAATTTAGGGATTCTTTACTAAGATTGTTATATATTGAGTTTAAGTACTATTTGATTCAAAAATTATTTTAAGTTTTTCAAAGGTCAAGTTTATTTAGTTAGCAAAGTTTAGTTGTTTTTCTTTAAGGATGAGAAGGTTTTGACTGAAACAGTTCACAAAGTAATAATGAACATTGATTTAAGGAGAAGACACAATTTATTGGATCCTTGGTTTTGTTTTAGTATTTTCTGTTTTATTATAAGTTTATCAGTATATAAGAGTTGTAAAGGAATTTATTTTGAGTTTTCTGAGATTTATTTCATTGTTTAAAAATCAGTTTTATTGTCTGTTATTTCTTTGTATAATGATACAAAGGGTGTTTGTTTTCAAATCCATTATTTTTAACTATCTAAGTGTTCTATAAACGTTATTGTTAAGAAACTTTATCATGTTATCAGGTGAAGATTTGTGCTTTGTTTTTTCAGAGTGAATTTTCGTATGTTTTATTGTTGTTTATGTAATCTAATCCAGGTTACATGCCGTTCTGAAGTCTCATTTTGGATTTTAACTGTATTGTGCATTTTTCTAGGCGAACTTTCGGATTTGTTTTTATATCTCTTGTGAGTGGAATCATTGCATTTCTATTTTTTATCATTCTCAAATATTTTTCAGAAGATCTCAGAGAGAGGTGCCTGAAGCATTCTGACAGCCTTTTGTCATTGTTAATCTTATGATTTCTCCAGTTGACATCCTTTTCCTTCAAAAGAGTTTTAAGAAAAATGAATCTTTGTGTCATTTGATCAGTTTATCGGTTTGAACTTAAAGTGTTTATTTTATAAGAAAATGTTATAATAGGTTGTTATGTTTTAAGTATCATATATGTATTGTTGGTATAAGTTTTGTTTTATATAATATGTTAGGGGACAACTCTCCAGTTTAAAGTTTGGGTCCTGGCCAGGCCCTGATTTTAACTTGGACAGATGAGTTTGCCAGCAAAATTCAGAGGTTTCTGCACAAAAATGAATGATATGCAGGTCATTTTGACCCACCAATTTGATTCTACAAATGTTACAGCTGACACAGCTTTGAGGTGAAACTTGCCAGCCTTGCCCGGGAAAGGATGCCAAGGGTTTTCACTGAAAACAAATGTTTCAGCTGTTTGCAGACTCTGAACTGCTGTCACAATGTTTCTAATGATCGTGCTTTGTTCAATTCTATATATGCTATTTAGAATATCTTTCTTTTGAATTTTCTTGAATTGTTATTGATTTTGATAAGTTTTATGCATTTTATCATTGAGGTATTTTGTCTTGTTCTATATTATGTTTTATATTTCAACTTTCTTGTTTCAAAAGAGAAGAGAAAGAGAGAAAAAAGGAAAAAGAAAAAAGAAAAGGAGTGAAGAAGTGCCTGAAATAAGGCTGGAATGAGGATGAAGATTTTGTATGTTTTAATCTCTTGAAATAATCATTTTGCAGACTTGATTTTGCTGATCATTGAGAAAAATATGAAGAGAGTGCTAGACACTTGACAGATAAAATTGAAATAAAAAAAAATCGTTCAAATTAGTAGCTTTGAGCAAGGATTTTGTTAATGTTTTCACAGAAGTTGAAAGTGGGGTTTTTTATTTTGCAGACCCTCAAAAAACAATTCTTACAGATTTAGAGATGGAAGCTCAGATCATTATTGTGGCAAAGACCAGATTGCTGACAATGTCAGGCAAAGATTTCTTAATCATTCATTTACATTTAAAGAAGAAATGTTTGTAGTGGACAATCCAAAGTCACAAGATTTTTCAATCACGTTGTTAGGGCATTCAGAAGTTCGCACAGTTCGTTTTCCAGCACACAAAATGTTAAATGTAAAAGTGAATTTCAGGGAAAAACCAAAAATAAGCCAGGAACCAGTGGAAGGAATGACAGTATTCACTGATGGTTTGGGAAAAACTCACAAATCAGTGGTCACATGGAAAAATCAAAAAACAGGGAAATGGGAATCAGATATCAAAATGGTACAAGGTTCACCACAAGTTGCAAAATTGGTAACAATAGTCAGGGTTTTTCAGTTATTTCAGAAACCCTCGATCTGATCACAAGTTCAGTGTATGTTGCAAATGTGGTCAAACAATTAGAGGAATCACTTTTAAAACATACGGACAAGGAAATTTTATATTCATATCTATTATGCATGAAAATAATCCTAGAAAACCAGAGAACATTAATAAACACATCAGAGTGCATTCTTCACTTCCGGGGTTTTTAGTAAAAGGAAATGCTCATATAGATAGACTCACAACGCCCATCTTGCAGACACTGCCAGACATTTTTGAGCAAGCAAAATTGAGCCATGCATTTTTTCACAGAAATGCACAGGCATTGATGGAAACCTTTCACCTTTCTGAAAGCCAGACAAAGGAAATCTGCTTGCCAGAGTGCCAGTTTGTGCAGTCTCCTGTATTTACAGGAGTGGCCAATCTGAGAGGTTTGTAAAAGCCTTCAGCTGTGACAAGCTGATGTTACAAAATATTCATCCCTTGGGAGGTTCGAAAACATTTATGTCTCAGTTGACACATTTTTAGGGGCAATTTTTGCATCATTATATACAGGGGAGACCACAGAACATACCTGCAGACATTTTTTATAAGCATTTACATCATTAGGAGTGCAACAAGAAATAGAAACAGATAATGGTCCAATTTACACAGGCAAGGTGCTTGACAAATTTCTGAAAAAACAGAGAGTCAAACATATTTTCAATATTCTTCATTCTCCCTCAGGTCAAGCAAGCAAAGAACACATCACACTCTGAAGTCCACTTGGATGGGCGGAAAAGGGGGGAGGCAGGGTTGAACAAATGTGTTGAATTTTTTTTAATGGTTTTTTCTCAGAGCCCACTCTACTAATTGTCAGATATGTTACAAACAGCCCACAGGAAAAACTAAGGGAAAATCCTTTCGTTTTGATCAGAAACCCAGAGTCAGGACAGATTGAAGGTTCATTTACATTAATAACTTGGGGCGAGGGTTTCGCTTGTGTTTCTATAGGACGAGGACTGAAGTGAATGCCAGCAAGGCACATGTAACCTTATCGGGTGCAGACGCCAGTGGACGTGGACCCGAGAAGCAGAGAGGCAAGCACGCAGACGAAGGCAGACAACAACGCTGCAGACGTCTCGTCGGATAACGATTGATCACCCAGAGACTTGGGGTTTTTTCTGGGAAATCAAGTGTTGTTTGGGTGTTGCTGCATTGCGGGGTTTCTCACAGAGGGTGGGGACATGGACATGGGATTCAGACAGATAGTGTTCATGTGCTTCATTCTTTCACCTGTTGCCTTGGGCAACAGGACAGACTTTCCCATGAGACAACCAAGGGAAAAAGTGTGGGAGACTTTGGCAAAAGCAGCAGGTCTGGACAGCATTTGCCTGACCCATTCGAAACCAGAGAAACCATTTTCAACATGCTTGCTAGGTGGGCCAGTGGAGGGATGGTCAGTCCCAGGGGACATCCTTCCAAGGGTTCTGAAGTTTCTTTCGGATCCTGTGGAGGGATGGCATGTTTGGACACAATTCCTTCCTGTGGCTCACTTTGAACCTCTGGATTTGGACATTTTTGGGTCAACAAAAATGAAATGGTGCATCAAATTTAATTCATCAGGAGTGGCAAAGACAGATAATCATACAATAGATGTCACTCCGAATCAGCCTTTTTATAAAAATGCGTCATCTTGGTGCAATCATACCAAAATGACAAGCAAACCATCCCTTCAACATCCAGCCACTTTACTGAAGGGAATGTTTTTCATTTGCAGGGACAGAATTTGGCCTGCTATCCCTGCAAAAATCAAGGGTGGTCCATGCAGCATTGAAAGATCTTTTGTTAACACACAGCAAGACCTTGATAAGGGAGCAAGGAGAAAAAAAAAATCTGATGAATGAAGTGATCCAAATTGTGACAATGATAATGTTAATACCAAGAAAAAAGGCTCGGAAAAACTGAGTGGTTCTGCTTTCACAGCAGGTGGCATCAAAAAGAGCCTTGGTGCAGTTGGATCAAAAGAGGTTGTGGGCAGAGTAAAGATGCCCATGTCATTTCTTTTGCATCGAATGATTTGTTAGCTAGCAGAGAGAAATGAGAACAAAACAGTAATTGAACATCTATTGTAAAACACATGGACACAAGAGTGATAAATTTAAAGAGGTATTAGAGGACCAAACACACCTGGAGAAAAATTAAATCATAGGTAGATAGTGTGTTCAATTTGTTTCACCTTTCACAGTTGTAGAAAAGAGATTTTGAAAATAGTTGTATGTAATTATAAGGTATTATAATTCTTCTGATGCTTGTGCTGTCCTTGCCTCAGTGCATGAGGCAGACCATGGACAAAGTTGTCAAAGAGGTGTTCTTGGTTCAAAAAGGAAAGGATCCCTTGAACAATATAGTCCAAATTGTGATGATGATGTTTATGCCTGGGACAAGTCTCGGAGAATTGCAGTAGCAATTTTCTCACCCCAAGCAGCATCAGGGGCGGCCTTGACACAATTGGATCATATAGCATGTTGGTTGAGGAAACACAGTCGTGCCATTTCGTTTGTAAAGCCAGGGAACCTCAGGAACAGGATTCATCACGGGATGTTCCAGGCGAACTGTTGTTGTTCACGTTGTTATCACTGCGGGTTGATATCTTTTTCATCTATTTTTAAAATTCTGTTTCTGCCTTTTCGTATCAATGCAGCGAGAGCATCTGTCCTGCCCAGACGTCTTGGTTGGACGGGTAAAAACACTCACTCAAGTAGAATTTCTGCTGATCCCCGTTGGGACCTCCCTCTTTTTCTTTTGCCATTGAAAGACAATGGCAAGATGAACAGAAAAATCACAGGCATTACTAAAACTTATTAAAAACTCAGCAAAAAAAAATTCTATAACATCATTAAAAACACACTTATAAAAAAAACTCAAAGCCCACGATCTTCTGTGGGTGAAACACAAATCTTTGCACAAACCACTTTTGCTGTGCATCCTCTGATCCACTTGTGGAGAGATCAGTGCCCTCTTGCAATTGATAAGTTCCACATTCTTCACTGAAATCCATTTAGATTCTGCACCTGTTAAAACACAAACAAACCCAACACCCCCACAGGGACTGGAGGGTCCTCTCTCAATTCTGTTCCCTAAAACTTGCATGAAGAAATGGAAATATCAACATCTTTGTTATAAACATGAAAAACATTAAGAACAAAACAATGCATATAGTAAAGAAACTAACAACAAATAAAAATCAATCAAATAATACACAATCAATATTACATATAAAATCACAGTTACCAAGTGCTACACTATCAAATTGTCATCCCAGAGTCTGCAGCAGCTGAAAAACCTTAAAACAACAGAGATTTGGATAAAACATGTCCGGATCATGTCTCTCCAAAACCTCCTTTTGAGGCTCAGCTGTCCTGTATGGTCAAATTGTCAAGCCAAAAGGACTTGAATACTTTTTTGATGCAGAAAACACCTGGATCAATCACACCATCCACGTAGAGCCAGAGCCTGGCCAGAGCTCAAACTCTAATTGGAGGATATGTTTAAAACAAAAGTCTTAAAAATAACAGTTATAAGTAAAAAACCTTATTATTAAAAATTTATCAAAACATCAAATAATTGAACCTGTCTAAAATTTGTTTCAAGACAAAAATTCTCTAAATACAACAAACCTTTTCTTCAAAAATCTGAGAATTTGAAGTCTGAAATCTTGAACCAGAACTTGGACTATAAATTTTTAAAAGATGAACTGCAGCTGCATTGAAAATTGAATAAAGAAAACACATGAGTAGTTAAAAAAAATCAAACACACAGGATCCTGAAAAACACATCTTACAATCAATCACCTAAAAAAAACCCCCATAAAACATATGAAAACTGACTGTAAATATTAAAACAACACCTCAATACCTTAACATCTTAATAATAATTCTTATCACAAAAATCAGACAACTTACATTATATGATCAATCTATTAACAAGAAATGTTTAAAATAGTTTCAAAGCATTCATATAACATTAGTAACAATCACTACTTATCATTACCTATAAAAACTTGACAATTATTATTTATCTTATTATCTATAAAAACTCAAAAACAGAAATTGTGAACTCAATGCCAACATTCCATCTGACTGACTTTTCTCAAATCTTTGTTTTCAAAGACATTTTTAGCAATTAAATCATTATTAACATGCCTATCTTTTTTTTTTTTTTTTTTTTACAGTAATTTTCATCCACATTGTATTTGAAATAACTTTGATTTGCATAATGTCCATCCCTCTTGGTTTCTTGGAAAACACTCAGTACTGCTATACTTTTTCATTACGTCTTTTGTTTCCTTGTGTTGTTGCTTGATAAAGCAGCTGCAATGATGTGTCCTTGTTGTTCAATTGCGTCCTGGATGGTTGCGGTGAATGCCGCAGCTTGGTTGCTCTGTTCTGCGCGTGTGGCTCTGACAAGCATCTCATCGACTGGACAGCCCTGAGGGAGGGTGGCTAGGATGGTTCTGGTGTGTGGGTTAGCATTCTCAAAAGCAAGGGATCGGAATAAATGTTCCTGAACGTCTGGTGGCACGTCAGGTGCATCCTTTAAAGCAGCTGACAGCCTATCAATAAATTGTCCAAACGGTTCAGTGGCTCCTTGCTTTATGGTGGCATAGGATGCTGACTTTTTCTTGTCTGGTACCAAAAGCAAAGCTTGATGAGCCAATTGCTGTGACAATTGATGTATTTCAACAGGAAAGGTAAGTTGTACCTGATTGGTTGCATATGGTCCTTGCCCAGTCAGCATATCTGGCTGGACTCCATAAAAGGGGTCCCCCACAGTTGTGTGTTTGTTGGCCTCTTCAATTGCCAACCACCTCCATTCCCTTTCAAACATGAGGTATTGGGAAGGTGTCAGGAGCAGGGATGCAACGTTAGATGAATCACCAGGACAAAGCACATCTGCTGTGAATATATACTGAATGATGTTCCTGGCTGCTTCTGATCTGATCCCATAAGTGGTGACTGTCTGCTTAGCTGATTGTAGGATTTTCCACTCATGAGGCTCCCAGATGGCATTCCCGTTAGATACTATAACAGGACAAGCCAGGGAGCTGGCAGCTTTCCAGTCACCGTCTAAAAGAGCATCTTTCACAACTGACGCCCATCGGGACTGCAATGGATTTTTTAAAACTGCTGGCAATGCCAATTGCTGGCCAGTGGGAGGTTCCACTGCTTGAGCCTGACGATTCGAAAGGGTGGCAAGGCGGGCTATTTTTTTCTGTAACGTATTTGGTCTTTGTATCTTGTTCTGTGATCGCGTGTCCCTGCTGCAATTGACAACCGGAAAGTCTGGCTCTGAGTCGTCAGAATCTGAACTCGGTGGGAGTGGGCAGCGCAGCACTACCGTGGTGGGATGGGAACTGGCATTTTCGGGGCTCTGCTCTGGTGTTGTTTGGGTGGCTACTTCTGCCACTCCGCTAGCATTGGGGTGTCCAGCCCCTCCAAACCGCGCCAGGCTGCTGGCAGCGGCTGCCGCCTCCGGCGGGTGCCGGCGAGCCGTTCCTCTGCGCATGCATGCACCCGCGGCAGCCGCAGCCGCTGCTGCTGCGGGGGGGCGAGGGGCCGGCGCTGCCCCGCTCCCGTCTCCGCCCTGGTCTCCGCCCTGGTCTCCGCCCCCGAGTTCCTCCTCCTGACTCAGCCCTGTTTCGTCACCAACTCCGCCTGCCTCCTCAGGTGTCTCCCCGCCTCCCAAGGGACCCAGGAGGGCCACTTCCTGGTCTGCCGCATTTCGCGAAACCACCGAGCTGTTAACATCCGCTGCTTGCGAGCACACTTCCGCTCCGGGCGCAGCCACATCCCTGCTTTGTCTCGCGCCGCCCGGCTCCGCGCCGCCCTCCAAACGAGCAACAACATCTCTGACAGAGGGGCTGACTGGAGCTTTCTGCCCGCGCACTGGCCGCATATTACAAACATTAAAGAATTTTTCAACCCGCGATGGCTTTCGCGTTTCTATTTGTTCTGCTGTGGACTGCTTAAATGCTCGAATTGCAGCTTCCGCTGCCTCTTTCTCCGCGGCCATGCTCTGTAAGGTATGTGAAACTTTCTTCCAAACACCTCCAAGCTCTAATAGTGTTTTCTTGTCCTTTTTGCCCTCTATGACCGCATCCCAAAGCAGCTGCCCCAGCTCTTGCCATTCGGTTTCACTAAAAATCAGGGAAGGTTTTTGCAGCTTGCCTTTGCTTCTTGCCCAAAGGACCAACTGCTCTAAATCGGCTTCTTTAACTTTTTCAGCTCTCTTTGAGAGAATATGAAAGAGCAGCCGCACTGAAGCCTGTAAATCTCCATCCATGGTGACCTTTCACCCTCTCTGTCTCTCCGCGGCTTACCTCACCTCCGCGGGCTGCTCCGCTCTCGCTTTTCTTCGGCAAGGCAGCAGCTCCGCTCCAGCTCCCCGGCCTCGGCCACGTCCACCCCCGCCGTTCGGGTCTCTTGTGAACGCCGAGGTCTTCCCACTGCTCCAACGGACTCTCGCAAACAAACAACAATGCGAAGAGTCTTTTTCCTCCCGTTGGGAACGGCCCAATTCGGAGTTTGGAGACTTCTGCTCCGTCCCACTTGATCCCCGTTCACAAAAAGTGAATTTGGGATCCCGGTCCCATCACCATGAGGCGATTTGGACCTAAATTTCTGTCGCGCGACTCAAAACCCGACTGCCCGTTACTCTAAAAGTAATTTGGCAGCCTTTTCGGAGCCTCCTGAGTCCCTGTGCGGGCGCCACTTAAAGCCAGGGAACCTCAGGAAAACGGGAAACTGGACAAGACAAACGCACATCCAATCAATATGATTAATGCAACGTTCTCCCTTTATTCAAAATCAGGCGGTAGTTTATATAAGCTTCTACATAGTTTACAGAAACAAAGACTCTCTAATTGGTAGGCTAATATTGTTTACCTTTTCCTTAAAACGGTCTACACCGTACACCATAAAACCTATACTAGTTCACACCCCGTGGTCCCCACAATACCTTAAGACTATTTTCTATCTGCGCCACAAACCCTGAATTTCTAACTGCGTCAGAGGCTTTGAAGGCCACACCAGGCCTCAATCTGAGGCCTAGCCTGGAGTAGCTCAACTTTCACAGTTCATGCCCTCTTTCTCTCAAAAATGCTGCAACAGTTTGCACTGAGTGACATGTTAACAGACATCAGCAGTGCAAGGCAAGCAGTGCTTCAAAACAGGCCGGCAATTGATTATTTGCTGCTGACACATGGGCACGGATGTGAGGAATTTGAGGGGATGTGCTGCATGAACTTGTCCGATCATTCAAAATCTATTCATGAAAATATAAAACAAATACAGAATCGTATTAGCAAATTGAACAGAGTTACAGGGTCCTGGTGGGATAATTTGTTTAACTTTTTTGATATCTCACCATTGTGGAAAGAACTTTTGAAAATAGCATTTTATATTCTTATAGGGCTTGTAGTTCTTCTGCTTGTTCTACCATGCATTTTCGTGTGTATTCGAAAGGCCTTGAACAGCATGGTAAAGCGGGTGTTTCTGGTTCAAACAGAGAGGGGAGATGTCGGAACTCAAAATGTCCCTCAGATATTTTCAGAGGTTCCAGGCCTTGGTCAAAAGCATTTTAGACCCTGGCAAGCAGCAGAAAACAGCTGTGATCTTGAGTTTGAACCATGGAATGAATTACCAACTTTGGGGGTGGAACAAGCGGTCACAGAGAGTTAGATGGTATAATAAAAGTAGTCACAAATTAGAGGGGAAAATTTTTTAGTATTGTACAGGGGGGGTTTAACACCTGTACAGGGGGGGGTTTACTTTGTACAGGGGGGTCAGGAGTTCTAAGATGGAGGAAAGTGGGCCTGATCCTGTTCTTCCTCCTTCTTCTTCCTTACCTCCATGTTCTTGGTGATGTTGGCATTTTTCTATTGGTTTAGGCTGGGAACACACTGCTCAACGTAGATGATAGATATTGGCACATTATTGTAAATATAGTACACGTAGTTTCTGGTATATAATGTTTGTACCATCCCACTGAGGGGCAGAGCCCCGCACACTGCCCTGCAGGACAGACCTGTGGCAGGGCAGCAGAACTTGTTATAGATAAGCAAAAATAAACAACCTTGAAAACAGCACAGACGAACTATGGCTTCTTCTTTGGCAACGGGGCAGAAAGACAGAGACTTTCTACAATCTCGGAATCACCAATACCCACAGATTCCGACAGATGTGTGTCCCCAGCTGCAATCACCTGGCCTGCAGGGGAGTCTCACTCACCTGCCAAAGCAGAAAGCTCAGGCACTGTGCTCCAACGGGCTCGTCTGATGCAAAGCTGTCAGAGCAATGTGAGGGCACAGCCAGCCCAGCTGTGCCCGGGGCAGAGCCCAGCAGAGCCCTGGCAGAGCCCAGAGCAGCCTCAGCACCCGCAGAGCCCGGCTGCAAGGAGAGAAACCAGAAAGTGCCCGTCAGCTGAAGGCTGCTGTCCCCTTGTCCCAGCTGCCCACAGAGCCCAGGCCATGCTGGCTGTGCCCAGAGCTGTGCCCAGAGCTGCCCATCACTGCTGCCTTTGGGAGCAGAGCAGGAGGGCAGGACATGTGCCCAGCCTGCAGCCAGCCATGGCACCTCCAGCCCTCAGCAGCTGCCCAGAGCAGGACGCTCCTGTGCTCGCTGCCATCTCCCCAAAGCTCTGATCCCACCATCCCCAGCAGACAGGACCCACCTCATGCCATCCACTGCTGGAAGAAAAGCTGGTCCCAAACGATGCCCTCAGCCTTCTCCAAGGGCACGGCCCATCCACGCTGCAGCTGCTCCCAAGCACTTCCTGATCCAGACTGGACCCCACCTGGAACGCTTCCTCTAGAAAAACAAACATCAAATTATTGAAAATAGATTACAGACAAAAAGGGGAAACAAGGAAAAAAGTAAAAAAAAAAAGTCACAGGGGAGGGAAGCCCAGGCTTTCTCCCTCCCCCTGCACTGCCCCCATGGTGATCCCAAAGCAAACAAGGGCAGTGGAGCAGCCCAAGCCCTTCCCTGCCTGCAAAGCAAAGCAGCCCCTGCACAGGCTCTGCAGTCCCACCTCTGCTCCCACCATGGAGATTTGTTTGTGTTGGGCTGGCTGCCCCAGCCCCAGCCCCACCCGGGGCACGGTGGGTGCTGGGGGCTGTTGGCAGGGCCAGGAGCCCACTCCCATTTCGTACCCACCCCAGTCCATGCCCCCAGCCCTGCCAAAAGCAGCCTGGCAGCCGACTGAAGGATCAGCTGCATCCGCCCCAGCAAAGGGGGAACCTTTGGCTCCCGGCCAGGCTGTGCAATGCCCAAATCTGGGAGCATCCCCCTGTGTGTGGACTCATCTGCAAATTCCCTGTGCAGCCTGGCTTTGGAGAAGGTGCCAGAATCAAAGTCCATCATCTTCACCCTGCCGGAGACCAGGTGGAGCAAGAGGTTCTCATCCTTGATGTTGCCCTCGCTGTCCCCAGCAGCAGCAGCCCCACCTGGTGCAGCTTCTCCAGGGGCTCCTTCTCCTTCCCTGGGGCCAGCCCAGGCTGTCAGGGTTCTGCCCAGGGCCCCAGCTGTCAGGGAACCGGGACAAGCACAACCAGCTGGGATGGCGGCCACCAGTGCTGGGCAGAGCAGCTCAGCTGCAGCACAGGGGCTGCGTGTGCCCCCCCATGACCCCTGTGCAGCTACAGAGGCAGGACAAAAACACACCCCCACCCCCCACACCCCTCCCTTCGCCCAAGCCCTCCTCCTCCTCCCTTGCGGCGTTCAGCCCCAGCTCCTCCCCTCGCAGCTCCAGCAGCACCCCCGGCCCCCGCCCCGCTCCGCACGGCCCCGCAGCCGCGGCCACCCCCGCACAGGGCAGCGGCAGCGGCGGGGCTGTCGGCTCCGGGAAACAGAAACCGGCCAGAGACCCCATCCCCTGCTCATGGCTCCAGTTATTTGTAATGCGAGAGGACAAAACCCCAGGTGGGAGCCCCTTTCTTACGAGAGTATAAGGGAGCTCTGCAAAACCAAGCGTGAATTTGGAGAAAGGAGTGAATTTTTAAAGAGCATTTAAAAAGCTACTCTAAGTTCCAAACCACTTGTCCCTGCTGATTTGAGATGTCTTTTTAGCTGTTTGCTCCCTCAATCTGAATTTAAGATGTGGGAACAAACTTGGAAAAGGTTGGCAGGGGACCTCCTTCCAGAAATTCTGCAGAGTCCCACTTATTCCACAGATATAGAGGATGAAGAGATCCCTTTAGAACATCTGGTGGGTGAGGATGATTGGGGCCAAGCTGAAAATCAAGCAGCAGGCATTCCCAGACCAGTGTTAGACCTGTCCAGGGATGCAGCAGAATGTGCATTTTTTAACATGCCTTCTAAAGAACCTGTCATTTCTTACACCGCTTTAAAGCAGTCTGTTACAGAGCCATTCATGGATTTTGTTGATCGAGTGAAAGCTTTGGTCGAGAAAAGGGTGCAAAATCCAGAGCTCCAAGATCAGTTCACACTAGAAATTGCCACTACGAATGCAAATGAAGCCTGTCAGCGAGTCATCATGGCCCTTCCAGCATCGCCTCCACCCACACTTCATCAGCTCATTGAGGACTGCACGAGGAAAGCCACACTAAGGACAGAGGACGTGATAAAACCACGGGAAAAGGTGGCTGCAGAAGCAATGGCAACCCCAAAAACACCAAGGGCTGCAAGGCCTCCTGCACCCAAACGCTGATGCTATTTCTGTAACCAAGAGGGACATATCATAGGCCAGTGCCCCTTTAGGGGGGCAGTGCCTTTACAAGCAGGGAAAGTGGGCGCGGGGGAAATCTCCAACCAGCAAAAAAACGGATTGGGGAGCGCGGTCCTATCCCGCGTGGTGACACAAATGGGGTGGGCCAGAGCGTTGTGGCCAGAGCTGCTGTTCACCACATTGTGCCTAGTGTCAGCAGCCAAGCTTACACCACTGACAAGACTGAACCTTACCGATTGAGACTCACTAAACCTGTTCCTTTTTCTAATCAGGACTGGCATTTCATCACAGCAACAGCAGAGCTGCTGCCCCGCATTCGGAACTGCGAAACTCACAGACGGAATGATCTACTAAACTACAAGTACCTTCTCAGTACCAGCAAAAATGGGTCCATTCCAGGGGGCTGTTTGACCGTGTTCCTATTGAATACAGACGGAGTTCAGCAGAGGGATGCTGCTGCTCCCAGAGCCTGGCCCCAGCACCCCTGGGCAAGCAGGGGCTGCCCCAGTGGCACACGGGGTGACCCACTGCCCCCTCACCAGCACTTGGTACTTGTATACAAATTGGGGTTGGAAAAGAAGCCAATGGTGTTGGAAGAGGGCAGCGGAAGCCCTGGCAAGGTTTGACCGTGATGTGCTGGGGAAAAACCCACCCAGTGCTGGGGAAAAACCATGCCTTCATCCTCCCTGGTAGCATTTCCCCAAGAAATATTATGAAGCCAATGCAAACAAGGGGAGCAGAGCAGTCAGAGCTCTTGGAGAAGGTAGAACCTTCCACAGGAAAGCAACTGGTGCCACAAGGAGTGGGTGGCATCAGGCAGCTCTGGGGAAGCCCCTCAGGAATGCTGTATCCTGAGGGAACACTGCTGGCCTTGACTTGTTGGCACCTGCAAAAGCTTAAAATCAGCTGCCTCAGCTTCCAGGGCCTCTCTTGGCCAGCATCCTGACGTGGATGCAGGACGGCTGCCAGGCGCTGCTGGGACCCAGCGGGACAGGAGCGGCTGTCTCGTGCCCACGCAGCACCCGTGACACAGCCAGGGCCATCCCGAGAGCAGACAGACACTCACGGGCCAGCAGAGAGGAGCAAGGAGCCCTGGGCTCCTCTCAGGGTATCTCAGCTGGGCTCGCTCCACAACACGCCCCCATTTGAAGGCCTGCTGATGCCCAGCTGCCAGAAATGCCTCCCTTGTGCTCTCCAAGATGCACAGGGAGAGCCAAGGAGCAGGACACCTCGGCAGGCAAACCTTCCAAGCCTTTTCTGAGGCCAGGCACACACCAAGATCAGCCAAGACTCTCCACCACACTGCCTGGCCCACCCAGCCCAGCTCTGTGCTGGCCCTGGGCCACAGCAGCTCCCAGCAAGCAGGGGGCAAATGCATGTAGCCAAGAGATGCAACACAGCAGACAGGGAAGATGTGAAAAGTGAGTGTGTAATGGCCTTTTAATTCACAGCTCCCACAGAGAGCTTTGTTGCTCGTGGCTGGACAGAGATGGTTCTACTCAATCCTCTGTCCAAAGGGGGGGTAACACACGCTGCTGCAGGTGCTTGGGTTGGTCCCTGCAGGTCCAGGTGGATGCCAAACCTGCTCTTCACAGCCTTCTCCCTTCCCCTGCCCCTCTGCCAAGTGCAGCGGGCCTCAAGGACTGAAAGGAGCACAGAGAGCCAAAGGGGGACACTTGCACCTGCCTCACTGGGAGCTCCCAGGGAAGCACTTTCCTTGAGAAGCAAGCCCCTGTCCTCAAAAGGCATTTCCCCAAATGTGCGGCTTTTCTGCTCAACACCAACACACCCTTAGGAAACGCTGGCAAGGCTGAAGGACTTCACGTCCTTTCAGGACAGGCACTCCAGCTCTAGCTCCTATTCCCCCAAGTGCCTTTCCAGGTGGAGGCTCAGACGTGCATCCCCAGGCCCTCTACAAACACAAGCTGCTCAGTGCCTCTTCACCTGCCTCAACTCCTGCCTGCGCCCACGGCACCAAGACCAGGCTGTTCCCAGCCAGAGCCCAGAGCCCTGCTCCCGCAGGACGCTCTTGCCAGCACCTTCCAGGCCTCTCCGCTGTGCACACAGCGCTTTTCATGCCTGCTCCCAACAGGCTCTGGAAGGCAGAGCACAGCCTGGCTGCCTCTGCCACCAGCACAGCCCAAACACAGGCAGAGGAAGAAGCAGCAGGGGCTGTTTTGCGGCCATGCCCAAGAGAGACTGGAAGGGTGCCCTCCCTCTGCTCTCACTTGCTTGGCTTTCTGACTGGCTCTGAGCCTGGGGCTGCCATTCCTCACTTGTGGGGCCCAGAACCACAGCCGGGATCCCGGCACTGCCTGAGAGTGCTCCGGGCACTGGCAGGGTCGTGTGTCCCAGTCTGGGGCACCGTGCTGCTGCTTCCTTTGCCCTCAGGCACACCCAAAGCTCCCTGCTAAGCCTGGATGGTCGCTGGTTCTGCCCTCTCCCTGATCCTGTGCAGGGATGGAGCACTGCTGAGCTTTCAGGAAGTTATTCCTGAAAACTTCCAGCATTCCAAGCTCCTTTGCCCTCTGTGGAAGCTTGCCATGGAATCCCTCACAGCTGCCTTCAGAGCATACTCAGCTTGGCTCTTCCAAATTCCAGGGGCTCCAGGCTGCTCAGCAAGATCTGCAACTCCACAGGGTTGTGGAACTGCACCTTCAGCACAGGCACCTTTCCAGCCTGATCTGCCCTCGTTCTGTGTGTGTGTGCACTGAACACGGCGTGGAAGAGAACAGCAGCAGGGGCCTGTGTGTCCCAGGGCCCGGGATTTGCGCCACTTCAGCTCCACAGAGATGCAGGTAAGGGGGAGAAACCAAACTGTTTATTAAGGGAAGGGAAAGGGAAGGGATGAGATGGGGGCCAAAAAAAGGGAATGGGCAACGTTTGAGGGCTGGAGGGAGGGAGCTGTCAACAGGGAGGGGGAAGGCAGCAGCTATGGGAGCTTGCAGCAGGCACAGCTGTGGCCAGCATCAGGTGTGCCTGGAGCTCCAGTGACATTGAGTCCTGCTGCTCTCTTCACTGTCTCCTGGTACTCTTCTTGGGAGCCTGGTTCTCTGAATTCAGCAGATGACCTTAGTTCTGCACATCTTTGTCCAAAAACTGCCTGAATTTCCAGGGTAGTGGTAGATGGGCTGTCATCTTCGCTCATGGCATGAAGGGCTGGAAGACAGATAAACTACCACAGTGAGAGACCAGGGGCTGTGTGACATCACAGAGAGCTGTGTGACATCACAGGGGCTGTGTGACATCACAGAGAGCTGTGTGACATCACAGGGGCTGTGTGACATCACCGAGATCTGTGTGACATCACAGGGGCTGTGTGACATCACAGAGAGCTGTGTGACATCACAGAACCTGTGTGACATCACAGAGAGCTGTGTGACATCACAGATCCTGTGTGACATCACAGATCCTGTGTGACATCACAGAGAGCTGTGTGACATCACTGGGGCTGTGTGACATCACAGAACCTCTGTGACATCACAGAGACGTGCGTGTGACATCATAGAGAGATGTTTGATGTCACAGAGATGTCAGTGTGACATCACAGAGATGTCAGTGTGACATCACAGAGAGCTGTTTTACATCACAGAGATAACAGTGTGACATCACAGAGATATCAGTGTGACATCACAGAGGGCTGTGTGACATCACGGAGATCTGTGTGACATCACAAAGATCTGTGTTACATCACAGAGTGCTGTGTTACATCACAGAGATGTCCGTGTGACATCACAGAGGGCTGCATGATCTTGCACCTTCTGGAAGATGGAATATCGCCCACTCTGTATTGCCCGGAGGACATGCAATGTTTGAAGTGCCAGCTCTGACATGGCACTACTGACATCCTCTGTCAGGCATTCAAGGGCTGCAAGAGAGAGGAACAGAGCCACGGTCAGATCCCGACTCTGTGGGGAGCCAAGGGGAGCCCCCCCTGCCAGGGCCATCCCAGCGGGCTCTTGCCATGGCCGGGAGGGATCAGGGACCAAGGGGATCAGCCCGAAGCTGCTGGCCACGCATCCCCCACGTGTCCCTGAAATCTCTGTGTGCTCTACCTAGGAGAGCAGAGCTCTCCGCAGCCGGGGCAGGGCTTGCAGCTCGCCCCGGCAGCCCCCGCTGGCAGCCCGCTGCCCTGTCTCACCATTGAGGATCAGCTGGAGCTTTTCCTGCTGTCCCCTCAAGCTCCTCCCGGCCATCCCTGGGAACACAGAACCTGTCAGGCCCAGCGGCACAGCTCCCTGCCAGCGGCGCTGCCAGCCCTGTGCCCACACGCCCTCCTGGCCCGGCTCGTGGCTCACCCATGAACCTGACGGCGCCTCTCGCAGGGGCTCCTGTGGGCTCTGCAGGTAGGGCAGGGCCCGGCGCAGGTGCTCGGACACGCTGCTGCTGTCCTCTGCCAGCTGCAGAGAGCAGCAGGAGGGTGCAGTTGGTTCAGGCTCAGCCCCTTGGCTGCAGCCCTGGGCAGGGGAGCAGCTGCCAGCAGCACGCCCTGAGCAGCGCGGTCAGGGGCTTCTCCAGCCTGAGCCTGGGGCTCGCAGGCCGGTCTTACCAGGCCCCCGCTGAACCCCCAGGTCTGATCCACCTGCAGTGTCTGTTGGAGATCCTTCCTGTTCAGGAATCTGGCTGAACAACGCAGCGTTTCCTGAGAAGCCTGGAGAGCAGCAGAGACGTGGAGATGTCCCCACAGCCCAGGGCGCAGGACCCGTCCCTGTGCCAAGGCCTGGAGGAGGCTGCAGCCTGCGAGGTGCCAGGGCAGGAGGCAGCCCAGCCCCAGCCAGGGGAACAGCAGCAGCTGCCGAGTCCTCACCTCTGCCACTCGCTGGTTCTCATCATGGCAGTGGAAGGAGAGTGGCAGCAGGCTCTGGCACACGTGTGCCTTCAGGGCCTTTTTATCCTCTTCTGGAAAAAAATCCAGCATCTCTCGGAAGATTAACATGGAGCACAACTGCACCTGGCTATCCTCCTGTATGAAAGGAAGGAAGAAAAACCTCAGCATCAGCTGCTTCAAGCCCACCTGGGCACAGCCTTTAAGTGCACAGGGCACAAAGTGTGTGGGTAGCACCCGCTGGCCGTGGCTGGAGGCGCAGAGCCTTACATTGTCAAAGAGTGGCAGGAGCGCCTCAGCCAGCTGCAGGGCGAGGGCGCTGGTTATTGGGGCACCATTGCAGAGAAATAAACCCCTGAGGAGAACCGTGGTCATCCTGAGCATGACACTGTCATTTTCCTGCCGGAGCTCCATGAGCCTTTCATGCAGGCTCCACATCCTTATGGCCATCTACTTGTGGAACACAAGTGTGTGAAACACCATCCTGCTGCCACAGGGCCCAGGGGCCAAAGGCCTGTGCCAAAGCACTCGGGCAGCTGCAGCAGGAGGCAGGAGAGCTGGCAGCAGCTGCCTCAGTGCCCCAAGGCCAGCCAAGCCCCAGGGACTGCCTTCCCCAGCCCCACGCTGGCAGCACGGCTTCAGCCCCTGCGCTCTTCTCACCGAGGCACTGGTGGTGCCGAGCACCACGAGGCCTCTGAGTGCCAAGCGACGCCTCCCCCTGCACTCGCTCTGCAGGTTCTTTGACAAGAACTCCAGGACGCTGTCACGGCATTCACTCAGGTTCAGGCGCTCCAGGACCTGAAAGGCACAGGGCAGTGACGGGGGAGCGGCCGGCGGGAGCCCAGAACCGCACAGGGCCGGGCCCAGGCAGCAGCACAGGGCGCGGGCTCCGTCCCAGGCACTGCGGCCAAGAGAGGGCAGAGAGCCGGGAGGCAGCTGAGCGAGGCAGCGCTGGCCTTCAGGCTCACCTCCACAAGGAACGCCAGGGAGGCCAAATCCCGGCATGGCGTGTCTTTGCTGAGCAGCCCGAGCAGCTGGAATGCAATCGCGGAACACACGGCTTCGGATGCGCGTTGCATTTCTCTGACAGGAGGAAATAGGAGCCAAACACCTGAGCCAGCGGGGGCAAACCTCTCCCAGGACTGACTCACAGAGGTCTGGCCTTTCTCCACCACCCTGCAAGGGGCAGCTGAGCCCTCTGGGAGGTTGCTGCTCTTGGGCACGCTCCTCTCCCAGCCTTTTGCAGCCTCCTTGGCCGTCCCTTGGTGACAAGGCCTTCTGGCCCACGGCCACGGGGACTGTGTGGGGCACCTGGGGCACAGGGCACACATGCCAGGGACAGCTGGGGAGCAGGGGGTCTCACCTGGCCAGCACGCCCACAGCACAGTGGTGGGTGTCAGCACACAGCAGCGTGTCCCAGCCACACTTGTCTTCCATGACCACCACCACATCCTCATAGTGCAGTCAGCAGAGCAGGGCCTTCAGGGTCTGCTCTGAAAAGCTGTGCGCAGAGCAAAGCCCAGGTCACACTGGGAGCACTGGCTCCTGCCCAGGGATGTGGCAAGGACAGGAGGACTGGCATGGAGCACCTGCTGGGGTTGGAGGCAAGGCCGTGTTGCTGCTGACATCCCTTCCAGAAGGTATCGACCTCCTCTGGCATATCCAGAATGCTGAAGAACACTTGGAAGAGCAGATGGACAAACAGGCGGGGGAAATACACGGTCACCATCTGTGGGACACAGGGCACCTGGAGCATCTTCCACATCACCACAGTTGCCTGCAAAGGACAAAGCCCCTCGAGACAGCGCTCAGTGCCGAGGTGTCCGTGTGGCAGGGCCCAAGCACAGGAGGGAGAGGCCCTGAGAGATGCAGAGGGAGCACCGGGCCTGGTGGCCCTGAAGCTGCCCCGAGGCCAGGTTTCAGCCCAGCATCTGAGGCTGGGAGACGCCGTGGGGGAGGGAGGATGGAGAGCTGCTGGAGGGGTGGCCTTGGGGCCAGCAAAGGTAGAAACTCACAGCCAGGGCAAGGACAGCCGTGTGGTCCCCATCGGAGGTGCACGTGCTGTGCTCTGGCCAGCTCCCCAGCACATCAAGGAGTACGAGCATGGCCGGCTCTGCAGTCCTGGGCGAGCACATGATGCTCTTCCACATGGCCAAAGCAGCTCTGTGGGGTCAGAGCTCTGTCTCAGAGGAGTCTGAGACACAGCAGCATGGCCTGGGTGGCAGCGGGGAGCTGAGCTGCTCTGCCAGCCCTGCCTCTGCCCACTGCCCCTCACTGGCAGCACGCAGGCAGCCCAGCCCTGTGGGGACTGGCCCCTGAGGGGCAGGGGGGAAGCATGGCAGCACGCTGGGGGGCTGGCAGGAGCCAGGGCTGGCAAAGGGAGCAGCCAGCGGGCCCTGGAATTCTCTGTTTGTCAGACACCTGGGACAGGCTGTACAGGGTGAAGGGCTGCTGAGCCTTGTGGACACGTGGGCCCCGTACCTGTCACACACTGGGGCCACACGCAGGAGAGCCATCACCACGTCAGAGGGCTGTGCCTCTGTCAGATCCAGAAGGGGCCTGTACAGATTGTACTCAGGAAACTCATTGGCCACGAGGATGTACCTCGCCATGGCAGGCAGCTGGAGAAGGCAGGGGAGACTTGGAAAGCTGCCAGAGGAAGGAATGTGCCCAGCTGCCCCAGAGAAGTGCTTCCCTTGCCACCACACTGCCATGGCCTCAAAGGCTTCCAGGGAGCAGCAGGCGTGGCTTGGGAGGCCACGCAATTGCTGGGAGGAGAAAAGCCAGGCCACAGGCTGCTTACTTGCTTTGGGCTGGAAGGACCCTCCTCCACAAGCATATCCAGCAGGGCAGCACTGGCCTTGGTTTTGAAGATGGGAGGGTACGCTCTGACCACAGTGCCCATGACGCTGCTCTCTTCCTCCCGAATCCTCTTCGTGAATTTGCAAACCATCTGCAGCAGAAGGGCAAGAAGCCCGGGATGTTGCATGGAGTGCTCCGAGCACAGTGCTGGGCTGAGCAGTGCCAGCAGGCCCAGCCCAGGTGGGGATGGCTGCAGGTACCTGCGCTGTTCTGCGGAAGCGGCCACGGGTGCGTTCCTGCTCTCGTGTGCGCTGCACGGCTGCACCTGGCAAAGAGCGAGCGCAGCCCGAGCTGAGGGGCTGCGGGAGAGGCCGGAGAACACAGCCCAGCCCTGCGCTGCCCAGGCAGGGACAGCCCCGCGCCGCCCCAGGGCATGGAGCACGGCTGTGGGGTGTCTGCCCGGCCCCTATTCCATCCTGTCCATGGGCATGGCCCCACGGGATGGGATGGGATGGGATGGGATGGGATGGGATGGGATGGGATGGGATGGGATGGGATGGGATGGGATGGGATGGGATGGGATGGGATGGGATGGGATGGGATGGGGCCAAGCTGGCTGCAGGCACCAGCCCTGTGGCCCAGCTCTGCCACTCACTCTTCTGTGGTGCCTGGAACTGCTCCACCTCTTCAGGCTGCTGTGCTGGGGCAGCTCCAGGGCCTTCTTTCTCCTCCTTCCCCCAGGCCAGCTTGGCCACGCTCGCAGGTCTGTGCTCTGCGTCACTGCCTGGATTCATGGCTACTTGCAGAAGGTGAAAAGGAAAAGGTCCGAGTCAGCAAGTGCTGCAGTTGTGCCTTGAGGACACCTGCAAGAGTGAAGTCTTGGCAAGGCTACAGGACAGCAAGTCCTGCACTCTGGTCTTGGGAGCTCCAGCCACAAGGACAGGAGACTCCTGTCAAGGACTGTGCAAAGCAAATGCCACAATCTGCCCTCGAGGGCAGCTGCAGAAGAGATGCCTCGGGAAGGCCAGGGGTCACCAAGTACTCTGGTACTGCCACGAGGTCACCTGCAGGAGTAATACCTCGGAAAGTTCTGGGTCAGCAAGGAACGAGTGGCTGTGTGAGGGCTCCTCACAGCACCACTCTCTCCATCCTGTCTTGTCACGTGCACCGAGCACTGTGGAGTGGCCTTGTCACTGCCAACACCTATGCCACAGCATGTCACAAAGGACCCTTGGATACCCTGTCCTGTTCTATTCCACGGTGACCATGCTGCACCGTGTCACAAAGGGCCCTTGGATACCCTGTCCCGTTCCATTCCACGGTGACCATGCTGCACCGTGTCACAAAGGGCCCTTGCACACTCTGCCCCCTGCCCTGGGGCCACCCCCAGCCCCCCAGAGTGGCCCAGGTTGGAAGGAATGCCTTGCCCCAGGTGTGTCAGACAGCCCAACAGGATCTTTAGGAACGGCTCAGACCATCAGCAAACGCTGCCCTGCTCTGCGGGCTCAGAGCAGCAGGAGCCCCCAGGGCTGCCGACGCAGCCGCGGCGGGAAGGGCACGGGGCCCTGCACAGAAGCTGGCACGGCCTCCTCGGGACATGTCCCACATGGTGGCCATCCTAAGCACGGCCGTGTGACACAGACCAGGAACGTGTGGGCCAGGGCAGGAATGCTGCTCTGACCCTGGGGCCCGGGGAGCGCTGCTAAACAGTTCCTGGATTATGTCAACTAGCTTGGGAAAAAAGTTTACTATGCATAAGGCATTATGAATATGCAACAGGCTGGTGTAAAGGAAAAGGTATTCAAGGGTATCTCCGGAGGTAACAGTGTGCTCTCGGCTCAGTGCCGAGATGCACCCGGCCCTAACAACCTTTGCTCTCTGGCCCTTGTCTCCTCTTGTCCTGCATTAAACTCTTTAAATTTTCACAGGGGAGTGAAGGTGTTTTTCACAGCCCCGAGCGGAGAGCTCTGCCCGGCGGCTCCCGGGAAAGGCGGCGGCGCTCGGCACGGCCCCGGCCCGCCCGGCCCGCGGGAATTCCCCGGCCCGGGACAAAATGCTGCCCCGAAGGAGCGCTCGGAACGCCCCTGCGGCTCCTCCCTGCCCCGCAGTGCCGCAGCTGCCCCGCTGTGGCAGGCGCGGCTCTGGAGCAGGGGGGCTCTGCGGGACCCCCGGGCTGTGCCCCCTCCCGGGCCGTGCCCGCCCCGGGGCTGATGCTCGGCCCGGGCTCTCTCGCTGTCCCGGCCCCGCAGGGTCCCGCCGTGAGCGGCACCGCCCGCCCGGCGCCGCAGGGCCCGAGCCCTGCCCGGCCAAGGCTCCGTGTCCATGGCCGGGCCCTGCCGGGGCTGCGGCCCCTGCCCGGCCCGGCACAGCCCGCAGCGCCCGGCGCAGCTCCCTCCGGCCGGGCACTGCGGCTGCCGGCGAGGCGGAATGTTCAGCGCACGGCATCTCTGCCAGCTCTGCTCACATGGGCAAAACCAGCTGCTGCTGAGGCAATCCGAGCTCCCACCGAAGCCTTCCACCCAAAATGCTGCCTTCAGCTCCCACACACCGCTAAGGAATCCAAGAGCAAACTGAAAGCTGATTAGAGAATCTTGCACAATCACATCCAAGAACATTTTGTTATAAAATCACAAATATTAACAGAAGCTGAGAAAGTCAACAATGTTAGAAAACAAGCTTCCAACACTGGGACTCAAAGAGCTAAGGGCATGCCTTTGAGTGGAATGAGCCCTCTCTTTTTGACATGTCAGCAATGCCATGGAATTTCCCAAACCAGGGAAATAGGGAGCCCTGGCAGCAGCAGCTTCACACACAGCAATGACACAGAACAGGGCAGGGCAAGAGGCTGACAAAACTCTAACTGCTACTTGCAATGAAGTACCTTTGTTTCCAGTTCTAATCTAGCCACTATTAATATAGAGTCCAAAAGACTAAAAATACTAGTAATAATAATAACAACTGTACCATTATTAGCAAAAAATTGAGATAATAGAAATAATAAGAATTACTAGTGGTAATAAAAACCCTACCATACTTATAGCAGGTTTGCATGGACAGGTTTTGGTAAGAGAGGGGCTCTAGGAGCACCTTCTGTGAGAGCAGCTGCTCCTCCATGTCCCACAGAGTCAATTCCAGCTGGCTCCAGGACAGACCGGCTGCTGGCCAAGGCTGGGCCAGTTAGAAATGGTGGTAACGCCTTTGGGATAAGAGATTTAAGAAAAAGAAAATGGGTGATCCTGGAGTTGTGACTGTGAGCAGGGAGGAGCAGGGTGAGGACATGTGAGAGGAGCAGCTCTGCACACCCCCAGGGCAGGGCAGGGCAGGGCAGGGCAGGGCAGGGCAGGAGGGGCAGGAGCTGCTCCAGCTGCTGGAGCTGATTGCCCTGAGATTCCCTGGGCAGTCCCTGGTGAGGCAGCTGGGCCCTGCAGCCCATGGAGGGCACGGAGGGCAGAGATGCACCTGCAGCGCCTGCAGGAGCCCGTGCCGGAGCAGGGGGATGCCTGAGCGGAGGCTGCGACCCCGTGAGAAACCTGTGCTGGAGCAGGGACCTGGCAGGGACCTGCAAACCCCTGGAGAGGAGCCCACGCTGGAGCAGGGCCCTGCCAGGACCTGTGAGCCCATGGAGGAGCGAGCCACGCTGCAGCAGTTTGTGGAGAACTGCTGTCCGTGGGATGAACTCACCGTGGAGAAGTTCATGGAGAAGTGTCTCCAGGAGGGACCCCTGGCACAGCAGGGAACGACTCCTCTCCCCGAGCAGCAGGAGAAACAACAGGGGATGAACTGACCTGAGCCCCCATTCCCCGTCTCCCTGCACCAACTGGGGGGGAGGTAGAGCTGGGAAGGAGGGAGGGAAGGGCAGAAGGTGTTTTTAAAGCTTTGTTTTACTTCTCACTGTCCTGCCCTGATCCAGATAGCAATAAATTCCATTAATATCTCCAATTTTGAAAATGTTTTGCCCATGATGGCATTTGCTGAGTGATCTGTCCCAGTCCTTAGCTCAACCCATGAAGCCTTCATTCTGTTTTCTCTCTCCTGTCCATCTCTGGAGAGGAGTCAGAGAGCAGCTTTGGTGGGTGCCTGACATCCATCCAGGGTGAACAGACAACACTTCCTTTCCTTCATTCTTTCTTTCCAGAGGTCACTGTGAAGGAGTTGGGTGGGGCTTTGAGGGAGGGAGTGAAGGTGGTGGGGAGTGGTGGGGACAGGAGCCACAGGGATGTGGGACAGGCACCAGAGGGGCCTGGGCAGCTGTCAGGGGGCACAGCCTGTCCCCCTGGCCCAGCAGCAGGGGACGGGGGGCACGGCCTGTCCCCCTGGCCCAGCAGCAGCCCAGTGCCCTGCCCAAGGCGCTCCCAGCAGGGGCTGGGCCCCTGAGGCAGGGGAGACCCCAGTCCCGGGGCAGCGTTTCTGCCCCGTCCCCTGTCCAGCCCAGCCTGCCCCGTGTGCGCAGTGACCGCTGGCACGGGCTGCACGGGACACTGTGACCTGCTGGGGACACTGAGAGCTTCCCTGCTGTGACACTGCCCTTGGGATTTCACAGGCACCAAACAAACCCCAGCCAGCACCGCCCCTTGTCATGTCCCAGGTACCAGGGAACATCCCAGCCCCGCTCCTGGTGATGTCCCAGGCACCAGGGCACATCCCAGCCCCACTCCTGGTGATGTCCCAGGCACCAGGGCACATTCCAGCCCTGCTCCTGGTGATGTCCCAGGCACCAGGGCACATCCCAGCCCCGCTCCTGGTGATGTCCCAGGCACCAGAGCACATCCCAGCCCTGTTCCTGGTGATGTCCCACGCCCTACGAGTGTCCCAGGTGAGGGAAGAGCTCATCACACAGCTCAGCCTTGACCCAAACCAGCAGAGGCACCACGAAGGGCGGCCCTGCGAGTGCCCCAGTGTGGGAAGAGCTCCGTGCGCTGCTCCAGCTCCATCCCCCATGGGAGGATCCGTGCTGGATGATCCCCAGTGAGCCCGGTGGGCAGACCCCCAGTGACCCGTGGTGCTGCTGATCCATGCTGGGAAGACACCTGGCTGGGGGGCTCCACATCCTCCTGGCCCCCCTGGCCTGGATTATCTTTTCATTTCTCTATGCTCTTTCAAAACTCTAAAAAGCAGGTAAAAATAAAGATGTTGAGCTAATACAAGGATGGGGACATGGGGGTGGTTCTTGCAGGGGATGTGGGGGATGCTGGGTTTGAGGGACTTGAGGGTTCCTGGGAGGGACCTGGGAGCTGCTCAGGGCTTTGGGCACCCCAGGCTGAGCGGCTCCAGTTGCACTGGGAGACCCTGGTGGAGGTTCTGGGCAGCTGGTCAAGGACCCCCTGCCCTGGAACTGTCCCCATGTGTCCCCATCCCATAGCCCGGTCCCCCTGCAGTGGCTGCCCCATTCCTTACTCCCCTTCCATAGTCCCCTTGCCCCTGCCTGTTCCCATGTCCCCCCTATCCCGTTTCCATCCTGCTCCCATCCCAATTCGGACCCCATTCTCGATCCCTGTACCGTATTCCCTGTCCCTGTCCCCATTCCCAGTCCTATTCCCTGTCCCCATTCCTGGTCCCTGTCCCCATTCCCTGTCTCTGTCACCAGTCCCAGTCCCTGTCTCCATTCCCATTCCCTGTCCCCATTCCCAGTGAGACATGAATTTGGAAGAATTAAGAATTTTAGGAAGTTAAGATGATAGTTAAATTAGATGTTGCTGACTTAGTGGAAGTAGATAAATAGGCTTTGTTCCTAGTTAACAGTAGCTGGATCTTAGATAAGATATCCAGGATCTATTAACTCATTGCTTCTCAGCTTTATGTTTGGGTAGCTGTGCTTATCATGAGAAACAGAATGTGACAAACAGATTTCAGGGACACAAAAACAGTTGCAGACTTCCCCTACTTTAGGAATCCATTAAGCACAGGAAAACGGCAAGGATTCCTTTGTCACGTGTGCATGGGAAAGGCAGAAAGGTCAGAATGAGGAAGACTTATTTTACTTCTTCATTTTGGAGACCCCTCCCCAAAATGGACCCCTGACTCATTTCAGGGAACAGAACTACACATGCTTAATAGCCTTTCTGCCAATTAGCATATGAAGCGGAGCAGAGGAAGTGACAGGGATATGAATATGCATTCATATTTTGTGTATTCAAGACTTCTGTCAATAAAAAAGCTTTGTAACACCTGTGATTTTTGCAGTGTGGATTAGGGAATTATCCCAGGTACTGCCCGGCTGTCTCAATAAACATACACTTTCTAAATTTAAACTCTTTGAGAGTTTTTGTCCGTCTCGGTTGGATATCAATGTTGGATCGATATTCATATTTTAGTAAATCATTATCGTAAAGAAGTCCTAGTATGTGTATTAACATGTATTTTCCTAATATTCTAGCAATTATTCTTGCATTGCTTCAAGATATAAGTTAACTTTGCATAAGTTAATAGTATTCAAAATCCATGTTCTGTTCCTATTATTATTTATTATACAAAGAAAAAAGGGAAAAGGGGTTGGATTGAGGGTATACCCTCCTGCCCTCTGAGTCTGTTCTCATGTTTTACAATAAATCCTACAACAGTACAATACAGCATCCTAAAGTATGGACACTGGAAACCACAGACAGCATTACAAATGATCACCTGCCTCATGGACAGTTCATAGAAGGACTTGATTTGTTTACAAATTATTTCTCATGTTTACAAACAGTTTTTCTGCTTACAGACTGTTTTCTGGGAGTTTGGTTTTTCTCCAAGGGATCAAGTGCTTAAAGGTTGTTTTTTAAAATTGGGTTTTTCTCTGAGGCCTAAATGGGCTCAGGGTTAAATAGCTTTCTGCTTTTAGAGATAAGTTCAATTTGTAACCGAGAAGCATTATGCCTGTGGCCTGAGTTCTCCCCTAACAGTTCCTGGAGGGGAATGCTGCAGCTCCAGTGTAAATTAGATGCACGCTGTCCTCTGTCACCATGTTTGCAAAGGGCCCTTGCAGATGGGTGACAGAGAACAATACACAGAATTTTATAAAGAAAGGTGAGATGTTACCATGATTGACAGGGGTCTTGACCAATCAAATATCTCCCAAAACTGCAGGCACCTCACGGGCCAGAACCTGAAAGGGCGTGGAGCTCAAACCAATGAGAGCTTCCAGGCCTGGTCTTTCAAATGCCCTGTGTAAGGGGGGGAGTGGGAAATAAAATCTCTCTGTTGCCCCATGAACTCGGGAGGAGCAGTCTTTGTCTCCTGTGCCCTCGCTGCCCCACCAGACCAAAGAGATGTTCACCAGGGCCCTCCCTGTTTGTGGCCGTCCAGTGCCGAGCTGAGCAGGCAGCCAGTTGTGTTTGCACGTGAGCTGCCACAGGGAGACACACAGCAGCTGGAGATTTGAATAGCAGGGCTCGGGCCAATTCTTTTTCTTTTCGAATGCAAGAAAGACGCAAAAGCACAAGGAAACATGACAGTGTTTCGGTGGATTCTCTTTGTCCTGTGAAGTTGAGTAGCTGTTGGTGTTTCTGTGCTGCTGCTAATCCCTTCCATGAAAGAATCATTCTGGGAAGGAGCAACAGCATCTGACACGCACCAAGTGTTGCCACCAGTTGCTCCAGGTGCTGCTACCAACAGCCCCTGTAGGACGGAGCACAGCCCCCAATGCACACCAAAAGCCAGGGAATCTCAGGAAAACGGGAAACTGGACAAGACAAACACTGATATGAACCAATGTGGTTAATCAAATGTTCTCAGTTTATTTGAGATAAGATGGTAGTTTATATAAGCTTCTACATAGTTTACAGAAACAAAGGCACTCTAATTGGTAGGCTAACATTGTTTACCTTTTCCTTAAAGTGGCTTGAGCCTTACACTATAAACGTATCCTAATTCACACCCAGACAGCCCAGTGGTCCCCGTCACACCTTAATACTATTTCTATCTGCGCCCCAAGCTCTGAATTTCTAACTGCGTCAGAGGCTTGAAGGCCTCACAAGGCCCAAACCTGAGGCCTAGACTGGAGTAGCTCAAATCTCATAACTCATGTCCTCTTTCTCTGAAAAATGCTGCAACACACACCAGCTTTGGCTGCCCTCTGGCAGAGAAGCCCTTTTGGGGCACAGGTTTCTGGGGCAGGAGACGGGCACCGGTGCTGCCAGGGCTCGGGGGAACTCTGCTACGGCGGGGACTGTGCCTCAGCGGCTGATGTCAGCGCTCCCCGGGCCCCAGGCTCAGAGCAGCATTCCTGCCCTGGCCCACATGTTCCTGGTCTGTGTCACACGGCCGTGCTTAGGATGGCCACCATGTGGGACGTGTCCTGAGGAGGCCGTGCCAGCTTCTGTGCAGGGCCCCGTGCCCTTCCCGCCGCGGCTGCGTCGGCAGCCCTGGGGGCTCCTGCTGCTCTGAGCCCGCAGAGCAGGGCAGCGTTTGCTGATGGTCTGAGCCGTTCCTAAAGATCCTGTTGGGCTGTCTGACACACTTGGGGCAAGGCATTCCTTCCAACCTGGGCCACTTTGGGGGGCTGGGGGTGGCCCCAGGGCAGGTGGCAGAGTGTGCGAGGGCCCTTTGTGACACGGTGCAGCATGGTCACCGTGGAATGGAACGGGACAGGGTATCCAAGGGCCCTTTGTGACACGGTGCAGCATGGCTACCGTGGAATGGAACGGGACGGGGTATCCAAGGACCCTTTGTGACACAGTGCAGCATGGTCACCGTGGAATGGAACGGGACAGGGTATCCAAGGGCCCTTTGTGACACACTGTGGCAAAGGTGTTGGCAGTGACAAGGCCACTCCACAGTGCTCGGTGCACGCGACGATACAGGACAGAGAGAACGGTGCTGTGAGGAGCCCTAACACAGCGCACATGTTCCTTGCTGACCCAGAGCTTTCCCGAAGTATTACTCCTGCAGGTGACCTCGTGGCCAGACCAGAGCACTTGGTGACCCCTGGCCTTCCCGAGGCATCTCTTCTGCAGCTGCCCTCGAGGGCAGACCGTGGCATTTGCTTTGCACTGTCCTTGACAGGAGTCTCCTGTCCTTGTGGCTGGAGCCCCCAAGTCCAGAGTGCAGGACTTGCTGTCCTGTAGCCTTGCCCAGACTTCACTCTTGCAGGTGCCCTCAAGGCATGACTGCAGCACTTGCTGACTCAGACCTTTTCCTTTTCACCTTCTGCAAGTAGCCATGAATCCAGGCAGTGACGTAGAGCACAGACCTTCGAGCGTGCCCAAGCTGGCCTGGGGGAAGGGGGAGAAAGAAGGCCCTGGAGCTGCCCCAGCACAGCAGCCTGAAGAGGTGGAGCAGTTCCAGCCACCACAGAAGGGTGAGTGGCAGAGCTGGGCCACAGGGCTGGTGCCTGCAGCCAGCTTGGCCCCATCCCATCCCATCCCATCCCATCCCATCCCATCCCATCCCATCCCATCCCATCCCATCCCATCCCATCCCATCCCATCCCATCCCATCCCATCCCATCCCATCCCATCCCATCCCATCCCATCCCATCCCATCCCATCCCATCCCATCCCATCCCATCCCATCCCATCCCATCCCATCCCATCCCATCCCCTGGGGCCATGCCCATGGACAGGATGGAATAGGGGCCGGGCAGACACCCCACAGCCGTGCTCCATGCCCTGGGGTGGCGCGGGGCTGTCCCTGCCTGGGCAGCGCAGGGCTGGGCTGTGTTCTCCGGCCTCTCCCGCAGCCCCTCAGCTCAGGCTGCGCTCGCTCTTTGCCAGGTGCAGCCGTGCAGCGCACACGAGAGCAGGAACGCACCCGTGGCCGCTTCCGCAGAACAGCGCAGGTACCTGCAGCCATCCCCACCTGGGCTGGGCCTGCTGGCACTGCTCAGCCCAGCACTGTGCTCAGAGCACTCCATGCAACATCTTGGACAAGGACATGCTGACACCCAGCCCCATCACACTGCAGCTGGTTGAGGCGCTCCTGCCACTCCTTGACCACGTAAGGCTCACTTCCCCCAGCCACGGCCACTGGCTGCTGCCCAGACACTTTGTGCCCTGTGGATTTGCAGGCCTGCACCAAGCTGAGCCCCGTGCACCAATGCTGGCGTCTCTTTTTCTTCCCTTCATACAGGACAATAGCCAGGTGCAGCTGCTCTCCATACTGCTCTTCTGAACATGGATGACTTTTCCACAGGAAAAACAAAAAGAGGCTCTGAAGGCACACGTGCGCCAGAGCCTGCTGCCACTCTCCTTCCACTGCCATGATGAGAACCAGCGAGTGGCAGAGGTGAGGACTCGGCAGCTGCTGCTGTTCCCTGGCAGGGGCTGGGCTGCCTCCTGCCCTGGCACCTCGCAGGCTGCAGCCTCCTCCAGGCCCTGGCACAGGGACGGGTCCTGCGCCCTGGGCTGTGGGGCCATCTCCGCGTCTCTGCTGCTCTCCAGGCTTCTCAGGAAACGCTGCTTTGTGCGGCCGAGTTCCTGAAGAGGAGGGATCTTGAAAAGCTGGTGAAGAACCAGGAGCTGTGGAAGTTCACCGAGTGCCTGGTAAGGAGGGCCGGGAAGCCGCAGCCCCAGCCTGGAGAAGCCCCCTGAGCGCGGTGCTCGGTGTGCGGGCTGGCAGCTGTGCCCCTGCCCGCTGCTGCAGCCCGAGGCCGCGCGGGCTCTGCTCCAGGCTCCTGCGGCCCGAGCCGGGTGCCCATGGAGCCCCGGCCCGGCGGGGCTGCGGGGCCAACCCTTCCCTCCTGCCGCTCTCTGCAGCTGGCAGAGGACAGCAGCAGCGTGGCCGAGCACCTGCGCCGGGCCCTGCCCTACCTGCAGAGCCCACAGGAGCCCCTGCGAGAGGCGCCGTCAGGTTCATGGGTGAGCCACGAGCCGGGCCAGGAGGGCGTGTGGGCACAGGGCTGGCAGCGCCGCTGGCAGGGAGCTGTGTCGCTGGGCCTGACAGGCTCTGTGTTCCCAGGGATGGCCGTGAGGAGCTTGAGGGGACAGCAGGAAAAGCTCCAGCTGATCTGCAATATTGAGACAGGGCAGCGGTCTGACAGCGGGGGCTGCCGGGGCGAGCTGCAAGCCCTGCTCCGGCTGCGGAGAGCTCTGCTCTCCTAGGTAGAGCACACAGAGATTTCAGGGACACGTGGGGGATGCGTGGCCAGCAGCTTCGGGCTGATCCCCTTGGTCCCTGATCCCTCCCGGCCATGGCAAGAGCCGGCTGGGATGGCCCTGGCAGGGCGGGCTCCCCTCGGCTCCCCGCAGAGTCGGGATCTGACCGTGGCTCTGTTCCTCTCTCTTGCAGCCCTTGAATACCTGACAGAGGATGTCAGTAGTGCCATGTCAGAGCTGGCACTTCAAACATTGCATGTGCTCCGGGCAATACAGAGTGGGCGATACTCCATCTTCCAGAAGGTGCAAGATCATACAGCCCTCTGTGATGTCACACTGTTATCTCTGTGATGTAACACAGCTCTCTGTGATGTCACACGGACATCTCTGTGATGTAACACAGCTCTCTGTGATGTCACACGGACATCTCTGTGATGTAACACAGCTCTCTGTGATGTCACACCGACATCTCTGTGAAGTCATACTGAGCCTGTGAGGTCACACAGCTTTTTGTGATGTCACACAGACATCTCTGTGATGTCACACAGCTCTCTGTGACATCACACGGACACATCTGTGATGTCACACAGCTCTTTGTGGTGTCACACTGACATCTCTGTGATGTCACTCAGACATCACTGTGATGTCACACTGACCCTATGAGGTCACACAGCTTTTTGTGATTTCACAGAGCTCTCTGTGATGTCACACTGACATCTCTGTGATGTCACACTGAGACCTCTGTGATGTCACACAGCCCTCTGTGATGTCACACAGACATCTCTGTGATGTCACATAGCCCCTGTGATGTCACACGGCCCTCTGTGATGTCACACGGACATCTCTGTGATGTCACACAGCACCTGTGATGTCACACAGCACTCTGTGATGTCACATG